>NW_026251246.1:0-600000 GCF_024521655.1 Durotheca rogersii | reverse complement strand
GCCAAGGTAGTTCGAGGAATGCGAACGGTTAGCGAGCAGCAATACCACGATGACGTCCACGCCCATTTCTTCGGCGTCGATTTCCCGCCCGCGCCAGAGGACGAGGGCGAGCCGCCTTACTCCCCCTTCCACTCGTGCCGAACCATCTGGAAGAAGGTACCGGTGAGGCTTGACGACGGTGACGAGCGCAAGTGGGAGCTGTTCGACAGGATAAGCGGGTCGCCGTGGACCGAAGTCGCGGAAGACGTGACTTTGTTCGACCACGTTCGGGACAACGATTTCATGGTCTGCGACAACTGCGGCGAGACGCACCCCGGAGCCATCATTCCCATGGACATGATGGATCTCTACGACGAGGACCTGTGAACAATACACACCCGCATATACTCTGAGGACTTGGCCCCCTTTCCCCCCTCCCCGACACAGTTGTACAACTATTACGAACGACGCGCATGTGATACCAGGTTTGTTTTGGTCTTTTCAGGCTTCCACCATGGCAAGTGCCGTGGCAAGAACGGGGGGACGGGAGGAGGCTAGGAGTGAGCCGAAGGGGATATAAGATGACCAGCAACCGATGAAGCCTCCCAATCCCCAAGAAAGTGGAGGGGAGAAGAGAGAGGGCGCGTGGGCATCGGCTGGCCTAGGTTCTGGGATGCAGTATAGGCACTGGAAAAGACTGCATAATGTAATTGATAGGCACTGCTTGTGAGGGACACATTCCGGTTCTTGACTCTTGACTTAGTTGATGTTGGATGGTGACTTTGCGGGTCTACTTGATGTGGCCAACTAATCCCACCCCCCTTTGCATGTGCCGCTTTTGTTGTGCCGCCAACACCGCGGTGATCTATTTCTCTTTCGCATCGCCGGTCGAGACAGCAGTCCATCTGACACTCCGCATCCGTCGAGCCAACCGCTACATATCCTCTTCGCTGCCCACCAAGCAGGGGGGGGGGGGGGGGGCGAAGCCTGTCCTTCTGTGCTCTCCCTCTCCCAGTCGCTTCTAAAGGTGCGGCCAACTTACCGACCTGCTTTTGTTCTTATTTCGTCCTTTTAACTCCAGTTATAGTACCTATAAATGACCTCCGCCATCCACCCCGAATTAGGGGCGAACAGACTTGTAGCAACAAACAAAGGTCCGAGTCTGAGCACCACTACTACTGCCAGCGTCGACACTGAGACTACTCCTCATCACTTTCACCATCCTCCTCCTCCTCCTCCTCCCCCTCTTCTTTGTCATCCGCTACCCCGTTGGCGACCGGACCGTCGCTTTCCAGCTGCAGCCACTCGTCCCACATGGGGAAGAGCTCGTCGTCTTCTGTTGGGACGCCGATCATCTTGGAGACGCGGCCCTTCTTATTCTTCTCCAGGCTACCCTTCCAGGCTTTGACGGTATCGACGGTCAGGCTCGGCTTGTACGTTTGCGAGAACAGGACGGCCTCGGCTAGCCTGTTGGTTTTGGTGAGAACCTCCACACAACCTGCCGTGTCACCCAGTAGCCATTTGCATGTGAATGCGACGTTCTGGGCGCCCGACTCCTCCGCCTGCGCCGCTAGCGCCTCTAAGCCTGTCCGGTCAGACGTGCTGGAGTAAATAAGGAGCAAGGAGCCCAGATCCCGCGCGTGGGTGAAGCACTCGGTTGCAAGCGGAACATCCCATGCCGCGAGAGCCGCGTCGCCCACCGTCTTCCATTTGTGGTCGCTATCGGCTTGGCGCGCCAGTTCAAGAGCGATCTCGTGTTGGTTTAAGGCTAGCGACAGCTCAAACTTGTGCTCGGGGTCGGTGGCCACTTCGAGCGCTAATTCCTTATGGCCCTGGCCCTCGAGGAACCTAGCAATCTTGTTAAGCTGATCAGGGGGTATGCTGGGGAGTAACTCTGCAGCAGTCTCCATATCATCACGGAGGACTAGCGTTTGATACTCGAGTACAGGGAGGGATAGGGAGAAGCTCGTAACATTTACGTCCTTGTCGGCAAGATATATCCGGGAATCTCTTTGGATGTATCCAAGAGCATACATCGGCTGGTCGAAATGTGAAATAGTGTAGATCTGATCTCCAACCAGGTAGTTGAGTCGGTTTGTGCTGTTGGTATATATGAAACAATCCCCAACCCATTGGCCTGTTCGCACACTGCAGGGGAATTAGCAACAAGACGACAGACGCCACTTTCGCTGTCTCTGTGAATGCTTACCTCTCGGCAATGTCGGTGATGACCTCAAAGGCGGCCTCGACTCCGTCCTCGTCTACTTCACCCGACTGCGCGGCTTCTACATAGTTTTCGCGAGAGAATCGCAGGACGTAGAAAGTATCTTCGCAGGCCAGGGTGACGAGCTCGCCGCTATCTGACCAGTACACTTGTCTTGGCTCGACTTCGATTCGTCTTACTAGACCTCCGGTGGCCCAGTCGTAGAAAGAGACGCCGCCCTGGCCCTTGACACCCAACAGGACACCGCCGGTTAGGCCGTCAGTCTGGAAAGGAATATCCAGGCCGCCGGCCTTCTCGACGAAGTTCTTGTAGACCTTGACACTCGTCGCCGATTCGCGGATCGCAAAATCGTTGCTATTGTCTTTTGACGCCCACACGAAGTCTAGGGCAGAGCCGAATGCCTTGTTACGCCACGCCAAAGCAGTATATATAATGTACTCGCCATCACCACAGACGGCAACGAAACGCCCGTTCGGAGAATGAATGAGCGTCTGAGGGTACACCTCGCATGTGCCAAGTTCCTTGGTGGGGAGCGTGATTGGCTCGTTATCCTTGATCGAGGCATCTATCGTGCCGGTCAGCACTCATCCTCATCACCTTGTCACGTCACGGCCATAGAGAATGGGCGGGGAGGGGAGCATACCGCCACCTTTGATGATAGAGGAGACTACTTCGTTGTGCCGCGCCCAGATCAGCTTGCCGGAGCTATCCATCGACACGGCAGGTTCCTCTCGTCCCAGCTTGACCACCACAGCACCATCATCGAACCCGACCGCTACGCCTTGCTTGCCACGCTGATATGAAACACACCAGGCGCGTTCTAAACCGTAATTGAGAGACTGCTCGAAGCGATAAGTATTCGCGTGCCATATCCGGATAGTACCATCCTCAGAACCAGATATAATGACGGGAAGCTCTGGGTGGTAGCAGGCAAAGGACACGTTGTTTGTGTGGCCCTCGAGACTGGCGATCAGACTCTTGGTGGTGTAGTCCCAAACCTTGACCGTCCTGTCGTCGGATGTGGTGAGGAGGTAAGGCTTGTCGGAGTGTGGGTAGTAGTCGACGTGGTTGACACCCTTGGTTTCGTGGGCCTCGAGGGTGAAGTTGGCGGTGGAAGAGCCTAGGCTCCAGATCTTGACGGTCCTATCTAGACAAGCTGATGCGAATGTGTTGGTGTCTTTGGGATTGATAGCCAGGCCCATAACATAGTGGCTGTGACCTTCGAATACCTGGACACACTTCCACGACTTCTCCCAGTCCCATAGCTTGATGGTCATGTCATCTGAGGCGGTCAAGACGAAGGGTTGCGTAGGATGGACGGCAATAGCGCGAATGTAATCGGGATGCGCCTCGAAGGAAGTGATCTTCTCAGACGTGTTGTAGTTATATACCCTGAGCTGAAAGTCGTCGGAGCCACAGACTATCCAGTTTTTCCGGGCGACAAAGCGACCAGCTCGGACGGGCACATCGGTGAGCTCAAAGGTTTTGACGATCTGCTGCGTTTCGTACGACCATATGTAGACATGGCCTTTCGAAGGTAGTTGTCAGTGAAGATGGCCCTTCAGCACCACATCGGGAGCTCGAGGAAGGGGCGGAAACAGGCTCACCGCTGTACAGTGTTGTCAGGATCCATGGTTCTTGTGGGTGGAAGTCGATGCCCTTGACACGCTCGCTGCGCGCAAAGAGCTGTCGCTGTGCGTCGAAGGCCATGTCAGCAGCGCATCCAACTATCGCTCAGGCAAGCCATATAGTCGCGATCGGAGACACAGGGCAGCGGCCAACTTGGCAGACAGTATGGCGTAGTGCGAATTAGGCCCCCGGCGTAGGTGCCGGCCTGGCTCGGTGAGAGAAAGGCCAGGTATGGTCCTCGAGGCCAGGCCGGGCTCCAGGTATCGACGCCCAGATGCCCAGATGCCCAGACCTCGCGTCTCGATCTCGATCTTGACTGAAAGGAGGGGGCGGAGGCAACGGAGAGATTGCACGCACCTTGACATCGAGCCTCATTTTGCCGGGAGCTCCAGTACTGTATGTAGAGTGAGTGGTTCCGGAATGCGATGATTCGTCCTAGGCGGGGTCGGGCGTGGTCGCAGGCAGGTCGATATTATGATTATTACATGGACCAACTGATCAGGCGACGGTTGGAAGCACTTGTTGTTGATATCTTGCCGGTATGGCGGGAGGAGAGACCGTCGGTTCGGTTCGTCGTCGACTCAATGGTATCCGATCTTTTGGTGTAGGTACATACATACAATTTACCCTGTAATTGGGGGGTGTGGATTTTCTAGCTGCCCTTATTTTGAACTTCAACTGTGGTCACTTTCCTTCTCCCCTTGCGCCAATCATTTTGCTTACGTAATATATGGCTTGAGCTTCAGCCACAAAAAAAACTGGGAGGGAGGTGCCCAATGTACCTTGCTGGTGCTGGCATCAACCAGTAATATCGTTAGGTACCTACCTAAGGAAAAACATCCACCTACCACTACGACGACGACAACGATACATTTTCCGTACACCCCAACACCCACTTAAGCGATAAGTTGCGTGGCTTAGATAGAAAAGACACAGCCTGTTGGGAATTTCTCTACAAGCGTGTGATTCGCAGGCTACTGCACTTTTGTATGTTAGGTAGTTTTTCACCTCGGTACCTACAATGGGGTGGATTTATTTTCGAGCTCATATAGGTAGGCACATTACTCAACAGCATATGCTCTCTAGGCGGTGTTCTCTCCCAGAATCTATCAATTTGCCTATCGAGTATTGAATGCTACCTAATCGTCCTATCCTCGTCCCATACAAGGTTCGATTGGAGCAGAGAACGCGGCACGCGTTATAGTCGCAATTGACACCAGTTAGATCCCGACCTCAAGCGCGTTCTCGTCTCCCCAATTCCCATTTCCGGTATCATCCTGTCATACGCGAACGCCCGTATCCCGTGTCGTTTCCCTGTATCAAGCAAGCGCTTCCGTGCCGTCGACTTCGTTTGAAATGCAGATGCTGAAGTAAGAGTAAATGTAGATAGAAAGGTATTGTGGCTGAGGAGAAGAAGTGATCGAGGAGCTCCGTCGACAGGCTTAATCTTGGCTGTCGGCTTGCACCCGCTGGACAATCTCTAGGACCTTGGGATACAACTTCTCCGTCTTCCGTAGACCGGTCACCTTGGCGACCACGCCCTCGGCGTCGTTCTCGGCCATGATCTTGGCGAGCTCCTTGCTCTCGTCATCTCCTTCGACGTTCTGGAAACGGAAAGCCATCTCGGCCGCCTCCAGCAACGCTGTCGTGTCTAGGCCTAGCTCGGCCAACTCAGCGGCTGGGCCGATGAAGCGTTCCTTACGCCCCAGTTTCCGGAGCGGGGCACGGCCGACACGCTCGACAGCGTCAGCAAGATGAGGATTGCTGATTCTGTCCATGATCTTTTGTTTATATGCTTCTTGCTCCTCCTCCGCGATGCCGTGCTTTCGGACGATCAAGGTTGCGGTCTCACTAATGGCAGCGGCAACCTGATTTCTGATGTCCTTATCACGCATGGCATCATCGACTGTCTGCTTTTGCCTATTATACCCAAAGTAGGCGGCGGTGGCGTGGGAGGTGTTGACCGTGAAAAGTTTGCGCTCGATAAAAGGAAGGAGGTTGTCTACCCACTTGATGCCCTCGATAGACGGCCTCTCGACGTTGCTCGCCGTATTCTCACCCGGCTGGAAAGGGGGGGCCTCGACGACCCACTCGTAGAACTTTTCCAGGGTGACGTCCAAGCCCGAGTTTGGGTCTTGGGCGGGAACGATGCGGTCAATTGCAGAGTTGGCATAAGCCGCCCTCTCGTGGTGGTCCTCGAGGCGGTGCTCGGGGGTGTTCTTGGGATCCTTGATGTGGCCGGCGAGGGTGTCTGTGGCGCCGATCATGTTCTCGCAGGCGATAACGGCCAGGGGCTTCCGGTCGTTTGAACGGACATCAATGCCCTTGGCGATGACGGGGGCAATAAACTTGAGGATGTTGGGGCCGACAGAGCAAGTGACGACGTCGGCGGTGGCAATCTCGTTGATCAATTCCGGCTCATTGTACTTGGAATTGATGGCTCGGTAGTTGGTGATCTTCTTGGTTACAGTGCCCTCGACACCACGCTCGATGACGTTGTACGAGGGGGTTGCGTTGAGAGAGTCAACCAGCTTGTCGACGACATCAGCGAACACGACCTCGTAGCCGGATTCGTGCAGAAAGCAGGCTACGAAGCCCCGGCCGATATTGCCGGAGCCGAAGTGGACTGCTTTCTTGCCCATGGTGGGTAGGTGAGTGCGGTGCAAGTAGAAGAGGAAGAGAGGGTAGAGGGTTCGCAATGACAGCGGACAGAGAAGGGGGCTAACGAGTCGGCAGTTGTTGTGTTTTGATAATGACTGAATTGTTTCCCTGTGTTGATTCAGACGAGGAACACGGGGATAGGAGGTGGGAGATAGCAAGTCGGTTGTAGCGGTTGCGAGAAGGGTTGGGGGAACAAAAGGGGATAGCAGCAGGAGAAACAGGGAAAGTGTGGTGCTTTTATGTATTACGTAGGTAGTCGAGAGACTAGGAAAGGACGTCCGTCGGGGCGGAAGGAGCCACGAGGCCCACGAGCCCGGGCGATTCGACCGCCGGAAGTGGAGGGGGTTTGCGGCAGGAATGATCGTTGTCAACGGACCCTGCCAGTCCAAAGCGCAGGTCAGCTAGTAACGTACTAGGGAGTCTCCACCCGGGGCGCAGAGGGACTAAAGTACCTGTGTACATGAGATAAGTCGTGGGCTGTGTGCAGTATGCCGATATATTCATAGTACCTAAGGTGGGTGCCTCTAGGAAAACGTATAATATGGTACCGGATTGTTGTCTAGAATGAACCGTATCTTATCCGTTAGGTACTGTGATGCAGTCATGCCGTTACTCACCGTTACTTCTCCCCTGCTGGGGCTTGGCGGTGTTGTGTACATGCGCATGCACGCCCGCAAGCCAGATGTTCCATTGGAGCAGATGGTTGCACTGCCTGGTTACCCCCTCTGCTATGTTTCCTGACTCGATCTTACGCATTGCTTGCCGTCGCAATCCACGTTGATTAATCCAACACCTACTAACTACCTACGTCCTGAGCAAAACATGCTACACATACTGTAGGAAGGGAAGGGGACGGGAGGGGGATTTAATCATCAAATACTTCGAGATACCTACGGTTTGGCTTTCCTTCAGCGCTTGGCTCGATTACCGTTAAGGGGCCGTTTGCCGTCCGCACCACAGTACAGCACATGCCCGCAAGACAGAGAGAGAGAGAGTTTGGTTGGTGAAATAACCCAGATCTCACGAGGCGAGCTTATTGACGGCGTATTGCCAGGCTATTCGGGACGTTTGTGAGCACTAGACCCCCCGTATTATTGCCGAATTGGCGGCTTGCTGCTGAAAGATCGTTCGTTACTAGTCAAACATTTTGGTAGTAAGCACCGGCTATCCTATCGACGCTTCGGGTGCCGTTCTTTTCCTTTCTCTTCCCTTCTTCTCATTTGTCTCTTCCGAGGCCGTCATTTGTTCCTCTTGTTTCTTTGGGTTGGAGTCAGGTTTTACCTTGGTCCTCTTCCAACCGGGCACTTATATCTCGCGGGTTCCGGCCGAGGGTATTGACAGATAGGTGTATGTTACCGTCGTATGATCCGGTGGCGCCCATCCATCTGCCTCTTGATGTCACCTCTCTCCTCATCTGTCTCCCTAGCGTTCGCCAGCAACTTCCAAGGCAAAATAGCCTCAGCTCCAATTGTCATTCGGCGAGAGGCTACATACCAGGTAGGTAGTAGGTATTACCTCATCTAATAGCAACAGGTACTTATCAGGGGCGGTTGTATCCGCGCCGAGCGCAAAATGCCGTGTGCTGTTGGATCCCGATACCCGATCAGTCTCTTGGCAACTGGTGCGTGAATTCATTGTTACGTTTTCGTTACTTTCGATTCCATCGCGATCTACCTGCCCCCGCTGGCGATCCCTGAGAGTCATTTCACCCGGAGGGTTCGGGGAACGAGGTCTAGTTGCGGACGCCGGCCACGCACCACGTCGGTATAGTTATGTCCATTTGTGTGCGTGACTAGGCAAGCTGGTATGTTGAGAGAGCCCACGCCGACGAGGCAAGCTAAGCACGAAACAATGGCCTGGCCGTACTATGAGTAGCACGGCCTTCACCCCAGGCGCCCTGGGTGTGATTCGATAGCCGGTGAGCGCTGGCACGTATCCCACCCATCCCACTGCCTACAGATCTGTGCGTGTATACACACCAGCATCAAATCCATCTCAGTCCCTGCAGCTCTACCGCGGTCCATTTGCCGCCAATGACGCAACTAGAAGCTGACAGCCGATGGAGAAAAGGGCGGGAGTGGCAGATTGCGCCGAGCTAAGACGACGAATGATGACGCCTACACATACCTAGATACGCCTAGCTGCGTTGTGATGTGGCCACCGAAGCTGCTTCCTTGATAGTAATTACGTCGCTCCGTCTTCATCCATCGTATATATGTATGTATGCATGCTGCTTCGGCGTAGTCGAGCTGCGTATCGTCACATACCTATGGTAGATAGGTATGTATGTGGCTACGCACGTAGACCAGGGGACGGTTACGTCCGATAGGAGCCTTGGGAGGTATTGTACACAACTGTGTGGGAATAATGGGTAGACAGATCATAGCACATGGACACCTACACATTCGTACCAGTGCAGTCAGGCATACCTATATGCGTTAAGTGCCCCTAGGTAGGTAGGCATATAGCTATTTTTATACGGACCGAATCTAGAATGCTCTCCGGTTCACATCACGGCAATGTTGCCAGTTCATCTGACAAGTTTCCAGGCGTAGTTGTTTGCAGGCCAGTATGTACCTTCGCTGCAATCAGGAGACGCCGAGCGCCAGACCTCTGAAGAGCGGAGCCGGGAAGTCTCCCGATATACGCATGAGAGCAACACGATATTACAGGTCATAGACATGCCTGCGTGCACAGCTACCTCTTTTCGGCAAATGCCTTTCGAACCAGTTGCGATGTATGCCCCATCCGCCCGTTGGGGTTGGGGTAGAATGACCTAGGCGGTACAACAGAGACAGCCTAGATGGTCCGGCCGTCTTCAAGACGTGTAATTGTCGCGATATGGCACGGTAAGACGTTAGACGGAAGACGGTAATGTACGTAGAGCAAAGTACCTACACATTTCGCCCGGATCTCCAACCGAACAGACTCCTTGTGCTGTTCCGCCGCCCACTTCTACTGCCCCTCTCTAATGCTTGGCGATGACCTCATCCGGCGTCCCGACTTGCCGCCCACAGCCCCCCTGGAGAGCTAACCTCACTGGCCTCGCTAATCTCACCGGACAATCCTCGCTAGCCGACGCCGTCCCGCCAATTGCAACGCCGCCAACAAAGTACCCAACCTACCTGTAGGTCATATAGGTACTTCCTAGTGGGTTAGGTGCCTGCCAACGTAGTAGGCGACGCCTGGGCAGTACCTAAATCACTCAAAACCCCGAGGAGCACAGGAGGGGAGGGGGTCGAGCACATCATTTCGTCTCCTTACATCTATAGTATCTCATCGATTCTTGCAGGATCCTGATCAGCGTTGCCGGACCTGGCGTCGCATTCGATCGATCTCTGGGTATTCCTACTTGGGTCATCTTGCGCCTTGATTACGTACCCTAGTCGCGCCGGTCTCTTCCCTACTGGGTTTCCCTCAACGGCCAACCTTGGGACGAGGTTTGATACGCACCAGGCCGATGATGACTTCCATGGCGCCGTAGTTGGCATGCTGTCTCGATGGCTCCGCTTTTCCGTGAGCCTCTTACCGCTTCGTCTCGAGTCGCGGTTCACGATGCTGTGTACAGCTTTCAGCTAATCGCTGCGCAATATTCTCCTTCGCGTCGTCTGCGAGCCCTGCCGCCCGCGACGAACGGGGGCCACATCGCTAATTCTGCCGTGGTTTATGCATAGGTTGCCGCCTGTGTCTTCGTTTTCAGTAGCGTTGGCGAGATGGCCCGGCTGCCTTGCCTCATGCCGCGAATCGCTGCAGGAATAATAGGCTCGGCTGCTCCTTGAACATGTAGCCAAGACTGTCGCTGCACGCATCGACACACATATACACACACAACACATACATTACCTATATATATTTGTATATTTATACGTACGCATATCTGTCGTTCGCAACGTTCGATCGCTTCAATCCACGTAGGGTCAGCGCAGCAACCAGCATGCGGCATAGCGTTCTCGCAAGTCGCTGGCGGAGCCAGCAGTTTCCCAACAACACACGCGTACCTACACAAGAGCGACGTGGCGCATCGTGGCCAGCTGGCTACCGGGGACGACTCTGCCCTGTCTGTGGTTGAACGACTCGCCGTTCGTCAGGGACCACCACCCCTTGCATGGCGAACGCTGGATATCCAAAGTCGACAGCTAAGTTCGGAGCCAAGCAGGATCCACTCACACATGCATCCTCCCCATGGATTGCCGCGACCCTATTTTCCTAGATAAGGGCCAACTTCACGCCGGATGATTGGCCTGGCGGTCGAGTCTCGGCATCAGCGAGGCTGTGGGTTTTCACCAGACTCATTACCGCCTGTGGTTAGGTGCAGGACGGCCCACAAGCCCATGACCTATCGGGAGAAAAACGCATGATGGCCTCAAACGTTGGCTCGGGACCTAGAGCCTACCTAGCGAACCCCATCCCTCGATGGGAGGTTTCTCGGTCTTGTTGCGTGCTCGGGACATCTAAGGCCTCCTGGTGCTCCTGTTCGACCTGGATCGTGAGAATATCCCGTTCCGTTTGGCCCAACTACCCTGGGTGATCCTGGATACTAAATACAAATCACCCGGCATTAGCGGGCCGATTATGTGGTGAGCAGGATTATTGCGTTGGGACCGCCTATTCGATGGTCGAGATAGGTGCATCGGCGTCTCGAGAAAGGGGGTCAATTGTGACTTTGATCCTGTTATTCGACGAAAAGGACCGATAAATTTTCGCCATTTTGGGGTAACGCTGCGATTCAATCCTCTACGACGGCTTTACGCCACGAGGCACTAGAATATGCCGGCGCTGGCTCCGACGATTTGGGGGGAATCGATTCTTTAGGTGGGGGGAGATGGATGTTCGGCATAAGCAAATCGGATTTGTCTCCTTTAGTCTCTTCGGCCGCGAGACCGCCGTCGTGCCCATCTTCCGACCTGGCATACGCGCTGGGCGCCCGGTTTATTCCGATAGCTGCTCGGGCGGTTGAATCTGGAATCTCCGGTTAATTTTCCGATCTCACAGGGACAGATCTCACCGAGGTGCAGTATCGACGGCTGCAGCGCCGAAATGGTTGGATCGAATCTGAAGTTGATGGGATGGAGATGTAGGCGTTTCTCAGGAGAAGGGCTTCATAGACGTTTCTGCGCATCCTTACTTGGTCTTGGCTCGTTCTACAACTACACACCGGCAACACGTATGTCGAAAAGGGGTTGCCCCTCTAACTGGTCGCGAAGACATGTCTCTTCGTTTGGTCGCGCTCCGTCTCCGCATCCTAACCATCACACTAAGGGGCGATTCCCCCTCATTCCCCAGATCCCTCCGAGTGACACCGTCCGGGTTAGCGGGCTGGTCCCGCAACGGGGGATGCCAGGCCGCAACGTGTGATGGCCTGTTTTTCATGCCCTTCAACCGTGAGGATTTTCCATTCGCCCTCTTACATGCATGCATGGGTGCATGTACTGGGATGTTTTGTGATGCGCACACTCATACCCCGCGAGGCCCTTAAATCAGGTATGACGTACTGAGAAATCATCCCCGGCGACGACTTGAGGTTTGGAGGACATTCCATAGGACTTGTGGGCAGACAGGCGTCAAGCTACAACACATTTTCGCCGACCGGGCCATCTTCTAGAAACCGGCTTGAGATTTATGTGCTACATGGCGTAGTTACGAAAGAAATCAGAACGAAGGTGGTTTCTAAAAGCACATGAGCGGCTCGCCCAACGAAAGCTAGCCTCGCAGAGATTGAATCCATGGTATTCGGTACCTCTCATATCCCGAGTCAGGATAGCATCCCAAGGAAGGGTGAGGAACGTAAGGGGGAAGTTAGGCCGTCGCTGACTCTATGCTACCAGACCTTTGGAAGTTACTAGATGGCTATGGGTTCTGGAAACCTTCTTAAACAATTGGGGAGGAGCCCGAAACTTGCATCGAATCAAGCAAGGCCAGGCCAAAGTAAACCCCTATCCCGTCATTTCCTCTACGAACCCTATTCCAGGAGACTTGAAGTTACGTTGTTCGTAATATGATCAAGGAAAGGAACGCCGACTTCCGCGACATTGTTGGGGAGATATAGCAATGGTTCCTATCGCCACAGAGTTTTTTTTTTTGTTGCTGTCGTTACTTTCGATGGCGCTAGCTGTCCTAAAAGTGTAGCTGATTCTTCTCTTCCCCGGCCACCCTTCCCCAGACCCAGACGGCGCATGATGGGTGGTGAGTCAGATAGAGGTCGATACCGAAGGCTGAGCTAGTCGTGCGTCAGGGGCTCAGGTCTGACCCCGATGTCCTGGGCGGGTTTGTGACGAGATGTTCACAACCATCGGAAGGTGGATTAGCGTTCTAGAAGTCACCCGTATTTCTGTAGAGCAATTCTAAAGCTAAGGCTTAGTGCCGGCCTTTTTTATAGTCGGCTTTCGGGAATAGACTGGTGGGAGTTGAGAAGTTGAGAAAATTGAGGGGAGGAAAAGGGGGTGGTTGAAAGAAAGGAAGAGTGTACCGACACATATCAGCCTAATTGCCTTCTCTACAGGTACCTGTCCATTGTGTACAGTCCAGGTACCTAGCCTCTAGCAACTCCTTCACGGTAGAGACATGAAACCCTATTGTCCTATCATCATCAAATTATGGAACGGGGCCACGGGGGGGGTAGGCAATAATACACGGATGGGCAGTTCGCAAGGCATAACCCCCCCTTCCCCCCCAAGAAGAGAAATCACCTGGGTATTATATATATTCCGGCTAGTAGCATTACATGATGCTAGCAGTCTATTGCTTTTTCTATCTTCCACTTAGGCCCTAACCAGCAACTTCTTCCCCGTAATCTCGAAACGCAGAACCACCATAAATGCAGCCGTGAGCATGAAGAGAAAGCCCGAGAACAACTGGATCCCGAGATAGTTTCCTGAGGCGCTCAGTATTGCCCCGGCTATGGGTGTGCCAATAAGGGATGCCACTCCGTTCAAAACTGACGACATGCCCAATCGAGTCCCCAGCCGGCTGAGATCGCGCGTGAAAGAGGTGAGCACGACAGCTGGCAGGGCCACGATGCCCCCCGTGAAGAAGCCAAAGAAGATGGCGAAGGCAATATTGCGTCCAGCTGAGTTGGAGTTGATCCAACCAAATGTGGTGACGCCGGCGAGAGTGACGCTGATGAAGAACGTATGGGTTGGCCCGATCTTGTTGGCGATGAGGGATGGCGTGAGCCTGCCGACAACGGAAGAGGCATTCAGTATGGCTACGAGATAGTAACCGACAGTCTGGCCTTCGAGGCCGTGTGCGAGTGCGTAGGTCTGGAGATAAAATATGGGCGCGAAGAAGGCGACGTAGCTGAGGCAGATGCCGCAACAGTAGATCACATACGGTCGCTCTCGGAACGCCTGCTTATCGAGCAGTGACCGTATCTGAACCGCAGTCGTGCGTCTGCGTAGCACGAGGAAAGATATCGATAAAGTGGCCAAGGAGGTGAACCCCATTATGCGTGTTGTCCAGCCAAAACCAACCCGCGGAAGCAGACCTTGGAACATGAGGGCGTATATAACCCCACCAAAGCTACTTCCCGACGTCACGATGCCCATAGCGAGGGCTTTACGCCTCGAAAAATACTCGGGTATGATGGCGACCGACGGAATATACAGACACCCCGTGCCCACCCCGACGCATATAGACTGCGCGAGAACAATCTGCCAGTACTCCTTGCAGATGCTGGTCATCATCATGCCAACGGTTATCAACACGAGCCCGGCGGTGAGAAGCAGATGCAAGCGGCCGCCGTCATATAACGGGCCGCTGATCACGCCTACTGCCAAGAGTAGGAAGGATTGGATTGATCCTATCCAGGAGATGGCCGACGGCGACATGTGTTGGAGAAGTTCTGTTTCGTAGTACGTTTGGTACACACCGAAAGTGTTGACCGTACCCCTGATTTTCGTGTTAGCCGGTGTTCTCAGAATGCTCGGTGACCCGGTTGCCGTCAGGCGACATACCAGGTGTTGAAGTAAAGGGAATACGATCCGAGGACCTGCAGCCACGCAGTCAAGCCCCCGTCCGGCGGCTCGCCATCCTCGACGACGATCTCTTCGACAAATCCCACGTCCTTTTCGTCCCGGACCGGCTTGTCGCTCTGGTTCGAGCGGCTATCACCTGAGGCGATTCCATTCTCGAGCGTCGTGTCCGACTGGCTGGAAGGGTTGGACATAACTACGTCGATAGCGACGACGGCAATCACCGGTGCATCCAGCTGGAGGTTCCGGGTTTAGCATGGAGAACGCATTCCGGAAAACAGACACATTTTAAGGACCCGTAACTCGGACGACCTTGAGGATATTTATTTGTCATTTGTTCTTGGCAAGGGAATGTGACTCCGGACTGCAAGGGGCTCTCTGGCCAGTCAATGCGAAGACGGCTAGACGTAGCAAGGGTGACCTTCGGCTTCGGCTCTACTCTCGGCTCGGTATGGACTACACGATGGACGCGATAACACGGACGAGTCGCGGATGACGGTCCAGCATTGCATCTCCGGACTCAAGCTCAATTACAAATGATGAGGGCAAGGCGTATCCTGAGACCCAGCGGGACAACGAGGGTATCATCACCTGCCGATGTCGTTCCAGGACCTGTTCGATGGCATCATAGTGAAGCGTGATGTCGACTCAACAATACCCCGAGAGGAGCTCTGGTCTGGTCCGCATGCGGAGACTCCATATGTGGATATCATATTCAACATCCACCGACCGCCCAGGTTATATGCGCAGTCCGGCAAAGCTGCCGTCAAGTCCTTGACAGTCCGAGAGGCATATACACCACCACCGCATCCTCCACCCACCGAAGGGCGTACATATATGCATATGCACGTATACGTAAGCTGCCTCTCCGTCAGGTAGTTAGAGGGCGCATCGCGTTTACGGCTATGATTGGACACGCATTTTACAACTTACCTTGTAACCTCATTATACCGACGGGGTGTAGCCTGTAGTGAGGCTCCCCTCCCGCCGTTACCAGTATCATTCTCACATGTCCACATGTCCGCACGTGCATGTAGGTAGAAGCCTACGGTACAAGATTAAGATGTAGGGGCGTCTACATTTTCCCATGATACGTGGATACTGATCATCAGCTAGGCCATGGGTCTCAGGACGGAACTCGAGTATGTAGCATATATTCGGTAGTATCTCGGACCGGCTACGTTATATTGCTAATCTCGATATTCAGCCTGTGTGATCAAGCTGGTGTAGGCAGACGTTTATGTGTCTCTATGGAGCCAACTGGGTGCTTTCTCCACGAAACTGGCCAGGTAAACGATCGCTAATGAGAGATATTTTCTGTGAATCTATTAGCTGTATTGCCGTCTGGTAATTGCCTAAGTTAATAAGCCCACGAGGGAGGCGGTTCCGCGTGGTCAGAGTTGCGTCGAGCAAAGCAGGACATTATACCTGTGTGAGAACGAAACTTTGGCACGAGAAAGACGCCGAGAGTTCAATGGCAACGAGATGGCAACACGGCGGCCTCAGTATCGTATTACTGACTATGGTGAGGGGCTACAGGCTTCGCACAACATCGCAGTTGTTGACGTCCTCCGATATCACCTTGATATTTAGCAGGAAATACCAGGCCGAGGGGTTGTCTAGCATCCGCCGGACCGGCGAGACTCAACCGGTACGGTTCACCTATCGACTTAACCCGACAGAATGTTGGCAGGGGTTTTATGTCAGAGAAGTCGAGCCACGATGATATAGACCGGGTCTTCTGATAAGCGTGACAGAAAGAGAAGAGGGCAGTGTTATCGACCACTCTAGCCGGGGTTGGGGTAGAAAGAAGGCCGGCTGCTCCACGCACACTCATATAGATGACATTGGCACGACGTGGTATTCCAAACATGGTTGTCTTGACACCAACAATAGGAAGGTGGCTAAAACAAGGCGAGCTCGACTCCTCTGGAGGCTGCGGCCTGTTCGGGGTCAAAAATATCGTCACCTCTGTCCCAGGCTTCATCGATCATCCCAAATAGGGCCTGCGTACTTTTGCTAGTGTCTCCCTTGGCGCGTTGATCTCGCATGCTGTTTAAGGCCTGTTTCCACTCTGGGTGTTGGCGGAGCAGTCGAAACTCGGCAGAAGCGGAAACATAAGGGAATAGGGTGCCGTTGAGTACGAGCAGGTGCTGGTATTCCACTCGCTCAAGCCCTACCCGCAACGCATCAAGCGCACTAACAAGACGACATAGGACGACCTCTGTGCATGGGAGGCGGGAGTCCATGGCGGTGTGGGTAATATCAGGATCGGCCGGAGCCGATGTCGAGTCCTTCCCTCGCTGCCGCCTGATGACAAGTATGCCGGCATAACGCCAGGCATCCCACAGATGGGTCTGAAGAAGCTCTCCAACTTCCCCGGTCCAGATCCACAGTTCTTCTTCGACGCCGGGCTCGCCGATGCGAGCGATTATGTCCAAAAGTTTCCGAGGAACACCAGAGACAGACTCGACGCCGCCGTCCACACAATGGTCCCACTGTACCTGGGCCCGACGAAACCGCCGCCAGAATTGAAGCCGACGAGTTTGCCTGCCAAGGACCAAATTGGGGAGGTCCATGACCCCCAAGACCTCGAAGAAGTGGTAGGTATACGGGTCGACATGGGGGTTGAGCTCGGTGAGATCGCCGTGAAAGTTGTATAGATCTGCTATACAGTGTAGAATGTTGGTCCATGGTATCGTTTGGATAAACTACCCCGTGGTTCGGGTAGATTAGCGCAACCGACCTGGGGCATTAAGAAGGTCGGTAAACGTACGGAAACGGAGCAGAGGAGCAGTCCGGCGCCTAGGGCCCCCCGTTTGAGCGTTCCTTGGCTCTCGAGGAGCTCATCCTTGAAGAGCTGGACGGCTTTATCGTAGGCCTGGTGAAACCTTTCGAAATTATTCTCGTCTAGCGATAGTTGCAGGGCAACACAGACGGCCACGATGGCCTTCGATTCATCAATGACCTGCAAGAAGCTCGCCTGATGCCAGTCGCCCTTTTTACTCGAGAACAACATCTGTATGCCCGATCTGAGGACTTGAGGGCGGCGGAGAGCCGAGTTAGCAGAGGCACAACCAAGCCGGAGCGGACGCGGGAGGCGGGGAGGTAGATAGGTAGGACGATACGCACACATACATACATACACGCACACATATAATGCAGACACACATAGGTAATACAGGCACACTTGCAGGGATGCTTACATTCCTGGAAAACCCGTCGATCTTCCTCGGCCTCGTCGAGCTCCGGGAGGGCCTGCTCGCTCGAGGGCTGGGCTTGGACGGACGGGCTGGATGCCCACGAGCCGGCTTGTGTGCTCGGGACGTCGTCTGACGTGTTGCTCTTCTCGGGCGAAGACTCGCGTTCAGCGGGCGTGGACGCACCGGCGAAGCGGCCACGCGAGGCAATCCCGTTGTCCCAACGCAGCCGCACCCCGTACCCGCCGCAGCCACCGGGGCGGTTCTGGCAGGCGAGGCAAGCCGGACGGGTCTCGTCACATTTCCGCTTCCTCGTCTTGCACGTAATGCAGCCGCCTCTGGAGCGACCCATGACTGGTTTCTCCGCCTATAAGACTACTTTCAGGTGAGAGGGAGGGGAGAGGACTATCTAGCACTAGGCCAGCGTAGTCCCTTTATAGAAGGTCTAGGCGCCGTCGTTGTCCGTCGAGAGCCTCAAGGAGGACCCCCCGATATTACCTACCTATAGCTGCGCTTGGGCGTTGGGCAGCCCCGCTTCGACCTGGTCGACGGGACGGACGGCGGCATTCCTGGGTTCCAATGGACCCCCATTACCCCATCTATACCCTTGCCCTGATCGCGTGGCCCAAGCCTCCCTTATCGGGGACAACTCCGTAGTGCTAGCTAACTAACTACCTATCAGTACCGCTTCATTGGTAGGTGGGTATACCTACCTATATTGTGTGTCAGTAGCTAGCTACCTACCCATGTAGGGAACTCCTCGTTTCTAGTGGCTAGGGTCGAGGAACAGGTGAATTGTTCGTCCGTACAAGCCTGTGGCTAAAGCCACCGTCAGCTAATCAACGGTCATCTTCCCCATTCCTTTCTAGGTCGTTACAGCAGGCACCCCGTCCAATTTCTGAGACAACAGCGTGCCTAATAGCCGTTCACGACCCTTTGCCCGGTTGTTGCTTAGCGCTGGCCATGCAACGCGGTGAAGGTTTGCCCGTCGCCGACGGTTGGGACGGCTTCTCGAAACCCAGGCACTGCCGCTCGAACGTTCGTGCAGGCCAGCTGGCAGATGAAGAAGAATCGATAACGCGTCACGATCCATCGAAGATAGGAGAAGAACGCGCGACGGCTCACCGGCATACGCCAGCCCTGCGGGGACCTTTGCACTCCGTTTCATGACTCACGCGGCGACAGGGGTACTATCTACCACGCTGGTGCGTGGGATCTCTTGTTACGTAACATTGATAAGGTCGTTGAGGCTCGATTATGTGAGCTACTACGTACGAGGTAGGTGATATATATGCTGACACCGGCAGAAGGGCCATCCGAGAAACAAGATCGTCACCTTCGAGAAGCAACCCCGACAAACATCAGCATCTGGCTCTGCTGGTAACCACCGGCCGGATTCATCTCCGAGTTTTCGCCGCTCACCGAGAGAGATGAAACCATCGCCATGCTTCCTGTGCCACACAAATGACATGGGACAGTCCTACAGAGGGAATGGGCAGAGGCTCGCAGTAGCATTTCCATGATTTAAGCCGCCACATCGAACTACCGCCTACGTAGAACATTACGAAAAGCCTCCGGCTTCTCGAACAGTCTTGCCGAGATGGCTTCGTTAGATGATCTGCTCGAGTCGGCAGTGAACGACGGCACGGCGCCTGGGGTCGTCATCATCGCCAAGGATAAGGAGGGCAAGTCTTCAGCACCGGGGTTGATACGACAGGGTTTTTTTTTCTCTTTAAATCTTTTCTTTCCCGTCAAGTTACTGACCCTTCGCCTCGCGCCCATAAGGCAAAGTCGATTACGCGAAGGCGTTTTCGCGCGAGGGCGGCACGCCCTACGCTCTCGACACGGCTATGGTCATATCCTCGATGACGAAGTTGCCGACGTCAATTGCTGCCCTGCAGCTCGTCGACCGGGGCCTCGTGGCTCTCGACGAGGATCTCTCGCCGCTGCTCCCGGCCTTCGCCGAGAAGGGTGTCCTTATCTCCGTGGCGGACGACGGTACGCCGGCTGTTCGCAAGCGGCGAAATCCCATCACTCTGCGCCACCTGATCACGCACGCCTCTGGTGCTGGCTACCCTTTCCTTGACAAGGCCCGTCTCGGCAAGATACGGTCAGCGCACGAGCACGACACCCTCGATGGCACGGTCGAAGAGACGTTCGATCTGCCCATGCTCTTCGAGCCTGGCGAAGGGTGGGCGTACGGCACCGGCCTCGACTGGGCCGGCGTGCTCGTCGAGTGGCTGAGCGGTCTCTCCCTCGACGAGTACATGAAGCGGAATCTATGGGAGCCCCTGGGGGTCGGTGGCGACAGTTCCCCTACCTTTTTCCCCGACAAGAAGCCGGCTGCCAGGGTTCCCGTGGCGTTCTGCAGCGATCCGGATGGGCCCGCGGTCGAGAAGCCGGGGGCCCCGACGATCGTCTCCGGGCTGAAGGCGTGCTACGGCGGGCACGGCCTGGCCGCGAGCATGCGAGCCTGCTTCGAGGCCGCGTACTCGCTCCTCGTAGACGACGGGCGGCTGTTGAGCCGGGAGACGGCCGCGCTGATGTTCCAACCCCAGCTGTCCCCTGCGAGTCGGCAGAGCCTAGCCGCGTTCATGGAGAAACCCAAAATGAAGCTCCTCTTCCCCTCGCCGCTCATCGACCGCGATTACGGGCTCGGTGGCCTCCTCATCGCAGGGGATGGCCACGAGTACTGGCGAAAGGGGACGCTGATGTGTGGGGGTGCTGCGAATCTCAACTGGGTAGGTCAAGTTCATCGTGCGGTCTAGCCAAAATGGATAACCATGCGTATCAACGTGCTGACGAAAATGTCACCATGCGGTTCATCGACCGTTCCGCCGGGTTGTGCGGCGTCTTTGGATCTCAGGTGATGCCGCCCGGCGACCCGAGGATGAGGAAGCTAATAAATGCTTTCCACGCAGACGTCTACCGGACAGCCGGGAAACTAACGTGATTCACCAGATATGTTACTCTTTGGTGACTTTTGTCGGTAGTTGGTATTTGTGTTCAAGACGCCAGCTACTGTGGCCTTGACTCGCATAGTAGTAATAGTCGCAGACCGTCGCGGCGAGAAACAACGATCGTGGATGACCTAGTCGAAGGGGTTTGTATCCCCTTCAATATTCTAGTCCAGGTGCGATTCCAATAACTACGGAGTTTCTTATGAAGTTTTTCTCTGTAGAGTGTTTACCTTAATACTGATCGAGTTTTATAAAGATTAGTAGATCACAGCGCAATTACTTGAAACCATGGTAAACCCAACACCGCCTTATACTAGTTAAGTAAAGCCTATAAGCTTAGTCTGTTCCGTTTACCCCTCATTTCTATATCATTATGATATTAAGAATGTACGTCCCTGTGATATCTATATGTGGATACTCTTACAAGGTGGTTGCGGGAGCGGCCCCTCGGGAGATAGAAGATAATAGCGGCGGCTCGGCAAATACGTTGGGATCGGCAATAATAATCGAGACCATTGAAGCCTCCGGGTCGCGAGCGAGACCCGGCCCCTTCGTTAAGATAAGCAAAACAAGAAACACATGTGAATATTTTCTGTCCCGCTAACCAACAGCCAGGATCAGGATGATATATACCCACATATAAAGACCCCGGCTAATCGAAGCCACCCCATGCCCAAGAGTATTCTGCCTTCTGCCCCTCATCAGGGCGCCGTGCAACGCAAGCGCAGGCGCAAGCACTCGATACGAAGCCGAGAAACACAGACGGCGGAAGTCTTTTCCAAAAGAGGGTGTTATATGCGCCACCGCTACTCTGGAAAGCATGCTAGGCCGCTCTCATACGGGTACCTACCTATCTTGAGGCGGACCCTATCCCGGGCTGTCCCACCCGCTCTCTCCGTGACCGTCGATAAAGCACCCGCGACGCTCTTAAATAGCACGGGTCGAAGTCCAACTACTCCTCTACCTATTCCTCTGCCCTTTATACACCTACGCAGCTAGGACCCGCACCTAGATCGAAGATCGCACACCCACCCACCCAGCGTCCAGGCAACATGGCGGACTGGGAGACTGCCGTGGCCGAGAAGAAGCGCGAGCTGGCGACCGCCATACCGGACGCGTGGCGCATTCCGGAGGGCGCGCTGTCCGGTTCCGAGACCAAGCTCGTCGCGCAGGACGCCGTCCGCGCGTCCGGCGTGCTCTCGCCAGCAGAGCTCGCCATCACCGAGGACAACACCGCTGCGCAGCTGCTCGCGAAGATCGCCCAAAGGGAGCTCACCGCCGTCGAGGTCACCACCGCGTTTGCGAAGCGCGCCGCCGTCGCCCAGCAGCTGGTACGTCATCTCCCCTCTGCAGGGAGGGGGGCTTGGGGGTGGAGAGTCCCGATGCTAACAAGTCCCGTCTGCAGACCTCCTGTCTGACCGAGATGTTCTTCGAACGGGGCATCGAGAGGGCCAGGTGGCTCGACGAGTTCCTCGAGGAGAATGGCCGGGTCTACGGGCCGCTTCACGGCCTCCCCATCAGCTTAAAGGTTCGCTAGCCGGTCGTTCGTCGGCGGGAGGACGGCGAGGGTTTTGTGTTTGTGTCCGTCTGTGTGTGCTCGCGCGCGCACTCGCTCGCTCTACGATCCTGACGTTTCTTGGGGGGGACCGCATCTAGGACTCCTTCCGGGTCGAGGGCATCCACGCGACGGCCGGGTTCGTCGCCCTGCTCGCGGAGCGGCCGACTAGCAACTCGGCCCTAGTCGATCTACTGCTCGACGCCGGCGCCGTCCTATACGTGAAGACGAACATCCCACAGACGATGATGGTGCGTTGCCTACCTATCCGTCCCCGCCTCGTTTTCTTTTTCTTGCCTTTTCTTTTTTTATTTTTGCGTTACGGATCTATAATATCCGCCTGTGCTGCGCTGTTTGCTGGTTTCCCTCCCTTGGTAACACGCGATCCAGACCGCCGACTCGGAAAACAACATCTTCGGGCGGGCGCTGAACCCGCACAACACGGCGCTGACGGCGGGCGGCTCGAGCGGCGGCGAGGGGGCGCTGGCGGCACTTCGCGGCGCGCCGCTCGGCGTGGGCACTGATGTCGCGGGCTCGATCCGCATCCCGGCGCTGTCGTGCGGCGTGTACGGGTTCAAGCCGACGCCGGGGCGCGTCCCCTTCGGCAACCAGGCGCCTGGCCTCCGGTCGGGGCTCCCCGGCATCGCCCCGGCCGCCGGCCCGCTCGGCCAGTCCGTCGCCGACCTCGAGCTGTTCATGACCGCCGTCGCCGCCGGCGACCCCTGGAGGTACGACGACGACGCCGTGCCCGTCCCCTGGCGCCCCGCCGCCCATCAGCGCCGCCGCCCCGCCGCCAAGCTGCGCGTCGGCGTCTTGCCCGAGGACCCCGCCTACCCGCTCCACCCGCCGGTCCGCCGCGCGCTCGACGAGGCCGCGTCGGGTCTGGAGGCGGCCGGGCACGAGGTCATCCGCCTGCCGGCAGACCCCGCGCGAGGCGTCTCCCTCGCCCAGCGCATCGCGTTCCAGTACTTCGGCCTCGGCGGCCGGCTGTACGGCGGCCACCTGATCGAGAAGGCCGGCGAGCCGCTGGTCGCATCGGTCGCCGCGGGCAGCCACCCGTTCACCACGGAGCCGCCCGTCGTCGCGGCTGGCCTCGAGCTGGCGCAGGTGCTCGAGAGACTGGGCGCCGCTCGAGGCGCGTACAGCGACGCGTGGCGCCGGACGTGGCTCGAGCACGACCTCGACGTCGTGCTCGCCCCGGGGGCCCAGAACACCGCCGTTGCCCACGACACGTGGGGCCTGCCGCCGTACACGCTCATGTGGAATCTGATAGAGGTGAGTGCGCACGTTTCCCCCCCCTCAAGCGTTCCACCGACCGCGCCGCGGGAATCCGGAGTCTGGCTAAAGCCCTGGCGACGATATAGTACCCGGCGTGCATCGTGCCGTTTGGGAAGGCGTCGAAGGAGCTGGACCCCGAGCCGGTGACGTATGGCGTGCCGTTCCAGCCCGACTGTAAGTCCTCCGTTCCTATCGCCCCCTATCCATGATGAGCTTCTGAAAACGAGGAATGTGGTTAACCCCTGGACCCGAAGACGATCCCGTCCAAGTCGACGGGGCACCCTGCGCGGTGCAGATCGTCGCGCCTAAGTTCAAAGACGAAGAGTGCCTCTGGGCGGCGGGCATTATCGATAGCAGTCTGAATGCGATCAAGGTAAATTAGGCATCGTCTCATGGTCGTACTGTGGCAGACAGTCGGCAGGAAAGTGTCAAGGTAGCAAGGATCAGCAGAGGCCTTCTAAGCGACTTGACGAAGTTGTTACCGGCGTTGCCAGCGCGGACTTATAAGCAAATAACCCTCGCGTATTACGTTACCAATTACTACTCTTAGAACTTTCCGACGTGTGGTGAGAGCAAATACAGTATCGGTATCTCGAGGGGGCTGAGTTGGCCAAGTCACTTTAAATCCCCTAGATGCTGGCCTCACCATAATGCGGCCGACGGGACCACGATCAGTGAAATTCAATATTTATTGGTCGACTTCCGATTTTCCTTTCAAGATACGGCAGAGGAGAACTAGAGTCCGAGGCCTAGGTAACTACGTCGTCCTTTGCATCGCCTGGCGACGGCCCGAGCTTAACGTGATGGTGTTGCGTTGTTATATACCTAGCATTCGGTGAACACTCAAATTACCTTCGTTGTATACCTTTTACTCTCCCTTTTCCTTTCTCTTCGCGCATCACTCGTCGGGTAGTCCCGGGTACGTATATCGACTCAGAGCCTCGACTCCTTCCCAGGCGTCAGAGTCGATTCTAACCTTCAGGTGCTAGCAAACTTCTTGAACGCGCCGATAAGGCTGCCTGTGCTAGCGTCGTGACCCTGGCCATTGCCAGGCTCATCCAGCTCCTTGAGAATTTTCTTGGCGAGAACCTTACCCAGCTCAACACCCCACTGGTCGAATGAGTTGATATCCCAGACTGCTCCCTCAGTGAAGGTCAAGTGCTCATAGTAGACAATGAGGGCACCGAGTTCAGCGGGCCCGATCACATCGCCAACTAGGATGCTAGTTGTTGGGCGGTTGCCTAAGAATACCTTGTGTGGGACTAGTTCGTCGGGAGTGCCCTCGCTCTTCACCTGGTCGGATGTCTTGCCGATCATGAGGGCCTCAGCCTGGGCGAAATAGTTGGACGCTAGCATCTTCTGGTGGAGGTTGCCAGAGATGGGGTTGTGCGACTTCGCGGCGAGGATAAAGTCGGTGGGGATCAGCTTGGTGCCTTGATGAACGAGCTGGAAGAAGGAATGCTGGGCGTTTGTGCAAGGCTCGCCAAAGAGGATGGGACCCGTCGTGTACTTCGCAGGGGTGCCATCGGAGGTGATGGTCTTGCCGTTTGATTCCATGGAAAGCTGTTGCAGATAAGCCGGGAAGCGGTGCAGATACTGGTCAAATCTACGCCCAAGTCAGCATGCTGTATTAACCCCCCTGGCCCCTCTGACAGAATGCTTACGGAGCAACCAAGTGCGTTTGTGCGGCGAAGAAGTCACTATACCAGACGCTCAAGAGACCACCGAGGACGGGGATGTTGTCCTTGAGGGGGGTCTCGCGGAAGTGCTTGTCCATGGCATGCGCGCCGGCTAGAAATTGGCGAAAGTTGTCGTAACCGATATACAAGGCGACGCTGAGACCGATGGCGCTCCAAACGGAGTATCGGCCGCCGACCCAGCTCTCAAAGCCAAACATGTTCTTGCTGTCGATGCCGAATTTGGTAACTTCGGACTCGTTGGTCGAGAGAGCTACGAAGTGCTTGGCAATGTCTCCCTTGCCGCCGGTCTTCTCTAGGAACCACGACTTGGCTGTGTTCGCATTCGTAGTGGTTTCTGCGGTGGTGAAGGTCTTGGATGCGATGAGGAAGAGGGTCGTCTCGGGGTCCGAGCTAGCGAGGGCTTCGGCTATGTGAGTGCCGTCGATATTGGAGACGAAGTGAAGAGTTGTGTCTTTAGCGCCGTAGTGTTTGAGAGCCTCGGTGACCATGACGGGTCCCCTGAACTGATGTCAGAAGAAGAAATTCCACATGCTCCGCGAGTTGTGGCGCACTGAATCGAGTGGTGCAAATCTACCACTTACAGATCGGAACCACCAATGCCAACATTGATGATGGTAGTAAGTTTCTTCCCTGTGTACCCTTTCCACTCTCCGCTCCTCACCTGCTCGGAGAACTCTTTTATGTGTTCCAGGACCTCGTTGACGCCGCCCTTGGCGTTCATGACGTCCTGACCGTCGACCTTCATGTCCCAGCCGCCGACATTACGGAGTGCTGCGTGGTATACCGCGCGCTGCTCGGTGAAGTTGATCTTCTCGCCAGCAAACATCGCGTCGCGCTTCTTCTCAAGGCCGGCCTCCTGGGCGAGCTTGACTAACAAGTCGATGGTATCTTCGGTGACGAGGTTTTTGCTGAAGTCAAAGAGAATATCGACGCCGGAGGCGCCGTTGCGGAACGTCTTGCTCAACTTGTCGAACCGAGCAGGGTCGGAGGCGAAGGCCTCCTTGAGGACGAAAGTTTTGCCAACGGTCTTGTAGTGCTCCTCCAGGGAGGCCCAGGCGGGTAGAGAGACTGCTTGAGGCATCTTGGCGTAGTGGTTTGTGGGTGCGTGTAGTGGTGAGAAGGGAGATAGTGCGGTAATAATCGGATGCTGAATCGAGTAAGTTCCTCGTCAGTAGGCCGTCCGGAATAGCAAGGAGGGAGGAGAGGAAAGCGTCGAGCCGCGGGTGGAAGAGAAAAAGAAAGAAAACAACCGGAGGAGGCTATGGATGGTATTGTATAGCTATGAGTTACTTTGAGGGGGGGGGGGGGGGTTAGAGAGGGTTATGTAGTTGTCACGGAATTGTTCTGGTGCTGTGTGAGTGATTCTCGACTAGGGGCGCGAAGCGCGGGGATTGTTGAGGGATGGCGGGGCAACACAGACGTGAGGGCTTAAACGAATAGGTGTATGTCACAGCTGCGTTTCACTCACCTCGAGGTAGCTGGGCGGACCTTATGCGCCGATGAGACGGGATGAGACGGAGCGGCTGGATATCAATCGGTTTGTTGGTCTCGCTTTTTGCCAGAGCCGGAAGACGGTACCGTGTAGGTTAAGCAGGCTGTATATATCGGCCGAGGGAGTAGGATTAGTATGGCTATACTACGGTATCGGGACCAAATTTCGAGACCTTCTCACAGTACTGTGGCAATGAGAGAAGACAGAATGGAGGCGAGGGAGGAAGAGGCAAAGGGAGAGACAGAGGAGGGAGGTTGCGTGGGGGGGTTTGAAGGTCGGCCGGACGCAAAGGACCGAGAGGTTGCCTCGCCTACGTAATGGGACGATCGAGCGTCATTTTTAACCACCTCCCACCTTCTACTAATCGCCTGTTCTCTTTCTTGCATTTCGTTACTCAGCTTGGGTACCGACCTCAAGGTACATATTGTAAGCTCTCATTGCTTCTTCCCCCCTCCTTCCCCCCCCCCCCCTCTCCCTCTCGACCCCGCGCTAGTGACGTGATGTTTTTTTTTTCGTTCTGTACCTACATACCGAGAGACCGGCACTCCCCCTGCCGCAGGTACCTACCTTAGGTACCTAACCTGCCTTACCACCTTCTGTCTCATACTGCTAGGTACCCCCCAGTGAGCACCTAACCTACCTAGGTACCTTAGGTAAACACTATTCATGGGTGCTGTGACGGGCAATGCCTTGTCTTCGGCCAGGTAGGCGATGCATCATGGCTGGGGGATCAATGCGGTATAAGGCCTCAAGGTCTACATACCTACCTAGGTAGGTGGGTAGGCATTTATGCGATGATGTAGGAGGTAGCTCTATGCCTGGTCACCCGTCCTAACGTAGATACATGTGCCCAATGCCACCCATCTTTATCTACCTGCCAGTAAGGTAAGCCGTCGACGTCGGGCATCCGTGTTGGATTTCTGCGCCTAATGATTAAGTCACCAACTTCCATAGTGGCTAGTGGCATATTGGAAAGACACGGGGATAAACGACGGGCTAGATGTAGCCTATCCTACCTCGTAGGCCGCGCCGTGAAGAGGCGCGAAACCCATCTAGAAATGCCGACACGCGCACGGGAGAGCTGTATGGCCGCACACAGAATAGGTCAGGTAGCTACTGCTACGTTACCACCCCCCGCAATATTGCTAATGGCGTCTTTCTTTATCAGTTTCGGTTCCCCTCTATCTATAGAGTTGCTGTCTCCTGTTTAGGCATCCTTGGAAGTGCAAACTCGGAGGCATCGTGAACAGCTCATGCCAAAAACGCCACATGGAACTGAACCCCCTTACTATCTGGCCCGGAATTCCCTCCCTGTAAACGCATTGCAATGGTAAGTGCGACAACAAAAGGCTTCTCCCCTCACACACACACACACCGGTGCTGGAACCGACGTAGGCTTGGACGACTCCCGCAAACCCCCCTAGAGGTGGACGTCGGCCTTGGGCCTGTCGCCACCTCATGCCAGCGTATCGTATTCTCCATGCTCGCGTGCATTTGCGACCTCCACCCGTCGGAGCATTCGTTGCCGCGCGCCGTAACTGCGTGGGAGAGGCGTGTCTAGCTCCGTCTACCTATCGCCGATCCTGGATGCTGCCCACGAATGACGGGTCTTTAACGCTACCGCCGGCGTCGCCGAGCCCGGCGATTGGTCGGTTGTAGCTGAAGCCCACAAACTGGTTCTGCATCGTTTCTGACAAAACCGGGCCCTCGACGTACGAGTCTTGGGGGGCTTCCGACGTGAATTCGGGGTCAAAGTTGCCGGTATCGAGAGCGTCCGCCTAACGTATCGAAACTGGGTCAGCGGAAATGTATCACCTACGCGAGGCGACCGCGAGAGAGGACGGGGAAGGATACTCACAACGCTAGGCTTGAAGGTCGGCTCGTACTTGCGCTGCAGCAGCTTGCGCCAGTCGATGGCGTGGAAGAACGGATGCGCCTTGATCTCAGCGCTACCCGCAGCTCCTAAACGTTCTTCCGGGTCGCGGTTCAGCAGCTTGGTCAGGAGGTCCTTGGCTGCGGGCGGCACCACGTCTGGACCGGGGAAATGCAGGGGCTCCGAGAGGATCTTGCGATACATCTCGTTGGTGTTCTCGTCGTAGAACGGAGGGAGACCCGTAAGCATTTCGTAGAGAAGGACGCCCAGCGTCCACCAGTCCACTGTCTTCTTGTATCCCTTGCCGCTGAGGAGCTCGGGCGCCAGGTATTCAGGCGTGCCGCAGAACGTGTTGGTGCGATCCTCATCCTTCATGTCGAGCTTGCAGAGGCCGAAATCGCACAGCGCTATGTGACCTTGGTAATCGAGGAGGATGTTCTCAGGCTTGAGATCTCGGTAGATGACGTTGAACCCGTGAAGGCATTCGAGGGCGCAGAGGAGTTCGGCAGTGTAGAAGCGCGCCCGGTTGACGTCGAAACGCTGCTCCTTCTGGAGATGATGGAACAGCTCGCCGCCGTTGACGAACGCCAGGACAAAGTACAGCTTCTCGGGGGACTGAAACGTGAACTTGAGGGGGACGATGAAGGGATTGTTGATCTGGGCGAGCACCGACCTCTCGGCGAGCGTATGGGAAACCTCGGATCGAGAGATGATGTGGGCCTTGCGAATCGTCTTCAGGGCGTAGATCCGGTTCGTGTCCTTCTTGCGCACCTGCATGACCTTGCCGAAGCTGCCCTTCCCCACCACCTTGAGCAGTTTGAAATCCTCGATCTTGAGCTTGCCAGCACGGTTCTCGACGTACTCGACGCCGATCTTCAGCCTACCCGAGCCGTACTGCACGTCGACCCAATCAACACCAGTATGCCCCAGCTCGCGCTCCCGGTTGTTGAACTCGGCCGCCGCCTTCTCGCGATCCTTCTTGTTAGCCTTCGGATCTTCGACAAAAGCACGCTTCTCCTCGAATCGAGGGTTGATCCGGACAACACCTAGGAAGATATCCTGGCCTCGTCCCGACCCCGGAGCCGCGTTGGGATTGCGCATGTATAGGTGCACGTTTAGCTCGGTCACGCGAGACACGTCGAACTTGTACTGCGTGTTGTCGCCAGCCCACAGGGGATTCTCCGGGTTGCCCGAGACCGAGTTCACGAAGACCTGAACCTTGTCAAAATCCAGAAGGGCGTAGGGCAGGTATTTGCTCGAGATTCGGCCGTGGTTGGAAGGTATGCCGGTAAAGCCTCCGGCAGATGTCTGCGGCCGGCCGTTCGCATACGATCCGACCGCCGCTCGCTGAGAAGATCCCGGTCGCACGGAACCGGGCGCGTTGAGAGCGTTCCCCGTCGACATCGACCCCTGGCCATGTTGGAATGCATTGCGGTGCTCTTCGGGAAGGGCGAAGTTCTGACCCTCGTGTAGGGTAACGACGAGGATGCCGGGTTTCGGTGGCTTTACGATCGGCTCTTGTACGAGGCCTTCCGATGCGGCTGCATAGTGTCAATAGTGCTTGGACGGCGGGTGTGTAGATGGTTACAAACCGATCGAGTCAGTCGGAGTAAGAGCAGAAGGGGTCGCAAGTCCCTTCTCGTCTTTCTCTGTGATGGTGGAGGTGGAAGGATTTCGTGAGAAGGTGCTGGTGAGGGGACCCAGATGGGTTTCCTTCAACTCTGGTAAGAAGCATCGTGTCAGTAGGATCACCCACGGCCATGGACTGTCAGGTGGACGGTGTTGATCCTCGACGGGAAATGCATCAGGGCGGTGGGCAGGGGGCTCGGGGGGCTGGATAATCACATTCACACTTGACTCGGCTGCGGAAGGGGGCACTCTTGACTTACTCTTGGTGAGCTTCCACGACATCTTCCCAGTGCTAGTACTACGGCGATCGCGGCGTCGAGCGATGGCCAGATGGGGTAGAGTTGGTGGCAGTCGGTGAACGTCGCAGAATCTCAGGCTCGCGGGCGAGATGATTTGATGTTATGGCAAAAGAGGAGTAGGTGGATGGGATGAAAGGGGGGAGACAACTGTGGGAGGGGCAGACGGGAGTCAGTTATCGGTAAAGCCAAGGTCATCCGCTCTTCCTCAAGAAGGGCTGCGGAGTCGGACAGATGGTAGAGGAGGGTATGTAGCAGGTAGATGATAAGGCAAAGGGGGAGATGATGTAGAGAAGTAGAGAAGGTGGCTGAGGGAGGAAAAGAAAGAAAAAAAAGACATGGAGGTAGGTCAGGATGGATGGGTGGACGGTTGATCAATTGGAAATATTGGGGAGAGGAGAGATCTGAGGTTGTTGACAGGTACTTTTTTGGCCTGGTCTTGCTGGGTCTCGGCCTTTGGGGGCACAGACAATTCTCGGGCAACTGCTTGAACCGCACAATAAGTGTGCATATTCAGTGTATCATAGCGGTTAGCAGCGCCAGAGCAGAGATAGCGTGCACATATAGGGGGTCCTATCTCAGGGGGCGGGGGGGCTGTCTTGGAGTCGCCTTAGAGGCTTCAAGGGGTGCTACAGATTCCAGCTTTAGCGATGTGGAGTTCCCCTGGCTTAAATGATCTTACTGCTTCAGGTGCCTGTACCATGCTATGTAACAGACCACGTAGGTACCTTGGGTACTTACCTGCCTCTAACTAAGGGGTATTCTTATGTACTGCGGGTACGTGGAGTCTGTGAGGAAGGTAGGTACTTACCTAGGCAGGTACCCAACATGTGTACGCATATACTATGTTATACGTACCTACCTAGGTATATACATCGGAGCTGAGCGATAAGATAAGAGGTATATGCCGGGCATGTTGGACGAAGTTATGGCCTAATGCTCCATATCCCATGATCTCGTCTACCCTCACTTGTAGGTAGTTTTGCATACAGTACAGGTGCCAGCCGTGATATCTGCTGGGAGGGAAATTCAGCATGGAAGTGGATGTGCTAAGTTCGGGCCTATGTCTGCACACGTAACTGCATACGCGTATTGGGTAGGTGCAGGTAACACCTTATGGGTAACCTCATATCCAGTAGGCGTTACATACCCAAGGCATATACCTACGTGTATGTGGGTGGAAGAGCGTTCACACCACTCGATACCTAACATCGATATATCTACATTGCGTTCGTGTATAAGTGTAGAATGTATGCTTGGTCCTAGACCTCGATCCTGGCCGACTCATATCCATATGTAGGTATCCAGCCGCCGAAACATGTCCCCGTGTTTGTCCCTGTTGATTGTCGAATTTGTCAGCTACCCGTCAACACGTCTGCAGACAAGTATCGTATACATGGACACGAAGCACACCCGAGCAATGCACAGCCTGGCTTCAAGCCTCTAAAAATCTCCCTGTAAGTCTGGGCGCGCCCCTCTACGTAAAAGCGCGGACACGTAGAGAGGGAGAGCGGAATGCCGGAATCAAGAAATGAGCCGTTGGGATTACTTATGCGGCATAGTCTCTAACCATGTCTACGTAGGCGGCACTGCCACTAGATACGTAGTTATACTGCTTCCATATAGGAACAAATTTCGACAGTCAAAATATAGGCGGTAATTAGCCGTCCCGTAGGTATACCATCCCTGAGACTTCGATAGGTTGCCTATTATAGATAAGACGAAGCCACCTGTGACCTTTCACCGAATGGGAGGTGTCACCAGCATCGTCGGCGTTAGGTAGTGGCTAGCGGACTGGATGGTGCGTGTATGCAAAGGTATTCCTCCACCTATCGGTGGGTGTGCCTGTGTTGGATTGCAATGGATGCGCCGTCTTTGCATCTAATATCTCGTTTTCTTTGACGTACCTACCTGCTCTGGCTTGTAGTGCTACAGGCCTACTGCCTTCGAGTTATTTTTAGCAACCAATACCTCGTGTTTCCTCATTTTGCAATGGCAACTAGGAACTAGGAAATGAGCAAGACTGTGGCTTGTGATGGAAACACCTACGCCAATGAGAGAGATCTCGAACAAAACTCATCGAATAAGACGCGAGTCACGCACGTGTCCGCTAGGTTTAGTGAGGCGCTCAGTTTTCGTTAGAAATTGATGAGCCATGTCAGACTCTCTTATTCATTATTCTATCTAGCTTGCGTACGGAGTTGAGGAACTCTCAAGCCACGAGAATGATCCCCCATCTACTCGTACACTAAGACGTAGAAGCGGCCTCAATAGCAAGTCGCCGTAAGATAGATAACATCATTAGATGCACGTACATCCCAAAAGGGTGCGCAAGACGGTGGCTTAGTTGGCCTTCGGGGGCTGAGTCGACTACATTGTGCAACTACCATTCGATGGTAGAGTTCCCCTCTATCATGTCATAAGCGACAAACCGACTCCGAGATATGTAACCTTGCGAAATGAAGCCCTCACTAACGGGAGCAGTTCGATCATTGGGAGCTTGGGCGTTGTAACTTACGTAGATGCCACATGGATATATACCTAAGAAGGCCACTATTAGTACCTACAGCAGATCTTCAAGGGGGTATTTCTCGTGACAGCTACGTACCCATTAAATTACCCAGGCACATGGCACTGGGTCCCAGTCGGGAGTTTAAATGTAGCGAGATGCCATGTTACCACGTACTCAACGCGTATGAGTGGACGGTGACGACGAACCCCCGTCGTATACCTCAGCCTCTACGCATTGGGATGGGTTGTATTTAAGGAGACGGAGAAGGATTCATGAAATTGCGTTGTCGCGACGGCAATCCGGGACCTCCAGCCAGTGGAGCGGCGCCCCTGTCCACACCGAGCTGCGCCTCACCACTCAACTTCCTCCAACATGGCATCCAGGCCAGATGGGTCGGTCGCTAATCGATGTCGTTAGTCGCGAACACGCTGTCCTTCATCGGCCGTGTCGCAAAGCCTACCCATGCTGCACGTACATCTCCGCGATTTTCATGAAACCATCCGGCCGCTGGGTCCTATAGCTTGTCTTCCGGCCACAATTTGCAGATCATCATCGAGGAGAAGGGGTTCTACCGGCATGGTGACGATGGCTTCCGACGGCACCAAACAACGAGGGGGCACACCTGCAGCTGAACATATCCGCGGTGAGGAAGGGGGGATCATGCTAGGCCCAGCAGGGCCGCCGGAGTCCCGGCACAGCGACGCGCAACTTGATGATCAGGTCGCCTCAGATTTTGCCGTCGTGTCGCCTCGCGTGTATTTGACTGGATGGAGATTACATGTCCTCACATTTGGGTATTGCTCCTACTCGCGGAGGATGCGTCTGTCTAGGCTTTGCGAACCTGACTGCCGCGCAGATTATGCCTCTCCCTGTTCCTGTCCGCGTTGGAGACGACGATAGTCAGCACGTCTCTCATTTCGATCACTAATGCTTTAGGGGGGTTCGAGCAGAGAGATTGGGTCGTTACCGCGTATCTCATCACCTATACTGGCGAGTCTCCTTCCCCCGAGACACCGTAGTAGTACAAAGGAGTCACCCCTAAACGATCAGTTTGTAGGCTTCCTCATCATCTACGCAAAATTTAGCGATGTCCTGGGCCGTAAGCTGTTGTTACTCGTCGCGATAGCGTTCTTCACCGTGTTCTCGATCGTCTGCGGCTCAGTTTCAGACATGACACAGCTGTATGTCGGACCAGCTATGGACTAACTGAGCTTCCCGTGGGCCCGTCGCTAAGCTATCTGTAGGATTGTATTCCGTTCCCTCCAGGGCGTGGGCGCCTCCGGTATCTATGCACTCGTGACGGTCATCCAGCCCGAGATGGTCCCCCCCGAGAAATGGGGCAATTTCGTCGCCGTCGTCTCCCTCGTCTTCATCCTTAGTTCCGCCCTCGGCCCGATACTAGGCGGCGCGATCAACGACCGTTCGTCCTGGCGATGGGTTTTCCTACTGAAGTAGGCTAAGTAAAACCTCGAATGGAGACAGTGATAGAGTCAACTGACGCTCATACAGCGCTCCAGCCGGTGCGGTTGCGACCGCTCTGATCGCCTTTGTCATGCCTGCTCACTTTCCCGACCTGAGCAATCCGACCGTCCGTATAAGCTTCCGCTCCAAGATATCTCGGGCGTCGCTGAGTCGTCTCGACGTCATCGGCGCAGCCCTGCTGCTCTTCTCGTCCGCTCTGATCGTCTTCGCCTTCGAAGAGGCAGGCTCTCGGTATCGTTGGGATAGCCCTGCTATCCTGAGCACCATCATAATCGGCGGGGCCCTTTTCGTCGGCTTCATCGTGTGGGAAAAGTTTGCAGGCTCGTCTAGGTCGCCCAGCGAACCCATTTTCCCTCTTCGCCTGATGAAGGGTCGGCTATTTAGTAGTCTCATCGTGTGAGCACACTATTTACAAACTAGGGAGCTCGAGTAATTGATGAGTGACAGGGTTGCGTTCTGCACGGGGCCTCCATTCATGACTGTATTGATCAATCTCCCGCAGCGCTTCCAGGCAGTTGATGGCGAAAGTCCTTTGCAAGCTGGTATTCGTCTCTTACCCTTGCTTCTTGCCTCACCCGTGGCCACGGCCGTATCTGGACAACTTGCGGGCAGATTCAAGGTACCGCCGTTTTACCTTCTTGTATTCGGCTCGTCCATGCATTTGCTTGGGTTAGGTCTCGCAAGCTCTATACCTTTTACCAGCGGCAGTGCCATGTACGGCTACGAAGTTATCATGGGGTTTGGGTTCGGAATGGGTCTAGTCTCACTTTTGGTATTTACACCTCTAGTAGTGAACAGGAATGATATGGGTACGTCTTATCACCCTAAGCATCGGTGGTCCTCAGGTGGCCAACTTGTTGACTATTCGTCTCATAGCTGTCGCGATGGGCTCTCTCACCCAGATCAGAGTTCTGGGAGGGACTATAGGACTGGCTATCAGGTAAGATATTTACGTCAACTTAACCAAAACAACACAATAACAGCGAGACAGTTCAACGGTCCTGAATAACCATCTATCTTCCAACTTACCGAAACTACTCAGTCCGGAGGACATCCAGCATATCTCGGATTCGGCACAATTCATAAACACACTCCCAGACGTTACCCGAGACGCGGTGCGACAGATCTTCGCCGATGGTTTCAATGCACAACTGCGTGTCATGATGTATTTTAGCGTCGTAGTTTGGGTATTTAGCTTGACGCTTTGGGAGCGGAAGATGAGGAACGCTGCTAATATTGAAGGCTACTGACTTCTAACAAAGTTGGTGGCTGTAATCTCGAGGCGTTCGCTATCGACCTTACCCGGATACACACAATCCGCAGTGTGTATAAAGGAGATCCTGTCCTACGAAGCTCAAAGCATTTCTGCTGTAGTGTCATCCCCTAAGTCCCCGACCTCTGAATTACCTCGCTCTATGCGGTAAGAGGACCGGTTTCTGGGTCCCGTGCGAGCTCGCCATTTCGGATTCTCTCGCACAGGGCCTTGAGGACTTCGGCCCCCCTCCTGAAGTCCTCTACCTCAACGTAGATCGCGCCGCTGAGGCGCCACCACCACGCGCCGCGGTACAACCAGGTCTGGAAGTAGAAGCCGCTCTCGCGCTCGCCCCTAATCTTGATCCAGCGGACGACACGAGGCGCGTGCTCTGGGCTCACCTTGCCGCTGCCGCTGCCGCTGTCCGCGTCGTCGGTGCCTAGTTCGATCGGCAGCCGCACGTTGGCGAAGAAGCAATCCCGGATGCACGATCCGGGGCAGTCCAGAATTTCAGTGCCGAAGATATCAGCGACGACGGCAGCGCTACGCTGCGCAACTTCGCGGCAGTATGCTTTGATGGCGGCTTCGCCACCGCAGACGTTTGTGCGGAAGTCGATCGCGGCTACAGTCGTAGTAGTACTTTAGTGTCTAGGCTCGAGGAAAGCGTGCGAGATGGGGGACGGAGGAAAAGGGTTTACCCTGAACGCAAAGCCAAGCCGTCGTGTCATCGGAACCTGTGTAGATGAACGTCAGCTTCAAATAAACGAACCCTCTTCCCACCGTCCCGTTGCGTAGCCAATATTCTATAGGTAGGTATATCCTAGCTAGCAACAGCTAACACCCCGTCGGATATTAGAATTCGCAGCATCGCCAACATACCAGTAAAACTGAACATCTCGGTGAAAGTTTCGCCGTCCTCGTCAATGACGCCGAGCCGCCTCCGCGGCGTGAACCCGTGGCTCGTGGGCAGACTCGTCCGGATGAGCGGCTGGTGGCGGCGGGGGATGTAGAGGGCAGCGCAGCCACGCGGGACGAAGAACCACTTGTGCAGGTTCGTGACGAGGAAGTCGGGGCGCAGGACGTCGAGGTTGATGTCGATGTGGCCGATGCCGTGCGCGGCATCGACAAGCACCATGGCGCCCTCGGCCTGCAGCGCCGGCACGAGGCGCTCGTACGGCACGCGCAGGCCCGGCATGCTGATGATGGAGTCGACGATGGCGAGGCGCAGGCGACGGCCCGGGGTGGTCTGGACTTCGCGGGCGGCGGCGACCATGGTGGCGACGAGCTCGTCGTCGGGCAGGGGCCACTGGGGGCGCGCGACGTGGACGTGGACACCGCGCGTCTCCTCGAGCCAGGACAAGCCGTGGGCGACGGCGCCGTACACGAGCTCGTACACGAGGACAGTGTCGCCGTCCTGCCACTCGAAGTTCTTGAGCACGGTGTCGGTGCCGGTGGTGGCATTGGGCACGAAGACGACCTCGTCCGGGTCGGCGGCGCCGAGCACGCGGGCGGCCAGCGCGCGCTGCTCGGCGAGCCGGCCGTAGAAGTCGAGGGAGATGAAGGGATCGGGGGCGGCGTCGACCTCGGCCTCAAGGGCGACGTGGGTGGCGCGCACCGACTTGGGCACAGTCCCGTAGGACCCGTGGTTCAGCGGGGTGTAGCGCGGCGCGAAGGCGAAGTGCTTCCGGCGCATCTCGGCACCGAAAGGGACTTCCGGGGTGCCCGACATCTTGGCGGTCGTTGTCTGTTTGGAGCTGTCGGGGTTGTCGTGGTAGACAATCGTCATAATCGGCCCAGCGATACTACGCTCGCCGCCTCGCTACGCGGCCGGTGGCACCGGTGATATACTGAGGGGGGGGGGGGTGAGTGCGACTGTCTAGGAAGTTCGTAGCACCCAAGGTAGGGGGGACTTCGCCGTTCCCGTGTAGGAGGTGTATATATATACCTACCTGGTGTGTATGCGTGGATACCGGGGTGAGGAGGTCTCGGCAAGCGATCGAAGCCCTTCGCTGCCTAACCGAACCGCTCCCGCATCGGCGTGGCTGCGATGGCGCTGTTGAATGACTTAGATCTGGGTTAGCTTTATGCAGCTCTGCTGGGGCATGAAGCTGGTAGGGTTCAACTGCGAGATGCCCGCCCCTCTTGGAGAATCTCTTGGGTCCCGGACTCGGTGCCTCTCCACCCTAACCCCTCCTGCTGTAAACCTTCCCCCGAACATCTTTTTCCCAGGACTGATCCAGCCAATCACGTCTCGCCGTTCCTGTCTCCCGCTAACGGCCTGGTCCTGTTCGCCTTTCGTCTATCGTTTATCGACGCGCGCGGGAAGGTTCTCGAGTTTCTCGAGAAGCGCAACGGACGCCTCGACTCGGTCTCGGTTTGCCGTTCTACGGTTAAGTCCTCGGCGCGCCGATGAGAAGTTGTCTTGACGGCGATGGCAACCATGATGAGGGATTACTTCGAGAATCCGGCGTTCTCGTCCCCCTACCCCGCTTTCTACGGGGTAGTAAGCAGGGCTCTACTAGGTGTCGGGTGCTAGGAGAAATTCGGGCGTGGGCGCGAGGAGAGGAGGAGAGAGAAAGTAGGAACGGAGGTTTTACTGCTGTCCGTCGAGGCGAAGCTTTCCTCCGGGTGCCTAACCAAAATGGCCCCTACCGCTATGGGGAAAATACCGGTAGGGAGCGAAGGGTGCGGGTACGATACCGTGGACATCTAGCCGTGGGGGGTTTTCCCGACTGAACGGGCGATTATACGGCTACCTGCCCCTTCGTGCCGCCGTCGTCGCGGGCCCGTCTCATTATCTGTACATAGGTAGAAAAGTGACGTTAAATATCCATCCATCCATCAACCCTCCTGCTGTAGTCCGATGATCATCGTCATCACATTACTTGGGTGACCCGGTCACATATAGGATGTGGACGCCGCATACCTCCTCCGCTAAGCGACGTGTACTATGGAGGTGAGGTTCAGACACACTAAGCCTACCTACCATAGGTACCTAGCCCGTCTGCATGCGCGCGATTCGCCTCCTGCGACAACCCATGCATCCGGACCGCAGAACGCATCCCGAGTCGGCTTGTATCGGGCAAGTTGACGTAGATTCTATCGTTGCCATTAGGTAACGAGGGCATTCGGCCCAGACTAGACTTATGAAGCTATTGGTAAGAGAACCCAGTCACTTGGTACTTGTCGCGTCGGAAGCCGTATAAGCCTAGCTAGCCCGTTGCCCCGCAACAACCTTTTGATTTCGATACTATAGCCCCCAAGGTCCGTACATTTATATCCGATGCTATTGGGTTTACAACTTGTCGCCCTGCATGTTCTTCGCCGGAGCAGGTTGCGGTGTAGGCCTTGAAGGGCAGTGCTATCTAAACCCCTCCCACCTGGTACTTCTACTCGACATGCGTAACCTGTAGCCTTGCTTCGGACGGCGAGAGCGCTTGGGTTCTGGACATCGAAGTCAAGGGTATCTATGTATATGCAGACACACCAGTGGCGACAGTGTTATTTCTGTGAGGGTCCTGCCTGCTTGGGAGAAGACGAGGTTCAACCCCGATCCCCAAACTCGGTCGACAACGTGAACGAAATGACAACATTAGGTATATATACTCCCTCGGCGAGCCGTGCGTTGCCCGTCGAGTCTATCCGCATATGTGGCGCGGGCGGCGGTATAGGACTCAGGAGAAGGCTTGGGATAGAAAACAGAAACTTGTTGCTCGTAACTCTCTTGCTTCAAAAACACCGCCTTTTCCTTGCGCGCAAGGTTGGATATCCTGCCGGTGCGTAGCCGACACAAACCAAAACGCCGTCCGATGCAAAACCTGCTAAATGGGAAAGAGATTATCGCGTCAATCTTCGAGACCGGCCCGTCTTCGACGATGCGAATGACCGTCACAGATGCGACGACCACCATCCTTCAGGGGATTGCGATTCTCCCCATCCCCCGACGTCATTCTCTACGCTTTCGCTTCTCACCAATCCACTGCCCACCCGTTCTGGTCTAAGAATTCCTGGCACGCTTCTCGCAGCTGGAGATTCGACCGTAGCTCGCTAGGATAGAGTGGCTCTCGCGTTAGAGGGTCGATGGGGTGTCTCCGGAGGTGCTCCATGATAGAGGCTCTCTCATATGACTTGCCCGTCTTGGTCTGTGTAATGAGACGAATCAGTCGCCCATCCATAGCTATACATCCCCCCCCGGTCGGATGATGATCCAATCCTAACTAAGGAGGAGGGGGCGGCTGAAGCTACACTTACTATAACCGGATCGACCATGATACCAAAACTGATATCGTCGATCGCCCAATCCGGCACCTTGCGTCTCTGCTCGGAGGCGGCTCTCGATTTCTCAAACGTCTCCCGCAGAATGGAGATCTTCTGATCCCACTCTTCAGCGACAAGCTTCTTGTCTAGGGCCGTGGTGCACGAGTTAACCACGTCGTCGCGTTCACGCTCCATGAGGGCGACGGCTTCGTTCTCTAGATCCTGCGCCTCGCGCGTTCGCCGCTTTTCCCGCTCTTCCCAACGTTCCTTCTTGCAACGGAGGACCTGGTTCGTAACCGGGCCGAGCGACCGATCGTTGGTCTCGACGCAGAGGCGGTGGGCATGCAGGGCGTTGTCGAGGGCGGCGTCGTAGTCACGTATGGCAAGCTGACACTGGGACAGGTAAAAGTAGGCCTTCATGTTGCCGTGAGACAACTTAAGGCAAGCCTGGCAATCCGAGATGGCAGAGTCGTAGAGCTCGAGACGAATGCGCGCCATCGCCCGGTTGGTATACAGCAGGGGGTTCGTGTCGTCTGCGATTATGCTGTGAATCCGGTCGTTGTTAGCTTAGGCCCGGAAATCGCCCACCCTCTGTAGACAGTTTGCGCCCTGGCCTCCTCCTGTACGTACGCTTTGGAGTAGAGGCTCTCGGCGCCTATGTAGTCGCCGGCCTGGAAATGGTGATTCCCATCCTCCTTCAGCTTGGCCGCCTTGTCCACATCCTGGGGCATGTCTCTAAGCCTTGAGCGGCAGCTCGAGTAAAGGGGTGACTCTATGTAAGGTCAAGAGTGAATGTGGCACAACAGGAAAGGAGACGGTAGGTGTCGGCGACCTGTCTCTTCGGAGAGAAGGAGTATGCACGACTGTGTATTGATTCAGGTGGGTATTTGTTTCGTTCCGTCAGACAAAATGCGAGGCAGCGGGAGGTGATGTTGCCGAGGGGTTCTCATCGCCGTTGAAGGGTTAAAAGGGGGTGGGGGGGATAATAAGAATATCGCCGCAGGGGACGGTTGAGGGAGAAGTCGGGGTCGTGCAGACCAGGCCAAGATGGATGCGGCGAGATTGGGTGGTGAGAGAAGGGAGAGAGACTACGACGCACAATTCCATCCGTTTCCAAGAGCGCCGCCAGTTGAAGTTCAGCCTTATCAGCCGACCAACCTCGATGCCTGCTCGGAACTAGAGATCGAGACCTCCCTTCGGTCGTGGCGCGCGCGCAACGTGTTGGGATGCTCTAGCCATTTGTCAGGCGAAGATTCGAGAACCCCTCAGGGGCTTAGCACCTTTAAGGAGGTAGGTAAATAGGGGTGAGGCGGGGGGTTGTGGGGGGGTGCACTGTACCTACCTAGGTAGCCATATCAATATCCGTTGCAGGCTACCTTGGATACCTAAGGTATCTACTTACACGTAGGTACCTCATTTAATGGCGCATTACCACCGGAACAAGGTTTGTATATATCAATGTACATACACAAACTCTTACACCATGTAGAGATACCTCTCAGGTACCTGCATATCTCAAATGAATTGAGGCATATATATATGGCCCGGAGGTCGCTACGCCAGCACCCCGTAGAAGGTAGGTTAGGTACCTCCTTACTTCGCCAGGATTCCCCACACTCCCTTCTCCCCTTATTACGTAGGTACCCAGGTACGTATTGCCCACTAACTCCCCTGACTTTCTTCTCTTGCCCTTCCCTGCCAGCTTTGCTTCATACTATAATTGTAGATGCCTACGCCCACGAGGGCAACGATACAATCGATCTGGGCATGCTTTCTTGGCTTGACCTTCGACATCCTCTACCCCTACCGTGAAATACCTAAGCGTAATTGAATCTGTTTTGTTGCATCTTTCCCGTAGAAAATCAGCCTGTCACAACTGATCGCAACAAAATTAACGATGCCATACCAACCAGAAGGCCTTTTACTGCCGCAGCTGGGCGAGGTCATGCTTATCCCAGGCCGACGCTTCCGTACGGGTTCAACCGCCAGCCCAAGAATCGGACCACTATCATCACTCCAGAAACGCCACCGCTCTCGTCAGAGCTCAACAAGGTACCTCGTTGAACCACAGTCAGGCGTGGCCTTCAGCGCGGTCGAAATGGTTCGTTAAGCAAGAGATCCAAGTTCATAATTAAGGGGCTAAGTATATATTAAGGGCGATTGCCTTTCTCGTGCTCGCCGCTCTACTTCCGTCTATTCCTCCGACTCTCCTCGCTTGTCGTCTTGGCCGACGTTGGGGCGAGCTGACCTCTCGGGGCCGACGTGGATGACGCCAACCTGGCGAACAACTAGATACGTGGGGATGATTGCAATGCCCCAGAGAGCGAAGGTAATGCCTAGGGCAGTTATGAGCTGGACGCGTGTTAGCGGACGGCAGCACTTGGGTTTCCGCGAGTTTACCTAGTACCTACCGGTGTCGTGGTCGAGCTGATGCCGCTCGAGATACATTGCCCGGCCGCTTCAGCTGCTCTGGCCACGGACATGTACCGCGCCGTCTCCCCAGGCTCTTTTGCTAGGAAGCTGATGAGCCAGAAGCCGAAGTTGTAGGTGAGAGAGAAGTTGATCTGCCAGAAGATGTACAGCGCCCAACCCCGTCCGAAATCGCCGTCATCCCAGTCGAGTGCCGGCTTGTGACGCGTGTATTCGTTCTGCACCACCGCGCCCCACACCCAGCAGCCTCCGATGAGGGTCATCATGGCGATGTACCCGTACCGCGCACGCTTGTTGAGGCTGACCCGGGTCCAGTCGAGGAACATGCCGAAGGCGAGTGTTGTCACGACTTGAGCAATCGCCGAGACCAACGAGGCGAGGGCGCGAGAGCGGACCGAGAAGTATAGCGATAGATATGCGCTGATGTAAGGGAGCTCCCACGTCACGTAGATGAAATAGGGGGCGCTGTCAACCTTGTCTATTAGCTTACTCCGTCGCTGATTCCAAGAGCGTGTTCACGCACATGAAGAGGAAGTCTTTTCGCAACAAGACTCGGGTCAGCGCCTTTAGCTCAGCGAGATCTGATATCCGTTCGCTCAGCTGAACGCGCGTTCCGTTCCTGCGCACAACCTTCTCCGGAGGCGTCAATAAGAATGAAGCTGCCGGTCCCAAGCATTCTAAACATCGCGTGTGAGCCAAGTAGAGAACTCGAAATAGCTTCAGCTGGACACTCACGAAGTACGACGAAAACGATATAGGTCCTCCAATCCAGCTTTCCGGTGGCCCTCCCCTGGTAGTTAAAAGCGAGGTTGATAATGCCCCCGAGAATGGCGCCGCTGTTTCGGTAGCTCAGCCAGTATGCGAGGTACCGGCCCCGCTTCTCGGCCTCGGGGTAGCTCAGCATGATGGCGCCTTCGGTAGCCCAGAAGATGCCGGCCGAGAGGCCGCACGCGGCCGAGCCCAGGTATATGAACCATTCGTTACCGTAACGATTATTCGTGTACAGAGCAGCTGAGTAGATGACGAAGCCGACCGTACCGACCACGAGCGAGTTGCGCAGGCCGAAGCGGTTCGCCATCATACTCCCTGTTAGGCATGTAAAAGTCATGACGGCGAAGAGGATGGCATTTCCCGCCCTGTGCTCTCCCCCCGTTAGCCAGCTAGTCCCACAGTTGCTCTCTTGACTTGGTGTTGCCTCCCGCTCACATTACCAGATATGGCGTCTGCTGCCCGCCAGCGCCAACGGAGTTCATCGCATTCCATAACCCGGGGGCGGCAAACGCGGCGATACCAACAATTGTCGCGTTGAAGAAGACGCCCCGATACCACACGTATTTTGGGCTGGTCGCAACAGCCTCCTCGTCGCCGGACGAGGACGCCACGGTGACAGCATTTGCTGTCGGGGTCTTGTCCGTAGACATGAGTACGGGTTTGGTTGGATGACTGTATCTGGATGACTGTATCTGAGCCGAGCCGTACTTCGTGTGCGATCTCTTAGACTGTAGAGCGGCCTGCGTTTCCTTTTATGAAGGCCTAGCTTAGGCGATGGCCGTCTCCAGCTACGGCGATCAATCGGATCTCTGGTCGGGATCGAGGCCGATTGCGTGCTCGAGACCAAGCCGTTTACGTATTGCCTGTCTACGTTACTGGATCCTCCTCTAGCGAGCTCCTGAGATGAACCTGGTCGTCGGGAGCATGATGCGCAGATGGGATGATTGCACCCCTAGGCCCGAACCTGCACGACCGTACTGTGAGCCGACTAACTCAACTACTCTTCCGTCGACGGCCTGGTCACCCATGGGAATTATACGATATTTTGGATTGAAGTTACTCCTGCTTTTATGAGCATTCAGCAGTTAGACCCCTTCGACCGCGCCCTAAACTAGTCAAGTACCGATGGAAAGGAACGAGATGAGAGAAAGGCCGGGAATCCCCAAACACATTCTCGGGACTTCATCCCGGCTCTCTACGGTATCATGAATCCGGGGAGCCTGAGCCATGGCATGGTATGAGGAGGGTGTGCTTGAGCTCGTTACGTAGGCGTGGATGCGACCTCTAGCTTGACAAGTAGGTATTAACCGATTCGTTGCAGGGGTAGCTCAGTCTGTTCTCTATCGTCAACCACCAATGAATCGCCCGCTCGAGATGCTTTGCGGGGTCGCTAGAGTTACGACATTTTGATCGTCGCTGACGCCTTCAACAACTCTCGCGATTCTATCGCAGTAAGGATTCTCAGCTCCAGGCTAAATATGGGCTTCGGAACATAGCCGATGAACTCTGGCACTATCGATCCATCATAGCCGACCCGAGCTCGGGGGAAGGCGATCAAGGCGTGGACGTCGCAATACAATATCAACAGAGCACCTCGGCGACCCTATGTAGGTTGATTGTACAGCTGCATCGTAGCCACAGAATTTTGCCCACCATGTCGAGCGACCACCAATTCGAGGCCTTCACGTTCGATGGCCAACAAGACACAACAAACTTCGGCCTGGACACCAGCGCGCCCTTCCCGTTGGCGCTGAGGCCTGCCAACGGATGGAACCCGACGTTAGAAGACTCCATACAAGCAATTAGGAGATTGTCAGAGTCGGGTAAAATATTCGAGGATGTGAGGATACATGGCGGCGCTGTGCTCATTCGCGGACTACCTATTAGGACACCGCAGGATTACAGCGAGGTTGCGCATGCGTTTGGTTTTCTTCCTCACGAGGAAGTTGGCCGGCCGCCGCTACGAACGGTGCTGGCGCCAAACGTTAAGACGGCAAACGAAGGGTAAGATATTGCTTGAGGTCAGACCGTTGCTATATTTTTCTAAGTAACGAATTCTCCAAAGACCGCCGGAACTGCCCATCTGGCCTCACAGCGAGTACGGATGGTCGACGATAAACCCTTCTTGGTTGACGTTCTCATGCCTGGATCTGCCGGATTCTGGTAATTCAACCCATATTTCATCCGAGAAAAGGCAGCATCTAACTTGACTTGTTTAGGTGGCGAAACTCCAGTCATCTCCAGCCTCGGCTTGGCGGCGGCGCTGAAGCAGCGAGCCCCGGAGTTCGTCGAGAAGTTACTCCAGAAGGGCGTGAAGTATGTGTATCGATACGGGCTCGAGGATGTGAAGTCGAACACGGGGACGAGCGTCATCGGTGCGTACGGCCAGCATGTGAAGCCGGGCGACGATAAGGAGACGACGAGGAGAAAGATCGAGGAGGAGGTACGACGACATAGCAACCGGTTCCAGTGGCACGAGGATGGGTCCTTGAGCGTGACGCACATTGTCCCCAGTAAGAACATGGGAAGCGCTTATTTCTCGGGGGGTGTCTAGCTGACAGGTATCGCAGTCATCAGGATTCATAATGATACCGGCCTGACTACTTGGTTTGGCAACCTCACCAGCGCATGGGGTCGAAGCACGTACCACGGCGCGACCGAGTTCCCGTACCGAGGCGACGACGGTTCCTATCACCCGCCCCCTGAGTACGGCGACGGTACGCCAATTGAGAAGGAGTACCTGGATCTGGCACTCGCGCTGGCGGAATCGCTGCAGGTCCTAGTGAAATGGGAACTTGGCGATATCGTGCTGCTAGATGTACGTTCACCCCCTCCCCTCTCCCAACTCGTTTTTATCACCCGCTACGATCGCATCTGACTGACGAGCCTCTAGAACTATGCCGTGATGCACTCGCGGTCTCCCTGGACTGGCAAGAGGACCGTGCTGGCGGCGTTGTGGAATGACCCTCACCCGAGAATAAGTGATTACCCACCGAGCACTAGAAGTGTCCTTGATGCCTCCCCAGAGGCGAGGCTGTGATCATGGATATTTTGGTGGCCGCACGCTTTTGAGCAACCGGATTCTGGCTTCACGTACAATCGTTAATAACATCCCACAACCTCTCCTCAGTACCGTACATCAGCCAGTAGGTTATCAGGGACGCGGTCTCGCTGCCATGGTGTATTGCAATTTCCAAGCCGCCGATTCCGCTATGTGCTCGATGCTGGTATGACCTCCACTGACCTGGGCACACGGTATGACTGTTTTCCTGTTGGCTTCGGACCCGGCCGTTACTGTTCCTCCCATTTTCCGAACTTCCCCACCGATAATAACCTGTAGACTACCCCCACGTAGGACTCAAAAACAATATGGCATCCTCCATGATCCCATACATTCGACGTATGTATTCGTTGGCATATTAAACATATGTGAAGTCCGGTGGGAGGTAATGCCACCTCTGGTCTCACGGAGGCCTTTCTTGCGGTATTATGGACTTGGCTCTTCTCCTTGGTGAAGCATCTGAATTTGCGCCATCTCGGCTTCTCGCTAATGATTCTTCGCAATCTTCTCAAGTGTTAGCTTCCTCAACGGAGATTAAGTAGATGCTATAACAAGTTCAGGTCACCTACCATTGCCCTGAGGCCGTCCCAGATCACGAAGATTACTAGCACGAAAGCGACCACCTGCCCGATGCTCCAAGTGTCCTCTGATTCCCCAGATAAATATTCTCGATTCCAGGACCGAGTCAGGAACAGTACGGAAACATTGGTGGCATAAATAGAGAACTGAGATATTATTGCTATTAGTCCAGGTAAGAAGTAATCGTTCCGTGAGTGCAGTATTGATGATTCATTGCCTTCATTTTCTCTCTGGGAATATAATAACCACAAAGAATAAAATGCGTAAAGCCCGAAGTAGGTCGTTGAGGTTGATATGTAAACGTGCTCCTCCTTTGGGTGCCCTAGTGAACGAATTAAAGGGAAGGTATTGTAGCAACGTCCCGGAATCGAATCGTCCCAGTACTGTAACTTTACACCAAATAATATAGTAAACGCGAAATGAAGTACCGCAAAAATGAATATCAAAGCCCCTTTAAAGGTAACTGTGCTGCTTAGGTGGGAACCGAGTAAAGCAGCTGTTATAGATATACTAGCTTTAATATTTAGCAACACAAGCCAAGGATAATCAATAGGAATAACTTGCCCTCCAGAAGTGGCTGTGTGATATATTATCCGATAATGATATAGACTTAAGGTATCGTGTTGAGTGAATGAAGCAATCAAAAGCGAAATTCCTAATGTGCACCTAGTTATTAGATATTGTTTTCAGTGTATAATATGATTGATGCATTTATAATATAATGTAACTAACCGTATATAATTTGGGCGTCGCTCATTCTCTCCAGTGTTTTCTCTATCAGGGCCTGCTTTTGGTCGCTGGACGCCACACCTAGATATGTGTTGAGGATCCGCGCAAGGGTTGCAAAATGACGTTCCAGGAGGCGAGGGGCCCGGACGTCGATAGACAATATTACAGAGAGGATCGCCGATAAGCCTCCCTGGATTGCAAATGCAAGCACAATCTATGATATGTAATACATTAACATCATTGAAGAGCGAATGCCTGGGGGACGTCACATACTCCAAGTCCAGCTATGTCAGGGTTGGTGTCGCCGACATCCCTGCAACTGGGTTCCATTGTGCCAACGCCGGTATTCGTAGAAGCCTCAATTAGGGCTTACGCATCAGCTTCAGGCTGGGAAGAGGCATTGGTTTCTGTGAAGCTTAATGATAGATTTGGAGATTTTTATACTAAAATCTAGACTGCGGCCGGAAGCCGTGTTATATACCATAGGTCCCTTCGCCTCAGTATACCTAATGTAGTCTGGCTACGATCACTGAATCGGGCTTCCCCCTTGAAGCCCTCAGGATCCAGCCTGCATGAGAGCATCCTTGCTTCGGCCAGTGACAAACTCCTCTCATTTTATTTCCGCCGCGCTAGAATACGTGGCTTTATGTAAGAGACCAATGATATCCCGAAAACTGACAGCCTGCCGTCGATACTCTAATATAATACACCCTCACTGCCATTTTCAGCTCCCGCTGAAATGGTCGCCGACACAAGGAAAAATGTGTATGTCAACATTTCCCCGCTTTGAAACATGGGCTTACATGGCCTCGTCCGTGACCGTTGATTAGTTGGGTGGTAGGATATCAAAGAGGAAAGGGAAGGGCTGAGTCCTGATTACACCATGGGTAGTTTGTGCGTCTCGTGCGATCGGAGGCAAGGGCATCATCCACTTCAAACGTCCTGTCCCTTGGCTGTTGGCGAAAAATATGAAGAAAAGGTTGTGAATAATATAAATACATATTCGCGCCCATCGCCTCCTGACTTTCATGGCCATGTGGGATATACCTACGTGTCTCAATATCCGGTGAGGCTAACAGTGTAGAGTATCAATCTCTCCTATTTTATTCCCCGTGTTGCCGAGCCAATCGTTTGATAGCCCAGTAGAATCCCAATCCAATCACCCAGAGGACAATAAGGACTAACGCAAGGACGGGCGCGAAGAATGCACCCCTGATGACCACGAATCCGCTAACTGCGGCAAACACCACAGGGACCAGAAGGAAAGGCTTGTATGGCCGCCGCAGCTCGGGCTCGCGGAACCTGAGGACTATCGCGCCCAGAACGGTGAGGAAGAAGAAGGAATACTCGCCCAGACCGTTGAAAGTCAGGAGAGCGCGGAAGTTTCCGAAGAAGATGTATAGGGCTGAGAGGATGGCGGAGAGGAGGATGGCGTTGATGGGCGCGTCCGATTGGGCCGCGGACGACGGACTCGGTATCTCCGTCGGAAGCTCTATCTCATCACCCCGCCTGGGCTTCAGGCCGATGTGACCGACGTATGAGAAAATACGGGGGAACCAATTTCGGTTCGCCGCCGCAACAGCCATACGACCGGCGACGAAGGAATTCCCGAGAAGAGAGCCCGCAACGACCAAGCAGATCAAAACAGCCGCGACGATGCCGAAACCGCGGCCCAGAAGACGAGTTATGGCAGTCTTCACGATTTGTAGTCAGTGGGAATCTCCTTTTGAACACAATAATAGGGTAGGGGATGATACTTACCACAGCTACGCTATCCGTCGTCGAGACAACATCCCACGGGAGCAAGATATAGTAAGCGGTATTGGCGGCGATGAAGCAGAGTATGATGGTTGGGACAGCTGAGTTGATAGCAAGCGGTAGCTGGCGCGCCGGCGACTGGAGCTCGGCGGATATATAGACGGCCTATCAAGAGGAGCTGAGTCTCCCCCGTTAGATAGATATGAAGGAGCGTGAGCTTACCTTATCCCACCCCGAATACGCCCACAAGGCTCCGTATAACGCTGTGGCGTAGTGGCCGAGTATTTCCCAGCCGCCCAGCTGGTCCCAGTCTGTCTTGCTCCCGTCAGGGTTTGTAACCTCTCTGTTGCCAAACCAGGGCCTGTCAAACCAATCTCTCCCGCCGACATCCTTTTCCGGATCGGAAGTTTGAAGGATTACGACCACGATCCCCGCCAACACGACAGCAGCAATGGTGACGAACTTCGTAACCACGAAGAAGTTGTTCAGGCGTGTGCTCGCCTTGGTGCTGATGGAGTTGGCGACGCTGATGACGACCAGGATGAGAATGGAAAACAGCTTGTGCTCAATCCTGGCTGCCTGGTCCGTCACGCCAATAGCAGAGTAGATGCTCTCGACGAACACGATGCTGAGAATGGCGAGCGTGGCGGGCATCACGGCTACGATCCACGTCCAGGCCGCCAGGAAGCCGAAGACATCCCCGAAGATGTACTGCAGGTAGGGCTGTACGCCACCTAGTCACGGGCCTTAGCATGCACGATTCGGGAAGGGGTAGGAGTTCAGAAGAGTTTTGTTTAGTTAGTTGACTAGTGAAATAGCCTGCTCACCCTCGCCCGGGATCGCCGTGCCGAGCTCTGTGATGGTGGAGGCGCCGGTCCAAGCGAGAACGCCTCCGACCAACCAGACAGTCAAGGCGGCACCGGGAGAGGGCACATTCGTGTCTATGGAGCCGGGGGACGTGAATATGCCGCTCCCGATGACTATGCTGATGACGATGGCGAAGGCCTCGAGGGCGCCGAGATTCCTGGTGAAGGTGCCTCTCTCGCTCGCGGGCACTGACGACGCCGCCGCGGGTGGTGGGGCGCCATCGCGCTCAGGATCGTGAGCGGGTTGGGGCTCGCGCTGGTCGGCGAGGAGAGGCCTCGACGCGTCATCTTCGGCCTCCAATTCTGGCGGCATGTTAAGAGCGAAGGAAGTTGATTGGATAATTAACCCCCTGAAATTATAGGGTGGTGTTGTTGTGTTTGAAGGGGAAGAAGTTGAGATGTTCTTGGTTGGCCCTCCGAGACGTACATAACCCGGTAGAGAATCACGCAATCTGTTCTGAGCGGGGCGCCTGGCGTGTGGGTGTCTGAATGCTTGCGATTATCCGATACCAGTTCCGGTAAGCACTTATCCGAAAAAAAAAGGGGGGAAGGGGGGGGGGAACGATTCAAGAATCGATCGGTCTGGTCACCACGCTGTGCACGTTTCTATCTCGATACTGAAATGATTTGGGCACAATGCCAAGTCAACGAAGTCTTTTGAACTATGTAGGCGGAAATAGATGGGTTCGTTACTTACTGTGTTGCCTGTAAGCGACCAACCCCTGTCTCCATCTTCATACTTGAAGAGGGCTCCAATGCCAAACTCCATTATTTAGGTATCAATACATAGCAGTATGCACACGCACTGCATTTGAAAGAGTATTGTAAGCTACCCACAGAGCAAGACGACGTTCTTACAGAGGCGTCTTACAGTTCCTAACGACATCGGCTCTGTGATAGTGCAATGATTCTCCACTCCCCTCGCGGGGGGTTCTTTTTCCACCGCGAATCGCCACCCGTAGAGCCGAAGCCACGACGATTCGTCGGGGCCATCAGCATCTTCCACTATCCTGGACAGGCACAAGCGTCCCATTCTTGTCCCATTGGAACCCGGCCGGGGTTATTGGCTGCGGACCGCCGTTCTGGAAATTGTATATGTCGTCCATGAGAGGCAGCGCTCGAACTTCATCGTCGCTCAGGCTGTACCTGTAGATGTAATCGTCCATGAGGCAGTACGACATCCACAGTGACTGGGGTATATTCTTGGGCTTCTCGCTCGGCCGTCTTCGGTGCTCCACGTCGGGGAGCCATCGGTCTGCTCTCTGCAGCCGGTCGCCCCCCTCGTCTTCTCGATGCGCCCCCCCTCCTTCCTCTTCATCAGAGAGTAGGAAATCGTCCATATACCTCTCCTTGTCCCTTGTATTCCTCCGGCCTCTACGTTTAGCCTTCGCGGGCGGCGTCCCGGCGTCGACGCGGACGGCCGCCACGTTGGGCGGATTCGCGGGTAGGCCGAGAAGTTCACGCTGCTGGAGCAACGCAGCCTCGGGTCCCATCCCCTCAACTCTCTTCTCGAGCTCCTTAGCTATCTTAACCCGCGCGTTTCGTCTCTGTCCCTTGCCGCTCCGAGATTTTGCCCCAGTTCTCCGCCTGGGCTTCTGAATGACTCCCCGCTGCGCATCAGTACTACTGTTCGACTGCAACCGGCATGCAGACGCATCTCTTTGCCCAATACTGGAGGAGCGTCTCTGTCGAGGAGGACGTTGGAGGGTCATTTTCGCTGTTGGCTGAACAGGCTTACGACGCGTTGCCTCTATCTCTCGGCAGTTCACGGATTTCTCCAAGTAGAGATGGAGCCCTAGACTAAGAATAGGACGAATACTCTCGCCAGTGTGATACTTGAAAACACTTCTTAACGCAGAGTTGACTGGCCGCTATTAAATTCGTCCGCTATTTAGAAGTGTGGAAGGGACAAAGATATTGATCTTATTATCCTTCCGGTTGTGACGAAAGACCAAGAAGCCCCGAGGTCAAGGCAGTTGTGTCTAATAGCACAGTTAAACATGGGCTTTGTTTTCTTTGTCTTATTGTGTCTAGATAGAGCAAATGTGGGAGTATCACGGTGGTTAGCGCAACCATCCAAAATCTATACGTTTTTGTGTTTTAATATATACAGTGAAGCTCAAGCCTGAATGTGGATTACCCCATGGCTTTATAGTCTAATGTGTTGCAGGTTAAATCGTAGTAAAACATAGCCAATGACGAAGCGAGGGATCGCAGGTTCGAGGAGAGACGCTACGGATCTAGTGCTGGATGTCTCGGGCGTGTCGCTTGGAGCCGAGGCCCCTTTTTGCAGAAAAGCCGGCGACCGCGGGGCCTGGAATCTGGTAGTACTGGAGGTCGCCCCAGATGTTGATGGCAACACCCGGGTCGCTGCTGTGGTACAACTCGGTAGCGGGGATCCCCTGGGGCAGCTCGTTGCCCGAGCCCGATATCTCGAGATTAATGCACTATTACGAGTCAGCGACATATTTTTGAAAAGCTTTCGGGGTTTTCTTCTTCCTTCTTCGTTAAGGCTCTCGTGGAACGTACCTGGGGGTAGAATTCAGCCTGGCCCTCGTGAGCCTTGTGAAGACCGAGAACCTCATGCCTCAGAACATATGACCCGGGTCTGATGTTCTGGGGGATCGTGACGGTGTACGTGTCGACGAAGCCATCGCCTTCCGGCTGGACGGACTTGTGAACCTCGGTAGTAGCCCACTTCTGGCTGTTCCACTGGGGGCTGTCTGCGACGCCTCCCTGGACGAGACCACTCTCGTAGAACTTGAAGAACTGGAGACCGTGCTTATCCACCTGGCTGCAGCCAGCGTCGCCGCACGAGGCGAGGTAGTGTATCTCCGGACCTGGGTGCTCGTACCCGCCGATGGTGTTGAAGCGGACAACCTGCAGCTGGGAGCCCGCAGCGATAGGTATCGAAGCCGGCGCGTTTACCGCGTTTTGGGAGCAGATGATGTCGGGGCTGTTGAGGCTAGCAACCGAAATCGGGCCTTCGTCCTCTGTCGAGAACTGCCACGAGACAGTGTTGCTCTGGTCCGCATTCGACCAACGTTCGTATCCGGGGTAGGTTACTCCGTTAGCAACGATTCTGCGGACGTGACCGTGGCCCAGCACGGTGGTCGCCAAAGCGGCCAGGGAGAGAAGCGCAGTGAACGACGGCATGTTAGGAATAGTTAAGTTGAGAATGAGTGATCAACGATGCACCGGGCACTTGGGACTTGGCGGAAAGAAAATAATGTGTGCTATACCTAATACACCCGGCCTGCGAATGAAGAATACGGTATAGTTAACGGAGCGAGAAGAATGAGAGTGGGCAGCGAAGAGAGAGTGGACGTGACATTTAAGTACCTACGGACTCACATTAGCGACCAAGGGATAATATCACGACGGTCGCGGATCACCCCTTTCTTAGTTTTGCTGAGACCGCAGACGCAACTCTATCATTCGGTGCCGACATGATGGAAACATGTTTCAAAGCCAACCACTCGTTCGAAAGAGGAAAGTCGTCTTGCAGGAGGATTGCCGGGGAGCCTATAATTAGGGGGCCATAACTCTATAATCGCCCCCCTTTCCCCCCAACGATCAGATGTGAGGCGTTCGAACGGCGCGTTTGATCTGGCTCCCTCTGCGCCGCCTACAACGAATCCCTGTGGCGCATCTTGAGATTCGGTATCTCATTGGATAGACCCTCAGGGTCGCAGCCGGAGCGGAGGGGGTCCACCTACGCACCCTCGTCGATTGCGCTATACTGGTAGAAGATAGAACAGTTTCGTAGAATTCTACACCCTTACCAGTTGGAGGAGGAGCGGTGCTTATACCATGTATATACATGGGTGAGACGATCCAGTCCGCGTGGTGAAGCTATCTAGGATCTGGCAGCTAAATTAAGAAGCCAGACCCTCTATATCCCACCTTTCGCAATAAACACGTTGCAGCATTCATCTATTTCAGTGCGCCTTCGCGCTATCATGGGTCGACAACACAGGTCGACGTCGTCTGTTAACGACCTAGGGAGGTAGAGGCTGACAGCGGTATTCAGACCTGCCTGTCTCGTCGGGCTGCTCGATTGATACATAGGTACGTAGGTATACGGGTTAGGTTGAGGTCGCTACAGTCCGTTATTTCTACCACCACGCATAGATTTCGGATTCAGAGATAATATTGGTATGTTGCATAGAAGAAATATAGAAGTCGGATGGGCGCATGAATATGCAATTAAGCTGTTAGGGACTCCGAGACGCCAACACCGTTCTTCCCTCGGCGCTTAACCATCCCTTTACTCACTACGCGAAATCAGGTCAGGTTATGTGCCTACGAGGTGTCTTTCACACACCTACTACGTGGTATCCCATGTTCGCGGCTTAGAAACGCGGCCAACCGTGTGGGGAAGTATGTTTAATATCGGCCGTGGCACGATGCAAGGAGAGCGAAAGCCGCGTGCCCCGGCCCCTAGGATTCTCGACATCACCCTTAAATAACCCCAATGCCGAATGATACGCGTTAACCTACCTAAGTAGTCAGGTGTGTACGTAGACACCATACTTTGTCGGCCCTTTACTTGAGCTGCTGTGTTACGCGGTGGCGGGATAACCCCAAGCGGGCGACATTACCGAAGCACGTAGATCTACTGGCGCTTAAGCTGAAACCAAATGCAGGCCTAGTGTTTCCCTCTTCGAGTTCATATTTCCAGTAGTTGACGCTGAGATAACAACTCCGTCGTGGATTTCCACGGAGGCAACGTTCTGGTGGATGCAATGTCCGTTATCCATACTAACTCTCGAACCTAAACTAGCCTCTTGAAGGGTGAATCCCCTAATTGCCTTGTCACGACACTTATTAGCATTGTGCTCTGTTTCGTAGCAATTGTAACGATTAAACGACTTGTTTAGACTCTTAAAATCTTGTCAATCGTGGTCATGAGTTTACACCTATTTCCATATGCTTTAGTATGCCCGTGACTAGAGGGAAGAGATATGATTCTTTAGCGTGTTTAACGTCGAGGTAGGTATTACCCCGAAGCGCACAGGCAAATCGTGGCTAGGAGTAGGTAGTTCTATGATATGAACGAATCGGTATCAGCTCTGGGCCATCCGACTACGCACTCCAAGGGCCAGGTGATACCAGGGAGGAGGACGCCCCTAAAGTTAAATCTACATCGACAGCCTAGGTGCGTCCATTGGGTAGGTTGTATGGCGTGTGATGTGGAGGGTGCAAACGAAAAGGAGGCGTGCTCTTCAAGTCAACATGGCGACTCACTGGAACGAGAGATCTCACCGCATGAACTAGGTGACGAGGTCTTGTCTCACACCTTTGCCCACTTTCTCGGGCTCGTTCTAAAGGCGAGATCATCACTCGCTGGGAGTAAGTGTGTATGACAGCCTTGTGACCGCCATCGAATAGGGGCCAATGAGTGTCTCGCCGCGCAGTTGTTGGGTGGGGTGGCTTGAGCGGGATTTATGTCAACAAGTCTTCCCCTCTTCGTCTTCAAGTGGCGTCCTTCTGCTTACCTCTATCCCACCTGATGCCTCGGTAGAGCAGAGCGCAGATAAAAGGGGGAAGACGGTACTAATCGTCTGGGCTGAAATGAGGGCAAGAAGTCATACCTATACACTGTTTCATGGCTGATTCCCCGATCTCTCATTAGGTACCGAGGTGGAGTAGTTCCGGGGGGACAAAAGCAATAGGTAAATGTCTGCGATTTAGCATCCCCGGCCTCTTCTTCGGAAATACCGCATCAAGGGGGCGTTATTGCTGATGCAGAGGCATACGAGTCCGAGTCCTTTCAGTTTGGCCGTCGGGAAGCACTTTAGAATCTAGCCTGCACAATTCGTTCTGAGCACGGGCAGACAGGTGTCAAAAATGGGGGAGATAGTGAGGAACATGAATGTCCCCTTCCCGTCGTCCGGCGCCCTAGGATCGATGCTGTACTAGGTCCAGCCGGGGCAAGCGTGTCCCCGATGGTCACAGCGGTAGCGGTGGGTGTATCCTCTTGCTCGACCATTCCTCAACTCCTTTCGTAGCCGACTAGACGAAGAGCCCCGCCAGGACGGCGCCCCCCGTTTGTATATATATATATATATATATATATATGTCCCCGTCGCATGCATAGCCGGCGGGTTTGAGGGGAGTGGGCCTTGGGCCGCTTGGTACCGCACTGGAGCACCACGTACCTAGTAGCGGGTGGACGGGGTTGGGTGAGGGACCGACGAGGGACCGGTTCGAGGAGGTGAATACCGCAGGTTACTTCACAAGAGATTATTTTGACGCGGAATGGGCTGGATAGGTGATTGGTCCCCATCCGCTCGCCGGGCTTGCTGTCGATTCGTAGGAGCGGTTAAGGCAGGCAGCCGTGGTTGAGTTTCATCCAAGCAGACAGAGACCGATCCAACGGTTGCTGGGTTGATTCCTCCACGCTACCTCTCGTGAACCCCGTGTAGCAGGGTGATACCTCCCATTTCTTAGGCAGGGCACTGGCGTTAGGCACTGAACACATAGATGACTTCACGCCGCTCCTAGATGGGTGGTTTTAAGGGTGGGTTAGGACGCTCCACGTATCTGACGGACGGAACTGAGGAAATGGGCGTTGTACCTAGATGTGGTGCAGCGCTTGCACAGGTGCCTGCCTGTGGGTACCTTAGGTACCTCCCCCAAGACCCTGCCTCTAGGGTACCTGCCCCTCGGGTATCTAACCTCCTACAGTGCATGCCAAGAGGTGGGCAGCTCGCCGTGAAATTACCTAACTAATAGGTATAGAAATTGTACCTATTGAGACTTGGGTAGGTACACACACATATATACCTACATACCTAAAATACCTCCTCCCGTCAAGACACCTATAGTATAACGCGGTTGCCCTTGTGAAGATTGCTTAGGTGCCTACCTAAGGTACCTAGATACCTTGGACCTGTGCGGTACAGGTTAGCTACCATACAGGGAGGGGGGGGTCTATTGACACTATGTCAGCAACCCTTTCTATGACTGGACATAGTGTCTGCCTCGTGATAAGAGTGAATTAAACTCTAGGCTGACATTATTACCATTTCTCGACATAGTTACCATCCGGACATAATGTCTTTATTTTAAAAAAAGGTACATTCTATAGGATTACCCGGTTACTTCTATGTTACTAAGTACGTACCTTTGTACCTTTGTATCTTTTACGTCTGTTACCTACCTCTCTAACCTCCTACCTACCTACTTCTTCCATAGGTTCGAAGATAGGTAGATAGATTCCACGTACGCGAACTAGCTCCATAGGTTCGAAGATAGATAGATTCCATACGCCTAAACTAGCTCTTATAGGTTCGTAGATAGGTTCGTAGATAGATAGATTCTACGTACGCGAACTAGCTCCCATAGGTTCGAAGATAGATAGATAGATTCCATACGCCTGAACTAGCTCCCATAGGTTTACAGATAGGTTCGCAGATAGATTTACAGATAGGTTCATAGATAGGTTCGAAGATAGGTTTAAAGATAAATAGATTCCATACGCTTGAACTAGCTCTTATAGGTTCGTAGATAGGTTCGTAGATAGATAGATTCTACGTACGCGAACTAGCTCTCATAGGTTCGAAGATAGATAGATAGATTCCACGCGCGAACCAGCTCCCATAGGTTCGCAGATAGGTTCAAAGATAGATAGATTCTACGTGCCCGAACTGGCTCCTATAGGTTCGCAGATAGGTTCGTAGATAGATAGATTCTACGTACGCGAACTAGCTCTCATAGGTTCGAAGATAGATAGATAGATTCCACGCGCGAACCAGCTCCCACAGGTTCGCAGATAGGTTCAAAGATAGATAGATTCTACGTGCCCGAACTGGCTCCTATAGGTTCGTAGATAGGTTCGCAGATAGGTTCGCAGATAGGTTCGTAGATAGGTTCGTAGATAGGTTCGAAGATAGATAGATTCTACACACGAACTGGCTCCTACAGGTTCGTAGATAGGTTCGCAGATAGGTTCGCAGATAGGTTCGCAGATAGGTTCGAAGATAGATAGATTCTACGCGCGAACTGGCTCCTACAGGTTCGCAGATAGGTTCGCAGATAGGTTCGTAGATAGGTTCGTAGATAGGTTCGAAGATAGATATATTCTACGCGCGAACTGGCTCCTACAGGTTCGTAGATAGGTTCGTAGATAGGTTCGTAGATAGGTTCGCAGATAGGTTCGCAGATAGGTTCGCAGATAGGTTCGCAGATAGGTAGTAGATCATGGTATTTGTAGAAAAAAGATAAAGACAACAGGTCTAGGTAAGTAGGTGGTCTAGGTAGGTAGGTAGGTAGGTAGGTAGGTAGGTAGGTAGGTACCTATGGAATATATAGACATTATATCCGTCTGGACATTGGTTCCTACGCAGTCATAAAAACCATCCTGAAATTATAAGAAGGGAAGGTAATAAGGTCGGTACCGCGACCCTTGCTGTAATTCTTTTAGCTCTTTCGAAAGAATAACTAGTTAAGGTAATCCTTACTAGATTTAGTTACCGTATCCGTACCCCGACTCTATTGCTGACATACTGTCCATAGACCCCCCCCTCCCCGTATGGTATACAAGCTGTGTACTTGCTTCGGTCAGGAGGACACCTAACCTAACTAGAGCTAGAGAGGTACCTACCTATGTAGTATATACCTAGGTATACAGCTGTTGGGAGCAGGGGTGGTAGGTGTGAGTTGACGAAGCTGTTGAAGCTGCCGTTCTCAATCCATGACATCATAAGACCAGGATACCCCCCAATCGGGGTCTCGACGGTAAGCTCCGCGAGCCTCTCGTCATGGAAGCGTCACTGACAAGTCGCGATTCCCGTACCCATAGATGTAGCCAACTATGGGCCAGGTCGCTTTTAAACACCGTCTTTCCTTTTCTCTAGTAGGCTCCATCTCGACACCCCAGGTACCTCCTCGTCAGCCTGCCTCTTTCATGTTCCTTACTTTGCTGTGTCTCGTACAGGTGACCACTTCTACCTTGCTAGCGGTAATCCTCCCTCTCGTCTTAGCCATAGCCTAACTGCGCCCCCTTCACCGTCTCTCTAGGGATGGCGTCTGGGATCGGATTGACAACCCCCCTTTTTCATCCCTTCCTCTTCCTCTTCCAGGTCCTCCAGTGGCTTGCCGACAAGATCTTCTCCCCCACGCCCCCGGGGCCGAGCACCCACTTGACTAGGCCTAAGATTGCCATTATTGGCACCGGCATCACAGGCGTAACCGCGGCAGCTCATTGCATCGGCCATGGGTTCGACGTAATAATATTCGAGGCCGGCGACAAGCACGGCGTGGGAGGAATATGGAGTGTACGAAACCCTAGCTTCATCGGATCAGCGTAGACCAATGCTGACACCCCCCCGATAGAAGGTCAACAATACCTCAGCCCTGCAGATCCACTCCCTCATGTATAGGTTCCACCCCTCGGTAAAGTGGAACGGTGGCTACCCGGACCGACAACAGATCATAAGCCAGGTGAGACAGCTGTGGAAGCGGTACGGCCTGGACACGCGCACCAAATTCAACACGAGGGTCAACGAGGTCTATCCTGACGAGAAGGGCCGCTGGATCATCAACAACACATCCAATGGTAGATTTGAGGGCGTCATAGCTGCCGTGGGGACCTGCGGCGACCCTAAGATGATTCGTATCGAGGGCATGGACAAGTTCAAGAAGCCAATCTGCCATTCCAGTAACCTATCCGGGTACGTGGAGCAGAAGTGCCACGGTGCGGCCGAATCGCGCTAACAGTCGCATAGAGTGGAGGCCAAAAATAAGAGTATGATCATCGTAGGAGGCGGCGCATCGGCTGTCGAGGCCCTGGAATATGCTTCCGTACGTATGCTGCTCTGCCATTGGCTGGCTCCATGGGGGTCTCCCGGCCCTAATAATAGACAACCTCTGACTCGAGATGCTTAGCAAGAGGGAGCGTCTAAGATATACATTCTCTCGCGTAGCGACAAATGGATAATCCCACGAAATTGGGTTGTCGATATGCTATTTTCTCTGAACATTTGGGGACAGGAGACGGCCCTGTCCGTGATCCCGGAGAAGCTGCTGAGAACGTTCTTCTACCGAGACCTCGAAGAGATCGCGCCAGCGGGTAAGGGGCTTTTCGTGGACACGCCAATGGTCAACTCAGACGTCATGGACAAGCTTCGCTCCGGGGAGGCCGAATGGATACGATGCGATATCGAGAGGTTCACCGACACAGGCGTGTTAGTTAACAAGAGAGATAGGGGGGTGCCGAAAGGGGGGCCGGGCCGTCATATAATGATTGAAGGCGACATAGTGGTGATGGCGACCGGTTACAAGCGGCCGTCGCTAGACTTTCTCCCGAAGGAGTGCTTCAACGAGCCGTACGGTCCGCCAAACTGGTATCTCCAAACATTCCCGCCCCAGCACCCTTCCATTTCGGCGATTAACTGCACATATCTGTCGGCTATCGGAACGGTTGGGAACTGGCATATTGGCATCTACACACGGATTCTCCTCATGTTTCTCGTGGACCCGCTGACAAGGCCTTCGACGTTCTGGATGGAGCGTTGGATCGACATGACCAAGGTGCTGAAGGCCACGGCCCCGACCGGCGCCTTCGACTTTTTCACATACCTCGAATTGCTCTGGTGGTTCTTCTTCTGCATTGCTATCAATCCGTTCCGCTGGAAGTGGGCGTTCTTTGTCTTCTTCGGACTGGGATTCGCACTCCCTAGGCAGCTGGTGATAGCTGAGGACCAGGTTCGAAATGGTGTAGGGACTCAAAGGTCGGACCAAGGCAGTCGTGACATCGGTGCAAGTTTCTAGGACAGCCGGTTGGACTAACGGGCTCTCAACGGCGATTCCGTTGCAACAGATACAGGAACAGGGGAATGCAGCTCCGAAGGCGCACTCTTGATGCGGAAGGAAATACAAGATAGGATCCATCTTAACCAGGCTAACTACTCGCGGACGGAATCACGCGGGTTCTGGTGTTTACTCAGGTCGCTGTGATGACACTTCTACCCGCCGACACGTACCATCGAACGGCTCTAGCAGAAGCTCATCCATCGATAAGCTTGAAAGCTCCCCAGTGCTTTTATTGCCCAAAACACGTTCCGGCCTGACAAAAAAGGGAGATCGGAATGATGGTAGATTCTCTCGGCGAGTGGACTTCGTGGAGCGATTATCCGGATGTGAAACAGTAACGAATAAATACGGGAAGAAAGGTTACTCAGTCAGTTGGACGATGGGAGTTAGCAGTAATAGCCGCGTTAAGGGGCTTGGGTGATTCTGCGAGTGGTTTATCGCTGTGCTTCAGCACGACCAGCGATAAATGGAAATCGGCAATAGACAATTGCCGGAAGAGGGATAGGTATGTGCCCAAGTAAGACCTAGGTACGATATTACCTATTAGTTTTGTCTCGTCATCGCTTGCCTCGATCTCTGCGTCCGCTTTCTATAACCTTGAGGCGCTTGTTGAACCTGTCGCCTATTTCTCTGGTTCCGCTACTGAGACCGCTGCCACGACCGCCGTCGACTGTTTCCCGAACCCTCTTGCGGCTCTTCTCTAACAGCGCCTTGGTACCGCCACTACTCTCCTTTCGCCTAGTTAAGCGCTCGATACGATTCGCGCCCTCGTCTAAATCTCGCCAGTCCTCGCCGCCGAACGTCATCTTACTGCTGCGGGCCTCGGTCTCGCTCCTTTTAGCGCGCTCCTTCTTGCTCTCCTTGGGCAGGCGCACGAAATTGGACTCCTCGTACTCGCGACGGCGGTCCTCCTCGTGCCGCTCAGAGGCGGTCTTGACTTTGCGACCGCGGGCGACGATAGTAGTACCGACGCTAGGCTCGGCGAGCGGCGCGGTGGATAGCTCTGCCGAGACGTACTCATCAACGGCGGCAGACTTCAGGGGCCGGCGCTGCTCGCCGCGGCCGGACCGCCGGTCGAAGTCAGGCATGGTAGTCGGCGCGATCTTGGGTGGCCGGTAGGCGCCGGTGCGGTCCTGGGAGGCCGTTGCCGCCGCCATGCCGACGGGGTTGGACGGCGGCGCGAAATTGCTGAAGTTGGGGGCATACTGCTTGGCGGCGATGGTGGGGGAGGCCCGGCGCATCCGAGGATGCTGGCTGCTAGGTTCCCGGTTATCCTCGCCGTCGTCGCTGCTGTCGTCGCTGCTGTCATCGCTGCCGTCGGACCCTTGGTCGGATCTCGACCCAGAGTCGGACTCGGCGGCTTCCCTCGCTGCCAATTGGGCGGCGCGGTCGGCGTCGTCGGCAGCGCGAAGGATCTTGTCGAACTGGAAGTGAAGTTTCTCCTCGAGCGGACGTACGCCCTTGTCCAGGTATAGGCGTAGCTCGACTAGTCTCCTGACTACGGAATCGAAAGGGTTCCTCTGGTCTGGCTCCTGGCCGTCGCGATTCCTGATATCTGAGGGACTGTGCGGTTTGGAGTATTGGCGTATCTTTATGAGGATGAGAAACACGAGGTTCTGCAGGTAGGACAGGAGGAGTTCGTTCTTGACGTCGAGGAGCGAGACGCCGTTCTCGGTAGGCTCGATGGTGCCGTCGACTCTAGATGTTGCTTCGAGAGCGGAGGTAAGCGCGTTGGTTAAGGAGTCCAGCAAGGCTGGTATAGACGCGGGCACGGCCATGACTTGGGAGGTGGGTAGGCGAGGAAGGAATACGCATTGGCTCTCAAAGCCGCATTTCTTTTCACGGCCAATTCGATTGTCCGGACGGAGTGCGACGGGTAACTCGGACTGGTATTCTCGCGGGACTGCAGTCTGAAGAGAAGAAGGAAAGAAAAAAAAAAGGTTGCGGGCTCTTATCGATACGAATGCAGTGAGCTCCTAAGGTGCTTATCGTAGATGGCCTAGATTACTCATAGGTATCTCTAGGCAGGGTTGAAAAAAAAAGTTTAAGTTGAGTTAAAAATTTTAAGTTTCTATTTTCGAAAGCTTTTTTAAATTAAGTTTTCTTTTTCAAAAACTCAAGTTAAGTTTTAAGGAAACTTAACTTAGAAGCTTTTTTTTTATAACCCTGTCTTTAGGTACCTCTTAGTAACATATGATGTAACGGAAAGAGGCTACTGCCGCGTTGGGTGCTACGTAGTGGTAACATCTGTCGCTGCGCTGCCGAATATCCGATGACTAAGAATGTTTCTAGATGACAGCTGGCCCGGCCACGCCCACCCGTTATCTTACCCAGGCATAATTGAACCCTCGCTGGCTGAAACCATTTTATGAGAGAAACGGGAAAGGCAGCAACATGAACTGAGATTTTCTATCTTGCAGCTACACCCGCCAGCATCGCGCCTCATCCAACCCACGGACTCGCCGCCCTCGCAGTCCTCGCAGCCCACCGTTCTCACGTCTTCGTCCTCGGAACGACCTGCGCATAATCCCCACAGCACTCACGCAATCGATACTAGCCGATACTCACTCATTAATGAACGCGCCCCCGGGACAGACCCAGCTTGGACACTACCCTCCGGATTCCATCCCCCAAGGGGAACCGACGTCGAGTCCAGGTGCTCCGTGATTGGTCTCCCAAACCGCTTCCACCTGTCTGGATGATACGTAAGTCGGTGCATAATATCGCCAGCTTCAATTGCCTCTCATCCCCTACCAACTCCGTCTACGAGCTCTCCAAGTTAACCCGCCGGCAAGAGCCCATGCTGTAAGCAGCTCTTAGGCAAAATGAGACCGAACACCTTTGCGCCGTCGTGGGCGCTCTGCTCCGCGCTTCTGGCCCTCCCCCAACTTTCCGCCGCCTTCTACCTCCCCGGCGTCGCGCCCACATCATACAAAGACGGCGACAGGGTGCCTCTATACGTCAACAGTATTAAGCCTATTGCGGCGCAAGATGCCCTCCTCCACTCTGTCATGTCGTACGATTACTATAACGAGAGGTTTCGCTTCTGTCAACCTGAAGGCGGCCCCTCCTATGTGTCCGAAAGCCTCGGAAGCATTCTGTTTGGCGACCGGATCATGACCTCTCCCTTCGAGCTGAACATGGCGAGGAACGAGTCCTGCAAGAAGCTGTGCAGCTCGAAGTACGACATGCCGTCTGCGCATTTCGTAAACAAGCGTATCGCGCAGGGCTATGCTTTGAACTGGCTGGTTGATGGACTACCGGCCGGTCAAAAGCTGCTGGATGATCTGACCGGAACCGCCTTCTACAGCCCGGGCTTTGCCATGGGGTTGATATCGACCACCGACCCCGACGGACCAACCTTCTTCAACAACCACTACGATATCGTCATCGAGTATCACAAAGTCAGCAACAGGCAGGACCAGTTAAGGGTGGTGGGCGTAATCGTTCAGCCTTCGTCGAAAGCGTACAAGGACGGGAATTTGGACTGCAACGATAACCAGACGCCGCCCGTGGTCTTGTCCGAAGACGCTTCCTCCGAGACGGAGGTCGTATTTACCTATAGTGTCTACTGGACTGAGTCGTCGACTGTGTGGGCTACCCGCTGGGATAAATATTTGCATGTCTTCGACCCCAAGATCCACTGGTTCTCCCTCGTCAACTCGGCCGTCGTCGTCGTCTTCCTGACCGTTACCGTGACGTCGGTCCTCTTCAGGGCATTGAAGAAGGATATTGCTCGATACAACCGGCTGGACCAGATCAACCTAGAAGACCTATCAGGCACATCGGCCCTCGAAGACGGAGTCCAGGAGGATTCCGGCTGGAAGCTGGTGCACGGAGATGTATTCCGGACCCCGACGCATCCGTTGCTCCTATCCGTCTTCCTGGGCAATGGTGCCCAACTGTTTGTTATGACCGGCTTCACCATCTGCTTTGCATTGCTAGGGTTCTTGTCACCGTCAAATCGCGGCTCCCTGGGGACGATAATGATCTTCCTCTATACGCTCCTGAGCTTTGTCGGCGGATATGCCTCCGCGGTGGTCTACAAATCGATGAGCGGCGAGAAGTGGAAGCTGAATATCGGTCTGACCCCCCTTCTCGTCCCGGGCATCGTATTCTCGACGTTCTTCTTCCTGAACCTCTTCCTCTGGGCCAACGGGGCCGCCGGCGCTGTTCCATTCACCACCATGCTGGTCATCATCGCCATCTGGTTCATCATCTCGATTCCCCTGTCGGTTGCCGGCTCTTGGCTCGGATTCCGTGCGCCTGCGATCGATGCCCCCGTTCGAACTAACCAGATCCCACGACAAATTCCTCCCGCCACTACTTACCTCAAGCCGATTCCCAGCATGCTGCTTGTGGGCATCTTGCCCTTTGGAGCCATCTTCGTTGAACTATACTTCATCATGAGCTCAATCTGGTTTAGCAAGATCTACTACATGTTTGGCTTCCTCTTCCTCTGCTACGGTCTCATGATAATCACGTGTGCGGCGGTCACGGTTCTGATGGTGTATTTCCTGCTGTGCGCTGAGAATTACCACTGGCAGTGGCGATCCTTCCTGGCTGCCGGCACGAGCGCCGGTTACATCTTCATCAATGCCTTGATGTACCTAATCAGCAAGTTATCTCTTGGTGGCCTGTCTGGCACCGTTTTATACATTGGGTACAGCGCTTTGCTCTCATTCCTGTTCTTCATCCTGACCGGTGTGTATTTCCCTCCCCGCGTAGAGTCTTTATCCATACTTATGTTTCGCTCAGGATCGATCGGGTTCTTTTCCAGTTGGTGGTTCGTCCACAAGATCTACGGCTCCATCAAGATCGACTAAACGACCGAGATAGCCTCCGGGCAGCCTGTAGGAGGCGGGGCAGAGGCTCTTTAGCCTGAGTGGCACGGCTCTGCCACCCAAATTGTATGATAAACATGTACAACCAGCAGCATATTTCCTCCGAAACACTCTCTTCGCACAACGCGCGCACAAACGAACAAACATACACACAGGCGAAAGAGATGTGAAAATACGACGGTTCGCACGGATGGGCTAGTCTCTAGGTGCCCGGCGTTATGGGAAATGGGTCGTTTCCCCCGCGCTGTCGCGCGCATAGCAATGGAGAATTGCTATGGTCTACATCGATAAGCCTAGCTTGACGGCAAGGGTTGTAGTGGGCACACGCAGCTCCGGCTTGGCTAAGAAACAAAACGGTTCACTAATAGTGTGTGTACGTACGCATAGAGAGACACGAGGCGGACGGGCTCAAAAGGAAGAAGGGAAATACATATATATGTTGTAATTCTACCATTGCGTATGCGGGGACGTAGCATACGTGTCTGATGAGGTGTGTTCTATTGTAAATCAAGCTAAAAAGTTGAGGCCAAGATTCGATGCTGACAATATGGGTTCCCTAGCAGTAACCCAAGCAGCGTGAGAGACAAGTTCCACAGCGAGGGACGCTCCGGGGAAACGGGGACTGGGGAACTAGTTCTTCTCCACCTGACAGGTAATCTAGAAGAATTTTACGTATTTAAACACAAGAGATGCTAATGAGTAGTTAGCGCCATGCCTCTCTCTCGCCGCTCAACCATCCATCGCAGTTATCGAAAAACCTACTAGTCTAGGTAGTGTCTTTGAGCTGCTGGCAGTTCGAGCAAGGGCCGCGCAGGTTGCCCCATACTTCACCGTCCCGATCTCTTATATCACCGAGCACTTAGAATTGGATTAGGGTCAGTTCTCGTAGTCATGTCCACCGATATCAACGCGGGCGTGCACCAAATACCAAATTCAGCTAGTTGATTCAGTTTCACATAGTTACGTATTTTCGTAATATGAGGATAATTTCTCTCAAGCAGCGCACCATCAACTTAGTGAAAGCTGACTTGCGCTCTTGATGCAGGCTGATACTATCGCCCAGAGACTTATTAGGTTGAAATACTTAACACCTAAGCATGTTATGGGTTGGGGCGAAATACGGTTTCGTTCTCTGCTTGCCCAATCAACTTACACGGATCTGGTGTAATGACCCGATAATAGTAACCGGACCCGGTAACGTGCCCTGTCGCGCTTTGGCGGCGAGGCCGTTATCCGTATCGAGATCTATCGGCAACGGAGACGAGGCCGGCCCCCCTTGGCGCTGGGATAAAAGGTGTAGATTTACCGGTCTGCTGTATGCTGTAAGAAGCCTACTATTCGAGGTTATTCAGAGACGGCATGTTCATGATCTTCGCTGTAGAATCCACCATGCGGCTTAGACGCGCTGCTACTCTGTTACGAGAGTCGAGCGGGACGTGGCATATCGGAGCATCTAACCTCCACGTAGTCGTCATGTAATAATCTTCAGATCAAACACATTCGAGTAACGGGCGTGGCGATGTGCACAATGTACGCCTGGAAGTGATGCTCCCAGCAATTGCAAGGATCTGTCTTGGTAGACACCTGGTAAGGTTTTCGTAGTGCTAGATTCGGGGTTCGTAGATATTGACTAGCGACGCACGTTTCACTATCTGGAACATGTTCGCTCGTGAGCATAGCTAACTGCCTAGTCAGGCGGCAACACCCATACCACCGTTGCCCCCACCATATAGACGTGGATGAGTACGTGGACAGGATTGTAATCGAACCACAGTAATGAACACCACCTGAATGAACTAGGTGTGTAAATGAGAAAGACAGGATCACGATTCAGTTTACTTGCTGTGCCTAGTAAAACCCGTGATACGCACTCGGAGTGTTGTTGTAGCATTGGTCCCATATCTAGGATTAAATTCGCACAACGGCGTAGATCCAGGTGAATCGCAGCTTAGATGAGGTATCCATTCGAAGGGCACATCAATTTTGTCGGGTAGGATCGTGCGTCCCAAAAATACCCCCACAACTAGACTCTATCCTCTAAAAGGGGATGAGTTTAGTGTTTCTCTCAAGCTTCATCGGCCTCTCCGGCCCTTCGCCCGCGGGGGGTGGGGTGTGGTAGGCATCTGCGTAAGCAGATGGGCAGACACGCGGCTTTAGCTCATCATCTAGGGGGCACAACATCTCAATCATCGTCGTCATCGTCATCGTCACCCATGAACTGGAACTGCCTCTTCTCGGCCACGGGACTCGTGCTCGGGCTCCCCGACGGCCCGGCGCCGCCACCGATAGTTACGCTGGCTCGCCTCCACGCCTGGCTCTGCTGCTGGGCGGCTGCCTGCTGCGATTGCGCCTGCTGCTCCCTCTCGGCGCGCATCCGCGCTTGGGCCTGGGCCTGCTGCTGGGCTTGGTGCTGTTGCTGCTGGCGCGCGTTCTCCTCGCGCTCGCGGCGCAGGCGTTCTTCCTCCTCCTGCTGCTCTTCCTCGGCCTCGCGCCGCGCCTTCTTCTCCGCCTCTGGGTCGTAACCCTCCAGCTCGACACCCTGCTCGAGCATGTACGCGAGCGAGGCGATGGCGCCCTTGCGTACTTGCTCCTCGCTCGGCCACGGCACGAAGGACAGGTGCGCGTGCGGGTTCAGGTGCGTCTGCAAGGGTTCCGGGAGCGTCGTATTTGTCGCCGTCGCTGTCGCGTCGCTGATTACGGCGGTCGTTGTCGTGATGCCTATGGTTTGCTGTGACGTGCCCAGGTCCACGGGCGTCGGTTGCGACGGCACCCCATTGGCTGCTGCGGGTGTCGAAGCGCCGTTCGCATTCGGGGTCGCGACCGCGGGTGTCGTGGCGGTCGTTTCGGCACCGCTTTCAGCCTTCACCTCCACCCCAGGCCCACTGCTGCTCGCGTTGCTAATGGCATTGAAGGCGCCAGCAGGTGGCATCGTCGTCTTGCTGATGCGACGCGCGTAGCTCAACAGCTCATCGTAACGAATATCATAGCTCGGGTGGTCTTCAGGGAAAGACGTGGCGGAGGCACCGACCAACTCGCGGCGCGTGTTGGCCAGTAGACGCAGGGTGTCCTTGATCTGCCCATCGAGGCTGGTGGTGGCGGCACGTAGGTCCTGGATCCGTCGGTAGTTTGACTGGTGGGTTTGCACTGGGAAGGATCACGCATCAGCTTGGCCTTCAAATGGGCATACGTCCTGGTGAAGAATTACAGTATAGGGGCTCGACTCACGCTCTTCTAGACCCTTATTCAGCTCGATGTCGGCGAGGCCTAGATCGTTGACTTGGGCGACGGACGGGTGGTACTTGGCGATAGAGTCGACAAGTACGCCTAGAGCCTTTTCGACGCGATCGAAGCAGGCGTCGAGCTGCTTATCCATCCCGCCGAGATCCTTCGGCCAAACCGATGGAGAAAATTAGGGGTGCATAGGAATCAATAGGAAGAGGACGAGAGGTAGAAGCGGGCAGGCAAGCTGGAGATAAGCCAGCAAATCTTAGGGCGATTTCTTTATTGACTTTCAAAGGGTAGGAACAGTTAGAAGTACAGAGTACAAAAGTATGTGCCTACATTAAACCAGGCCCGCCACAGATTCTTTGTGGCTTGTAAGTGGCTGTGCCGGTCGCAACCGGGTTCCTCCTCCGGCTTCTTCCACTCTTTCGCCGCCCGCCAATAGAACACACCTAGTTTCACAGCTTGCCCGTCACTCAGGATCCAGGAATCGAAGCTATCACCACCAAAAAAAGTCTCAACCTCCAAACCGTTGACTTCCCCCTACCATTGGACCTCCTCCCCGCCGAGCTCATCGGTAGAAAGTGAAGATGGCCTCCCAGGTACGTCCGACACTGCCTTTTCACGCCCATCCATACCCTGCGAATATTGTGGCTCTCGCGACGCCTGACCACCCCTCACCCATCGTCTGATTTGCGCTCCTAATTATGTAGATCTCGCTAACGAAACTACTCGCCGCGCAAACAGACACCCATCCCACGACTCCCTTATCCTACTTACAAAAGCTCTTACGGGCCTAAGTGAGTGCCGCCGCGTCCACTATCGGTTCCATTTTTCTAGGACCTACAGCCCGAAGCAGCTCGACTGTGCGAGGAACGGGTGATACGATGGTTCCTAGTTTCGGCGGTTCTGACGAGCTGGAAGAACCTTGTTTACAGCAACCATCTATTGCCTTGGGCTCAAGCCTGGCTGACTGGGACGTCAACAAATAGGTACCACTACCAACCGAACCTCTCCGGATGGACCTTCAAGCAGGCCGTGAGCTTGTAAGCACACCTCTCGAATATTGCGCCCCCCAAGCCTACCCCCCTCCTCTCGCCCAGCCCGTCATCATCGCTACTCCTATAGCGAACGGGCAGTCGCACTCGTTATCCACATAATGAGCCCGTTTCTACTACCCGGCCCGCGCTGTGGACGCACCCCGACACCCATCACCACATTATCCAAGGCAAGGCGCTAACAACAGGGTCTCTAGCGGCTTCAAGAGTGGCGCCTTCGGCGGCGTCGCCCTTGTAGGTGTTCTCTTCTATGCCTCCGGAATCCCGCGGGTAAAGCGGGACATCCTGGAGAAGATACCCCTCATCGGCGGCTACTTCGCCCCCAAAGAGATCCCGGCCTCGGATAGCGTGAGCCACCCGCCCCCCTTCGTCGTGTTCATCTTCTTTTTCATAAGTCTGCCTACCTGAACCGGTCTTACTGATCCCTTATTTTCCCTCAGCCATTCTAAACCGTATTGGACCGGATCGTGTGCTGGAGGTCTCTTGCTGTTTAACCTATAGAACGTAGTGAAGAATCCTGGGAGACGGCGGCGCATGCATCTCAGCGACTCCTATATACCACAAGAGCACTACATACCCATCGTCAAACATAGATCTCGTCAAGCCATAGGAGCCTCGCCCACTCTCTGCTTTTTGTATTTGTACAGTTTCTATCGCGACCCCCTGACTCGGGCCCATCCTCATCTAATTGTCTATTATGTATGATGATGGTAGTACACTATGTCTTCTATGCGCAGACCTCTCTGGTCATACCCCCTTTTCTCTCGGTTGACTATAGTCCACTTCTATCAAGAGCTAATTCCTGTCAATTCCTGTTTCATCTCATTCTTTATGCGTGTGATGGTTCCAGCGCCTCCATACACGAGACCCGTGTAGACCATGGCTACACTCGCGCCCGCGTTCAAGGTTTTAAGTGCACCGTGTCCGTCTGTGATACCTCCTGTAGCAAAGATGACTTTTTGCTCCGGCGGTTTGTTGGGGACCTCCTTTGGTTCAGTTTCCAATGCGCCGGTGATAGTCCCCTCGATTGCCGCTATGCTTGTGTCTACGGCCTCGTTGGCTACCTCCCTTTCCAGCTTGGCAGATTGCAATGACCGTCCATCTAGCATCTTCCGGTACCGACTCACCAGCTCCACCGTCCGGTCAAACATCATCGGGCCCGAGTACCCGCCCGCCTCAGCCAAGGTGCGCTGCTCCTTGGCCTTGATGTTCACTCTCGGCGGGATCAGTCCGGTTCGCCGCCTCGTGGTATTGCCTACGATGACTCCGTCGACGCCGCTCGTCCATACGGCCTGCACGATGCCTTCTAGTTGGGCATCTTCGTCCTCGTCCGGCGAGACCTTGACCATCACCTTCGGCTTCTCCCTCCTGTCCGTCTTCCGTGCTTCGTCGACCACCGCGCTCAGGATCCTAGTAAGGGGCTCTACGGCCTGGAGGTCGCGCAGCCCGGGCGTATTTGGACTGCTCACGTTGACTACGAGGACGTCTGCGTACGGTGCTAACCGCCGGACGCAGTATACATAGTCCCTCTTGATAGCCTCGACGTCCCGCTCGTTCGTCTCCTTGTTCTTCGCGATCTGGACGAGCAGCATACGCCCAGGTAGCAGGCTACCAGGAGGCACGTTGGCCTCGCCATTCAACACGCTCGCCTCGTCTAGCCCGACAGATTTCGCGTAGAGCCTCACCCTATCCCTCAGCCTCCGGGCCATGGCGTCCGCGCCGTGGGAGTTAAGCCCGTAACGATTGATCAGACCGTCTAGCGTGGGGATGCGGAACATGCGGGGCTTAGGGTTACCCTCCTGAGCTAACGGGGTGCACCCGCCAACCTCGACAACCGAGGCGCCCAGGGCAAACAGGGCGTCGGGGATCTCGGCGTGTTTGTCTAACCCCGCCGATATGCCGATCGGGTTCGCTAGCTGGGACCCGAAGACGGAGATGGAGAGATCAGGTCCGATGGCAGAGGGCCGCTCCCGAGGGTGCAGACCCAGGCTGTACAGACCCTTCATAGACGACACAGCAGCATTATGGGCCTCCTCCGCATCCGGGTACAGGAAGCGCAGCAGCGGGGGAACGACGTAGCGGTGGATGAAGGCACGGGTGTCTGTGGCGTAGATGTACACGACGTAGCCGGTGACGGCAATCGAGGAGGCATACAGGAACGGCTTGAGTCCGGGGACGTAGAAGGAGCCGGCGGAGGAGGACGAGGTGGAGGCATGGCGAGTAGCTACCCGGGGAGGGAAGCGATGTAGGAGCACTGCTCGTCTCGCGGGTCGGGTGGCAGGCGGGGCGAGGAGGCGGGTCATGCGATGTGGAGATGCCATTGCGACGGTTAGTCCGTGGGCATATTAGCCCTCAATGGCTCGGCGGATTGAAGAGGCAGAGAGGCGGAGGAGTCGGGGAAGGTGATTAGTGAGTGGATGCGTCGTTGGGTCGGTCTGAGGTGGAAGAGACCAGAAAGCTCCCATTCTCCTAATTCCTGGGCGCGATGCTATGCGACGTTCGGCCCAATACTTCATAATCTAAGCTTAGTTAAGAGGTGGTCTGGAGCTGTTTTTATTTCTTTTTGGACGGGGGAGAGAGGTTACCGTAGTGGGCCGATATTTTCCGGCCTGTTACGGCCCGTCGCCGATCCTTCTCAGCTGTAAGCACTGTTTAATTGGTACCGACCGGGACAGGTGTCATCGCGGTCACTACCTAGGTATCTACCTAGGTACCTACCTAGGTAGGTACCTGGTAGGTAAGTCTGGTGGGTGTGTAACTGCATCCATAGCAACTGCATCCCAAGTAGTCACAGGCAACTGCAACCACTTCCAGCCTGTGTCGAACTTGCCTTCTAGGAAGCCGACTTTGTTTGCAAGAAGGTACTGCCTTTGGTAGCGCCTGACCGTTGAATGAGCACTTCTTCCATCTCAACAACAGCAATTGCAACCCGGTTTCTTCCACCTGCCTGGCCCGCTTGGCTTACCTTATCTGCCTACACCTCGGGCATTGCCAGAGCTCTCATTCCCTACTCACCCCCCCAACTTCATCAACCACCACGTTTCTTTCTTATGTCCTCAACCCAGAGCATGGACCTCGATAGCTGAACCATCCCCTCCCCTGTGTCCCTCCCCCGATCGTCATTTCTCCTCAATCCCTCCTCAGCCTTCTTTACGACATACCCATGCCCTGAGCTGAGGTCCGCCTCTCTCTTTAAACCCGCCAACATGACGACTCTCTTGTCATCTTGGCTCGACCCGTCCCTCCTCCACCAGTTCGTGCGGTACTGCTTGGTCTCTACGGGTATCTACCTTTACACGAAACACCGACAACAGCCTCTGGACTTTTCTCTGTCTTTCCTTTCCATCGGAATTCTTGGTCGTCTGTGGCTGTCATTCGTCGACAAGCACGTCCCGGACCCCTATCTGGTGCGCTGCATACCTCCTAGCTGCTCATTCCACGCCCAAGCATATGCCACATGGTTGAGAACTAACTCCTAAGCAGGATGAAGTCTTCCACGTTCCCCAAGCGCAGGTCTACTGCGACGGACAATACGACGTGTGGGATGCCAAAATTACGACCCCGCCTGGCCTGTGTGTCTCCTCCCCTCCCCTCAACCCAGCCATAATGACATTCGGGCTAATAGTCTGAAAGGTATGTCCTCGCGATCCTGGCCAACAAATTGGCCGGATTATCCTGCTCGACTTCTCACCTCCGGGCCTTCAATGTGGAAATCATCTCCTACCTCGCCCTGCTAGCTACCGTATCTCGAGCTCGGGTGGAGAATCCAGAGTCGCATGCCCGAGATTCCGACGGCTATGGGAGATACGCCTTCTGGACTGGACTAAACATTTCTCTATTCCCCGTATTGTTCTTCTTTTCGGGCTTATACTACACCGATGTCATCTCTACCCTGGTCGTCTTGCTGGCCTACACTAACCATCTCTACCGAGTTGGTCAAGACAGACCCTCCATCGCGAATGGCGTCTACGCTGTGTTCCTCGGGCTCGTGGCCTTATGCGTGCGCCAGACTAACATATTCTGGGTAGTTGTTTATATGGGTGGCCAAGAAGTCGTACATGCTGTTCATCTCCTACGACCAGAGCCTCTACCTAATGATGCTCAAGCGATGGATGTGCTGGCACAAGAACCCGAGTCTACCATCCGGAGCTATTCTAGTGATTACATATCCAACCGGATGACCACTCCGGTGTTTGCAACACTGCCCGAGCAGGTCAAGTTCTTCGCCTGGAGATACTCGCTCGGTGATATCCATGACCTTCCTTTATATCTGGCTTCACCAATCGGTATGTCGCAGCCGTGTCTGGACACAGTCTACCCAAGCTGACAAGAGCAGACCTGCTTCTTTGCGTCATTAGTATCGGTATAGCTACGGTTTCCAATCTGGGAATAATTGTGCGCCGACACATATGGCCACACCTCGTAGTCCTCAGCGCATTTCTGGCTTTTGTCGTCTGGAACGGCGGCGTTGTTCTCGGTAAGTCAGCAAACCCAGCAATATCTCTCCTACGCTGACTGTTTATCACTGACAATCTGCAGGAGATAAATCCAACCATATCGCAACTCTCCATTTAGCCCAAATGCTATATATTTGGCCCTTATTCGCCTTCTTCTCTGCGCCCCTTTTTATTCCGCAGCTCTGGAAGCTCGGCGTGCTTGTCTTTCAATCTACTACTACTGGTCAAAAAGGCTCGACTGCTCAACCATCTCCAGTTCGTCCCGACATAAATCAAGAAGAGGCTCCGCTCCGCGACCAACCAGTCCAGTCTGCTAGTCTGAAGTTTTTTAACTATATTGGATCAAGCCACACTGCCCACACCATTATTCTCCTGCTCAGCGCCGCCTTATTGTCAACTATTATTGTGCGATTCAGCACAATTATTCACCCGTTTACCTTAGCTGACAACCGACACTTTATGTTCTACATTTTCCGATACACAATCCTGCGTGCCTGGTGGGTCCGGTATGCTCTGGTTCCCGTCTATGTCGTCTGCGGCTCTCTATGCTGGGTCGTCCTGAGGGGAAATCCACAATTTTCGAGTATCCCTTACGACAAACGATGGGTCCGCACCCCCTTTACCCTAACACGGGTATCTGGCGGCGGGCCATCTCTCTATCCATCGCCACCCGCCTCCACGATCCCAGCACTGACATCTACGGTGCTAATCCTCTTCCTCGCTACGACGTTATCACTAATCACCGCGCCCCTCGTCGAACCACGCTACTTTATTCTACCGTGGGTTTTCTGGCGCCTGCTCGTCCCTTCCCCACCGTCCGCAGTGATGGCCATCCCTCTTACCAATTGGGTCAATACTTCCCGAACCAAAAAGCAGCAGCGGCAGCACGGTGAGAACACCAAGGAGGAGAAGCAGCGGGAGTACGAAAAGGAGAGCGACAAGTACGAAGGAGAGGACAGGGATCGAGCCCTCGAAAGGGAGCTTGCGAGAGCGGGTGCGAACACGGATATTTTTGACGGCGCCGCTCTACCAAAGCTACCGCCGCCAGGCCAGCTGTCGTCGGATGCGGTCATCGTCCTCGCGCTCGAGACAGTCTGGTCCCTGGCTGTCAACGTTGTCACGATGGCTGTGTTCATCGCGTGGCCATTCTACTGGCGGGACCCAACCGACGGCACGCTGCTGGACGGCGGGAGAGTGCAGCGTTTTATGTGGTGATGCGGCGAACCAATTTGCTAGTTGCTAGATTTCCCTTAGACCTGCGGTGGCTTCTTTCATTAGGTAGGTACTAGGTCCGATGGGTTGGCAGAACCCGCTATGATGATGCCTCTTGTTGGTTCGGCCGCGATTGGGTGGGCTGCCCCCATGCGGCCCCAGATCTGCCGGATTGCCTTGGCGTTGGGTTTGGGTTTAGAGAGACTCCGGGACGCCTGTCGTAAAAGTAGGTAGTGCGAATGCAAGAAATTCCCCTGCGTCACTCTCTCGATAGCTCCTCCGAGCAGGTGAAGCATGTTTTAGATGCGTGCCATGGAAGTAGTTCCGATATATAGCCCGAACGAGCTGACACGTAAGCGAGCAATGTTTCCTGTACGGCGACCCGAAGCTCCAAATAGGCATCGACTTATCTACCTCTACTTGTCTCGAGAGCCGGCCTACCATGCCTATAGGGGGCGATACGAACCCAGGAAAAGCATCACCCGGATAGCGGCGTCGGGGAGCCAGGTGACTCACGGTTGGAAGATAGATCTATGTGAGTACCTAGGTAGGTAGATAGGTAAATAAATGTACCTAGTTAAGCGAGTAGAGCAGAGTAGGGTTTGGTTGTCGTCTATATACGTATATGTAGTAGTATGTTGGTAAAAGCTATGTACGTTGGGTATGAATCGAATCCCATCCGGCGCGTCTTTCCACTCTCGCTTCCAGGGGCGCAAAAAAGGGGGGTGGAATTTGGAGAGGGCAAGTGAAAAGACGCGAACCCCAAGTCCCACCCTTTCCCTCCCGCGCCCCTGGGCCTTTTCAGCCTCCCATTTTCTCCCCTTTCCTCTCCTCGTCCCCCTTTTTCTTCACTATCGCTTGCCGACGATAGTGTGCATGTGTATATGTATGTGTATGTTTTGTGATTAAATTGCGCCAAGGCGCAGGTCCGGGTTCGGGTCCGAGTCCATCGTGGCGCTGCGCGCCACGTGCCGGGTGGATGTAGGCACGAGGGCAGAGAACGCCGACACGCTGTGCGAGCCCGACGGCAGACGAGCTGGACAGTCTTACCTTCGTCTGGCCGTCGCCGGCGCAGGCCCTCTTTATGCATCGCTTTCCTTCCCCTTTCCATCTTTTTATCTGTATGTGTTGTTGTTTTCTGTTTTTTTGATACCCAACTCCCTCTCGATCGACCCAAGAAAACGACCCAGACTTAAATCACCGGAACTCGACCGACCAACCGCCCAAGAGCCGTCCCGGGCGTCCCAAACCATCTAACGCCGTGCCGTGCTTTCCCGCCCAGTGCTATGTGAAGTAATTCCCCCGCGTTGATGTTTCGAAGCTTTCGTGTTGGCCACCCCAATCTAATCATCTTAAGTGCGCAAACCATGCAATGGTGACCTCAGGTGTCAGTTTTAGATATGCTCGCTCTATTGGACCTTTTTCCCAATCCCTCTCATTGTCCCACCCATGCCATCCTGGACCACGAATCCCGGCAGATGAAGCATCTCGCTCCGGCTGACGCTTGGTATGGAGCAGTTAGATCATAGGCTCAGCCGATCCAAGCTTAGGCGGTCCTGGCTCCGCACACGTTTTACGACGCCGAGCTTGAAGAAGCGCTCCTCGCCGCCGGCAGTCCGGCCCCCGATGTACCACTTGTCAGCTCCGAGAACGTCGCGGAAGCCTTCGCTACTGCTGTCGCTACCACGCCGGCGACCAGGCGACCCCGACCCCGGTATCGGTACGGAGCGGTGCGGCTGGGCCTGGTTCTGGTGTTGGTGTCGGCCCCCCGAAAACTGGTTCATGACACTGGTCTGCTGCTGCGGCGACGAGGAGGGCGGCGAGGATGCCGGGGTGGAGGCGTGCGCCGCCGAGGAGGAAGATATGGTCCGAGCGGCGGAAGCTGCGGAGGCACTCGACGTGGAGGGTGACGTGTGCTTATTGGGCTGGGAGGCGGCGGAGAGGGCGGGCGGAGTCTGCTGCCGAAGGGCGGCGATGAAGGAAGAGAGGAAGAAGGGGCGTTGTGACGAAGGCATCGTGGGTGGCACCTCTGCTGTCATGTCGCGTCACGCTGAGCCGGGATGTTGTAACCGTATCGCGAGAGGGGGATTTTGACGACAGTGCCTATCTTTCTAGGCCCTGGATCTCCTTCCCTCGCGATCGCGGAGCTGTGTCGTGTTGTTGTTTTCTAGACGAAGGAAAAGTGCTGGTTCGTATTACCACCTAACTAGCCGGATGCGGTGCGATGAACCGGGGCTCGCGAGGAAAGCGGGTAGAGACGGTTCGGCGACGAGAAAGAGGCGCGGACCCGTTGGCGAGTGATGATGGGAGTGATGTGTGGATCGGTTGCTGTGTGGTTTCGCTTCGTCGACGCTGTCGGGGAGACACGGGAGAGAGACGGACTCGCTCAGTTAGGAAAGGCCCGAAGAGGGAGGCGAGGGATTTCGATTATAGGTGCAGTCCGAGGAGTTTTAACCCGCGCAGGCGGACAGGATGCGGTCGATGCCTCGCTGTCTGGTTTTTTTTCCCTCTTTCCTGCTGTAGGAGGGAGGAGGGATGTGCGGATGGTGGAATGAGTTGTGTTGAGCAAGTTGGTGTTGCGGGTGCTGGTGTTGTGCGAGGTAGAAAAAATCCTGACGTCGAGGCACATCCATATCGACACTTACCTCCCTCCCTGCTTTACATACTTGGCGGTTCACCCCCCCTCGGCCAATCCCGGGTAACATGAGTGGGGTGCGTGGAGTTGCGGTTGGGTACTCGTGCGTGGTGCTGCGCAGTACCGCGCATAGTACTGCGAGGTAGCGGAACGCAGCAGACGCTGTAGACGCAGTGGGCGCAGCGGGCGTAGTGGGCGTCGTGGGTGTAGTGCTGCTACCTGCGCAGTACATCGAGTACATGTGTGGGGAGGGGTCGTTGCAAATGGTCGGGCGCTGATAGGCCCCGCGACTCGCTGCTCCGAACCGACCGTGGTGTGCGCCCAGCGCCCTGACGGGTATGCATAGTGGAGGGCTGGGATGCCCTGTATCACGTCGCGCAGTGACAAGTACACCGCTAATCACCTGCCTCCTCACTGGCCCAGCCAGCGCTCCGAACCCCGCCGCACTAGGGCTCGCTACCCCGACATACAATTTTATGCGCAGCTGCACCATGTCTCGAGCCCCAGGACCGCACCAGCATTGCCTATCGGCGGCGGTGCATAGGTCAGTCCCTAGAGGTTAGGTACATAAGCCACTACATTGCGCGGTGCGAGCCTAACATGGAGCCCCCCATGTACCTATGGTAATGCATTGTAGGTACCACCTACAGCACCTATAGGTGCTGTCCACTACCATACCCTGTGGGTAGCGCGACAACCTCGATGCACATGGGATTTCAATTCCCTTTGCGAGAATGTGCGGTGTGCACATCGAGCACCTGTATTATCGATGCACAAGCAGGCAGTTTGATTGTCTTATGCACACCCACGAAAGCGCCGACGCCGAGTTGACAATTTCCCCCTTTCCCGTTTTTGGTCGCCTCCGCCCTCTCTCTCTCTCTGCCATCTCATCCCCTTCTACCGCTTCCCCGGATTTCCACCCACCCCGTTCGCCATCCCCGCCCAAATCTACCCATGTACACACCTACATCGACAAGATACGTGCCACACACGTCTACATCGAGAAATAAATGTGTGGGCGGTATCCATCCGGTAGGGGGGGCTCGGTATCGGCGGCACGGATGGACCAGGCTGGGACGGGGATCGAATGTTTTTATCCTTTCCCCCGATCCTCGGCCGTGGATAGGCTTCCCTTGCTCGACTCAGCGGGGATGACCCCGCTGACCCTGACCTACGTACGCGATCGGGCGTTACGATGCGACGCCAGCTCTATCCCTTCGCGCATATCTCGCGTCTCGGCGTGCGGCGGCATCACTCGCACATTCTGTCGACCGCCGCGCATGTTAGGTACATGGCAATAGCGGGACACGGCCTTCGTGTGCGGTGTACGGTTACCTCGATGACCACTTCACACTTCGCGGTAATACGTGCGCAGCAGCAAGCGGGCCAATATAATAAGCCGAAGGGCGGCGTAACACCATTGATCTGCACCACCGCATCTGTGCCCACAGCGTGACGACTCGCCTACCTACCTAGTCACTCGCTATGTTCTGGGACGACATGATGTCCCGCGACGCTAAGATGCTGCGGCAAGGGTGACATGGACGCAAGAGACGCATCTTGACGTCGCTACCAAGCCGTACGCCGTACCATTGCAGATGTACCTAGATAATATCTACGCGCGCTGTAGCCGTCGCCAACTGCAGTTGGATGGGGCTATCTAGCTCGATAGAGATAGCAACAGCTTCATCCAGACGGCATCCCACGGTCACACGGGTCACTTGAGGCCCAACTCCCTTCTGGCCTGGAGATCTGGGCCTCTGCTACGTACGACTGCGATAAGGCAAGTAAGCTATACCTGCCTACATATTTCTCTACCTTGCCGATCTTGGCGAGGGGTTGCTCATTAGGGTGTCGGCCCTCGGAGCACATGCACATATATCATGGGAGCTCGCCTAGACTACACACGTCTTGGCCATGTAACATTGCTATTATCTTGGTATCTCGGTGTATTCTACTCATACATCTACCCGGATCGTGTTCGTCTCAATCTTCAGCGTCCACGCCTCTCTACTGAACTAGCGGCACATTGGCCTACATTGCCAGGCTCCAAGCTCCCGTCCCACAACATGGGCTAAGCCTATGGGGAGGGGTACTACGGGAACAAAGAGAGGAAAATGGTGACCTTACGTGTACAGGAATCCCCATCACGGAGAGTGAGGGGAAGGTGAGGGGTATAAATAACCCTGTCGGTTACTCGCCTACGGGATCACTCCAGCTGGGTACGAGGAACCGCGCGTTGGGCAGGCGGCAGCCTTAGTTAACGCCCGCCACATGGATCCTCGACACAAAGTCGGGATTGACGAGCGGGTTGTGGAGTTCGGCGATGGTGCTCATGCACGCCGCCGCCGGGTCGCCCGAGCCGGTGAGCAAGCCCTGCCAGTACTCGTTGCCGGGGAACGCGTTGCCGTCCCAGGCGTACGAGACGACGAGCAGGCGACCGGCGTCCTCGCCGACCAGCGGCGCTGCCGGATTGCGCTGCGTAAACTTGACCGCCATACCGGCCCGCGCACAGGTCACGCTGATGCGCCACCGCATCTCTCCCGTCACGTCACCCAAGTACGCGAAGTCGACCGTGCCGACGTGTTCGAGCCGGCCGCGAGCCGCCGTCGCCGCTGCACAGAACGCTTCCAGGAAGTACTCTTTTTGCCTCGCGCTGACGCTCCAGACCCCGAGTCCGAGCCCGACCACATACACGTACGCGGTCCAGCCCGCCTCCCGCGCCCGGTCGTTCGCCTCGAAGAGCAGCATCTCGAGCGGGATCCGCATCCGCGCTACGTAGGCCTCGTCGTCGAAGCTATACCGGGCCAGGCCCCTGATGCCCAGGCCGAAGAACTCAAAGAACAGCTTTCGCAGCTCTTCGTGCATCCTCGGCGTCCCGGCGATCGTCTGGATGAGGTCGGCGTCCATCCGGTTCGGGCGCTCGAAGCGCGCCCCGACCAGGCCGATGATTATCCCCCGGTCCTCAAAGGTCCCCGCCACTTGCGGCACGGCGCTGTTGGACCGCCGGCCGTCGTTGATGAAAAAGCTCGGGCTACTGACACCGATGAGACTCGACAGCATAATTTCGTCGTAGCTCAGGTAGTCATCTAGAGAGAGCACCTGATTCTGGCCCTGTTCCTCGGTCCCCACTCGGTCCCATTCTCTCCTAGGGTCTTCCGGGAGTATTTGGCCATTGCGAAGCATGGTATGATCGTTCATGCCCATGAAGACTAACGGCCGCTTCTCGATGAGCCTGGCTATTTGTTGCCTGGCGGTGAAACCATCTTGGTAAAGTCTTTTCTCGTAGCTGCTGCCGTGCTGTTTCTTGTGAGAAATGAACGACTCGACGAGACTCATGAACCGAGGGTGAATTACGACCCGGGTGCTCTGAGCATCGCGCCTGACGACGTCGGGTGGGAAGTTCAGGACACTGTTGGCGCTTGGGAGTAGTGATCTGATGTGAGCAATGTTGGAGTCCCGGAGACCCAGCGAGCTAAGACAAACTGCCATCGTAGTAGATGAATCCGTAATTCTCGTGACGGCCGGTGTAATGTCAGTATTAATAGGCGAAATTCAGTTAGATATGATATTGGGTATTAGCTACTAGCACTAATCCGCGGTTGAATACCCAACAATAGAATTCTGTCCGCCGTATAATATGGCTCACGACAACAAAGGAATAAAAAGAAAGCTGTTGTCGGTGAACGCTATTGTCTTCGCACCACAAACACAGTTGAGTCATTCTCATTCGCCAAGTTTGTTGGCTCAGCCACGTCAGCCGCAGCGCGGCGACTTGCGACGCCTAACATCGATAGAGCAGGACGAAGCCGACTCGTTGTGTGCGTTTCGTTGATCAGGACGAGTTATATAGCCTCTCGACGGACTAGATATCACCGCATCGAGACTTGGGCGAGTGACTGCACATGCTGCCTGGTAGTCGAAGATGTCCGCGGCATCGGATACCGCGTGCTTAGCGCTCCACAGCTATCTTACCCGGCGCTGGGTAATGCTAAGAAGCGCACCTCAGTAACGATCCAGAGAGACCTTGTATAACCGACCAATCGTGGGATGGGATGTTACAAGGCTGAAAGATACTGTATACCTAGCTCATGTGTGTAACCAGCCGCCTGAGGACACCCTGACCATGTGATACTACATATACATTACTCTTATACAGCACCCAGGCAGAATTTTATTGGATCCTCGTTTCAGCGTATAGCGCCGCCCGATTCTTGTACAAAATCGCTGGCTTACTTTGAGACACAGCTTAGACAAGTGGCTGGTTGTTTGGTAACGTGGAGCAGTCCCATGTAATAGGTCTGAAGCTCGCCAGACGAGGAAAAAGCCGCAACTAATTTCTGCTCTGCCTAATCCTGGGACTCATTCGCGTGTCACCTAGTTAGTTTCTTCACCGGTTATAGAGTCTCTTACTCCTCACTGCATACTCCTCGTTTTGCATATAACACGGCCCGGGCCAACCTCGGTGGAGGCATAAGTAAGGTATATATTATTACCCATGACTCCCGCAGGCATGTTCCAAGTATTGGGAAGCCTAATATATCATCAACTCAGATTCGCGGTATTATGTGCAAGTGCGAGGTATCGGGGCTAGTTTCACTCAGCACTACGGCTAAAATAGCGACCTGGTTATGAAGTACAGTGTCTGGCTGAACATTTCCTCCCTGTATTAATATTAGATTAGACAGCTGTCGGGATAAAACGCCCGTGTTGGAAACTCTATACCCCTGGGTATAACCTTATCTCCTACGTCCCGTAGAAAGACGTAACCTACATAAGTCTCTGTACCCGCCTGACAGCTTGCTTAAGGAACGTCAGATTTCACACAGATCAGGGCTCGATCATATGATTCATGCGAAAATTTATTAGAGAATGTTGGCATCTGTCCAAAACCGGCTGTCGTCCTGTAGGCAAATACCCTAACCATAGGCGTATTATTACTTAAATAAGACACATCCCCCGAACTCCCGCTAAGATTGTGTTACGTAGTCTTATGGATGGGGTGATACGTGTGGATTCACACCGCCGATCTGCCACCCCAGGTGATGAGAACAGTTACAGAACCGCCGCGACTGCTATTCGCGCATTGAAGTTACGGCCGATGGGCGCAAGTAGTTCTTATAGTCGGCGTAGTGCCTGTCTGCGGTGTCCTCCTAAACTTTCGAACTGGGATGTTCGGGAGCTGCCAACATGCAGAGACAAGCCACGCGGCCAACGGCACCAACGATCAAAGCTTATTGCAGAGGTTTAGGCTTACGGCTCCTCAAATTGCTCCGATATGCACATCCAGGCGAGATTTAAAACGCGGATGCACTTGTGCCCCCTTCACGTCGACTTTGATGTGAAGAAAAGTGTGCGTGGTTTCGCGCCGGCATTCCCTCGGCCTCATATATATTAGTACTAGCAAACATCAAGAGCGGTTCATGCACCTGACGACCTCTGACGCTCAACTGCCAACCCAATAGAAAGCTGTAAGTGTTTAACCTATCGGGAGATTCGTAGTTGACAGGGGGGTATCGCTTGGATGTTTCTTGCCTTGCTTCAATACATGTCGATAGGAAGCATGTTGAATCGATCGTGCAATGTAATATCTCAACGTCAGTATCTATTCATATTACTTCGAGCCGTCTTCTTTTGACTATAAAGCCCGTCCCAGTCCTCGTTTTCTCTGAGAATATTATCAGCGGCAACATCAGACGTTCTCACAACTTCCCTACAAAGCAATCAGTAGACCCATTCCTTACAGCCTCACTCTCCCTGCCCTAAAGCTCATCCCCCCCCACCAACATGCCTTCGGCACTCAAAACGGCCCTAAATCTGGTCGCCGCCCTTGCCGCCCCGGCTGCGGCCTTCTCGGGCGACTTGACGTACTATTCCCCGGGTCTGGGCGCCTGCGGGCTCACACACACCGACAGCGATGCTATCGTCGCAGTGTCGCCCAGCCGAGACGGCAACTGCGGCCGCACCATCAACATCAACTACAACGGCCGCGTCGCCAGCGCCACAGTAGCCGACAAGTGCATGGGCTGCGTCGGCGACAGCATCGACGTCTCCCCCGCCGTCTTCCAGCAGCTCGAGGACACCGGCGCCGGCCGCATCAGTGTCGACTGGGAGTGGGCATAAGGGCGGGGTCTGGGATCGGGATTCTTTTCATTTCTGTGTGTTTTATTCGAGGTGGGAGGTGCGTCACTGGATGGTGTTTGGGTAGAGGGGGGGGGTCATAAGAATGTGAAAGGGGGGAGCTGTGTTGGGCTATGCGACAGATAGGCGGGTTGCTCATAGTTTGTACGGAGGTTAGTTTTCGGACTCGGTCTGGTTACTTAGGGCAAATAGGAAAACGGAAGTTGGTTTATGGGACTGTCTCTTACTACGAGTTGGCTGGGTGAGATATATTTAAGGACTTTGTTTTTTAAATCTTGACTTTGTAATACTTGGTGATGATTTTATAGTCTATCTTAATATATTCCGAGAGCGGGAACACGTGTCTCTCCTAAATTAAGAGCGCTAACATAAAGAACTCCTCTCCATATACAACCCCGGAACCCACAGCGATAATATGAGGTATATGACTACGGTCACATTCCCATCGCTCCTCAGCTAGGAGATTATTAACAAACCCAGTCACCACCTCATAATATATCATATTTTGAAGGAGGTAAATCTCTAAAATTATCATACTACGTCTTCAAAGCCCTTGTAGGCAGCGGCGGTGCAGCTGTATCGGCACGCCCCCGTTCGTCCAGATCTCGCAATTATAACCACCACCACACCCACACAAAGCTTCGACGTACCTCTCTAGAACCGAACAAAATGGGGCCGAAAAAAGGTTCTAGAAAGGCTCTGGGACCTTTGGCCAGTGTCAGCTGAGAAATTTCACGGCCCGCTTTCCCTCCGGTCAGTCATAGAAGGGATGCTTCTGTACGTTACGCTGAACACCACCGTCCAGTCATGCTGATTCTCGATAATTACTTCGTCACTGCTAGATTTTTAATAGAAACCGCTTCGGTAGCAACCTTTAATTCGTTACGTATAACCGCGGGATGGGCTGACAAGAATACTTTCGGGAATCCCGTCAAAGTTGACATTGAGGCTACCCCGGGGTGTAATGGTTACAATATTAACTCCAACCGAAGCAAATCTAGCCTGATCTGAACCTAGTAATGACAGTTCCACCCTTCGCCTAACCTCCCGCATTTATTTGAACTTGTTTCTCTGTTTTTGCTGCAAGATATCGTCGGCGTTGAGTATCTGAGGACATCTTGTTATCCTACCGAAAACAAGCGAACGCTAGCAACAGGCGCATAAAGTACAGTAGCAGTGACACAGACACAACACGTGGATAGGCCGTTAGGGGGCGCCGGCCTCGTATCCCACAAACTCGAAGTACTTCTGCATATCGGGGTCCTGGATGAGGAGGTCGACGGCGTGGGTCTCGAAGGGGATGACGACCTCGAGGCCCTGGTCGGCGGCGGCGGCGCTGTCCTCGGGGGCCGGTCGCTGGGGGTAGATCATCATCATGTTCTCGTAGACGACGTCGGCGATCTGCTTGGCGGCGGCGGGGCGGCCGAAGCCGAAGTCGCGGGCGCACATGGTGGCGCGGCGCCAGTCCGTCACGGCCAGCGACATGGGCGGGAAGATGTCCAGCCGCGAGTGCATCGCCGACACGTCCGCAACCGGCGTCATCGCCGCCAGAAAGCCCTCCAGCGTCCGCGCGTCCACTCCCGCCGTGATCTGCCGGATGTACGCCGCCAGCCGCGGCAGCGGCACTTCCGAGATCACCTCCCCCAGCGTCAGCTGCTTCTCCTGCAGCTGCGAGAGCCCCCCGCAGAGCAGGTTGCCCTGGTACCGCTCCGATACCTTAGGCGTCACTGTGCAGAGGGCTGTTAGCAAACGAAACGCACCGCTTAGGGGGTGGAGAGGGAGGGAGAGGAAGCGGAGACGGAGAGCTCTCTCTCTCTGGATGTTGAACGTACGTCGGCCGCGCATATTCACCGATTCCAAGAACACAGCTGGCAGGGAGAGATCGGGCAGGTAGATCTGCGCGCGATTCCGCATCATGACGCGCCACAGGAACGCCGTCAAGGCATCGTAGGTGGAGATCTGGGTCCCGTCGCCGGGGGCGGCGAGCTGCTTCAGCTCGGCGACGCGGCTCTGCGGGAGGTGGAACAGCAGCCAGGAGCAAGGGAGCCAGTCCGGGTGCCTCGGCGGCGGCGGCGGCGGCTGCACCTGGTCTTTCGGGTCGACGGGGGGCGGGATGAAGCGCGACCGGTCCATGAAGGCCTCGTCCCACGCCGGCGGCGGCGTGCCGTGCCGGATCGAGTAGCAGTGGTCGGCGATCTGGTGCACGAGGCTGGTCGTCCCCGTCACGTCGCACACCGCGTGGTGCTTGTGGACGTTGAAGATCATGCCCCCCGGGATGAAGGTCAGCTGGAAGCCGGACACCTCCGGGCTCGTGCCCGGCGGGCGCTTCGAGGCCATCGACATGCCCTCGATCGTCAGGAGGCCCGGGTCGCCGAGGCTCTGGCTCGAGAACTTGGCCCTCTCGAGCTCGGCGAACGAGGGGAAGTCGTCGCCCGGCCCGTCGAGCCACTTCACGTCGAACCGCGCGGTGCTGTCCGGCTTCTTGACGATCGAGAAGCTCCCGCCCTCGCCTTTCTCCACCGTGCCGACGAAGTGTCGGCACTGGCCCAGGGTGGCGGCCAGCGCGCGCTTGAAGGTTTCGGCGATGGCCGCCGTGTCGGCGCTCTCGAGCTTGAAGATGAGCGCCCAGGTGCTGTAGTTCTGGGTGACGATGAGGTCCAGGGGCGACAGGCGGAAGGCCTCCTCCTGCTCTGCCTGGGGTCCCGACGGGCGGATCTGAAATGTCTCCGTCCGGCCCCTGGCAAGCGAAGCCAGAGTCCGGGAGAAGTATGGCGCAGACTCACTGCGCGAGAGCAGGCTCCTGTGCAACGGACGAGTGCATGGCCTTGTTGGTATGCTTCGTGCGCACTTGTAAGCCGGCAGGAGGCGTGGCAAGACTGACTTCGATAACGCGAAGGCCATTGCTAGGGAGAAGTCTCGGGGCTGGTTATCGAGGCATTATTGTGATTAGGGCTTTTCGGGATATCTCTCCTTAAGATGCCTCTCTACGCGCTCTCAAGGCTCAGCTTATATGGCCTCCAATGTTACCTAACTCATACCTGCCTACCTAGGTCTATGCTACTTTTTATATCTACTAATATGCAGTTATCGGGTATAATGAAAAGGGCAATATAAGAGCAACTCTCGGGATATGCATATACAGGGTAGTTGCAATCTTACGGAGACCCCTGCCAGTTTAGCTGGTTGACGAACACCCCAGGTGGAAGATCCTTAGGCAACGGGATAGCCTGCTTGCTCCCTGTCCGTGCACCGGTGCTATCGTCCAGCTTTGCCCCCTTCGTATAGGGAGGAATCGAGTCCCTCCGTCAGCTCTGGCATTACTGGTGGGCAAGTACTTACTGAGGACGTACCTGGCAACTGGCTGTGATTCGAGATGACAGCAGCCACTACAGGCAATTAATATGGATGCATATAGGGAGCTAGATATATTATACAGGTAGGTAGTAACTAGGGGGGGGCGCAGGAAGTGATCAGTAACTTCTCTAACACTTCATAAGGATACACAAGTATTACGCTCTGTGCAATATGACAGATCGAGTTGTAGACGCTGTCTTATATGCCGATTTTAAGGATTCGACCCACCCACCTCGCGAGTTCGATTTGGTGTGTTGCACGGGGTCCTATTTTCGGGCCTGTCAGGGTGACATTCTAATACTACTCGTCTCAACCAATATTGGTTATCTTCTAGATTCACATCTTACCTCACGCCCAGTTGAAGGGCCTATCATTTCTCTGGTAATGGGACATGACATCTCCTAGCATTGTAAGAAGGGGGTGAACGAAATGTCGAGACACCAATGAATAGGTATTGGAGACTGCCGAATAATATTAGAGAGCTTTTACAAGTTGGTCGTGGGAATTGCTATATTAGTCGCGAAGAAGAAAAAACGAAGTTATTTCTGCCGTAAATTATTACTAACACTGCGTATAGCTGAGTAATTGGGCAAAGCGGCTATACGAGTTAAGGATATTTTCCTCGACAACCCCGGGTTCATGAATGCACTTTGGCGGAAAATGAAACCCACACCGTGGTTGAGGCATGTTAGTGTTGTCGCTTCATACATCAATCATTCATTTCGACTACGCCGTCGACAGTAAACCCCTCTCCCCAGCAATGCAAAATACTTCTTGAGGCTAGGTAGTCGATGATAATGATGACTGAGCAGTGAAAGATGCAACGCGCCTAAACCCTCTATCGATTTCCCAAGCGTTGCCGGCGGATCTACAGATAATATCTACGTGTGCGGTATTATTAACTACATGACCACCGAACCCGAACCCCTCTTTCGACAGACAGCGCGTCCGGGGTATTAAGTGATCTTTTTCTGCGCCCCCCACGCCACACGCACACTCTGCCACTTTAACTCTTGACGATGATCCTGACGCCCTTCGTGTCCCACTTAGGCATGGGGCGGACGAGGTCGACGATGAAGTCGACGTCGCTGCGGTCCGTCTCAAAGAGCTCGAGCTTGTGGCGGCGGAAGAGCATCGCCAGCGCGACGTACATATCCATGAGGGCGAGGTGCATACCGATGCAGACGCGGGAGCCGCGGATAAAGGAGACGAGATAGTAAGAGAGCGGGCGCACGCCGTCCGGGCCCTTAGGGTCGCCCAGCCATCGCTCCGGCACGAACTCAAGCGGGTTCGGGAAGATGTCTGGGTTGGTGTGCATATGGTACGCGTCCATGCTCACCGCCGTTCCTGCCGGGATCTCCCACGACCCGTACTTCATCGACGCGAGACGGTTGACACGTGGGAGGCGCTGCACCGAGCCGAACGAGAGGCGGAGAGCTAGCAGAGTCCCAGTCAGCGTCGTTTCTTCCCCTCTCCACAAATATACCCGACACACTCGGGGGAGACACTCACATTCGTTGATGACGGCGGACAGGAAAGGCAGCTTCTCAAGTTCGGACCAGGGGAGGATGTTGGCAGGGTCAGGCATTGCTTCGGTGAGCTCGGCCACAAGACGCTTCTCGACCGACGGGTTCCACAGGGTGTGGAACGTAGCGACGGACAAGGTCCACATGGTAGTCTCGATGCCAGCGCCGGAAAGACTCATGGCCTCCTGGGTCAGCCGTTTGAAGCTGAGCTCCTCCTTGGGCAGGTCGGACGCGAGGATGTCGTGGAAGATGGTGGGGTGCGACGACTCCTTCGCGAGCATGTTCTTGCCTGCGAGCATCTCACGGACCTGAGGACGGATAGCCTATTTATTATTACTGCGTTAGCGGAAACCTGTGGCATCGAAGGGCGCTCTCATGATTCCACTCACGGCACGGTAGTCGAGGATGGGCTTGAACGACGGCACTAGGGTACCTAGAACCCTATCGGGCATCCAGTGCATCGTCTGGATCAGGGAGTTGAAGTGCGTGGTGTAGTGAGCTGCGAAGACCCAGCTCATGAGAGCGGACGAGTACGGGGACTTGAAATCGGGGGAGTCCGAGAAGCGTGTACAGCGGGCGAAAGCCAACTCGGAGACGACATCCGCAGTTAGAGTCCCCCACATGTCGCATACGTCAATAGGGCGACCCGTCCCGGCGTACTCGGTGCTCAGACGATACGAGATACGCTCGGCGATTTCGAGCAGCGTGTCGTTCATGCCGTTGATGCGGGACTTGGAGAAGAAAGGCGCGATGGCAGCCCGCCGGATACGGTGCTTCTCGCCCTCGACGGTGCTGATAGTAGCCTCGGGCATGCCAAAGCGATGCTTGTACTTCTCGAGCTTGTCGATGGGGCGCGAAGCGGTGCTCTTGGTGTAGACGTCATTGTAGTACTCCGGGTCGTCGATGTGGAGCTCGTTAGGTCCGACGCGGACGATGGGGCCGTACTTCTCGTGGAGCGACTTGATCCTAAAGGCGGTTTGGCCGCCGCCTTTACTGATCAAGTCGTAGTAGGCCTCGTAGAGCGTCGTCAAGGCGGCGAGCTTAGGGCCGGGGAACTTGGCGATGGGGCTGAAGAAGAGACGGTATACGGCCAACCAGACACCCCGCACCAGAAAGACGGCCGCGATAGCCAGGACCGAATTCAAGTACGAGAGCTCAAAGTCGAAGTTCCTGGGGTCGAACCGGAAGCCTTGCAGCCCCGACCCGGCAATTTGGGTATCATTCATCGTAGCAGCGCTCGAAGACGGGAAGTTAGGGCAGGCGAGACTTGGAGATAGGTAGAGAGAGAAGAGAGGTGGAGAGAAGGCGAAGAGACGGAGGCGAGAAGGCTGTAGGTATGCCGCTCAATAGTACCAGTGACTCAACAGCACTAGCGCGGAAACAACCTAATCAGTCTGCAGCTGCGGTGCCTCTGATCACGGCTCTCGCAGACTTTGTTGGCGAGCAAGACGAGTGTCTGTCCGGTCCCATTTTGTCGGCTCAGCTCCCTACCTTGGGTCTTCTGAAATACCTCCCTCGAAGGCGCCGCTATGCCGGTCAATTGTGCGACCAGCTATAGGATCGGCACCGCCAGGATCCAGACCCCGACCGGGATTCCGCGTGTGGCACGATGAAGATGTAATCACGGTCGAGCAACTCGCAGCCGAAATGATACGAGCGAGACGCCTGCTTACACATGCCTGATCGCTATAGGACGATGTTGATAACGGGGGGGAGGGGTAGGGAGCGGATAGATGCATGGCTGAGGGGATGCAGGTATCAGATAAAACGCATAGGTGCATGTTCTGGCGTTGAATGCATATCGTCCTATGCGGTACTCGCTGGGGGGAGGGGTGGGGAGGAGGGGATGTTCCGAGGTATGCGACGCAATCGAAGATCTCGCAACAGGGAGGCGGGATTCTGTCAGTGCGAGGGTCTGCTCCTCTGGGCGCGCGCGTTGCATCTAGCCAATCCGTAATACTACCTGGCCTCGTAGGTACAGACAGCCTGCTTGGTTATGCTGGCCTAGAAGCATGACGGCGGCGAGGTCGGTACCTCGGCCAGGTATATTGCCTACAGCAGGTACTTGACGGCATCCGTCGAGGGATGCATGTAATAATACAGCGTCACATATCCCGGGCGCGTAGGAGGTAGGTACCCGGTACTTTCATGTCGCGATGCGGCGTCTCCTTTGGGCCATTAGGCGGCACACCTGGCGGGATGCCTCCCTCCCCTCCCTCTCCCCTCCCTCTCCCCTCGTGTCGAGGGTGCTACTCGAGACGCCTCATACCGGCACACCCCCTCCCGCCTAGCCTGCCTGCACAAGGTGCGTACAGGCAGGAGGACACAGGTACACGGCATATGTGTGCGATCCGTCGCTATTTCGGGCGTCAGCGTCAGGGAACGTGGGTACGTGAGACCGTTCTGGAAACATTCGGTGCGATATTTCAGCCGTCTATGTCTCCGACACGGTCAGGACGCCTCTGGCCGGCCAACAGCCGCCGAGACGCTTGCGGCGATCGCAGAGACTAGATTAATAATGCACCAGGTGGCGGCGGAATGTCTTGAATTTAAAGGCGCCAGGCTCTCTAGTCGTTTACTTGACGCCCGCTTCTTTTGCTCGCCCACCCTAGATTTCTCGCCGTGTCCGCCTCCTCGTCTTTCTAACCCCAGTCCGCACACACACGCCCTCGTCGACCGTCCGCTTCGCAGTTCGCCGTAAACGTCCACCAAGATGGCCAGCTCCACCGTCGTCTTCATCAGTGGTGCAGGAAGAGGTCAGCTCTTCCTCTAACCGACCCCTCCCTCGCTCGAACCGTCCCCCCCCCTTCTTCTCCCCTTCGACGCTTGAACCCATACACCCACCCCGGTCCCCCTTGTCGGCCACCAAGAGGCTTGGCTAACATAAGTCTCGTGCAGGCATTGGGAGGAGCTTAGCGGAAGCTTATCTCTCGCGCCCGAACCATACCGTAGTGGGCAGCGTCCGTGACCCTACTAGCGCCAATGCCCAGGAGATCAAGGCCTTCCCTGCCGCCGAGGGCAGCCGGTTCCTGTTAGTCAAGATCGAGAGCAGCTCCTTCTCGGACCCTGCCGCAGCCGTCAAGGAGGCCGAGGCTGCGGGCGTCGACCACATCGACGTCCTCATCGCCAACGCCGGCGGTGCCGGCGGCAGCATCTCGCCCCTCGATAAGGTCACCCCCCAGGACGTCACCGACGTGTTCAACATCAACGCCCTCGGTCCCTTGGCGCTGTACCAGGCCGCGAAGCCCCTGCTGGACAAGTCCAAGGCTCCCAAGTTCCTAGGAATCTCAAGTGCCGTTGGCTCTATCGGGAATATGGAGAACTTCCGGGCGCACGTTGCGCCGGCTTATGGTATCGCTAAGGCGGGGTTGAATTGGATCTCCGTGTATGCATCTCCAATCGCACTCCCACTCTCTCTTCTCCCGCGCGCCAAGCCACGATAGTGGCAGCAGCAACGAGAAGGGCGACAACAACAACCTGTCGTAGTAATAGCGGCGGTGATGCCAGAAGACGTCGAGGCTGCGGTCGTGGTAGCATCAGGCGTAGTAGGATCCCGAGCTGACAACTTGCAGGGCCGCCCACAGCGGAAACAAGGAGTACATCTCCTTCGTCGTGCATCCCGGGTAAGCTACGCGGGGCCTCTCCCCTCGCGCCAAGGGTGCTTAGCCAGCTAACATCGCACAGTCTCGTGCAGACCGACGGCGGCAACAGAGCCGCGAAGGGCATGGGATTACCCCAGGCACCGCACACCAAGAAGCAGAGCACTGACGCCATCCTCGCTCTGGTAGGTCCCCGCTCCGAAACCCCCACGGTGAAATGAAACGGGAAGTTAGAAGAGATGTTGCTGACACGACGGGGCCCGCCCCGCCCGAAGCTTGATAACGCCACCCGCGAGAAGACGTCCGGCAAGTTCTTCGATGCTATCGCCGGGACCGAGATCCCGTGGTGAGAAAAGAGTTGAGAGGACGAAAGGGTAGGGAGGCAAGGCATAGGGACCTAGGCGCAAACGCGGCCAAGTTGGCTGACGTTAGAGTAGGCCGGCAATTTCCCCTGCCGCATACCTACTAGGCATTCCACGCCTTGCCTCCTGGGTATGCGCACGCGCGGACGTGTAATAGCTGTCTACGTTAGATTATGCTAGGACGAGTGGAGGCAAGGAAAGGGGGCACTGCCGCAGTTCTGTCCCCGTCCTCTAGTTACCTAGACAAATACATACCTACACGTACCTACTTAGACCTAGCAAATTCCTGAGTGCACATGCCCCGACATTTGCCGACTGCGCACGCGTGGGCGGTGATGGAAACGTACGAGAGTGACCCTCGAGTCACAGTAATCATAAGCCTCCAAGATATAATCAGGCGGTCAGAAGTAGTCGCGGTCTGCACATATCGTACTGGAGTTGTTGAAGAGGAGATGGAGACAGGGAGACGATGAACGAGACGCGAGGGGACGTCGTGTTGGAGGGTCAGCCCACGCAGCGCGGAGGTACGGTCGCCGCTTTGGGTGAATTGCATTCTGTCCCTCCATGCGCGGAGAGGCATTTGGGCGATGACATGGAGAGAGAGGGGGGGGGAGGAGGAGGGATGGAGTGGTAGGTGGTCCGCGATTACGCGCATACACACCTGGGTGGGTGATATCTAGGACGTTTGAGAATGCCCGACCACACGATCTAGGGTCGAAGAGCCCGAGATCGATATGTCCTCCGGTCGTCCGCACGGCGTTAGAGGTAGTATCACGTACGTACGTGCGCTCGGCTTTGCACCCGTGTGTTATCTGTCGGAAGCGAGATGCAAAACCGACGCCTCGCCTCGTGCACTTGCCTATTCCGTACCGCGGGCTTAGATACGCGATAGTATCACAGGCGTCGATTACGCTCACGCTCGCCGAATAAGCACTACTGCATCGTCGTGGTGAAAAGACGCCACAGGCCCGGCTCTAGTAAGGGTATTACCCAGGTATCTCTTCGCCTGCGGGCTGACGCGCGGGTCGAGCTCCTGCGAGATAACGAACAGCGATTCGGTCTCGGCGCGGGCGCCTCTTGCGGTAGGTATTATTATCTATGCAGAGGTCGTGCGCCGGGATCTGGCGTGGCGTTCCACGATGCAGGCACTCGCCAAGTACGCGGGCCTCAGAGCAACAATACTACCTACCTACGTAATCGTCCAGCCCGTCAGCATCCTGTTTCAAGAGCACGTTGCCACGAGAGCGAGAGCCGGAGCGGGTAAATTATTCCATGGTTGCAGTATTACATGTGATTTAGCCTATCTACGCCGTCCTGCCGAGTTATTGCCGCGCCTACGATTACCTACCTAAGAAAAACCAAGGAAACCAATCGCTCACCCTCTCTCTATCTCTTCCCCCCCTCCCTACAGGTTCTTCAGCTCGAACCGGGTGCGGAGACGCTCGCCGTAGCGGATGAGCAGGAAGGCCACGGGCGCGAACAGCACGGCGATGAAGCCGAGCAGGCTGTTGCCCCAGCCGACGCCGAGGCGCTCGTACATGCGCAGGCCGGCGAGCGGCAGCACCGCGCTGGCGACGGACCGCACGACCGCGTTGGCCGCGATGGCCGACGCCGAGTACGGCACGAACGCGTCGATCAGGTAGGCCAGGATGCCCATGAAGATGATGATGGTGCCGACGCCCGTGATGCCCATCCCGATGATGGGCACGATCCAGTGCACGCGATACTCCACCGTCCACCCGTAGATGAACAGGCCGGCTGGGAGCAGGATGGCGCCGAGCGGCAGGGACGAGAGGCGGTATTCAGGCTTGAGTGGCGTCGGTTTTGCGCCTGTCGCCGCGGCCTCCGCGTCCGCTTCTGCCGTCTTCTTCTGGATGCTCTTGTTCGAAGTAACGGTGTAAACTACCACGCCTAGTAAAGACCCCACGCCCAAGCCGATAAAGGCGAGACCGACGACGCTAGTGCTGAAGCCGTAAAACTCCTGGAATACCTGAGTGATCGAGGTGAACATGAGATACAGATATCCGTAAGTGATCGCGATATATAGGGCCATGATGATCATAATAGGCGACAAGACAAGCATCTTCAATGGCCGGACGATGCTGTGCTTAAAGTGCTCGCTGGAGGTCAAGCCGTGTTCAAGCTTGGAGCGCAGCTGTGAGTTGCCCGTCTCCTTTCGGAGTCGCGCCGCCCTTCGTTCGAGGAGGGTCGGAGGGTACGTCTCGCTCATGCCTACGAGCGCGGCGAGGCCCAGCGCACCGCCAACGATGGCCAATAGCCAGAAGGTCCAGCGCCAGCCCTTCGCGCCCGACAGAAAGCCGCCGGCGATGGGGCCAACGACGGGCCCTAGCAAAGGCCCGATCGCGAAGAAGGCGATGGCGGTCGCTCTCCTTTCCTGCGGCACCATGTCGGCGATCGACCCACCGCCGATGGTAATAGGGCAGGATCCGAACACGCCGCTGAAGAAGCGGAAGACGATAAGGGCGTTGAGATTAGGTGCCAACGCACATCCGACGACGAAGGCAATGAAACCGACGTTGCAGGCGTGGTATACAGGGAGGCGGCCGTACAGCTCCGACAGCGGGGCCATGACGAGAGGGCCGGCGGCGAAGCCCAGGACGTAGACGGAGACAACGAAGGCGGCGATCTCGAGGCTCGAGGAGCCGAACTCCCTCATGAGCTGGGGCACGCCGGGCGCGAATATTGCTGTGGCAGCGACGGGCCTAGTCAGTGGACCGTTCCTTCGGGGGGGGGGGTGGATTAGGACTTACACGACGCGAGGGGCGTCAGGAAGGTCATGGAGCTGATCAAGATCAGGTTCATGCGCGTCCGCCACGCTGGCCAGTTGTACGGGTTCTCCGGGTCGCCGTCGCCGTCCCAGTCCACGACGTTCGGGTCGACGCGGTCTTCGCCATCGCTGGCGCCCTCACCCAGCTGCACGGTGAGAGTGTCCTCACTGGCGTCGGGCTCCTTGCTCTCGGCGGCCATGATGTCTGGGCGTCCCAGGTGCTAGTAGTAGTGGTGGTAGTGGCGGTGGTGCTTCTGCTGTTCCTGCTGCTGCTTCTACTTCCGTTACTAGCTTAGGTAGGCTTGATCGCCTTGGTAGGCTCGGCGAATCTCTTGGACGTCAGCGCAGTGAGAACTCTAGTCCCGGGATTGGCGCCAAGGATATACACCAACGCCTAGATTCCCAAGGTTTCCTGCCTTATCTTTTTTGTCTCGTTCCCTCTCTTCCCGTTCTCGCCCCGTTCTCCCGTTCTCGCCTTTTCCTGCCAGGCCGCTTCGAGCAGTCAGAGGAAGTGGGACACGCAGGGTCCCGTTCGCGAAGGACTGAGCGATGTGGGCAGAGAGAGGCTTAGGCAATGCTAGTAGTTGTTTCACTCGCGTGAGCCGCGCCCCGTCAGCTAGCGGTCTACTGGTGCTCGCGCGAGGTGTCGCCAAAAGGCAGTGCTGGCCCCCGCCAAGTCCTAGGCTGTGATGAGCAGATGCTGGCAAAGTGGGTAACGTGAGAAAGAAAAAAGGAGCTCTCTACCCATCTGTAGGTAGGTATACGACCTCTAGGCATCAGCACAGCCAGCCCGCGCAGTCTGGCACCTCCATCCTGCTCGCTCGGTGGCGGGCCCGTAAGCACCGGAGACTTTTGGAGCAATTCGAAGCCGACTATTCCTGGTCAGCCGGGGACGTGCTAATCTGGCCGAAGCTCACTAAGTTACATCGCGGGTCCTTGGCCTGGTCGAGAACAGCGAATCAGACTAGAGCGTGGGTAACTGCATCGTATGCAATATGCGGGTTCGGATTCGGGGCCCGCTAAACAGCATATACATAGGTATGTATGAGCCTGCAGACAGTCGCGCACCGGGGCTTTTTTCGCGGAGGTATGCACGTAGGCCTAAGCGATGTACCTATGCACATAGCACGCACATATGCACGTAAAGGCCTGGGAGAGTAAGGGGGTGGGGGTAGGGCTAGGTAGGGCTAAGGGTTATTCCACCATTGTTCTACTGTGACCGTGCGGCGAGCGGCCCGCGGTCTGGGATGGCACATGGAGAGCAGGGGAGGGGGGTATAGCCCGACGACCGCACTCTCTTGCCTGCACGCCCCCATCCCCTGTCGTAGATCTGCCACCCCGGCTCGTCGCCACAAAACCCCTGGCTGCTGTGGACGTAGCAGCAGCCTGGATTCAGGATCGAAGCTATCTCCTACCCTGCCGTCCACGCCTTCGCCCGGTGCCCGCGTCGAGCCCTATCCGGCACGCCCGTATACCTCCGACGGGCAGGCAGGGCAGATCCAAATTGTGCTGGGATGATTCAAGACTTGGCTAATCCCCATGCAGCAAGACGCGATAGGCATTCCTCTAACTGGGCTTGCGATCCCCAGGACGGGCTATAGGAATCCGCCCGTCCACGGCTCGCGCAGCTTAGAGGTCCAATATCGCGTCATCGTCACTGCTATTTCACTATCGCGATCAATGCCATCCCAAAACAGCACAGCCAAACTGCAGCTTATAGCCTGCCGTTCTTCTCTCCCTCCGCCCGCCTTGTCTGCGACAACACTTGGTCACGTGGCCTGTCCGGCAGCGGCATGAGTTCGTCCGAACAGCACCGCGATCCTCCTCGCCCCCTCCCCCCCCCCACGGCCTTATCTGCCTCACTCTCGAGACACTAACGCTAGGAGCGTCCGGGCCTACTACCGATCCAACGTAGGTAGGCAACAGAATCCTGCCTCCTAGTCGCGGGCGATCTCATGTTCTGACGCGGCACAAGACGCAACGCACCAGTAACGACATGATAGCGGGTGCCAAAGAGCCGGCAGAGGAGGCACCGACGTGATCCAGATTCGCAGCCGCAATGCGTGGGGTCGAAAACTGCCATGGCGAGAAAAGCTTGACGCGATCCAAAGAGGCACAGGGTGGCACGGGGGGCGCGACACCACGTCCACATGCTATATTAGGCCTTTATCCAAAACCAGACGCAACCCATCCTTCCTCGTGCCACAACGGTGGGCCAGTAGAGGATAGAATGTCAGGATTTGGGTAACACGAGTTTGGCATGATGGCGAATGCCGCCGGATTACGCAACCGACCGAGCCCACGCTGCAGGTGAGCCATACCGGCGAGACGGCGAAATGCGGCCTAGCCAGATAACGAAGGAGATGACGGTTAGCCCTAGGTCCTAGGTACGGTCTCGTGGGCCTCAGTATCGTAAGAGTTGAATGAGGTAAAGGGATTCGGTATCGAGGTTGCCGTGGAGTTGCCATCCGCAGCCAAGAGTCCTAAGAACAGAGTGGTTGACGCCATGCCATCATTGCAACCAACTTCATCCCTTATGCAATTAATACCCTGCATGCGTCTGCAGTCAGTACGCATGTAACGACGGCCTATCAAACTACTACTACCTAAGCCCGTGGCATACTGGCCGCTACATAGTTTCTGCTGGCCATCGCTTATTCCCCTGTTCCCCCACCGTCGCCCACGCCATGGCCGATTACCGCGCCGAACTACGGCAGCTAGAGCCGAAGCGGGTGTCATGTTACAACGTTTTGTTGGGAGATCGCCGGGGACAGGAGAAGGCGAATGCCAACCTAGGTATTGGCGAGCACATACTACCTATCTGCATGATGATATTCATCATAGAGGGTAGAGCAGAACTAGCGGAGAGGTGTGGGTTGCCAGTCAGACCTAGGTAATGTGCGTGGAATCATTCCGCGACCGCTATTACCAAGACGGAATTCCGCAGGGGGACCAACACAGCCAATACGAAGTCAACCTACCCACTATGAAAATACCCAATAGGGAGAGCTATTGGTATTAGAAGCTTACACACAGTCTCGTAACCATCTACTCGTAAGCTTGGACGTGTCATATAATACACACATCGGCGACAACCGGCTTGTAGGCAAGTTGGTGGACTGAAGTCTACATTACGGTAGGTATATAGGTAAGAAACTAGGTATAGTAACATCTAGAGCTGACCCAGAATGTGGGTATCGTTGCGGTGGCTAGCTGACAACAGGAATGGTGATACAGGGAGAATATAGGTACAGCAAGGAGAGCAAACGGGCTACGGGGACGGAGCGTCGAGAGCGAAATTACCGCCAGCCGAGCCCGGAGACAAATAATAGTATGTACAGCCCAGTAGAATAGCATAGCCCGGAATAGTACAGTATAGCATCGCAAGTCAGCAACGTCAGCGCATTCACACCCGACACAAGCGGCCCTGCGTATCCTCACGCCAGGCCTCGCTGCCGACCGCCGTGCGGGCGTACAGCAGGCCCTGGGGGTCGTACTTGGCCTTGATGCGGCGCAGGCGGGGGTAGTTGGGGCCGTAGAAGGTGGTCTGCCAGTCGGGCTCCTCGAAGTTGGCCTCGTTGAGGTAGGCGGCGCCGCCGGGGCTGGCGGCCTGGATGCGCGGCATGACCTCGCGCGTCAGGCGCGCCTGGTACTCGAGGTTCTGCGCCCAGCTGACGTCGAAGTCCCAGAACTTGATGATGATGCAGGTGAGCAGCGTCTCCCGCCAGGCCGGCAGCACCGCGTTCGCCGGCGTGGGCGCCTGCCGCGTGTTCGCGTTCACCGCGCCGCAGGCCACCTCGAAGTGGGCCTCGTTGGCGCCGCGGAACGCCTCGCCCAGCGCCGCCACGCCGCTCGCCGACTCCACCACCGCCCGCGGTACCAGCCGGCCGCCCGACAGCTGGCCCGACTCGGTCGCCAGCTCCACCGGCACGAACGTCGTGCGGTACAGGTCGTAGTACGAGCCGAAGGCGGCCGACGACGTGTTGAGCGCGACGCCGACGCCCTCGAGCGCGGTGACGACGGGCTCCAGCGTCGCGGCCACGGCCGACACGTCGGCGCCGGGGATCACCGCGGCGAACACGTACAGCCGCGAGTCGCGGATGAAGTAGGTGACGACGGCGCCGGCGTCGGTCACGGGGCCGAGGCTGGCGTGGAAGGCGTTGACGGCGCGCCAGAAGGCGTCGACGTCGCCGGCGAAGGCGGCGTCGCTCGCGCCGAAGGAGAAGCTGGCGAGCTGCATCGGCGTCTCGGCGTACGTGCGCGTCGTCATGGACAGCACGACGGCGAAGGTGCCGGCGCCGCCGCCGCTCAGCGCCCAGTAGAGGTCCGCGTTGCGCTTGGGCGTCGCCACCAGGTGCTCGCCGTCGACCGTGACCACCTCCCACTCGAGCACCGAGTCGGCGGCCATGCCGTACTGCGAGGTCAGGCTGCCGTGACCACCGCCGGAGGTGTAGCCGCCTGCGCCGCCCACAGTGGCGCAGGTGCCGGTGACGAGGCGGACGCCCCGCCGGTTCGCCTCGGGCAGCACCTCGTTGAACTTGACGCCGGCCCCGAGGCGGATGGCGGTGCCGTTGTAATCAAGGTCGCCCTTGTACGAGTCGATGAACTCGACAGTCTTCAGGTGCTGGGTCCATAGCGATAGGGAGCCCGCGCCAGTGGATTTTCCGAGAAGGCTAGAAGAAGGAGGGGAAGGACTTAGACTTGCTTACGAAGAAAGAAGCCAAGAAACAAAAACGAGGCCACCCGGAAGTGTGGTTCAGGTTGAAAGGGGGGGAAGGGAAGGACAGGGGAGGGGATGACTCACTCATGGCCTGTATTCTTGATAACGAGGCGAACGTTTTTGCTCTTGGCGAACTGAAGGCCGGCGCGGATATCGCTAATGCTCGAGACGTTGATAGAGTAACTAGCGTAGTTTCCCAGCAAGCAGGGCTGCTCTCGCGGCGTGAACGGCGAGCACGTGTTGCCCTGGAAATAAGGGTTGATGATCTCGGCCGGGTCGTAGACGCTGTGGGTTGGTTACATTGCGTTAGCGGGTTTCCTCTTCCCAAGCGAAACCACGCATAGGTCTCTGTGTCCGGGACGGGTAGGGGGTGATTCGTGGACGTACTGTGCAGCCGAGCTTAGCCACGTTTCCTTCAACTTATCACACCTCGCCGCGTCGTAGGTCGGGTCGTGACAGGCTGAGGCTAGGGGGACGGTGGCAATCAACCGGCCACCAACGGTCCTGTTGAGCCGTGCCCAGTCTGCTTGGCTCGGCCAGTCAGCGTCGCCTGGCAGAGTCCTACAGTTCGAGCTGCGGGTGTCGAACAGGCTGTGATCGCCATGCGAAAAGGGAGTAGGAGATGCAGAAACAGCATGCGCAGTCAGCCAGACGACGCTCCACCCCTTAAAGACAGCGCGAGCTAGATTAGAGCCAAGCATCTTTGCAACCCCAAAGTTCGACACTACTAGATATCGCAATGGCCGTTCAAGAGAGCGGATGGAGAGTCAAAATTCTAGCTGGAAGACAAGGCGCGCGGATCTATTTGTATAACAACGGCGTCTTAGTACTCTCGTTTACCACGATCAGCCGATCGATCAGCCCCCATGGCGCTCGCCTAACTATTACTGTGTCTAGACGTGAAGAAAGGAGGCAAGGGGGGCCATTCGTTGCATTTTTCAGCCTCTGGGTGCTATTCCTGGACGGGGCGGCATAGCTGAACACACGGAGCAAACGGCATCGTCCCATCGTCGCCGGCGCAGGGTTTGGATAAGGTGGTTCCACGTGGGCATATTCGAGCTTATACATAGCCTCAACCTCAGCCCAAAAAAGGGCGGAACCTTTACCTCAGCATCAAGACGGTTGTTAAATCCCATGAAGGATCCGCAGAAGCGAGGGAGAAAGGGGGGGTGATAACCGCTCTAACTGGCAACCCTGCCAAGCATGGATAGCACACGAGCTAGATTACAACACAATCTCGTTTCCAGGGCGGCCTCCACGGGATAGTGGGCATGGAACTTAGGCAGACAGAAACAGCCTTGTCAGAACGCGTAGGTATCAGGACTAACACCGTGCTCTCATGCTACGAAGGGGGGATGCGTGGAGGGAGAAGAGGAGAGGGTCGCGGGAGGGCTGGTGGTGACTAACCCCTATAGCATTGCCTCCTTCCTTTACAACTAATTACGTGCCTCACCTATAGTGCTCAGTGCCGAGACTCAGCCCTCAAGTCTTGAGCAGAAAAGAGGCATTCCCTCAAGGCCGCAAGGGGGGGGATTGAAGGATTCGGATTCGGGTTGGGTCGGCGTGGACGGACCTATCAGATTCCCCAAACCACGAATCCGTTCACCCTCGTCGGCCTGAATCGAGAATGTATCTTTGGCGAGGACGCGAGAGATACCGTTAGTGTAGATCGCCGCGGAGGCCGAATGAGGCAGGGTGCTCGCAGAGACGCGCGATCATCGCTAGCTATCCATGTACGCACGTAGGAGACAGTGTACAGGGGGGTCCAGATGAAGGGAACAATACATGCGACTAACCGCACAGCTGTAAGCACCAGGACGAAAGGGGAGGGGAGGGGGGAGGGGTGCACATAGCGTAAAATAAGACGCAATGATGCCATGGTCGTAGGGTAGTTGTAAGGAGGGTAGGATCTTGTCTCGACCCTGGCGATTGTCACATTGCACTGCGTGAAGGGTCCACACACATGCTCTCTCTTCCTCAGCCAACCTGCATACATGCCTACATAGGCATATACCTGTATACAGGCATCCGCATGGGTATACAGTGGTCGGGAACGGATCCTACATCGTCCAAGTCGGGGGGACGTTGACTCTAACTGGTAATAGATCGGCGAGTTCCCGGGTCGAGGAGGATGGACGTCCAACAGGTAAAAACGACATGGAAATGCACACTAGAACCAACCCCCCCCCCTCAGTTTTTTTTTCGAAGCGACGCCAAGGGGTCTGAGTATGTGTGCAACGAACCCCTATCTTGGTGTTGCTTGTCTCCTTCTTCCCTATCTTGGACAAGCATTCCTTCGAAGTGTTACTCATCCACTTACACAGCATATACCTCTACTTGAGACACTGGCTTTCCCCCCTCGCTCCATCTTTGGTAAGCTAAACCGGCTGCTCCCATCTCCAGGGTTGAGGAGTGACATACCGATCACGTCGCCTTATCAAGAGTCAGTCAGCAAGGAACCAAGACCAGGGTCCCCCGTGATGTCATCTACATGCATATATGCATACGGATATATGTATATATGTGTATATATCAATATGTATTTATGCCCATGTTAAGTCCGAATCCTGGCAAACGTCCAAGCATTATGGAAAAATGCTTGATCCCAGATACTTCTTGGCGGCGCAGACTCCGAGAGCGCATGGGGGTACGAGAACACCGGCATCGTTAAGATTATGTTCACGATAACCGAATAACTGCGGCAACGTGGTGTCTGCCTTATCTCTCTTACACACGGGAGAATGGTTTATTTTTCGCATTTCTAAATCCCCTCTATCTATCTAGATGTCCGTCCCCATGACTGTAATACAATTCTCCCCCTTGCTAGCTCCCTATGATCCATCCTAATCAGCCGGCGTATGGCGCCTTATTGGCTGTGAGAGAATGACCTCAGTCAGGCCCTCTATTTCCCGAGATGACTGCGTATGAACTCCACCTGGACCTCCATCGTTGGCGCAAACGTCTCGCCGTCCAACGCGTTCATGTGACCCCTCCCCGCGACGACGTGAATCTTCTTGGGACCGTCGATGCGCTCGTAATACAGCTCGCGCTGCTTGTCAGCCGGTGAGATGGCGTCCTCTTCCGGTGTGACCAATAGCGTGGGAGTGGGAGCGATGAAGCGAATCAGATCAAACGGGCTCCAGGCCATGATGTTGTAGTATGTCTGGAGCGTCGTGCTGGCCTCAAAACCCAGCTTCTCCTTGGCCTCCGCAATCAGGCGCAGCTCCTCTGGACCTACGCCTGAACCCCCAAAGCCCGCTGGGTTGTCCCCCTTTTCCGTAACCATGGGCAGCCGGAAGGGCGCGTTGCCTGCCAGCTGGGACTCGCGGTCTTGCATCGCCTTGGCCATGACGCGCAGGCGCTTGTTCTCCGGGAGTTCCCATATGGTTAGGGGGCAGACGGCCACGACGAGCTTCGCGCGCTTGTCTAGAGCAGCTGCACAGAGTGCCACGGCGCCGCTGAACGAGAAGCCCCAGTAGGCGATGCGGTTCGCGTCGACTCGCGGGTCCGACTTTAGAAACGTCAGGGCGTCGTGGTAGTCCCCCACCTGTTGGGCTGGGTTGATGTTGTTGGGGGGAGTGCCGTCGCTAGAGGCGACGGTCCGAGGGTCGTAGACCAGGGCAGTGATGCCTGCGCTCTGGAAATACTGAGCGATATTGGGCAGGAATACATCGCGTGTCGTATTAAACTGAATAGTTAGGAACGTCAACGCCAAATCCCCATTCTCGACGGCCTCTGTAAAGGAAAATCGGCTTCATGAGAACTAACCCCCGGTGTCATAATGACCGCGGCACTCTTGGCCCCGGCAGGGTAGAGATGGCCTCGTAGCGTGAGGCCATCCAGCGTCTTGAATTCTACGTCCTCTCGCGACATGATGGCGTCTGTGGTCGTGGTGTTTTGCTTGTTTCGAGAAGAGCAAAATACGACAGTATGGTAGTCAGTAGAGTGTCTAGAGAGAGAGAGAGAGAGCCGGTCGTGGTATGAGTTGGCGCGCAAATCCAGGGAGAACGGTCCGAGTAGCTTGGAAGCTATGTAGAGCTTGCCTTCACATGCTTAGCGGGCGCCGTACGCGCCGCAAGTCAACAGAGGACTCGTATAACTGGCACAGATACAGCCGGGTCGCTTAGATTACTCATCCCGAACATGATACTACAGCCCCCTCCAATGCGTGTAACCCTGTAGGAATCATGGGCCTCGATCCTACAGACGAGGTTGTAGATTCGAGCTCGCAGTCGGACAGAAAGAGTACAAACGGAGCCGATCCCGAAATTTCACTACCGGATAGTGTACTTGGGTTTCATCACATGTACGTGAGGACCACTGAATCCGACGACGGAGATGTCAGCACTTCTGAACACCGACCTCACCGCTAATGTAAGCATAGCGTTATAGGATTGACCCCCAACTAGGCCTCAACTTGGTTGTAATCACTGTTCCACTCAACAGGGCAGGTCCTTCGAATTTCCCGAACCCCTCCCCGAACTCCTCCTTGACGGCCAAGCAGATAAGGGCCGTCAGCATAGCTCTGCTTCAACTAAGCCAGGGTTCTCTAGCTAGGCCCTGGCCAGAACAACCGACCATGTCTTCGCCGAGCAAGTCACCGTCCGTACGGTGTGCCGGCTATATTTGTCATTCCGCAACTTGCGAGACCAGGCCCGACCAGACCCGGCGGATTTTCTGGGGCCGCTGACAGCCAAGGTGGCGGTGATACAAGCTCTGCCGAGAACATGGCACAGAGCTTACGCTGCACGAAAGACTTCGATACTCGAGAAGGATTTGTACGCCTTGTGCCCTCATGCATCGGCCGTGATGTATACGGTAAGCGAGCTTCGACGTATCTGGGGTGCAGTTTCGGGGGGTTTGATCCTAACCAAGATACCTGCTTACAGAGTTAGTGACCATACACGATATACGCAGTTATGGGGATTACGCACCACCACATCGATATCAACAGGCAGCTCTGTGATATCTATATAGGAGCCGATGTCCTCAAATGTCGTCGAGTTCTCTGACACTTTAGCACGTATACCTTAGACTTCCTTCCTGGTCTTCCCCTTCTCTTCACGATAGACCGTTAGATTTCTCCAGTTTTCAAGGGGACTCATTTTGACATGGCACCCGGAAGCATAACCCCCCCTGAGAGGGTTGCCGGCAGCCCTGGTGAGAGCAGCTATTTTGGTAGTGCTCCCGCGAATGGGAACGCCAATGGGCATAGCAATGGCCATAGCAATGGACATAGCAATGGTCATGCCAACGGCCACAGCAATGGCCACGCCAACGGTCATTCCAACGGCAACGGGCAGGCCACCCCCCGTGCTGCCTCTCAAACGCCAGTCGCCATCGTCGGTATGGCTTGTCGCTTACCTGGGCATTGTCACACGCCCAAGGCCCTCTGGGACTTCATGAAGGCTGGCGGTATAGCCAAGAACGACGTCCCCAAGTCCCGATTCAGTCTGGACGGGCACTACGACGGCTCCAAGAAGCCGTACACGATGAAGACACCTGGAGGAATGTTCCTGGAGGACGTCGACCCTGCCGACTTCGACGCACAGTTCTTCAACATCAATCATATGGACGCTAGCTCCATGGACCCGCAACAGAGGAACCTCATGGAGGTCGCATATGAATGCCTCGAAAATGCTGGTGTCCCGATCGAGAGCCTAAGCGGCAAGCGGGTTGGCTGCCTTGTGGGAGCCAGCGCAGTAGGTGAGCATTTCCACGCAACCCCTTCTTCCAAAAGACCCCTGAGTCGCTAACTCGAGTCAGATTACCACGACATGACTTGCCGTGACCCCGAGGACAGAACTGAGTCTCCTACTATGGGATCTGGTCGTGCTTTACTTAGCAACAGAATCAGCCATTTCCTGAATGTCCACGGACCAAGCATCACCCTCGACACAGCTTGCTCCAGTACGCTGATCGCACTCGACACAGCATGCCTCTACCTTCATGCCAACCAATGCGATGCTATGCTCGTTGGTGGCGTTAACATGTATCTCAGTCCCGAAAGGAACCAAGATATGGGTGCGATGCGGCCCACGGCATCCTCTACGGGCAGATGCCATACGTTCGATGCCAAGGCAGATGGCTACACGGAGGCAGAAGCCATTAATGCCGTTTACCTAAAGCGCCTCGATGATGCCATCCGTGATGGTGACCCGATCCGTGCTGTCATTCGCGGTACTGCTACCAACAGCGCGGGTAAGACGCCTGGCATCGCAAACCCGAACCCCAAGGCTCAGGCGATGGCCATCAGGGCTGCCTACGCCAACGCCGGAATTTCCGAGCAGGAGCTGGCCGAAACTGGCTACCTCGAGTGCCACGGAACTGGCACTCTTGTTGGCGATCCCGCTGAGGTCGAAGGCGCGGCGTCGGTCTTCGCGGAGACTAGAAGGCCTGACAGGCCGCTTGTAATCGGCTCGGTCAAGAGCAACATTGGCCACTCGGAGGCCGCAGCGGGTCTCTCGGGTCTGATCAAAGCTGTACTCGCAATCGAGAACCGTTCCATCCCGGGCACCGCCACTTTCATCACACCCAACCCCAAGATCGATTTTGAGAAGTCTCGGGTGAAGGCTTCCCGTAACTCGCTGCCGTGGCCTGCACACACAAAGTTCAGGGCCAGTGTTAACTCGTTCGGCTTTGGTGGCGCTAACGCGCATGCTGTCATCGAGTCGCCAGAGTATCTGCTGAAGGGCCGGGCCCTCCGATACAAATTGAGCTTCGTCGACGAGCTGAGCTTCGATGACTTTGATGATTCCGACGACGATCTCCAGAGCTCCGCGGCTTCGTCATCGAAGCCGAAGCTCATAGTCATGTCGGCCAACGACGAAATTTCGCTCAAGGCGTCCATCAAATCTCTCTCGTCGCATCTAATCAACCCAGGTGTCAGCGTCAACCTCCAAGATCTCGCCTACACTCTCTCCGAGCGACGCAGCCAGCTCTACCACCGCAGCTACAGCATTCACACCAACACCCAGATTTCCGGCGACTCATTCGAATTTGGGAAGCGTGCGGGCCAGGATTCCAAGATCGGCTTCATTTTCACCGGTCAGGGAGCCCAGTGGCCGACTATGGGTAAACAGCTGCTTGAAGCTTTCCCTATCGCCAAAGCCGTCGTCGACGAGCTTGACAAGGTTCTCCAAAGCCTTCCGGAACCCCCTAAGTGGTCGCTCTTCAAGGAGCTTACCGAGGACCGCGATGCCGCCCACCTCCGTGAGCCTGAATTCTCGCAGCCGCTCGTCACCGCCCTGCAGCTAGCTATGCTCGCAGTCCTTTACGATTGGGGCATCAAGCCGACTAGTGTTGTCGGCCATTCTTCCGGAGAGATTGCAGCTGCCGTAGCCGCCGGTTATCTCCTTCCTGAGGAGGCTATCAAAATTGCCTACTTCCGCGGCCAGGCCGGTAAGGAAATTCCTCCGGCTCAGCCGGTCGGTATGTTGGCTGTAGGCATTGGTGCCGACAAAATTGAGGCGTACATCGATGCCGACGACGACCACGTCCAAATTGCGTGCCACAATAGCCCCCGAAGCTTGACGATTTCCGGTACCGTCGCGGCTCTAGAGCGACTGCGGGACCGGCTACAGGCCGACTCTCATTTCGCCAGAATGCTGCAGGTCAACTACGCGTATCATTCCAAGTACATGAGCGCCATCGGCAAGAAATATTTCCAGATGCTGCAGGCGCACTGCAAGGAGCCACTAGAAGGAAGCAAAGACGTGACCATGTTCTCCTCGGTTCTCGGCAGGCCGATGGACAAGCCGGCAGATGCGCTATACTGGCTGGAGAACATGGTTTCGGAAGTCCGCTTCGACCAAGCTGCTACCGAGATGTTGAAGGGCAAGGATAGCGTTAATTTCTTAGTCGAGCTCGGCCCTGCAGGCGCTCTGAAGGGCCCTGTCTCGCAAATCATTGACGCCCTCCCTAGTACCGGTGGGCGACCCGTATATACGTCCGCCGCCAAGCGAGGTCCGGATGCCCTGCTCGCTATGTACGAGACAGCAGGCAAGCTGTTCGTAGCAGGAGGGTCGGTCAACATTGCTCGTGTCAACGAGTATAGCGTAACCGAGCCGCCGTCGACGCTCGTCGATCTTCCCAATTACGTATGGAATCACACAAAGAAGTACTGGCACGAGAGCCCGGCGAGCAATGAATGGCGATACAGGCCGTTCGTAAAGCACGACCTTCTGGGAACTAAGATTCTGGGAACATCGTGGAAAGCGCCGATCTGGCGGAACACTCTTCGCCTCGGTGATAACCAGTGGCTCAGAGACCACAAGATCGGCGAACAGGTCGTTTTCCCTGGAGCCGGGTACGTAGCCATGGCGATCGAGGCCATCTACCAGGCCACGTGCATGACCACCTGGGCCGATGGTGTACCCGAAAAATACCAATTCAGACTGCGCGACGTCAAGTTCTTCCGCGCCCTTGTACTGGACGACTCGTATGACCCCAAGGTCATGCTGAGCCTTCAGCCAGCTGCCGCTTCGGTGGGCCCGTGGCACCAGTTCAAGGTGTCTTCGATCCTTAACGAAGCGTGGAGTGATCACGCCTCTGGTCTTATTCGGATAGAGACTGAGTTCACGGAGGTTACTGCCCCCGAAGGCGCGCTGACACCCCTGCGTTCGCCAGTGAATGCCCGCTCCTGGTACAAGGCGATGCTGGCCGCCGGCTTCAATTTCGGACCGTCGTTCCAGAAGCATCTTACCATGGAGTACACAGCCGGTCAGCGCAAGGGCCGGTCGACCGTATCTCTAGAAGCACCGCCCTCGGCCTGGCAGCAGTCGCCGTATGTAATGCACCCTGCTTGTATGGATGGTTGCTTCCAGACCGTCCTGTCCTCGGCCTGGCAAGGCGACCGGAGCGCCGTGGACGCGGCTTTGGTACCGCTGCAAATCGATAGCCTAGTCATTCCCTGGAGAGCACAGCAGCCCAGCGAAGGTATCGCCGTGGCAAGGTCCGAGTACGGCGGTATCGGCAGGACAGACGTCGCTAAGAACTGGTCAGCCTCGACGACCACCTACCACCCAGTTGACGGCAGCTTGCTACTGGAAATGAAGGGTCTGCGCTATACTGAGCTTGACAACTCCACCAAAGAAGCCACTCTGAGCCATACCTATTCGCAACTGCGCTGGCAGCCGGATGCATCCTTACTCTCCGAGGCAGGCTTCCGAGAGCTAGTCGCCGGTGTTGAAGAGAAGACCGAGGTCGCAGTGGCCCAAAAGCTCCTCGACATCTTTGCGCACAAGAGCCCGTCTCTTTCGGTCCTTGAGGTAGACCTGACCTCGTCCGAATCCGCATCAAGCATTTGGCTGGAAGCCAACAGCCCGATCCGGGCAGCGTGCACTCGTTACCAATTCGCGTCCAGCAATGTCAACGGCGTCCTCTCCCTGCAGGAGACTTACTCAAATGCGGAATTTACGGTCTTGGACTTTAGCAACGATGAGACTGTTACGGAGGAGAAGTTCGATATCGCATTGGTGAACCTTCCGGCGCATCCGGAAGAGAGTACGGAGGTTGCCGTCTCAAACATCAAGAAGTCCTTGACTGACCGAGCGTTGGTGGTTGTTCTTGGCAAGCGGAATATCCTCGAGCAGGTCGTCCGTAAGTCTGCTTTCAGCCGGGTTTGGTATTCAGACTTCGCGGCGCTGGCACAGGCTGCTTCCGCTGAGGCTACCCCCGCCGGTGCTCAAGATGTCTACCGATTCAAGTTCAGCGACATCAACAGCGAAACTTTACCAGCCATCGACGCCTCCCTCAACGAGACTGCCAAATGGAATGTTGTGCCTGTCTCGAAATTGTCGGACATCTCACCGAGGAGTAAGATTCTCATCACCGACGAACTAGAGGCCCCCGTCATGTCCCAGCTTAACGGCCAACAATGGGATACGCTGAAATATCTCGTGAAGAACGAATGCGACATTCTCTGGGTCACAGCCGGCGCGCAAATGCAGGTGACCAATCCCACCAAGGCCGCGATCAACGGATTCTTCAGGGTGCTCCGCAACGAGGAACCGCTGCTTCGACTGATAAACCTTGACGTTGAAGACCCCTCGGGCAATGCCACTGTGGACGCGATCGACGCCTGCTTGGACCTTCTCTACGCCAAGGAGACTAGCAAGACGCAGATCGACAGTGAGTTCGTCGAGCGCCGCGGCGTCATCCACATAAGCCGCATCCTACCCGACGAAGCCGTGAACGTCGCAAAGGAAGAACAAGTGTCTGGACGCCCTGCCGAGACGATAGAGTTACACTCTGCCAAAAACTGCATCCGACTAAAGGCCGAGCGCATCGGTAACATAGACTCGCTACACTACGGCGAAGTGAGCGACAAGCCGCTGCCAGTACCGGAAAATTGTGTCGAGATTGAGGTCTACGCGTCGGGCGTCAACTTCAAGGAAGTTGCCGTGACTGTCGGCATTGTCCCCGAGAACGAGCACCTGCTGGGCGGAGAAGGTGCCGGCATCGTCACTCGTGTGGCTCCAGATGTTACGGACTTTGAGCCGGGACAGCGCGTCGTCTTCTTCGAGAAGGGGTCGTTCGCCAACAGGGCCATCACCACTACTCAGCGTGTCCGCCGCATCCCTGACTCGATGACTTTCGAGGAGGCTAGCACCATTCCTTGCGTTTTCATGACATCCATGTATGCCTTATACCGCCTAGCCAGGCTGAAGAAGGGCGACCGGGTTCTGATCCACTCGGCCGCTGGCGGTGTTGGTATTTCTGCCATCCAGCTTGCTTTACACGTCGGAGCGGAGGTGAGCTTCCTACTCTCTCATGACAAGTTTACCGTAACTCTCAAACAGATGACGCTAACTAGAGCAACCTTTAGGTCTACGCAACCGTGGGAACGCAGGAGAAGCGCGACTTTCTCAAATCGCGATTCGGTATTCCCGACGAGCGCATCTTTTCGTCGCGCTCGAAGGCGTTTGGCGAGCAGATCCTGTCTTACACCGGTGGCAAGGGTGTTGATGTGATCCTTAACTCGCTCACCGGCGACCTGCTGGACGAGTCCTGGCGCATCATCGCTGACGGAGGCACGATGGTGGAAATTGGTAAGAAGGATATCTTGGACAGGAACAGCCTTGCCATGGAGCCGTTCAACCGCAATGCTTCATTCCGCGCACTCGACCTATCTCATAAGGAGATCAGTGACGACACGATTAAGAGGTACGTTTCACCTTGCACTGAGGCCGGGAGGGCCGTAACACGAACCCGGCCACTAACATACCCTCCAGCCTTCTCACCGATATATTCAACCTCATGGAAGAAGGTCGCCTGAAGCCCATCGCGCCGATGAAGGTGTTTTCTTTCACCGACATCCCCGCGGCCTTCCGACTCCTACGTAGCGGCAAGCACACAGGAAAGCTGGTCATCAGCGATGGCCCAGACGCCAAGATTGAGGTGCCAGTGCGCAAGGCGCCCCGGGGCCTGAAGCTGCGCGACGATGTAAGCTACCTGATCGTGGGTGGTCTCCGAGGTCTCTGCTCTAGTCTTGCTACCTTCCTCGCCCAAAACGGGGCGAAGCACATTGCCGTCATTTCGAGAAGCGGCCACGACGACGCGAGGTCACAAAAGGTCGTCGAGGATATCCGTGCTCTGGGCAGCAATATCGACCTGCTCCGGGGAGACGTTTCGAACCTAGAAGACGTTCGGGCCGCTTTCAAAGCAACAAGCGTGCCCATCGGCGGTATCGTCCAGGGAGCTATGGTGCTTCGTGATCGCGTCTTCGAGTCCATGAGCATCGAGGAATACCATGCGGCGCTTGGCTGCAAGGTGGACGGTACGTGGAACCTGCACCAGGTATCGATGGAGCAGGGGTTGGATCTCGATTTCTTCACTTTGCTATCGAGTATCTCGGGTCTTTGCGGCAGCAAGGGGCAGGCCAACTACGCGGCCGGTAACGCGTTCCTTGACGCCTTCGCCGCATACCGGCAGAGTCTGGGTCTTGCAGCGTGCTCGGTGGATTTGGGTGTGATCCAAGATGTTGGCTACATGGCGGAGCACGACGAGCTACAGGACCGCTACGACGCGGCTGTGTGGCACGCGATCAACGAGAGGCTCCTGCGCAAGATCTTCGGCTTCACGCTCATGCAGCAGCAGCCGGAAGCCATCAACGCCGCCAGCAGCTCACACATGGTGACGGGCATCCAGGTACCGCAGCCCGAGGACTCGTTCCTCCTGCGAGATGCTCGCTTCGCCGGTCTCCGACTCAAGGAAGAGGGTGGATCCAAGAAGCTCGACGGTTCCAAGGACGTCCAGGCCATCCTAGTCATGCAGCGGTCCAAGGCCGACCCGGCTGCGGTGCTGCAAGTGACTGTCGACGTTCTCAACCGCTACCTAACAACAAGTCTGCGTCTATCCGAGGCCTTGGATGCTGCTCGGCCCCTCTCGACCTATGGTATCGACTCGCTGGCGGCCGTCGAGTTCCGCAACTGGCTGCGCATCGACCTCGCCGTTGAAGTAACGACGCTGGAAATCGTAAACGCGCCATCATTGATCTCCATCAGCGAGAAGGTCATTGCTAGGATCCCTACCGCTTAAATCGGTACCGTTTCGATGCGGCATATCGCTATCCGAGATGATCCGGTGTAGAGAATTGATAATGATGAAGTGGAAGCGAGTCGTGCTGCTCCTCAAGCCGAGCCAGCCGTAGACACCTTGTGTGCTTACATAATGTCATCGATTCGCGCCTGGGGGCACTGAGTAGCGCCGATTCTCGACGTTATCAAGCCATCGATGACAGCCACAGGCACCGCACCGCCACGGCTTTCGCTTGGTACTTCGGTACGCTCGAGAACAAGAGCAGCTTAACCATCCACCACGAAGGAAACCGGGCCAATATTGTGGTGATGTTTGAGTAGTGGATGATAGTCGGGAATTAAGCTGGAATTGTAGGTTACTCAAAGGTATATATGTAAGAGTTTAGGATCCTGTATAGAATTCCGTTTCCCTTCTCAAATAGATAGGTACACTACAATAAATGCCCATGCACACACACTCGATGCCCCTGTCTCCCTTCTGTTGCAGTTCTAGTATTGTCAATCTCCGACTAGTAACGAGGGTGTTTCTCCACAGGCTAATCTCAACAGTCACCTCTCCGATCCATAGACATACCTAACCACGAGTTCTTACAACGGCAATTTTTCGTGGGATAGCTCGTAGGAGATATTGCCAATTAGCGCTATTAATTCAATCCTTAATTTTAAATACCAAGGCAGTATGTTCCAATTACCAAAAATACCTACATTCACCTATGGGTACCCTTCTATCCCAGCCCCTCCCGGATCTCACAACTCGCCATCTTCACCCCAGCTCGTAGGCGACTCGCTCATCTCGAACCTGATCACGCGCGCAGTCACAATGTCCCGGTGCCGGAGGACCGGCCGATCCACCGCCCTGCCATCGACCGTGAGACCCTTCACATACGGCTTCCCCGAGGCGGCGCCGCGCGCCTCGATCACCAGCGTCCTCTCTGGGCCGTCGGCCGCCCCCGCCTCGCCGCCCGTCGCTGCGCCGGCGGGGAGCCGCAGCGCGACGCGCTCGAAGAAGGGCGAGCCGACGACGTACTCGTCGGCGGCCGGGTTGACGGGGTAGAAGCCGAGGGCGGAGAAGACGTACCAGGCACTCATCTGGCCGAGGTCCTCGTTGCCGCTGAGGCCGGCGCTCGTGGCGTTGTAGTCGTGCCAGGCGAGGGCGCGGACGCGTTCGGCGGCCGCGCCGGGCCGCCCGATCAGCGAGTACAGGTAGGGCACGTGGTGCGACGGCTCGTTGCTGTGCATGTTGTGGCCGCCGTCGAAGTGGGCGTCGAGCCTCGCCGCCAGCCCGCGCCGCCCGCCCGGGAACAGCGCCGCGAGCCCCGCCACGTCGTGCAGCACGTCGAACGTGTACACCCACTTGTCGCCCTCGGTCCAGCCCCACGTGTCGTTCGCCCACGACCCGTTCGCGTTGCGCGCCCGCATGAACTGCGTGTCGCTGTCCCAGACGTTCGCGTAGTTCCCGGCCCTCCGCTCGAGCGCCGCCGCCTCGTCCTCCGCCCCGACCGCCCGCGCCACTACCGCGCATGCCGCGTCGTTGAACGCATAGTCGAGCGTCCGCGATGCCGATTCCGACCACCTGTCATTGTCGACCCAGCCGTGCTCCATGTAGCTCGTCAAGCCGGCCCGTGCCTCGTGCGGGGTGTCGGGTTGGCGATCGTAGTACAGCAGCTCCGTGTCGTTCTCCGGCGGCTCGTAGGCGTCCTTGCGCACCGCTTCCCAGGTCTTCGGAAGATCGAAGGAGCGGAATCCATGTGATATGGCGTTCGCGAGGACAGCATCTGCGTTCGTCGCGATCATGATATTTGTCTCGACCATATTAGCCCATATCGGCAGCCGGCCAGACCAATCAAAGATCTTCAATAGAGAGCGCATCATGCTGTTCACTCGTTCGGGTGCGAAGAGAGTCAGGAGAGAATGTTCGGCTCGGTAAGTGTCCCAGATAGACCAAGACTGGTAGTATGAATCATTGCTCTCGTGGACGCTATCTGTATATCCACTGTAGAATGTACGGGTGCATTTCGGATCCCGGCTCGTGGGCTCCGAGAAATCGTTTGGATACTGGAGGGCGTGGAAGAGGCCGGTATACCAGATCGTCCGCTGGTCGTGTTCCTCGTCGGTCGAGTTTACGCCCTCGATTGTCACTCGACCAAGCTTTTCTAGCCAGGCCGATTTCACCTCTTCGACCGTGTGCTCGAACGAGGTGCCATCGGGACTTTCGATATCCAGGTTCTTCCGCGCCTGCTCGATGCTAACAAACGACACAGCGGTGCGGACCTCGATTCGCTTGGTGTTTGCATGAAACTTGACGTATGCGCCAAGCAGCTGTCCTGACGCGCCATTGATCCCTTCGGATATATTGGCCCCAAGTGAGGTCCCATATGAAGTGAATGGCTCAGAGAACCTAGACACAAAGTATCCCTGAAAAGAGGCTGGGCGGTTCGGTCCCAGTCTGTAATCCTGTCGTTGCGGATTGCTCCCAAAAACCTCTCGCCTTCGCGGGTCGATTTCGACTTGCCCAGTCCAGTTCCGGCGGGTCACTTGGATAGATATGTAAGGTTGGATCCGTTGTGCGGAGCTCTTGTAACTATTATCTTCGAAGTCAAAGCGTAGGTGACCAGTATGTGCAGACGCACTGAGTGCTGCGCGAATTTGGCGTGTATAGCTTCCAGAAACAGCACCCCTTTTCCTGATACGCCCATTTGCTCCCTCCCGGACGCTGCCTGGTACCGAACCTGCCCCTCCGGGCACGGGTCCTTCTCCCGCCGCCTCCTCCGTCAAGTCCCAATCGTATTCCCCCTCGGTGTCTGCATCTAGAAGAACTTCGTAGACGTAGGGGGTGCTAACTTCGTCCTTCTTGAGAAATGCCAGGCTCCGGTGTTGAAACAAAGATTTTACATCCGACGTCCACCCGGGAGCAAGCACCACCTGCCCCAGCTCCCCCATCCAAATTGCCGGTTGGTGCGTAGCTTGGAAGCCGTGGATGAAATCGTCCGCATCATGGTACGGCACTTGCGAAATGAAGTTTTCTCGTGTCTGGGGAGTCCAGCGTGTCATACCAAACGGTACGGATACCGACGGGATCATGCCACCGTTGTCGTCCGGCGAGGCACCGTACGTGCCAATTTTCGGGTTGACATGCCGGAGCACGCCCGCACGAGCGTGGTATCCTCGGCTGTCTTCGCCCTGAATCTGTGTTGTGTCGGCTCCAGTCGGGTACCCCCAAATGCGGTACGATAAGAGACCAACTAAGAGATTCTGGACGAGTAAACGCATTGCCGGAACCTGGAAGGCATAAGGTTGACTTAGTTGTTAGCAGCAGGTAGGTATGTGGGATTTTTGCTGTTCCTGAGGCCTTTAGAGCCCTTGGGCCCGGCGTTCCGAAGGTCTATTCCCCACGGGGAGGTAGATGCTCTTTGTGTTGTTACTAACAGCTACGTTGCATCGGATGTTGAAAGCAGAAGGGTGATGGCTGTATGATGCCTGTCCGGCTGGATAAAGGACAACTCCCGGTACTTGGCGAGTTTCCGGGCTAAACCTAGCCCGAGTTCGAAATGCCCGCAGGAGAATTTTCCACTCCGAACAGCAGCACCGTAACGGTAGCCAGAGACCCCACGGTCAGTGCCGGGTGCGTGTTGGACAGGTACCTCCTCGCCATCGTTCTGAACCTGCGGGTTGGTGCGCTGTGCCAGGGGACGCCTTATTTCTCAGCTTAACTGAACCCGAATGGCCGGGAAAGGATGAGTAATCAGGAGACGAGAATAATTTCAGATGTTGCACATGCTGCTTAAGTGCACACTACGAATCCACGAAGCCATATTCATCGGCGCGTTGGATAAATCCCATCCTCCGGATAGGACGTGAGACCTTACCAGTTGACACACACAAATTGATATACGTCGAAGCAGTTCGCGCTTCTCAGTTATGTTTTTGTGGTATTGAATAGGTAAAAACACAGAAACCTCGTCGAAGGCTGGGGAACAGGAGGGCGCACAGGTAATTTCAACAGAGCCAGTCATCAATAGTCATCACAATATTAGATTACTATATAGGTACATATGCGCTCTTTTGATCGCCATCCTGGCTGCCACGCCTTCGTTCTCGTATCCTTTCTAGAATATTTATTTCCTTTAGCTGGTATTTATAGCTAGCCGATCATTAGATATAGGTAGTTGTCACCCTATTGTTGCAGTTGTTATCTTGTTGATCGGCACCTAGGCCAGTTGCTAGCAGCTATGGCTGTCTCCTATCCGCCCTACTAATAAATAGCGTGCCCACGCTGTTCCTCTTCAACATTTCCGCCCGTCCGTGTATTTGAAACCAACCTGACATGCCCGTCTTGGAAGGATCACCATGATGCCCGACATACACGTAGGTAACAGTGCCACCCCAGCCATACCACGCCTCTTCATCGCTACTACCTATCTTTAGCAAATGGCTATAGGTACTACCTACCTATATACAGCCATACCACGAGATGACAATCGCCAACTGCACAACTCCGGGCGAGCGTTATGGGGATTTTCTATGCACAGCTGCCGCGATATCCGGGGAGTGCGGCGTGTCACGCGTTCAGACGCCTGCTGGCTACGCCGTAGCAAATGCGGGTAGCGCTAGGAACCAAACACACACAGTATTAGGCGCGGCGGTGTTGTTCCCAGGCTCAGAGCGGCAGAGAGGAGGGACCCAGAGGAGAAAGCAATGGTACCTTGGCAGCGCGTCTTTATGTAGATGAAACTGCCCATGTCTCGGCCGCCAACGGAACCCAGGCCCACGCGCTGGACCAAATCGAGTGCTTATACCTACCCTTGGAAGCTGAGCTTTCACTGCCTAGTTGTGAATTAGGCACGAGCGTTTCGCATCCCTATACCTGGTGTCCATTGGTCGGGGGCCCTGGTCTTCGCATGCCGGCCCCCAACTCGCCACTCGACATCGCCTTGGCTTGACCGCTTGGGTAATTCAGGCCCCGTAATACCGTACTGCACCTAGGTATAAACAGAACCGCCGTTGCTGTAGTAAAGCGATGTAGGGTTCTCTTCGTATCCACGCTCTGCCTAGTCCCTCGTCATCCATCGCGAGACATCGTGATAGCCGTCTGCTCCAACATGTCGTTCCGCGCTGGGCGTCCTGTTTCGCCATTAGATCCGGGCTACTTGCAGAGCGGTGAAGACCGTCGCGAGAGCCTCATCAGCCGGCTGTCCTCCGAAAACGTACCCGTAGGGCCGCCCATCGGGGTGGCGACCTCGGGTCCGCAGAGTACATGGTGGTACGCCCAAGGCGTGCAGAACTCGCAAGGTCGGTTGCAAAACGTGCCTCGTCGCATAACATGTCACATCCAAACCAGAGCAAGCATTGATAATGGACGAGTTCACTTATTAGAGGTACAGAAGCTGAGCCGAGTCTTCAAGACGGTCGGCCTGGGACGCCCGATGTAGAGGATGTAGCGTCTACTAGTAATAGCGATAGCTACCAACCAGTAGAGAGGCGGGAGCAGCCCTCGATCCTCCGATGGTGGTACCTGGAGATAGTGTGTGCTCTCGTGGCCATAGGTAGTCTCGCTGCCATGGCCGGCGTGCTGGGAAGATTCGACGGGCAGCCGACCAGCACCTGGCCTAACACCGTGCTTACCCTCAACGGTCTGATAGCCATCCTAGCCACCCTCTGCCGCGCGAGCTTCATGCTACCTGTAGCCGCAGCGCTGAGCCAGGCGAAGTGGAACCGGTTCACCGACCCCAGAGACCAGAAGTACCACCGACTTGACGATTTCCAGTTGTTCGACGATGCCTCCAGGGGTCCTTGGGGCAGCGTTCACCTGCTTTGGAGGTTCAGGCTCGTGTAAGGCGCACTCGACGCTCTCGGCGTACGTTACGGGGGCATGCTAACAGATTCGCGCACAGTCATATAGGCTGCCTCGGGGCTTTGCTTACCATCCTCTCTCTAGCTTTCGGCGCATTCTCTCAGCAGTTGGTCGATATTCGGATCGAAGCCGTTCCCACCACTTCGCAAGGCCAGATTGGGGACGTCGCCAGAAGTAGATGGGTTGACGCAGTCGTCGGCATCAGCAATTCCTGTATGTTCCTTCGTAGGCCCGCGGGTTTACCAACTCGGTATCGATGTTCTTTCTAATCTGCTCGCGTCTCATTTAGGGACGCCTGTTTCGGCGACTAAATTGGCTATATATGATGGCTTTTTGGCACGAAGCATCGGCATTCCGCAAGTCACCTGCCCAACAGGAAACTGTACTTGGCCGGTGATTCCTACGGTTGGCGTCTGTGGCTCCTGTGTGGATCTCACAGAGGATATATCCTACGACCGGTTAACGTCGAGTCTGTGTCGTCTGACACTGCTGGACGGCCCTCGACTACAAGCCTATTGTGATAGTGAAGACTTCATGCCCGTTTTCACCCTAGGCCCCGGGACCGGCCGCGTCTTCGATACCTCAGACCCCCGTATCCCGAGTCGCGACGCGCCGAATACCATCGGCGAGTTCAGCGCGCTTGGGCTCCCTGGCAGCAAGACGCCGGGAAATATCATGACGGAATCCCGAGCTGCCGACTGTGGCCTGTGGTATTGTCTACAGGCGCGTAACGTCAGCGTCCAACTCGGCGAGCTCAGCGATGTTATCGTGGACACGTGGAGCAAGGCAATCACCATCGAGTCCGCCCCTTTTACCGGGAATGTGACATTTACCGACATTCCTCCCAACTTCAACACCGAGCCCGAGGCAGTCTATGGCATGGCCGCAATGCAGATGTTTGGGATGAGGCAGTATCTGAACAAAACCGTAATCGGTAACGTTAGCGCCGACGCCCTTCTCGGCGTAGTTGCATCGACCACTGATTACGCCGAGGGTATTCACGCCAATTTAGATGAAATGGACGATTGGATAGCGAGGCTCACTAGGAGCATGACAAACAACGTACGGGAAAACAATGTAGTGCCTTCAGACCAGGACCTTCACCGCGGTACGATATTCGGGAATGAAACTGTGTTTACAATCCGGTGGGGGTGGATCGCGTATCCGGCCGTGCTTGTGTTCTTATCAACGTTGTACCTGATCGTGGAGGTGGTGCGGACAGCTTACGGCGGGGCAGCCCCGTGGAAATCGGATGCCCTGCTGCCCATTTGCATCGGGATCGACGAGGAGGCGAAGCAACGAGCCATCGTTGGAGTCTACGAACCTGATGGAACTAAGGAAGAGATAGGGAAGTCTCGTGTCCGCCTGTTGAATCTCGACAGCGGGCTGATGAGCTTCGAGGTACAAAAGAAAGTCGACGCCTAAGACAGATTATAATACATACGAAATGAGCGAAGGCGGGGCATTTATTCAGAGCCACGCGAATTTCACCAAGCATCTCGAAGCCGTGCCGCACGGTCACATTTACGCCGTCCATTAACAATTTAGAACCGGCATGTTTCTCTAGGGCGTGGAGATGGTAAAAGAAAACACTGAAGGATGGCGGGAAAGGTTAGGACGGGCAAAAGCTCTCCGAGATAAGCAGGTTACACAGCCGCACTCGAGTGCCGTGGCGAAGTCCCCGGCGAGTCGTCCTTCGTCGGCGAGCACCGCCCCACATTTCGCCGGCACGCCGGAGACTTACAAGACGCTTAAGTAATCAGCGCCGGGAACTTTCCGGGCACTCGCACGGAATAGGCCCGGTCGCGGAATGGTATCGGACCAGCGAAAGGCTTTGTCAAAATAAGATGCCGGGGAAAGAGTTGGGACGACGGGGCCTCGCAGTGTCGAGCGAGACCCCGAGGAGCGGAACTATTCAGACATAATAATTACCATAGCCGCCGGAAAGGGGGGCAAGGCGAGCATAAACTTGTGGAAGCCTGAGAAGCAGGCAGGCGAAATAGAGGCAGGTATTGTTACGTGCTAGCCAAGTAGGTGTCCCGTCAACACACACATACAACCTTTGTCTCCTCTAAGCTGTGGTACTCAGCTATGCAGATGGCATGCCGCGAACGAAACAGGTAGATGTAGAGGAGAGGCCCACCGGGCGACTTGGGAACCCACATCGAGGGGTCGCGGGTAGTCTTACCTACATGTCTCCGGCCGACGCACCAACAACTCCGCGAGCAAGTCTCCGCGGGACCTTGGGATATCTCTACGCGCAAGCACATATAAACCCCGACACCACTACCGTCTTGGTGACCGTCGAGAAACCCCCCAACGCGCAAAAACGACACCACGCTTCGCTTACGCCCCTGTTGCCGACCTACATATACCAGACATACCCCCCGTATCTACCATCCCATACCACCTCCCAGCCCGTACGAGTCCCTCCCCTTCCTCCCCTCCCCTCTCAGAACCATGTCCGCAGCCATCGAAGCCACCGCCGACGTCCTAATCCTGGGCGCGGGACCGGCAGGGCTCGCGTGCGCGGGGGGGCTGGCCCGGCAACTGCACAGCGCGCTCGTGTTCGGGCACGGGGCGCACCGCAACGCGCGGGCCGCGCGCATGCACAACGTCGTGGGGTGGGAGCACGCGGACCCGGCCGCGTTCCGCGCAAAGGCCCTCGCCGACCTCGCCGCGCGCTACGCCGGCTTCGTGCGCTTCCGCGACGTCGAGGTCCGCGCCGTCCGCAGGCTCGACGCCGCCGCGGCCCAGGCGCCTCGCTTCCAGGTCGAGGACGTCGATGGCTGCCGGTACGAAGGCCGCAGGCTCGTCCTCGCCATGGGCGTTGCCGACGCTATGCCCGAGACGCCCCGCGGCTATGCTGATCTGTGGGGGTACGCGATGTGAGTCTGGCTCCCCCCTTTCTCTCTCTCCTCTCTTCTTTCTCGCCCTTTACTTTAGAGTTCTAACGTGCTGGTCGTCGCCGCCGCAGCTTCCACTGCCTCTTCTGCCACGGGTTCGAGGAGCGCGGCGCCGTCTCAGCCGGCGTCCTCGCGACGGGCCTGCTGGGGTCTCTGCGCACCAACCACGCCGCCGAGAAAGACGCGGCTCTGGCCCCGATCATGGCCCGCATGGCCGCGCGCCTCGCCGGCACCGTCACCGTATACACCGACGGCGACGAGGACCTCGCGCGCCGCGTCCGCGCCGAGCTGCGCAGCGCGCGGCGCTTCCGCGTCGAGAGCCGGCGCGTCGCCAAGCTCGAGAAGGACCCGGGCGTCGCCGGCGTCGCCGGGCTGCTTGTCACGCTCGCCGACGGCACCGCCAACCGGGAAGCCTTCATGGCATGTCTTCTCCTCTCCCTTCTTCTCACCTTCCTTCCCTCCTCCCCCGTGCTAGTTCCCTTAGCCGCTAACCGCCAGACCCGCACAGGCCCATGTGCCCGCCACCGCCGTCAACCTGCCGGACGTCGTGTCGGCGCTCGGCATCCGGCTCGCGCCGCAGGGCCACATCGAGACAACGGCGCCGTTCTACGCGGCGGCGGGCGCGCCGGGCGTCTTCGCCGCCGGCGACTGCGCGGCCCCGCTGAAGTCGGTGCCCGTCGCAACCATGATGGGCAGCTGCGTCGCGGCGGGCCTCGCGCACGAGCTGCAGGCCGAGGACAACGTCGAGGACTGATGGTCGCGCGCCGCACCCGAGAGAGAGAGAGTGCGTGGGTGACAGCAGGAGGAAGAGGCTGGACGTGAAACAGAAGCGGTCGGCCGGGGGACACGGACCGTGGGAAGAGTGGCGTCCGGCGCTCCAAATTATAGGATATGCTTGCACGCATGCCTGCCTAATGTCTGAACGTCGGGTTAGACAGCTCGCGCGTGATATTATTTCTGTGGATATATTACAGGAGAGCATCGAGCTTAGAGTACTCATTGGTGCCAACAAGCTCCCGTCTCGCAGTGGTGATGCACCCAGCAGAATACCCCTAATTCATGGCCTTGGGCACATCGATGCTTCTACCCAGCGATAATCAGAGGCATATCAGCTATATAGCATAAATAGACCACTTGCTGGCTGTGCTTCACGGCAGCCTGACTGCAGGTGAACAAGACCTTATTCTCTAAACTCATGTGAAGATCCTGAAATGCGCATCTGTCTACGAGGTGAAAATGCACAACGACATACAGGCCATACATATACTCGACGCGATAAATATATTGTGCCCCTGATCATGCGTCGTCTTTATTAACCCACACGCACAGTATGCTCATATCTTTTTGACCAGGTCTTAACAGGCTCCAGCTATACCGTCCCGAGAACGCGGTCCCAGTGGCGTTCTTTCGGCAATTACCGACAGTAATGTACATCCAATAGTATCATAACTTACTCCGATACCGATCTCCTCTCGAGATCTACGATAGACCCCAGTCTTCTCCAGCCTCGTAATCCATGTCGCCCTGGTCCCGTCCGCGATCGTTTTCCACCTCGCCCTCTTCGAGCCCGGCAGTGGCGCTACTCTCTTGAGCACTGGCCCTGTCTTTCGCACCTGAGTCCTCCTCGGTGGCATCGGTCATAGGAGCGTCACTATCCGGGGCGGCTTTGCTGTCTATTTGTGGAGTAGAATTAGCCCACGCGATCTCCAGCTTGTCGTCCAGACCAGGAATGGTGTTGTTTGCAGAAACGCCAAACATGAACTGCTCCGCCGTCTTGCGCTCCTTGAAGGTGATATGCGTCGCCGCGGGATCGGTGTGAATATCCTTGAACTCCCCAAAACCCTAGGAATCGGTTAGCGGAGGGACAGGGAGGCCAGAGGATCATGCCACTTACAAAGAGGTACTGTCGGAGGGCCTCGTCTTTCTCCGGGATCGTGAAATCAACTCCAGTCAATACGATGACCTTCGGTCTGTTGTCCAAAGAATACACAGCATAGGCAGCGTGTCTAGCTTCCACACCACCACCTCTGCCACGGTATCCGTAGCTGCCTCGGAATGCCCTCGGGGCGTAGCGCCCGCGGAAGACCCGGCCACCTCGGCCACGACCTCTCGCGTTCCACGAAGCGTCCTCCTGCGCCGCATTTGGGTCGATGCCCAGGACGTTGGCTTCTTCTTCCAGGGCAGCCAACTGGGCTCGAAGGGCTTCGGTCTGCGAACTAGGCTTCTCTCCTGCGCCTTCGGATGCCTGTGCTCCTGTCGTCGACGGCGACCCATCCTTCGGGCCTTTATTGACCAGCTTGGCCTGAAGCTTGCGCTTCTCCTCCAGTCGCCTCGCCAGAAGTTCCTTTTCCCGCTCCTCCAATTCCCGACGTTGTCGTTCGATCTCTTGGCGCTTCTGGGTCCTCTCGTCGTGGATTTTCTGGGCCTCTTCTTGCTTGCGGATGAATTCGTCCATGTCAAACGATTCGGCATTGCCATTAGCCGGCGCGTTGCCATTTGCGGCACCATTCTTAGCGTCGCTCTTAGCTTTGCCATTCAGCGGTGCCGAGCTGGCCTCAGAGTCCTCGTCCTTGTACCAGAACACCTTGACAAATCGATTGTCGAAAATGACTTTGGGCGAACTCCAGGCCGCGTGGGCAGCGTCCCAGCTACCAAACTTGAGGATAGCGAGCGAATCCGACGCCTGCATTGCGATTTCCCGAATCTTGCCAAACTGGGAGAAGTATTCTCGCACTTGGTCTTCGCTGAAGTTCTCACTGGGAATGTTCTGCACCACGATCGTACTCTTAGTCTTGTCATGCACGGGCCCGTTCGCGGCAAAAGCCACCCGTCCTTTGCCTCGCTTCGTCTTGTTAGGCTCGCGCCGATTCGCGGGAGGCGCTCCGTGAAATGGGGAAGGATTCGGAGGCTGGAATGTCTGCGCCTGCGGTTGGTTTATTAAGAGAGGCATCGTGAGCGCCGCATTGTTTGGATCGTATTCTACCGGCCATACGTTAGCACGCGCAGCCACCGGCCAATCTCCCATCGCGACCGATTGCTTACCTCCGTTTCCTAAGGCGCCGAGGGAAGGCACAAAAAGGGATTCGGAACCGTGTTCGAACATACAGTTGCTGCCTCTCGAGCAATATCCCTTGGTATCATAGTCCCGGCAGCGCTGCTTTCGGCGGCGTGACGAAGGGGGAGCGAATCCAGAGTAGACAGGCTTTGGCAGGTTGGGAACGTCGGGGATAGGGATGCCAAGCTGCTGCAGCCTCTGCATGTTCTCCAAGATGCTGTTCGCATCGATGGGCGGCATATTCTGACCATGCTGAGAAGGCTCGAACGGGAGTGGCGGCAAGGGCCCGAAGTTACTGGGGCCCGAAGGCATCTGGTAAGGATTGGGATATCCACGTTGAGCTCTCGGTCCGTACGGGTCATCAAATCTCCCACCGCGCTGGGAGTAGCCGCCTCCTCTTCGGAGCTGCTTGTAGGATTGCGGTCCCGTAACAGGTCCGCGACCGTTCAAGATGATATCCACGTCGCCGTCGTCTCGGTCGTGGAACGCGCGCTTGCGCGACGCACCCTGGCCGATCGGGGACGCCATCGCAGCAGGGCCGAAGGGTAGGCGCGGTTTGTATTCGGACGACGGGACGCTGGTAGCTGTTGGCATCGAAGGAGGCGGAACAGTCTGACGGACGATGGGAGGGGCAGGGGGAGCTCCCGGGAGGTACGATCGGAACTTCACCGCCTGAAAAACATCGTCGGTGAAGGAAGAAGCATCTGCGGCCGGTGGTTGTCAGTATCTAGGCGACGTCGGCACAGAGTAGAGAGCTGCGGCGGCGGAGCTGTCCTTACCTTCTCGAAGGAAATCGGGGATCTCATCCTCGAACATCTTGCGGATGGACTCGACATCACCGTCATGTCGCAGAAGGGCTAATACATAGTCGGCAAGGACATCGGCATCTGCGTCGGAACTGCGAAGAGATGAAAGACGGGGAAAGAGGTCAGCGAATTGGCCCAGGGCCGGCGAAAAACATGGGCAGGAGGCACAATAAGAAAGGAGAGGTGTGGTGGGCGTACGTGTTCGCCAGGCGATTTATGATCCAGGCCCGGAGAAGAGACGCGTCGCTCTCGGGGAACAGCATGGTTGCGTAGGGGACCTAACGAGTTAGAGACGACTACGCATTGGTAGGCGAGGGCGTCTGAGGAACGGCGGATAGCATGAGTCTCACGGGAGAAGAGCAGACGCGGCGTGTTGACAGGCAAGCGAGGAGAGGACAGCGGGTCGGCCAAGGTCGACGACAGCAGAAAGGGAAAAAAAAAAAAAAACAGATACAAGGCTGAAGATGGGATTGACAGATGAGGATTTGGAATTGGCCGATGGACTTGTGGATAAGACGGGAGGATCTAGGGACGTTCCTTTCTGGAAAACTTCCCGCGGCGCGCTGCCACCTGCCCAGGTAGGTACCCAGGTACCTGGAGTATGTCATCAGCCTGGCCTAATCCGGCAGTACATCCTCAGCGGTACCTTTGTGGGGAACTGGGCAGATTAGCGCGACTTGACGTGGTCCAAGCTCCCGAGCTTTCCTTCTCTGCTTCGCGCTGTTCGTGGGGAAGGTGGGGGAGGCGTGTGAGGGAGGGAAAAGCCCGACAAATGTATCTACCTACCTATGTAGAGGTACCTGGACATGACAGTGTCCGGCGTATGAGAAATCAGATGGATCTGGAGATCTATCTCGCTCATCACCCCCATACTCTCTCCCCCTAGCGTACCTACATGTAGGTATGTATAGCTCACGTTCAGTGGGACATACATAGGTACCTAGCAGGGTTTGAGACTTGCAGGCGGGAAAAAGGCAGTTTAGCAGGGACCGTATGGGAATTCCATCTTCCCTCTTTCTCTCTCTTCGTTTTTGTTTTCATCATATATGCCTCTTTATTCTATACCGCGGTAAATATAGGTCAAGGTAGGTAGGTCCTTGTGGGCGTGTGGGCACGTGCAACCATAGGGATATGCCCCACACACAGATAGCTTGGATATCTAGATAGATAGAGCCACACCCGCGGGGTTCCCAGGTAGCTTCGATTGAACCTCCCTAGAGTTCCATCTGGTAGCACCTCGACGTTTTGCGATCGCCGAAGGCTACGATCTATCTGCAAATCCGCGCCTTACAAAGGCAGGCAATTGCAGAAAAAGACTCCGAGGATTAAGCCACGCGAGGGACCGTATAATAACGGTTAAACAAAAGCTGTCGACAAGTTAAACGATTACATCGGAGAAGAAAAGATTCTACCTATTACGGAAGATCATGGAACAGCAAATGGCCCCAACGATGGCTTTAAAGAAAGCCCAGAAGGAGAACGCGCAATTGGTTAAAGCTAACCGGTTGCTACGAGAAGAACTCGATCGCAAGTCCGTCCATCAGGACAACCAAAGGAAGGCTATAAAGGAACTCAGTAACCACGTGGAAGCCATGCAAAAGCTCATAAAAGAGTTATTGATGGCTGAGAGAGCATACCAAGAAAACCAGTCACCGGAAGTCTCCCAGTCGCCGAAAGCTCCCGCGCCGTCAGACTCGAACCCCCAAGGACATATACCTCGCCGATTGAAACACCATGATTCCGACAGCTCCTCCTCCGACGACGACGACAAGAACAACAAGAAGAGGAAGAGCAAGAAGCACGCAGAGGAGCTCGAGCGGAAGGTCTTCGATGTGTCCCTCCACGAGAGTTGCCACCTCAGAGGGGTATCGGGTTGGGTTATATTTCGAAACGCGTTTCTGCTGTACTTCGCAGAGAGCGGATACGAGAAAGGCATGAAGATGTCCAGGCTCGAGGACCTCCATCTAGCGAGAGTAATTACGAATAACTGTAAGGGGCGAGCTCGGAGGTTGGTTTTGGGAATGGAATCGGGCATAGAGATGCTAAAGCTGTTCGCCGAAACATACACATCAACGAAGGAGTTGGAGACGAGACAACACCAGAAGCTTGCAGAATTACTGTATGCGGACGACTCTCAATGGCCTCGTTCCTGGCGTGAAGGCCGGAATAAGCCCCACACCACAGATAGCTTACTCCTATTAGATGCCTAGACAGAGCCACGCCCGCGGGGTCCTGGAATCGCTTCAATCAAAATACCTGATTCCCACCGTCCTGTCGGCATATAATCTATGTACCTGTGCCCTGACACCCCACCTGCCGACATTTGTGTGCACCTCGGGAAGAAGGTGGGTAGGTATACCTCATAGACACAGAGGGAGTACGCCGTCGCTACTAACAGGGATGATCTATCTGGGTACCCGAGGCACCCAGGGTACTAGCCCCCACGTATACGCTTAAGTGTGGAAGGAGGTAGCGAGAGACAAGTAGCTACATCGCCCACGGAGAGTCGATATCGATTCTGCAGGTAGCATCGCGGTACCGTTGCGGGTCCGCTATAAGATCAAAACAGGAGAGCTGTTCATCCTATAGCCAGTCTGCCTCGAAACCGTGGGAGCTAGTCCTCTCCTCACCTGTCCGCCGCCCTCCCCGGTCTGTCCACAACTTCGCCCGTCCTTGTCACGAATTCACCTCAAGGGGACGGTAGAGACTCGACTGAAAATTTTTTAAATAAATAAAAATCACACAAGTAGCTCGGCTAGGTACACAGCGTTCCGAGCGGCACAACTCGCAAACAGGGAGATCCTCGAGTTGCTCGACTTTACGGGCGTCTACTTAAACACGAGTCAAGAACCCCTAGGGAGCTTCCCCCCTTCTTCTACCCCTCCCTCCCCAACTAACACCCACCTATCTCTCTACACCTATTACATGCCCACATACGAGCTGGCCCCGGCACCGTAACCCCCCCCCCCAGCCCCTAGCCCGCCATGGCCTTCACCATGCACTCGCACTCGGGGCAGTTCTGCCCGGGCCACGCCAAGGACCAGCTCGAGGCGATCGTCCAGCACGCGATCAGCCTCGGCTACACGACCATGGGCCTCACCGAGCACATGCCGCGCATCGGGCTCGAGGACCTGTACCCGGAAGAGGTGAGCCGGACAGCCTTACTTCTCCCCCCCCCCCTCCCCCCCCCGCCGACCCCGACGCGCGCTGACCCGCCGCGGCTCAGCTCGACGACCCCGAGGCCTCGCTCGCCGCGCTGCTGCCGCGGCACGAGGCGTACCTGGCCGAGGCGCAGCGCCTGCAGCGCGCGTACGCGCCGCGCATCCACATCCTCGTCGGGTTCGAGGGCGAGTGGCTGCGGCCGGACGCCTACGCGCCGCTCGTGGCCTCGCTCGCCGCACACCCGGCCGTCGACTACTTCGTCGGGAGCCTGCACCACGTGGCGGGGGTGCCCATCGACTACGACGGGGCGCACTACGCGCGGGCGGTGGCGGCCGCCGAGGCCGCCGCCGCCGCGGGCCAGCGCGCCGCACCCTTGGCCGGCAGCGGCGACGCCGATGCCGATGCCGATGCTGTCGACCTCCCCCTCCCCGCGCGCGGCGAGGAGGCCGCCTTCGCGCGCTACTACGACGAGCAGTACGCGATGCTGCGGGCGCTGCGGCCGCGGGTGGTGGGCCACTTCGACGTGGTGCGGCTGCTGAGCGCGGCGCCGGGGCGGGACGTGCGCGCGGCGTGGCCGGCGACGGTGTGGCCGCGCGTCGCGCGCAACCTGCGGCTCGTCGCGCGCTACGGCGGCTGGCTCGAGTGCAACACCAGCGCGCTGCGCAAGGGCCTCGCCGAGCCGTACCCGGCCCGCCCCGTCGCCGAGGAGTGGCTGCGCCTCGGCGGCCGCTTCACCCTCTCCGACGACAGCCACGGCCGCGCCCACCTCGGCACCCACTACGCCCCCGCCCTCGACTACCTCGCCGCCCTCGGCGTCACCGCCCTCTGGACCCTGCGCCGCGACCCCCACCCTGGCGCCCCCGCTGGCGCGCCCAAGGCGAAGCTCGTCGAGGTCGAGGTCCCCCTCGAGTCCGTCAGGGCCGTCGTCAGCAAGTGGACGTAGTCGCGAGGGACCGCACTCGCGGAGAGGCGATAGGAGGCTGCAGCTGACAGCCGTACAGGCGGCCGGATGGTTAAGGGGGTTGGCACTATGAAAGACCGGGGAGGTTAGAGAAAAGAAGAAGAAAAGGCTAGAATTAGACCGAAGAGGCCCGGTGTGTGATTCTGTCGGGTCCGGCGACCGATCGTGCCGCGCCCATAACCTGAGGGCATAGGTAGTAATAGCATGGTGGGGATTCGGCTAGACGTGTAGGTATATATATATATATACCTACCGAACCCGCTCACCCTCCCGGGGAGTTCTATGGCTGAGTTCGTCGCCAGCGTTGCCCCCGCAGATGCGCAGCCCTTGAACATGCCGTGGCAGAACCCGCACAGAATTACCACGCTAATCCCGAGTCTCATCCTGGGGTCTTAGGTAGGTGGAAGCTGGACGTAGCCGGACCTGACCCTCCCGGATAGTGACCAGAGATGTGGCCTTACTGGTTACCAGTCCATCTCAACGTACAGTATGGCTAAAAAAGTACACGTATCATTTAACCCAGGTAAATATCACACCAAAACGTGCTGGTCGTCGACCATGCCACGTAGAAACAACCTCGGCCGGCAAAATGGATTATATTGCAAGTCACCTCGCTATTAATATGTATCTGTCATTTCTTAGCCCGGGACGGCATCTCCGATTCGAATCACAACAGCTCCGTATTAAGCCACCGAGAATCATCTATTACGGAAAACGAGGGCACCCCCCCTACGGCTCTCCACTCCGCTGCTAGCCGGTCTCATACCCACGAGTCCGTCCTTCGCTTTAGGAAGACTCCGGCTTGCATATTGCACGAAAAGATCACCGACGGTTGAAATTAGAAAAACGCAGGTGCAACGACGCGAACTGGTGTATGGTATGCATGCTTATTGGGTATCTTTTTGTGTTTTGACGAAAAGGCGTAGTTCTCATCTATCTGCCTCTCGTATCCGGGGCTTTCCGGTATTGGTACAAGTGATGCCTTTTTTCGTGAGACGCGGTGTTGCTGCCGACCGCGAACATGAATTATAAGGTCGTTAATCATCAATCATTAGCATAGAGGAATCGTTTCCTCGGGATGCGTATCTTCTTGAAAATCGCTCCAACTTTCGATTACGGAATGCTACCCGTCACCCAACTCCACGTTCTCGAGCCACGTTCTAATGGCCGTTCTTAAGACACTCTCCTTCTCTCTGACAGTTTCGTAGGCTCCGGTTGGGTTCGTACTCTGACTCTCTCTCTCGCGTTGGTCCGCCACCTCCTGAACGATACTTGACAAGGCGGACAGGACTACCATCTTGCACTCGGCGCGGGGCACTTCCTGGAAGTCAATTGGATAGATAGGAATGTCATGCTCGGTAGCCTCGGACACCTCGCTGTCTCGCCTCCCCCTCCGTTTGCTCGCGGATCGTGAAGACGCGGTCGAACTTCCTTTGCTCGCGTCGCTACTTAGAGCAATAACTCTCTCAACCGCATCGATGAGGGATTCGTCGAAAGTGACCAGGTCCTCTTCCTCGATCTTGTCTTGAATTGGCTGTTCGTAAGGCGAAAGAGCCGGTGCCATCAAGGAAGAGCCGCGAGGCGTCAGATAGATGCCGGTGTTTCGGTCGACGGGCACCTTAGGCCTCACTAGACGGCGATATCGTAGCCGTTTGATGGTGAAGTTGGTAGCGTCGGCGATGATGGCCGTGCTGACGTCAACCCACTGTTCGGCCGGCCATTCTTCGGGTATTGAACCCAGGTGGACAGAGGGGGTGGGTTCCGAGACGAGGAACTCTCGCACTTCGTCAAGCAAGCTTCTGTCTTCTGGCGGAGGGATTGCCTGAAGAATGAAGTCTGGGTGAAATCGCTGCAGCCAACCTGCAGCATTCAGAGGGACGTCGCTGTCGACGGCTAGCCTGGAAAATTGTTCGAAGCCATCGAGCGCACTGCCCAAGCCGGGAGTCGAGAGGTAACCGCTGCTAGATGGAGAGCTGACGGCGGTTTCAAACGAAGTGAGATAGTCCGGGAATTGAACATCCACGTCGATAACCCCGTCGTCGTTGTTGATAGACGTCTTCACCGGGGATTCGTACGCGCCCAGAGGATCCGGTGTTCTCAGCTGAGGCTCGAAATGCTTGCTTTCCAACCGTCTCGGCGTACCAGGTTGCTGAGGTGGCGTGTTGTCACCACTGGATTTTTGGCTTGTCGGCGTATCGAGAATTTGAGCTTCGTGGACCATCTCCGACAGCTTATCTTTCCCGCCAACTGTGGCTTTGGTGGGTGACGTGAGCGGGCTACCATGTTGAGCGGGTATATCTAGGGTCTGTGCTGTTAGAGAGGTTGATTCTCGCCGTCTTGGACTCCACAGCCCGCTGATAACGCCCCAGCGTGAGCTCTGCCGAGAGTCGGTGCTTGCGTGGCTAGCATGGCCCATGCTATCGCCTCTCTTTAGTGATCGTTTCAAGTCGTCTGCGGCAATGCTCCCACTGCTGCCAGGTCGCATCCCGCGGGTTGTCCCACTCCGATGCACCGTAGAGAAATGCGGGATGGCCGAATCGGGAATTATCGTGTTGGCGGTCGCGGCGCTGCTTTTTCGAGTGTTGATGTCGCTTCCGGCGATAGGGAGATTTCCCGGCTTGATGTGGTCGGATGATCGACGTTCTTGAGACAACTCCATGCTGAGATGTGCGAGCTGCGCGGGTATTCCAGTTGCCGACCTCATCGTGGCGTGCGACTGGATGCTAAAGCTTCGGGTGTGCGACGCGCCTCTAGGTCCCTGTCGACGGTTGATCTTTCGCCGCAGAGATTCCTCCTTGTTTATCGGTACGATATACGACGGCGGAGAGTAGCCAAAGGCGGCCACGGACGCAGAGGTTGCAGGCCGCTGGGTACGCGCCGCCGGCAATTGCTGGTTGGCAGGCAGGAAAGCCGAGAGCAAGAAGATGAGCCTCCTCGCAGCCATCTTGTTCTTCGCGACGATTATGGTCCGAGAAGGCAGAGACGTACTCTCTTCGCTCTTCGCTTTCTGTTGCTGGTAGCGTCGTCTCCGGTACCATATCGGGCTCAGCGCCTGAAGCCATTCCGTATGGGTTGCGAGGAACGCCGTCAAAAGGTTAAAGAAGAAGAATCCCTGCTCCCTAGAACCCGCCCACCTCGCAACCCATCTAGCCTCTTCTCTCCAGGGGCCCCATCGGCCTTGCCCTGTCACGACCCTCGTAGCTCGGAGACCAGAGACGATTCGCACCTTGGCGGCTTCGATCTCTTTACTTATGTGCTGATCCTGCGCCAAGCAGCTGGGGGGTAGCGCGACTAGTTTTGCATTCGTCTTGGACGGCTTCATCTGAGACGAATCTGAGCCTCTTCGGCTTTTAACCGAAGGTGCGCGAGCGATCTGGGTAGGCAGACTAGGCTGATATGGGTCCGGAGCCGACATATCTGCCTGCTTTAGCATGGGAATGAGCGTGGTAGCTACGACAGATTGAAGGTGAGTAAGAGTTCGCATGATTATGTCCCAATGTTGCGTTATCGCATCCATATGATGATCCTCGATATCGTTACTGTACGTGGTTTCGAAAGACTCGGAGCCGAAACCAGATCCGACCATGGTCCATCCAGATCGGCGAGCAGAGCCCAAAGAGGAAGGGAAGTGGTCCTGTTCTGTATAGGAACCAGAGCCTCGGAAGGATGGCTTCGGTAACGGTTCTATCGCGCTGGGCGAGCTCGACGGGAGCTGAAGGACCAAAGCAACTGCGTACATCGGCGTTCTCCGCTGTATAGGCCTCAACTTCTTCTTGCTCGATTTGGATTCATCTGGAGAATAGGGGAACGGAAATCCCACACCATCTTCGGAAAAGCGGTCGTGGGGGTTTGAGACCTGGTTAGGAGTATCCGAATCGTCATGTGGGAGATTGACTGGGAATAGACGGGTCACTAGGATCTTGTTGCGATCCAAGTGCCGAGACGGAGGGGAAAAAGTCTGGGATTGCGAGCCTGCCGTCTCGGACGTGAACGATTGCGCCAGCCTACTGGATCGCATACTCGATCTCCCCATCGACCCCCGGCCATCGCCCACGTACGAGCTGGAGATGGGAGACAGCCGTGGTTCGGACGGGATAACGTGGACCTTGGTGGACGTCCCCTTGTAGGACATAACTTCCGAGTTGGCAAAGATACAACTGGAGAAGCTCGCTAGCTCTTCCCGATACTCCCTCGCCGCCCTTTGGGACTCGGTCTCGGCAGCGCTGTAGGCACGAGACTGCAGGGATCCCCGCCGGTCAAATGCGCCCTGGCGAGGTTGGGGGCTACCCGGCTGGATCACCTGCGGTCTCGAAGACTGGCCGAGACTGCTCTTCCTCGGAGACGTAGGGCCTCGTCGGAGGTCCTGCATAAGGGACTGCGAGGAAGGGACCGCAGTTGACGGATGTGCACGCTCACCCGGCGATGCGGGAGACGGAGTAGGGTGGCTGTCGAACAACAAGGAGGGGCTGATAGAACCTAGAGTATCCTGCATGATTATAACGCGAACATCGCGCACGTCGATATCGATATCGCCATCGTAGTCGAAGGGATTCGCCGGGCCCGGGGACTGGACAGCAGATAGAGAAGGCAGCGGGAAGACTTGATCCTGACGATAGTAAAGAGCCTGCGTATCTGGGAATAAGAGGCTGCGTGTATGGATCTCCTCCTGCACCGATTCGGGCGTGGGCCGAGTCGAAGGGGCACCTTCTGGTGAGCCATGACTCCCAGCCGTTCCGGTGGTGAGACTAAATAACTTGCCCAACATGTTGGTTTTGGGGAACTCCAAAAGTCGAGGGCTCCACGAACGCCGTGTATTTCAACGATACCGGGTCCACGGATTGATCGAGGAGTCTCAACAGGCTCTCATCCGGTGGCGAGGGCCCTCGGCGGCGTTCACCATGGTGTCAAGAGACATTGAAAAGGAAAAGAGGCACAAAGCACCCGGAGCCCGGACAGCGGCGAGGACGAAATAACAACGAAAACGAAACGGTAACAGGTTATGGCAGACGGACGGGCGGTCGAGCGGCCGAAGGGATAAAACAAGCCACAGGTGTCCGGGCGCCCTACCGATTGGCGTGGCTCTCGACGGTGCAAACAGACGGACTCCTGGGGCAAACAAGGCAGGGTTCTCTTCGGGATTGTTGCATATACTCGAAAATGTCGACAAACCGACGAGTATAGGGGTGCAGAGACGTGCACGCGTCCTCTTAGCCCCTGGGAGGCGACGTGACAGCGTGCGCGCAATCGGAGAGGACAGGATAACGCGGAACCAGGGGCGAAGGGGGAGGGTCGGCTTCGAGTTCTCGTCAGTCAATGGAACGTCTCCCGATCCAAGACAGCTCAGGCAGACGGCAGAGAGAAAGATGGAAATGTGCGCGAGCCCAGCCGGGGCTCCTAAGATGCAGGCGAGAGGGTTAAGGGGAAGAAGAGACGCGGTCTAGTCGAGGAGGGAAGGCTTACTGTGGGGGGGGGGGAGGTACTAGAGGTGGGAGAGTGAGAGAGTGAGAGATAGAGAGTGCCGAGGGAGGAAGATAATAGGTAGGCAAGTAGATAGGGAGAGGGTGGATTATGTAGGATGTAAGTGAGGAGGCCAGCCAAGTGAAGGTAATAAGACAAGGTGAGGTGAGGTAAGGCGAGGCCAAGTAAAAGGGAGGTAGGGTTTGTCTGCTGGGCGCTGCGAGTAATGCATTCGTCGACACGGATTGGAAGTTATCGAAAGTCATCGGCGTCTAGGGGACGGTCGAATTGTAGGTACCAGGGCCTTATGTAAGTGAGATCCCACTTGAATAATAGCGGGCGAGATTAGGATGGATCGAGACTAGTCTGGCAGCGGGAGGAACAATGCAATGCCAAATCAAAGGATAGCCAAATCAAAGAGGATAGGAGGTAGAGAGAGAGAGTCGACCGAGCGAGAGAGAGAGAGGCCACGCCGCCTCCGTCGATACAGCTTTACTACGTATGCGCCTAACCCACCTATCCTACAGGCGAGGTACCTACCTACCTACCTAGGTACCTTAGGTACCTGTATGCACCTCCTGCCTCCTACCTCTCGCGTTATGACGTCCACTTAAATGCTCCAGGATACGGGCGTGTACTTGCTTCGAGGATGAATGTAAGTACTTGCGTACGGTCTGTGGGTGCAGCCTATACCTGTGGGCGGGCGGCTTCTGCATGCGCAGATGTACACCCTAGGCACGAATAGGTTAAGCAGTGGGACCCTCAATTCCACCATGTACCCACGCCTGTACATCTGTACAGTAGCCACCTGCTAATGTACCTAAATAGGGTATTATACAGGTAGAGGTAGGTAGGTACCTACCTAGGTAGTATGTCTGGGACGGTTGTTTTGCTCTCTCTCTCTCTCTCTCTCTCTCTCTCTTCTAGGTGCCAAGCCGATGGGAGCATTGCCTAAGGTCAAGTTCAGTGGATACGGATCAGCCTGTCATCTGACAGACACGAACGTATATGCCCGCCGCCGGGTTCCCCTCATGTTCTTCCACCAAACTGGCATGCTACATGTAGGTATGTAAGTAACTCGACGCATTGGCAAGTAGTACGCTGCTGCAATAAGCCATCCACGTCGACCAGGACAGCCGGGGGAGGGGGGATACGTTGACGCTTTGCCAAATGCTACCTACGTTGCCTTCCCGACCGAAGAGGGATGCTACCAAGGCATTATTACCTAGGTATGTCGATGAGTTGCAGATTTCTATACCCTGCCAGCCTCGGGCACGTCGATGCCGGCCTCGACGCGTGCCTACGTATCTACCTAGGTATATAGGAGGTATACATTATCCGCCTACCTAACCGGCACGTGGACGTCCGTGGGAGAGCGTTGGATCGCGAGCAAGTGTTTTTTTCATTATATATATATATCTCTCTTCCAGCAACGGGCAGGGTGCCCTGGCCCCTTGAGCCACATTCATGTACGAGGTAGGTATGCCCTCTGACAGGTTGTAGGTGCCTATATAGGTACGTACCCAACGTGGTTTATACCTCAATTGCCAACAAGGGAAGGTAACAGAGGCAAAAGAACCCCTCGCCCGCTCTGAGCTCCCCACCAACTCGTCCGGCCGTGCAGAGCACATTTAGGGCGGCAGTTAAGAAACCCGGGATTGGCGACAGGTAAAAAGAGGAGGACTGCCAGATTCGATGCGATCTGGCGGTGAATGATGGGTGAGAGATGATGACCCTATGTACGTGTGCGCAGGCCAGGTATGTAGGTATATGCAGGCATGTATGCAGGTAGGTGCGCAGGCGTGAGCCATGTAAACGCATGTATGCGCACTTCCACGGGTTGGTAATCAATCAACCGTCAACAAATCCCGGCCACGCGGTGCAGGCTGGTGGGGCTCCAACCCACGCCAGGGCGCGGTACTATGTACCTGTACAGCATAGCGTAGGCGATGTACCTAACCTGGGCTCGGAACACCCCAGCAGCAAACCGGCCCTAAACGGATCGACTTGGGGCCAGATTGTCCAATCGATCCACCGCCGCCGGGTACGCATGCAAGTGCTGCAGTAGACACCAGACTAGAAGTACCCCTCCCTCCTTGGCCCCGCCCCTTTCTGGTCAACTCGACAACATCCCCCCTAATCCTGCTACTACTCGCTCATAGAAGGCCACACATCTATACTCATAAGGTAGCTAGCTAGCTAGAGGTAGCCTTCTTCGCCGATATATGCCTACACGTTTGTCTGCACGCTTCTCTCTCACACGTAAATAGTCGTCGAGCTATCTCTGCGTCCCGTCTACCGCTAATACGCATGCCTCGTAACTGCCACACGTACCTTCGGTACATCTCCCACATCATGGTATAGGAGGAGGGTTCCATGCTACCTGGAAGAGAGGCATCTACCTCTGGAGGTACCTCATCCGGCAGGTACCCAGGTACGTAAGGCACCAATGCGGTTCAGTTCCCTCTGTCTGTCTCATGTCATTGGGCTTCATCGGTCCATCATAGTTGAATCAATCGATCCGCCCTCTGCCATCTAGGTCAGAATGCTACGCTCGTCCAACAACGTCCCGGCATCGTGGCACCCATTGCCCCTTCGAGCCATGTTCTACTGGCTGGCGCCCGTTGCTGATCCCTGTTTCGGGACTCGTACACGCGACCTTTTCCCGCTTTCTTCTGGAACGCCGACATTCCCTTCCCTCTCCTCTCGTATTGATAAATCTCCCGATCGCACTCTCAGGATCCGTCGGATACGGGCTCCTCGGCGTAGCGTAGGTATTTGCTAGCGCATGTTATCTCGACCCGTCTGCTCGAGGACAAAATCCCGTCTCTGAAATCTCTCTGTCCAGAGCTGATTGGAACGCCTAGCCGGCTCGTGACATATGTTTGACATATGGACCTGGATCGGCCATGCACGACGCCCATCCGCCTACTAGAAACCTGGAGCAGGATGAGGACTCGTAGTGCTGATGATGACGATCGGCTTCATCAGCTCCCGCTCTAGAGGCGACGCGAGAAGTCCGAATGCCTAATTAATCAACCAGCTGCAACATCCAGGCGGTGAGAACATGTTGTAGCCTGATCCTCGCCAAAGGAATGTATATGGCCGGACGGGAGGACGGACGAAAGGCCGGCTGAAATTTCTGCGCGCCCCATCACCCCTTAGCGTCGGTTACGAACGGAGAAAAGAAAGAGACAACAAGAAGAAGAAACCATTTCGGATCTCACCCGCGCCCTCTACGTATAGCTGACGCGGCTGCCATGCTCGTGTCGCAACTTGGACGATCCGAGGTTGAGGCTCAGCTTGTTCTGAGCCCGGCCAGCCAGCTGCTGCTGGTATCAGACGACGCCTCGCAACCTCGATGCGCCTTCAGGAATGTGATACAAGCTGGCCAGTCACCGGCCTGGGCCCTCAGGTCGGCTTGACGGCCGCTCCGCCGCGGACTTCACATGCGATCCCAGTTGCACCGGTCTAGGATAGTCCAGCAATGTGCTCCATCGAACCAAAACCTGGAACCACACCGGGAACAGCCAGACCAGCCGAGAACATGTCTACCCAAACATGGAAGTCTCCCGCAGTACCACCGCGTCCCGACCGGGAATCGTGAAAAATAGTCGTCGAAGCCGCTAGTGGGCTACTCGCTCGTTCCACCTGCTAGTCTCGTCTTCGCCGAGCTCGTAGTTGTTCTTCCGCCGGCAAATCTTTTTTTTTTCTCTTGGCTACCTGGGTTAGTTTATCCAGCAATGTCCACCGAAGCGCTTCGTGGTCTCATCTTGTATCTCGACCGCCTCGAATGGGCTTCCTCTTCTCAGAAGAGGAAAATTTTCCAATTGACCCGTGTCAACACAGCCGTATAACTTCACAACAGTGAGCCAAGAGGGACCTTGGTTCGTCTAGACTCTGTAAACACCGTGTGGAGTATTCGTTATATTTTTTCTTCTCAATTTCGCGAAGAAAAAAGGATCCAAAAAAGCACCCCACCCCTACCCGTCCAGTCCGCATGAGGCGGAAGATAGGTACACGACGGCGATGCTATAGACCGATGGGTCTGACCAATCTGATCCTGGCCAGGGGTTTGGCGTGAGGGTGGTGTCAGGCTTGCAATTCGGCCAGGTGATGCCGATCGACGCCGTAGCTGTATTCATTCGTGCCCTGCGCAGCGCCCCACGTTACGCACCTGGCTCCGTTCTCGACTGCCGGTATGCAGATGCAAATACTCACGCAAATCGAGCAGTTCGCCCAGTTCCAGGTTCCAGGTCCCAAGCTCCGGCCACCAGCGACCCCGATTAAACCAGCAGACGATCGTCGGATGGAGTCTGGTTGGCGAGTCGCCAGCGCATTGGCCAGGCATCGCCCTCTCTTATTGACATACTGAGTTACACCTTCGTCGAGGTCTGGTAGTATGCTTCAGGTAAGCATCCCCCCCTCCCCCCGGTTTGAGCTATTGCTCTAATCATCTCACTAGCAGATGGTGATGTTGTAATCGACCACAGTGCATACCAAGAACCCATTTCCGCGTACCTTGGCAGCCCCCGTGATCCTTTCCGCTGAAGCTCCATCGGCGATTCGAACCGAAGATCTGGGGATCCGCTTAGCATCACCCGCGTAGCGTCGCCGGCATCCAGACGTGATGGAACGTGATAATAAGACGTGGAGTCGTACTTTTGCAGCTGCTTGCTTGGGCCCAGGCGCTATTAGGACGATCGTCGTCCAGGTAAGGCATCACAACCAGTCCTCGACTGAGGTTGGCTAGCTGGGGTGACGACTCTGGCCCTCGGCACTCCGGCTATGCTCTTGATCGTCTTTGCGTCTAGGCGGTGGGTGGGCTGCATCGTCCCGCCTACCAAAGTGAGAAAGACCCAACTGCACACCCGACTACGACCGGATCGCTCGAGCGGGACGCGCAGCGACCCCTAGACTCACAAAAAGAGTCGCAGGATGTCTGGTGTTCAGGCGAATAGAGCAAGTCGGCACGGGAGGGTTTAAGTGGGAAACAACCCCGGCCATTGGCTCGAGTGCGAAGCGTCTGTGTATAGCCCAGCGCCGTTCTGGATAGAAAATCGCCGGCTGTCGCGCCACGGGTAGACCGGCTTCCCGTGCCTCTCACCCCCTCGGGCCCTAATATCGATCCGGAAACGGCGTATATCACACGGCGTGGTGCGCCAGCGCCAGCTCGCTAGACGCGCGCCGGGCCAATGCCCAGGCTGCTTTACGCACATCGACTTACATATACACACGGGGAGGGTTGCATCCAAGCTCGAGAAGCGAAGAGACGTGCATGTAACGTGCAAAATTAGGCTGCTCGACCCCTGAAACCGGCCTCTGGGCCCCGGTCGATCGGGGAGTGAGCGAATTTGCACCAGGCGTAGCTTCGCTCCGGTCTACGTCATGCTCGCTCGTGGGCCATTGCAATTTGCGTCCGCGACTCGCTGCAGCTTTGCGCACCTGGCGACTTGCCTATCGAGCACGATCCGCACGTCGATCGGCCGGGACGCCTAGGCCAAGCACTGCGGCATTGCCACTGCCAGCACTCGCCTGCCGACCGCAGGCGAGGCGGATACCATACGTGGTGATCGATCTCGCCTTGAGACCTCGCTATGCTGGCTTTAGTACAGCCTGCCACGGAAGCAATTCGTCTAGTCACGACGCAAAATTGCGCACGCTATACCAGCATCCCGTCGTTATACTGCCTACTATATGCCCTCCTCCCCACCCATTTTTTCCTCAACTAGGTACCGGGGCGGCTTAGTCTCCTCGGTGGTCCTATCATGTCCGGTTTCCCGACGATCGGCCTCGACGCTTTTGCGCATGAGGAGCAGCGTAGCGTGTTGTGGCTTCTGAAGCGTCTGGGCCATGGTGGGAGAGGGGGGGAAGGAGGGAGCTCGGGAACAGCAGCGTTCTTCTGGCTTCTCCTACCCGCACTGTCTCTCCCGCCATCGGCGGGCTCGGCTTAATTTTTCCCACGCCCTCGCCGTCGCCATCTCGAAGCACGGGGAGGCGGGTGCGTCCTCATGCCGCTCCCGCCCGAAGCGGCACTGCTCCCTATGGGTGGCGTTGTCGACGAAGGTCGAGCGTCTCAGCTGGGCTTGCCGGCTTTCGACAAGCTCGCACGTCTTACTCCCCTGCCCCCCGTCTCCCAGCCAATCCTCGTGGGCGCTTTTAACGTTAACAGCTCGGGGAGACAGGAGGAGGCTCTGATGGCCCATCGCATCTGCCCATACCCCTCCCTTCTCCGGTTAGACCCGGCATGGTCCAGCCTGACATGTTCCACCATCCCCAGACAACGTGGTCCGGGGTCGGGGTCTGGGGGGAGGCGGTAAGGGTTAGGAGCTAGGGCAGAACCCACAGATGCGGGTGCCGCGGGTCTGTACTTCGTAGAGATATGCATATACCTACATAACCGTGCCGAGTTGGCCCGTAAACGACGAATACGAAGCGGCGCGGGCCTGTGGGAGTTGGCAAGGGGAAAGGGAACAAACGGAGACAGCACCATTGCCATGGCTTCATGCCTTGTCTCGAGGGCCATTTGTTCGGACGTAGATATATATGTATATATACACATATGTATGTATATATTTACCTAGGTATATTACTCATGGGTTGCCCGCGAAGCCAGAGATGTGGTTGAAGGGGGCGGGGGGGGGCGCAGAAGGGGACAACAGGCCCCTCAACGCCAGCGCCAACGCCGACGACGACGACGTCGGCGCGTGCGATGGGTGCGCCGGGTCCATCGAGCTCGCGCCAAAGACTCGATCTATCTATCCATCGGTGCCTGGCTGGCTGACATCTACATCGGCCGGCACATCTCCCTCCCTACTACCTACCTACCTACCTACCTACCTACGTGCTTACCCACCCACCTCGTACAGTCCGCATCCATCGAGGCTATCGCTCGACGCGTCCCCATCCCCGGAAACACCCGACACCTCTCGCCCTGAGCACAGGTAGACAGATATCTACCTCTGTGGGCTCTGGGTAGATAGGAAATAAAGGGTGGGAATATGCCAGCCTCCCCCTCCCCTCCCCCTTCTTCTTGTGCTTCCTATGTAAGTATGTACCTAGGCCCATCGCCCATCGCCCATCGCCTCCCCCCCGCACCCGCCCTTCGACGAGACTCGCCCGCGCACCTCCCCGCCGCGCATACGTGCCGTGCATATATGTATGTATGTATGCGGTGTGCGGGTGCGAACGGGACGCGCGAGAGAGAGGAGGAGGAGGAGGAGGAGGAGCCAGGCCAGCACCGGTGCGTATCTGCAGTATGTATATATGTACGTGTATGTACGTATGGGTATGCGCATGCACTGTATGTGCGGACGCGTGCGTGCGTGCGTGCGCCCGCCGGCGTGCTGCATCGCGCGCCCCCGGCCACACACTGCTACCTCCCGGGCTCTTCGACCGGTGAGCGTCGCCGCCCTTCGTTCCCTCCCTTCCTTCGCCCTCTGCCGGCGCAGAGCCAGAGCCAGAGGATGAGGATGAGCTGCCCCAGGCCGCCCGCGACTAGCGGTGACCAGACCGAACCGGCCTCTCCTCGGCCTCGTCCCGCCGCGGCGCGCGCTGGGCGCTCGTCTGCACGCGCGCGTGGCGTGCAGAGGTATGGTAGGTTAGGTAGGTTAGGTAGGTACCTGGCGTGGGTACGTAGGTAGGTTAGGTAGGTATGTAAGGCTAGTCACCCGCCGCCAGCTCTCCCCCCCTCCCCTCCCCTCCCTATTTTTATTATCAGGAGTATTGCCTGCTTTCTTATTCTTCTAGTCTCGTCCGCCGCCGGTCTGAGAGGGGGAGAAAAGAAGCAAGCGCGAGAGTATTGAAAAAGAAAAACAAGCTGGCGAAGCGGAGAAACCCCCCCAAAGGGAAATCGAAAGGATGGCGGGAAAGGGGGAGAAAGAGAAAGAGAGAAAGAGTCCGCGGGCGCGCGCAGGCGTGTATGAGTAGAGTAGGCTATGTAGGTACCTACAGAGGAGGTAGGGAGGTAGGTATAGCTGTAGGGACCGGACCGTGAAGCTGCCCAGACCTACCTGGAAAAGGACCTCAGACAGCTTCATGCAGCCTTATTAGGAGGCTAGGCTCTGCAATGTCTCGCACCGCCTATTACCTGCGAAAAATTCCTCACCTGCGCATGCGGTTTAGGTACTATGCCTGGAGATGGGAGGTTCAACCTAGGTAAGCTAAGAGGAGGTAGGCAAGTAACAACGCCGGGCTGGCTAACTCGACTAGGCCGTGCCGCCGCCGCGGCATCCCAGCACATACCTGTCGAAATAACGTTCTGTCGCGGTCTAGATCTACGAGGGGGAGAGGAATCCCGGGCGTGAGTAGGCATGTGTGAGCGTGTGTAGGATCTAGAGAGATGAGGGAGGCAGAGAGAAAAACGGAGAGAGAGAGAGGCAGAGGCAGAGAGAGAGATGAAAGAGAGAGATCCATTCTCGCAGCAGGCTCTCAGGCCGGCAGATGCGTGGTGATCTGGCCGCCGGCCGACCAATTCGGCGCAGGGATGGGTGTCATACCTAAGCAGCCACGGAACGCTGTATAATGGACAACGAGTCTGCAGCTATATATAGGTAACTTGCATGGATGGGTACCTAAGGTGTACCTACCATACCTTGCACACCTACATACCTCCACGCAGTATATATAGGTAGACGCACACGAATATCGTATATATTCGCGTATGCGACGTACCTCTACATGCGTTGCCTGCATTAGGTACCTCCTCCTCCTCTTCCTCCTCTCCTCCTCCTCCTTCCTTCTGCTGCTCTCTTCCTTCTACGCGCGTACCCCTACGGACGGACCGGGCCTACCCGCCCGTCCCCTTTAGCCGGCTATTACATACCTACCTACCTAGGTATCAGGTGTGCGACTTGCGGGTTCCGTAGCCACGGCCAGCATTCGAGATCAGCACTGCGCGGAGGAGGGAGGGAGAGAGGTCTGCGCGGCGACGAGGAGAGAAGGAAGCAAAGAAGAGAGGAAGAGGAAGAGGAAGAGAAGAAAGATGCACGGAGGGCAACCCGGGTATGCGGGTTGCGTCCGTCTGCTTTCCGGCGATACGATGTGCGTGCAAGGACCGGGTCTGCAACGGGAGGAAAGCTGAGCAGAGAGATGCGGGCGGCGCTGTCCCATACATACTGTAGGGAAAGGGACTTTTGCTGCGCCGTGGGTGTCGACAAGGGTGGAGGGGAGGGTGTGGGCGGTTGCAGTCCGGCACCTAACGCAGCCAACCAGCCAGACGGCCGGCCAGGCCCACCATCTACCTGCGTACGCATAGAAATATATCTACCTACCTAGAGGTAGTGTGCATACGTCGATACATATACCTATGCGCTATGCGACCTGCCTACCACCTGCACAGGTGCTCGGTGTCGCGCAAGTGGGATAGATCGAGGCCCTCGCGCTCATGCGCACACACATACCTAGGCAGGTAGGTATATCGACCCGCGCATTCGCGTCCCTCCTGGGCGAGGCGGGGAGGGCAGAGGGAAGCGCGGCAAGAGGCCAGACGGGCTCAGTGTAAGCAAGGTAAGCAAGCCAGCGCGAGGAAAGACGGTCAGGCCTGAGAGTAGGGATTCCGCATCTTGTCACATCCACCTCAGCACAGCAGAGGCTGGGAGGGGAAAGGGAAAAAAAAAAAGGAATTCGGGAGGCGATCCGGCCGCCGTGGGTGTGGTAGCAATGCAGGTCCGGCCGGTACGTAAGACCAGCGGAGATGGGTAGCAGAGGGATGGAATCGATGGACGCCCGTTTTTTTTTTTTTTTTGCCTCCCCAGGGAGACGAGAACGGGATACCTCCTCGTGGAGGGGCACAGGAGGAGGGGTCGGTCGCGCGCGGCGGAAAAAAGGGGGGGGAGGGACGGAGTGAGGAACTTGTGAGCGAGCAGCGAGGCCGCGAGGGGGTGGTGGCAGCGGGCGGCGGGCTCGAAAGAAGGGTAGGCATCCGGCAGGCAGGCGGGAAGCGAGGTGTGGTCGCACGGCTCTCTCTCTCTCTCGGCTGCACCTACGGAATGCGGATCGCGCGTTCGCGGCTACACATGCGTCGCCTGGGGTACGTTCGGGGTACAGAGCCAGGTACATGCGGTGCGCTGCGTGCACGAGGCACATCTGACCCGGACAGAGGTTCCTGTTCCTCTCTTCGCCCTCCGAAGCTCCGCCTGCTCGCGGGGTCCTTCCCAACCAGAGGCCAACCAGAGGCCAACCAGAGGGACCAAGTGGCCAAGTACATGGTAGGTACTACCTCATGTAGCATAGGGGAGAGGGGACCCGACGGCGTAGCGCCTATGAGTTAAAGACTTGAGGCGCCGAGAGAGCGTTAGGTACCTGGCCACCTCTGTCGCGAGCCCAACTAAAAGGCCTGGGTACCGACTGGCAGGTCTATAGGGGAGTACGCTACCTACCTAGGTAATCTACCACCCTGAGGCAACCTGGCCTAGGTAGGTTAGGTACCTAAGGTATTGCTCACACAGTTTATGCTCGCCGGCAATCGTGCCACGGTTTCAACCTTTTTTTCTTCTTTTTTTACTCGCGCACCGCCCGGTTGCTTGATAAGATCCCAGGTCCAGGACGATTCCCCCGCCTCTTCACTCTAATTATGCGTATATACATACATATCGAGACCGCCCAAAGCCCCCCCGTCTCCCTAAGCCCAGCTGGGCTAGCAGCGACATGGAGAGAGATACCTACCTACCTACCGCTTGCATGCCTAGACGTGTCTGCCGGCCTCTGCGATGCCGATTCGCGCGACGTAGCCGACGTCGGAGAAGGGGAAGCGGTCGATCTTCGTCGCTTTGGGACGAGGCAGGACGCGTGCCAGAGGGGACAGGAAATTGGGAAGTGGGAAGAAGAGGGGGAGAACGTGACCGGGCAGAGAGACACGATGCCAGGCACCGCAGATGGGAGGGGGGATATGAGAGCGGAGAGCGAACACCATCGATCCGCACGAAGAATTCTACGGGTCAACAATGGCGCTTGTTTAGCTGCCTGGGAGTGGGAACCGCCACCGCATCCGTCGACCGAATTCTAGGGCTCGCCGCCCCCATTGTGACTTGCGAGGCGCATACCCGGTTACCTTGGGTATGTGGACGTGCAGATATTCAACATGCGGCCACGCACATGATGCGAAGCCCCCGCCAACCTGAGGCTATCCTTTAGTAAGGCGCGTAGAAAAGGCGAGGTTTTTGAGCTACTTACCACATATTGCCTTCTGACGGGGCCTAATGTATGTCACGGTATGTGGCGGGGATATGGGAGGCGCCCATCTCCCGCCGCGGGCAAGGAGTTGCGCAGATGTAGGCATGGACGAGACGGGCATAATGGGCGGAGACGGCGCTGGGTCGCAGCAAAGCGCGAACGACTACTCATACATCCACATCCACATCCACATCTACGCACATACCTACATACCTACCTACCTGCCTGCCTATGCATACCGGCCTCGTACCAGCGAAGTGTGCAAGTAACATGATCATGCGAGTCAACGCCGAATATCAATACCCGCAAACGGCGGAGAGGGAGGCCGCAAGGCAAGGCAATCCCCGGCTCGGATATGCACAGAGGAGCGTCCCGCACGCGTAGCCGCATACCTACAAATATATTTGCACGCACACATGTCTATACTGTCAGGTTGGTAGGTATATACATACATACCTATACACACCCATATATCTAATACTTGATATGCATGTCGAAGAGACACGCCTTACCCGTGGCGCAGTGGATTCGCACAAGGTGACCGTCCGATGTCCCGCCCTGAGCAGCCCGTCTCGCCGTCCAAGTCGCGGCCTGCATTTTCCGGCTCTAACCTCGCTCATCTCAGGCCTGCACGTGCCGTGCTTCTCCCCCCCCGACGACCTACTTACATAGGTTCCTACCTACCCACCCGCCCTGTACGCAGACGTGTGCCACGCAAGAAGCGACCGGCAGCCGAAACGGGGCACTCGTGCGGGCTGGGCTGGGCGAGGCAAGGGAGTTGAGTGCACTCGGCGAGAGGGTATGAGACAGAGAGAGAGAGTGTGTGTGTGTGTCGAGGTTAACGCGCCAGCCGCTCTCGTTCGCAGACAGGTGCACACAGGTAGGTTACCTACTTTTACATCGAGCGCCGCGCACAAAAAACCAAAAAAAAAAAAACTCCCCCACGTTTTTCCCTCTCCCGCCCCCCTTCCCACCCCACTCCCAGCGACGAAACCGGGAAACCCGTCCTCTCCTCCTCCCCTCCCCCTCCTCCCCTTCCCTGCCCTCCCGCCGCGACAAGGGCGGTAGGCCGTACCTACCTATGCGATGGGCGCGCGCATATACGTAGGCAGGCAAGCCGACACGCCGCAGCGCTGGTGCGACAGCCCCTAGGAAGGGAAGAGGGGGGGGGGGGGGGTAGCCGCACGAATGAGGCGGCGGCCGCGCGGCGGGTAGCGCGCCACGCCGCCGCCACGCGAAGCCTCGCCGCCCGCGCCGTCGGGCTTTTCGAGAGAGGAAAGGGGAGGGGGGGGGGAGAGAAAGCGTGGGGGTGGGGCGCACAAAGACGACGGCGCCGTCGCAGAGAAATTTTTTGTAAAAGAAAAAGCAAAGAAAAGAAAAGAGAAGAGAAGCGGGTGGGAGGCGCGAGGAGAAGGCATGGGAGATACCTGCTGAAGTCGGCGCGTAGACTGCCTTACCTGATAGGTATATTAAGGCGTGGGATGGGATGTACGGCTGGCTGTGCGACGAGGCGCGGTAACTCGGTTGGCGACTAGCCAGCCTTGCCCTCGGCTGCTCGCGGCGGTGAGACTACGACCGCGACCACGGACAAGGTCGTGAAGTTTCCGGGGGGGGGGGGGGGGGGGAGTGGGCGAAGATCGAGGAGGGCACACGCGGTACGCGGCTGGGGATAGGGCAGATAGGCCGGGTTTGAAGAACTCGCCCATGGTATAGTGATAGGGGCGTCTAGGGGCCGGGCCGGGGGACGATTATTCCCGAGGGCCTGGAACGGGCGCGGTCGTTGCCTGGAACACCCGGAGACGAGCAGTATCTGATGGCTTACGCTGAGCTCCGTGCTACATCATGTCACAGTCATGAGATTCCGGTGGGTAGACGACGTGTCAGGCCGCGCCCAGAAGAGTTATCTGTAGATTCGCGACACCTCCTCCTCCTCCTCCTCCTCCTAAGGATTGCGAGTAAAGGGCCGACCGGCGAGATATGCCTGCGATAGACCCCAAACGAAGCAGACAGGCAGTGAAGCGTATCCGCGCCTCGGACCTGGCCGAGTCCAAAACGTGCCATCAGGCTCGGGACGAATTTCTGCTGCACGTAGGCGGCGTAGCCTTAGAGGGCACTTCTCTCCCCTGCTCTCTTTCTTGTCCTTTCCCCTCGCCTGGCCACCGCTTGTCGGATGAGGTGTGGCACTGCCCGTCCCGACCTACCGGAAATGTCCCGTGCTCACGTTGCAGCACTTCAGGTTTTCACACAGCTTCCCGCACGGGATCTGGCACGTCGCAGCCATCGCCGCCGCCGCTGCCGCCGTCTCGGGCCGCCGTCTCCTAGCCGACGCGCCATCATTAGCGGCGGTGGCGGCGACCGCGCGCGCGCTTGTCTGCGCTCCCGCCTGCCCTACAAACATCCCAGAGCTTCCGCCGTCCTGGGTATTGCGATCGGTGTCCTCGGTGCTGCTAGCCCCAGGGACGGCAACGGTCGAGGCGGCGGAGGAAGAAGAGGTCACTGCCGCTGCCGCTGCCGCTGCCGAGAGCTCCGGCTGCAGCGTCGCCGAGTGAATGCCGTAGGCGTGCAGGCACTCGGCGACGGTGCGCGCGCGCGCCATGAAGTCGGTCATGTGCGCGTCCGATACGACGACGTGTGCCGTCGCGATCGCCTTCTTCTGGTCGAGCCGCCAGATGTGCAACTCGTGCACCGATTCGATACCGGGAATCTAGTGGGAGAGAGTGAGCCGAGGCCCACAGGCAGACAGACAGGAGAGTTAGAAATTGTAGGGGGCGACGACGACGAATATGAGGAGATAAGATGGGGAGGCGAAGGAATAATGATGGAGCTAGTACGTCTCTAGATTTAGGGGGAGGGGGCGCAAGTCCACGCATAGCCGGGGAAGCAAGCGAGACACCGCCACCATAGACACCGCCGTTATGGACACGGCACCAGTCATAGTAGGGCGAGGAAATAAAGACAGCGGCGACTCACCTTTTCGAGGTCATGCTTGACGTCGCCTAGGTCGACGCCGTGGGGTGCACTCTGCATGAGGATGCGGCCGCTGTTCTTGACGAGGGGAACCGATGTGGCGAGGATCATGGCGGCGATGGCGGCGCCGACGGCCGGGTCGGCGTAGAACCGTCCCGGCGCCGGTGCCGCGAGCCACACGGTGAGCGCCGCAGCGATCACCCCGACGTTATTTGCCGCGTCGCCTAGCACGTGGATCAACACCCCCATCATCCCCAGGTCCCGCCCCGGCGACTGCAGCGTCGTGATCGTGTGCCGGTGCTCCGCATGCGCGCTAGTGGGCTATATGTTTTGACCCCGCCGCCCTTCCGTGTCAGTGAAATGGTCCCGCGGCGCGGGGAGCGTTTGGCGTGTGGGTTGCGTGGAGAGGAGAGACTTACCGTAGGGGGTTTGTCGTCGTCATCCCGGTCCTGGCTCGAGACATCTGTAGTTCCTCCTATGCCGGCCTCAATACATACCTGGTTGCGGCTGTGTCCGCTGCCGTCGCCCTCAGCTTGGCCGTGGTCATGCGCGTGCGAGTGGCCGTGGCCACTGTGCTCGTGCAACACAGCCGCGCTTATGATGTTCAATGCCAGGCCGACACATCCTAGGATGAGAACGAGCTTGGGGTTTTCGACGGCTGTAGCAGTTGGTCAGGAAGGTAAGGGAAGGGGAGCAGATTATAAGACACCCACGTTCGAGGAAGATAAACCTCTCGATCGACTGGAGCAAGATGGAGATCCCGAGCGCGAAGAGGAAGACGCCGTTGAAGAAGGCGCCGAGTAACTGGGCGCGCGCCCACCCAAACGAGAAGGCCTTCGGTGACTGCGCAGATTCCGAAATCTGGTATTTATCTTAATCCCGTTCTTCGAAAGCCATCCCAACTTCGAGAGTAAAAGGGTAGAGGGGAATATTTGGAATGGAAGAACGTACAACTATTGCAACTAAGGCAACGATAAATCCGATGAGGTCGTTCATCTGGAGTTGTGTTAGCTGGGCACGGACTTGGCGGGCGGGCCGAGTTTGTCATCGAAGCTAGCAGAGGTCCGGCATACGTAGTGGAAGGCATCCGCGAGAAGAGCTAGAGACCTGGTGTAGAATGCCACTATAACAGCCGAGAATCAGCATGAAGTCAACAGGTAACTGATACCCAGAAGGTACTAAAAGAGGTCGAGCTTCGAGCCAACGTACCAACAATCTCGGCAATGAAGAATGTGAACGAGATGCCTATAGTGATATATAGCGTCTGTTTCGACGAGAGCCGAAGCCAAGCCATGGTCATAGGCAATTGCAGGGTGCAAGTTTGGAGCCGGAAACAGGATGCCTGGAGGATTGACTGTCAAGACTATCGGTGATGATCGCCGAGTCTTGGACAACGAGGGGAGCGGGTAGGTGTTCGTTGATAACCGCGCCGAATGCCTGTTATAGGTACTTATGCGCCAATACAGCAGAACCTGTTCGGGCCTAAACGGTGGAAAACAGATGTAGAAGAGGCAGTGATGCTTCGCAACCCTTTACTAGGAGGTAGGCAATTCGGTTTGAGTAGCCGTGGCGACGAGGTGTTGCTGCTTGAGCACGTTAACGGGAGTTTAATATAAACCGCCTCATGGAAACAGCAATACTGTGGCAACGCCTTCCGCGGTCATTTGCAGGGCGGATGGAGATCGAAGAAGAAGGAGAGATAGAAGGCCCGAAGATGTTGGCTATGCTTCTAAGCGAAAGGATAGCCTTCGCGAACATATCAGTTCCCGTTCGTCGGTCGAACAGAGGCATAGTAAAGTGTTCACCTACCTGAGAATGGATGGTTCCCGAATGCGTGTGCTGTTTCTGGATCACCAGTGAGACGTGAAATCCCTAGCCTTGGGGGGGAAAAGAATGGCCTCTGCGCTGGCAAAGACAACGGAGCCCGACGGCGTTGTGGATGCAGATAAACGTGTGTGATTTACGGATCCGCCTGACTTGGATATGACGAAACGACACCGGCTAATGACAACGTGTTGACTGGGTGGCCCTAAGGTTGAGATCCCCTTTATCTCTCTCTTTTAGCCTGGGGGGACTTAGTAAACGATAGAACGCGAATGCACTCATGAACTATATCAATATGCCAAACGCCACGGATATGTATAAATGGGAGCGTGAACATATACGCGTGTCCATGTCCCGATATATGTGTATTATAAGTGTGTGTGTGCCCCTGTGCTCTTTCCCACGGGAACCGGCCGTTCCGGTGTCTGGCAGACCTATCGAGCACAGCCAACTCACCGGGTTGCTAGATAGGAGAGGGCGGCATACCGTGGACAGTTGCCGGATTCAGTTTGCCCGCAGCGCATCTAGATCCCTCCCCGAGAGCTAGGTATGCGTCGGGTTATCGGAGAATGGTAGCATTGCATGCATCTCGCTTCCGCGACCTGCCTTAAAGGCCGTCCTGCCCGAGTAGGCCTGACGTCGGTGTAAAATGGCGAGGGGTGAATCGATAGGGAAAAATTGGTCGGATAGAGTTCAAACCTGGAGGATTTTGTGACGAGTCGAGGTGGGAATCTAGACACCGCACTTACCCTTGAAGTGCATGGCCACCGTGTTCTACTCGCTATATGATCGCGGGATTTCGAATCCGTAGGTGGGACGGAATCATGGTAGAGTCACTCGAACAACACTGCGCTACACGTCTGACGTATGCCGGGTGACAATACCGCCCCCGTGAAGGCATCACAGATCAACGGGGGAAATTTTGGCCTTGTCCACCACATTGATAGTGGTTGGTGATATGGCAATCTGCAAGTGAGGAGTATTCCGCGTGAACGGCACCGAATACCCGGCGACTAAGAATCTTCGGGGGACGTGAGGGAGAGGCGTCCGGGTACAACAGTGAGCTTGATTGGAGAACGATTTCCGTCGACACGTGTGTATCCTCCCACATATCCAGTGGCGGGCGCGGCTGGGCGTCTGTAGTGCGTTACACAGCCGAATAGTCTGACCGTTGCGAGGAACGAAATCTGGAGCAGGTCGCGATGTTTGCTGACGGACGAGTCGTGTATGAACTGGGGACGACTATGAGGGACGAGGACGACCGGGGTCGTGTGCGTTTTCGTAGTGTCGCCGAGTTCTCGTCGAATAGCTCTACGCATAGGGCTTTTTCCCCTTTCTTGATCTGGGTATGATTTTTGACCCTGGAGACGGGCGTAGAGGAATCGACTACGGGTACGTGCTTGCGTTACCGAAGCGCAAGACTGTCAAGGTCTCCATACCGTCTCTTTTCGAGGATATGATGGCGCAGAATGCCGAAAAATTGGAGGCAATAAGGCTAGGGTAGGAAAGCCGATCAGTTACAGGTATGCAGGTGTCTAGTAAGCAGCCGGATTCGCGGACGGGAGGGCATGCTAGGTAGGTAACACCGAAAAAAATCAAGATCACGGCCCTCGAGTCCGTCTGGTGGCTATTAGCTCGGAGCTCCAATCTGGAAGTCCGAGACCACTAAGCCCTGGAGTTCGATACGGACTCGGAAAACCTCGCCATGGCGTCTTGTCGGTCGCATCGAGCGTGGATAGCTTCCAGACGACAATGAACAGAATCTGGGTTCTGATCATCAGATATTCGATGGCCGGTAGCGGAGGCGAGATATCTGTCGATTCGTCTCCCGAGTGCGCCGCTACTCGCTCTCACCCGCGCCGTCACCCAACCCGCGGATCGTACCGAGGTCTTGGAGAAGAGGGTTCGAGGACCTGCAGCCTCGAGCTGAGATATCTTGGGCCCCTTTTGTTCGATTTTCTTTTCAGGATGCGGCGCGAGCAGCGAATATGCGTGGGGATGTTGAGATACGAAAAAGGAGCGAAACAAGTGCTAATCCCAGGCCCTGATCTTGAAAGACGTGCAAGTTTACCGACCAGTTGACAGAGGACCTCTATTTGAGAATATATCTCAGTATGCAATACTAATTCGTTACATATGTAATCGATTGAGATATGGCATGGTGTTGTGTCTTATCTGCACGTGACTCGTTGTCAATGCAGGCCACCGCCCAGAAGGCAGATCCTCTCGCCGCATTCCGCGAATACCGTCAACTCCTTTTTTCCGTTTCACTTCTACATATGTATGGGCAATGTGAGCATCGCCGCACCAACCGATGACGCGATAACTGCAATACCGAACACGCACCACGCGGGGGAAGCACTCTGTCCTCCTGTAACAATGCATCCTGGCGTGCTTGACGTAGGATAATAGAGGCGCAATGTCTCGAAGCACCAACTTCTCGCCCTCGGCACCGCGCCGAGCCACGCAATGGACGTCACACTTGCGACAGTTCAGCAAATCGAGCTTCGACAAGACCTCTGCCGAGTCCTCGATTGCTCCCGATCCAGCCGCTCCTACCGGCTCCGCCTCCCGAGATACCTCGTCGTCGAAGCGTGTGAACGAACGGATATGCAGCGTGACCATTAACGAGTCCGTCATTTATGATGAGGTCCTCCTCAATCTCGACCTGTTCGGAGGCACCATCCAACCCGGCACTCTGATGTCTATCGTTGCGGTCAAGTCGGACCAAGACCGAGCACCGGTTTCTCAGTACGGGAGTCTGAGGCAGACACCCCATTACCGGGGATTCGTCCCTGCTGCGGCTAACGAAGATCCCTCCAAGCTCGATAACGATGCGGGCCAAAGGTACATCTTCGTCGCCAAGGACGTCTCGAAGGAACTGAAGGGTAGACACCCGAATATCGAGGTCTACGTCTCCAAGCAGATCGGCGCCGCCTTCAATATGAGGAAGGGAACTCAGGTTGTCCTCTCCCCGGTTGACCGCTTCTCGCCTGCCAATGAGGCGTCCCACGTCGAGCTCTCCTTCAAGGACATGTATCTGTCCCGCGCTGACATGTGGAGGCTCGCCGTCACCGACTTAACAGACCGAACTGTGTACAAGGGCCAGGCGGTATACTTCCTGGGAACCATCAAGGCTACCGTGAGTACCGTTTTTGTAGAGGGTCGTAAGGTACAGTCCGCATTCTTTGGCCGCAACACGCGTCCTATCTTTCGAAGCGAATCTGCCAGATACGTTCTCTTCATACAGATGGCGCGCGAGATGTGGGACTTCGACTCCGATGCCTCGGGTGAGATTATGTTCTACAAGGTCGTCAACGGATTCCTGCCCGCTTTATTCAAGAAATGGGCACTGCTACAAGTCAAGCACTTGGTCAGCATTGTGCTCTTCGCTAGGGTTGAATATGACACAGGCCTGAATATAGAGTTGGCCGGTTCGGATCTCCATAGCCATTATTATACTGGCTTCCAGACCTCTGGGGACAGACGCCCGTTCAAGGACTTTTACCGAGTTGTTGTCAGTGAAATGTCTAGCGGGGAGTGGACCAAGATCCTGCACCAACTCAAGAAGGAGTTCAACGATTTCCGTCGTGATATTAGCCTTCACCACCGAGACGCGATGAGCAGTGCTACGGACGGTCCGGAGGACGTATCCGCTAGAGGCACATCGGCCGCCAAGATCAAAGCGCAGTCTTCGCTGGCCATGTATGGAAATTTTCTCGAGGCCATCAATATGGCGTCGTCTTTGTATGCGCACGACTATATAGATCGGGACCTGCTGCGCACCGGTATATCCATAGTAGTCATCAGCCCTGGGCCAGGCGTCTTTGAAGTGGAGTATGAATCCTTGCGGCGGACAACTGAGGCTCTGGTCGGCAACGGGATCGGCATTGATCTGATATGTATCCCGAACATACCTCTTCATTCCGTTCCTCTATTCCGGTACCGAAATCCCCACTTTCTCGAGGCTAACCAGAGGTCTCACTCTCGGGGGGTGAGGAGCCGCGAGAGTACCCCCAAACAGCCAACGCCTCTGGCTTCCAGCCTTACCACGCTGGGCGAATCTGTGTCCCCCACGAAGGCGGGTGATCCGTCTAGTCGGGTTGATTTGGCAAGCTCTACGACGTACGCAGACGAATGGGTCTTCGCCGTGCCACAGTGGTTGCATATATCTTACTGGACTGGAAAGTCTGAAGAGGCGTTGTCTTATCAGGGCATCACTCTGTCGACCTTGAACCATTCTCCAAGTGAGACTCTGGATGATTTCACCATTCGATGTAGACTCTACGACCTCCAGATGAGAAGCGTGCTCGAGACTAACGAAATCGAGACAACTCCACTGCATGCCGATCCCGCTTATTCAAGTACCGTCGGCGCCGTTGAGAACGGGAAGAGATTGCTTGGTAGTGGTGCTCGTCCGTTGGCCCCTAACAATAGCCGCAAGGCCACGGAAACCTTGTTTGAGCCAGTATATGGCTTTCTCAGATTTAATCCCGAGAAATTGGCCAAGACGGGAGAAACGCTGCTATGGAAACAGCTGCAGAGCTACGATGAGACAAGAGCTCGGCTTCCGGCGCGTCGACCTTCAACGCTGGCCGACACCTTTCGAGAACTAGACGAGAGCGCCGGTAAACAACTGGTAGAAGACGCGAACCTCTTCGGCACCTCAGTCGGGGACACCCGAGGAGCGGGTTCGTCGGTGTTATCCTCGAGTGTTACGTCGACCAGGGTTAGGATAGATGGGTCCGCATCGACTGCCGTTTCTCGACGCAATTCTACGGTCAATTCCCAAGCTAAGCTGACAGCGAAGCAACCCAAGATTATGAGGCAGATTAGTCTCGGCCAGCGCGGCTTCGGTATCGCGGCTCCCACGTTAGCAACAGCTGAGCTGAGAACAGAGACTGTTTCTGGCGTGGGGACAAGCAGCGCACTCCAAGTCGCTTCCACCCCGAGGCTCGTCCCCGGGACGCCCACTAGGCCCGCCACGGCTCGGCCAGGCTCCTCGAAGGCGACGGCCACTACTGATATCCTACAGGCTTTGGACCAATCTGATTCCTTGGCCGAACTCACGCAAGCAACACCTAGTCGCCCGATCCAGATTAGAATTCCTACTCAGCCTCTCGATCCGATCAGCACGTTGAGATCTGGCCAAATGCCAGCAACACCCGTCGCCAGGAGTGTGCGGCTCGACGACCGAGACCTGAGGTACTCAAATGCGCTCAGGCAAGAAGATCAGAAGAGGCTCTATAATTCGAAACTACGGGCCGGAGCGGTGCCCGAACTGCCCTCAACGCTGTCTCCCACCACTGCCATGGCGCCGTGGCTGGTGGTTCTTAATCCGTCAAATCCGGACGTGAACAGGGTCGACGACTCGATCCTGTTCAGTCGATGGCAGCACGTCTTTCCGCGGCCATCCGAGATGAGGGTTATGAAGTGGAAATCCTTGTCGTGCCCTGCAGCTGTTCCGCTAACTACGGAATATTTTCCCACTCGGGTACAGTTCAACACCGAGTACCAGCGGCAGCCGTACAATGTCTCACAAGAGATAGACGAGGATCTCGTCGAGCAACCCAAATCGCGCGTAGAATTTCTGAGAGAGCTAGTTAGTGCTCGGCTATCTCACGGGTTTCAGATCGTGATCGGCCCGTCGGTGGCTAAAGCGTTTGACCAAAAGGCCGTACGGATAGCGGACGTCTTCTCCATAGACAAGACAGTCGGCGATGGGACAAGCATCTTTATGAGCGTCGGAAATACCATACATCAATTGTCGTGTGTTAATGGCACCGAAGTCGAAGTAAACATTTACGTACGAAAGCCGACCGAGCCGTCGACACCGATGAACCACACGTCTCTATATAGACCGGCCATCCGGACCCTGCTGGATAAGACATACGATACCGTCGATATCGACATAATGACCCCCAAGCCGGAGCGCAACTGGAACTATATAGACTACTATCTCGCCGGCCACAATGACGAGATGATCGAAAACCTGAGGTACTGGCGCGCTCGATTCGTACTTATACCCATGTATCCTAGGACGCCGTCTGCTCCCGTCGCACAAAACGAGGATGACGAAGAAGAGGTACGCCTCGAGGGAATCAAGAGACTTGCCCAGTTTTGGCAGCGACATCGATTTCTTTCGCCCTCTGAGCGGCAATTCCAAAGTTCTGGGGCTAGGAAACGGGATCCGAACCCTCTCGACATCACGTACAAGACCGAAGACCCGTCTGTAGTAATTTCTGCGGAAACGGAGCCGGCTCTCTCTCTCTTCGATCACGCCGAGCAGACGCATCGCAAGGTCCTGGTGTCGAATAAGGAACGATTCTCCAAGACCAACTTCAATGTTGCCACTCTCGCCGAAGCGATACAGCTGCCCGTTGACCTAGGAGGGATTCGGATGCAGACACGACGCTGGCATTTCCGAATCCACTACCACTGCTTCATCGGGTCTGACATGACGACCTGGTTGCTGGACAACTTCGAGGATCTCGAAAGCCGGGAGGAAGCAGTGGAGCTAGGCAATTCCCTAATGGTTTTCGACGATGAAAAGTCGAAGGATAAGGACGGTAGCGGCAGGGACGCCAAAAAGGACCGCGACCGCGGCATCTTCGTCCACGTCGAGAAGCGACACCCGTTCCGCGATGGTCAATTCTTCTATCAGATCGTCAGCGATTATGCGAAGCCTCATTCGCTCAGTTGGTTCAATCCGAGGAGAAGAGACGTCTCGGTCCCTTCTACGCCGTTATCAGAGAACCCCCCGAAAGACTCGCCGCGACCTAACCCGGCTGGGATGCAGCGGCCGATGTCGATCCACGAAGAAGGCTCACCCGTTTCGGGCAGCACGACGCCGACCCTGGCAACGGCTGGCGGGGCGCGTCTAAAGGTGCTCCTGAGCAAGATGATGAAGTACGACGTAGACCATCGCAAGAAATCGTATCGCCCCGAGCGGATCAATCTGCATTACGATCGGCTCCATAACCCCGATAACTGCTACCACATCCGAATCGATTGGATGAACGTGACGGCGAAACTGATCGAAGATGCCCTCAAATCCTGGGCGGCGATAGCCGCGCAACATGGCCTCCGCCTCGTCGAGGTGCCCATCGCGGAGATCAGCCGCATCACCAGCGTCAACCCCTTCCGCCGGCCGTACCATATCAAACTAGCACTCCAGCCCCCTGCCCAACGTCCTACAACCTATTACGACCCTGGTTCGTTCGTTCCGCAGACTCATCCTGGAAAACACTACTACCAGAAGGCTCTGCTGAGGAAGTTTGACTACGTGCTCGACGTCGAAGCCGCGTCTAACTTTCCGGGCAACGTGGATGTCGGTTACTCGTGGGGCAAGCCGGACTTCCGGTACTCTCAATACATACATCGCTCAGGCATGATTCTGGCAGAGATCACGGATGAAGGCGATTTCCTACTCCTAGCCAACAGGCTCTACAGCAATAGGACTGCCGCGTTCCAACCTGCCCAGCCGCGCGTCGACACGACGGCGCCTGCCGAACGTCCGTCGCGACTCATGACTTCTGGCGTCGGGTATACCAACTATAATCTAGTCGAACCTACTCCCATCTCGTCGCCCATGTTCAGACCCGTCCTCTTTCCGTCGCCAGCCTCCCGGATCCCGCCCGAACCGTCACCTAGCAGCGGGGCCAGCGGGCCGCGAAGCTCTCCGGTACCCGGCTATGGTCTGAGCGAGCCCGAAGCACTCAAAGACGCGCTCCTCGATTTCTGCAGCAACGCGAAGCTCCTCGAGGCGTTTTACAAGGAGACGCTGGAGAAGGGCGTGACGGGAACGCCCATGGTAGGGGCGGCGCCGTTCGGACCCGATGCCGTGCCGGACGCCAATATCCCAACCCTAGTCCTCGGAGGCAACAGCGCCGGCGGCGAGCAGAGCACCAATCCTAGCTCTCGCGTGCCGACGCCGAGTCTAGCGGGCTCCCTCTTTCGGCGAGGCAGCATTCAATATTAGGCAGTTGCGGCGCGATGCTACGATGTGACCCCAGCCTCGTGTGATTTGGATTGGCGATAAACCCTGTGACGAGAACACGACGCCCTGTTTAGGGAGGCATACGTGCATGCACGCATAGGGTTAAATCTATTGCAGGCATGGTACCATGACGGGGTGCCTTGCTAGGCGTTGACGACACCTGCCTCGCGTAAGGCGATATCAATGGAGGAAAATGATGTATGTGTAGTAAGGGTGAAGAAAAGAAAATCTTCATCACGAACTAAGCCACGGTCGACACGCGGGCCGTCAGCGGGCGGTGTGCTTCCTACTCGTACGGGCGTCTAAAATGAGGAATCGGCCTACGCAAGAGATGTCTATTATGCAGGACTTGCCAGGGTCCAGAGCGTGCATTGTCGTAATACGTAGGCATGGCGACGGCGGGCACCCGCGGATCCCGGATGATAGGCCTCCCACCCTCCTCTCCGGGACCGCGGACTTGGGTGGGGATGCGATGCGGTCGGGGGCTGACGGACGCTCTCCTCGCTCGGGCGCCTAGTTGGTTGGGCTGTCTGTAGACTATAATTGGTGCCGGCTTGGCGAAGTGCATACTTGTATGCGCATACGCCGCTGGAGGAACGCGCGGGCGCGCAGGCTGGATCTTTCGTTTGTAGGAGCAAACGCCCACGAAGGCGGCAGCGGATGGATGCACCGTGTAGGCGCCGCCCCTCGCGCCGCGACGACGAGCGACGACGGATCGAGAGGATCTGGTTTGCTGTGGGCTTTGGGGTAATAGAGATAGGCAGGGTGTTTGTCCCCGACGGGACAGCGCAAGACCTGGACGTGGAGGGGTGATGTGTGGGATGGAGTGGTGAGCTTATCGCTTTGTAGGTATCATTTGCTGCTTGCCGGGGCCTATCAGGGCTGGTCCGACAACGGCCTACCAACCATCTCTAGGCGCGAAATAGGAATCCGCCATCGCGCGCGACTGCGCCACCTCTGGATTGACGGGGAATGACATTGGCGCCGTTGAAGGGTGCGACGCGGTGATGAGGTATATATGTGCACAGGTGTCACGCATCTAGGTGTATTCACGGACGGGTTGCGCTGGCGACAAGAAGTGCGATGACGGGGTTGGTTGATTGGGAGAAGCCAAGGCAGATTAGGTGCCGAGGTACACACCCAGCTATTCTGAACCAGCGCCACATTTCGACCTACCAAGGCGTAGGTCCCCACCGGCTACCCCATGACAAGCTTTGGGACAAGGCCCGAAAGTGTCTTGGAATGTCTTGGAGATGCTTGTTGACACTACATGCCTTGGTTCGGGCCCGGGACGCTGTAATTATATACCCACGTTCCGTCCCCTTTCAGAATCACACATTGCAATCTCCTGTTTGGTAGCGTTAGGCCGAGAGGAGAGCTGGCCGATCGGCCCATCACTACCGCATCGCTGCACCTTGTGCACGTTGGGACGTAGGTAGGACCTGAATATGTACCGCCCGGTGGGTGTGAGACCACGAGTGTCGAAGTTCGCGAATCAGCACGACACCGACACGTAGAGTTGGCAACATTGGGTGCCAGCGTGGGACAACGTGACGACGCCGCGGAACGACGGGATCCGGACCCGCGAAACAGGCCATGCACGCGGGACGGGTTGGCAGCGGTGAACAAATCACGGTTGGCTCCGGTCGGTCACTATATTATCAGTTTGTCGCTGCGTAAAGCGGTGCCTCTGTGACTTAGGGATGATGGATTGGGTCGGGCATTTTGGGGACACGTTGTCTCTGTCATAGGAGTCAGTCTCCATCATGGCGTTCGCCGCGGCTTGAGGCAGACAGACCGTTCGTGGACAAGCAGGGAGGAAGGGAAAGAAAAGAGCAGAGCAGCAAGGGAAATTGAAAAGGGGTGAGGACAGGATGTGGTGGTGGTGGTGGTGGTGGTGGTGGGAGAGAGGACGCGAGGGGGTAAAACCCTTGAAGGTGTTTAGATTAGAGGTACGTACGCAGCAGGGCTCTTGATCTAGGTACCTACCCTCCGGGGTAGCCCTACAGGTTGGGAAGATGACCGCGTTGCGAAGCAGATAGTACGCGTTGGTACCTATATCAAGGCACATACCCACGTAAACCAGCGCTTATAAGCTGCATGATTCCACTGTCTCTGTCTCCGTAACCCGACACGGGCATGATCCTGTATATAATAACCATGGAGGGCAGGAGAACGCAGGTGAGGTATTAGGTAATATACCTACTTAGGTATCTACCTAGGTAGGTATCTACAGCTTGGACCAAGGTGCCCCCCGCCTCCCATCCTTGATGTTGAGTATATGTTGCGCCACCCCGGTCCGTCATGCGATCGGGTAGGTTGAGTCGCTGCCCCCCAGAGCAAATCGAATCCCAAATATTAGACCTCTTGTCCTGTTTAATATCGTCGAGACAAGGTAGGTATCGGTGGCATCTGCCGTGGTGCTGGTTAGGTACCTACCTAAGGTATTTGGTGCACTGGGCTGTGTTACGGTTACGGCTGATTACCTGGGTCGGACTTTTGATTACCTACCATGTATAGGTATAGGTACATGCACACGAGAGGTAGGTAGGTGGTATACCTCCCGAAGAAGGTGGTTGAGGTCCCCTAATCTACCAACCGTGTCCCTATTCTCTCTGTCCTCCCCCATTCCCTTCACAAACACACCCCAGCAGCCAGGAATTTCACCATCCTTTTTTTTTTTCCCACCTTGCCGTCATCTCTGATCCATTCCTATCTCAACCGCCTTCTCTAGCGTCCCCAACCGTGTCGTCGCGTACTCAGGTCTGCCTTCGCCTATGAATTGGCCCGGGAGAAGATCCCCCGGCCGCGCATTCAAAGCCGATCGATAAGACGGTATACAGCCTCTCCAGCTTGGCGACAACCCCCCTCTACTTGCATCTCGGAGCCGCGGCATTCGGATAGCTACCTACCTAACCCGTCGACCTTCAGCCCCCAAAGCGCAAGGCAACCAATCCGTGCCCTTCTAGGAACAACGCGTCTATCGCTTTCACGTTCCCGCACAAGGCTTTACAAGGAGGCCTATCGTCGTCGAGGCTGATAAAATGGCCGACGAATGTAAGTCGAATTCTCGCTCTGTTGCCTGTTCCCCCATCTGCCCACGCGCAGTCCCGTCCGCAGCAACGTGCGTAAGGTCGAGATGGATCGTTCGCGACGATATACCTATATATACCCACCATGCCTCTCGGGGCACGTCAATTATGCGTGCGCCAGAGACGGAGGCCTTTTAGGGTTATTAGGGTTGCTATATCCACTAGTCTCGCAGCCACGGCGGAATAAGCAATTCGCGATATTATTCGTGGCATGGGTTCGGCTCCAAGGCTCAATGACCGTTATACATATGGCCGTGCCATTGTCCTCCCTCCTTGATGCTTGGTACCCGCTACTCTAGCATTATTAACGAGAACAAAGACGGATACGTTGTTTGATAACTATGTTCTGCTTCGCCCGGCGCCCAGCGTGCTTCTTTGTTTTCCCGCCCTCTACTTATCATGTTTACTTTATCCTCGTGGATTTTTGCCAGTCGTAGCGAACTGTTCAAAATATCTCACTTGCTCGCACCATTGGATATCCGCTTACAGTATGGACTCACAACTAGTCAATCTCAGGAAGCTGAAGGCGAGGGCTCATGCTCTGGGTCGCCGCGACTCCGGTGGTAGTACGATTCTTAATCCCTTCAGGCGCATCAGCTATGGACCTCCACCGCGCAGTAAGACCATGGGTGCTGCAGAGGAGGGTAAAGCAGGCGATCTCGGCCTCGACCCTTCGACGGTTGCCGCGTCGGCGACAACCCAGGGACGAGCTGCTAGGAATAGCAATGAGTTGAGAGGCGCCCGCGGCGAGCAGGGTGACATATTCGAATCTCAGGCGACGACGACTGTTGGAAACGATACGGCAAGCACCACCAGCATGCGACATCGAGGGGGGCCAGAGAACCACACCGACGACCTAAGCAGCATCCACGAGGAAGAGCCGGAAAAAAAGAAGAAAGACGGCTACTTCTTCAAGCATATCGAGCCCGCGACGCCTTTCACCACGTGGAACCAAATCCAACGTGTCTTCTTCTGCTCACCCATCAATATCCTAATCCTCGCCGCGCCCGTGGGAATTGCTCTGCACTTTATTAACTATGACGGCCGCGTGGTGTTTGCCGTAAACTTCATCGCCATCGTCCCCTTAGCAGCGATGCTGAGCAATGCCACCGAGGAAATCGCCATGCGGACAGGCGAGGTCCTTGGCGGGCTTATTAACGCATCTTTTGGGTAAGTTTCCTCGCTCATATTTTGCTCTTAACTTGTACGAAGCGTCGTCCTGTGCTGACTGTAACTAGGAATGCCGTGGAATTAATCGTGGCTATCATAGCTCTCACCCAGAACCAGATCAAGGTCGTGCAGACGTCGTTGGTCGGCAGCATCCTGTCGAACCTCCTTCTCGTCCTGGGCTTCTGCTTCTTCTGCGGCGGCATCAATCGCCGCGAGCAATACTTCAACACGACGGTGGCCCAAACCGCGGCCAGTCTGCTGGCCCTATCCGTCGGAAGCCTGATCGTGCCGACTGTTTTTGCGCACACGGACGATTTGAACCAGGCCGATGTTACCCTAAGTCCTGATGCCGTCCCTAGCATATCCCACGGCGTTGCCCTCATCCTGCTGATCGTCTACGCTTCCTACCTCTTCTTTCAGATGAAGACCCACGTCACTCTGTTCAATGAGGAGAGCCAAAAAGTGCCCTCGAAAAACATTTTCGGTAAAAAGGGGGTTGACAGGACGGTTGCCTCCGCGATTACCATGACGGGGGCTAGCAACGCCGGAGTTCGTGACGAGAGCGGCAAGGTGAGGGAGGTGATGCAGACCCCCGAGCCCGTGGAGGAAGAGGAAAGTCCCCAGTTGAGCTTTCTTGTCGCCTTCGTCACTCTGATCTGCGCTACCGTCGTTATCGCGCTCTGCGCCGAAGGGATGGTGGGTGGCATCGAGGCCATCACGTCGTCCGGGGCCATCAGCGAAGAGTTCGTCGGTCTTATTCTCCTCCCGATCGTCGGAAACGCCTGCGAGCACGCGACAGCGGTCACCGTGGCGATCAAGGACAAGATGGACCTCGCCATCGGTGTCGCCATCGGATCCTCGATGCAGGTGGCGCTGCTCCTGATCCCACTCCTCGTTATTATCGGCTGGGGCATGGGCAACCAGGACATGACGCTCGCCTTTGACACGTTCCAGATCATCGTCCTCTTTGTATCCGTCCTCCTGGTCAACTACCTGATCGGTGACGGCAAGAGCCATTGGCTGGAAGGCCTGGTTCTGGTATGTCTATATGCCATTATTGCTACCTGCGCCTGGTGTAAGTTAACCTCCCCTCCCCCTTTCTCTGTTTCTCTCGCCTTAATTTCAAGCGGAAGCTAATTATCTGCCTTAGTTTATCCTATCATTAATGAGAGTACATCTTCGTAGGTGTACTGTCCGACGAGTTCCTCGTAACCATGGTGTCGGAAACACAACGCTCGACTTCGGTTCTCGTACAAACGACCGACAAACGATTATTCTAATTTGTCCAGTCGTCGCGATGCGCCGTATCATTTGCCATCTGGCCCGTCTGTCTTTCTCACTTCCAACCCCTCTCTTTCCCGGTCCGCCGACCTGACCAAAACTTGGCATGTTTTATTATTATACCCCGTATCACAGAAACGATATTGTGATCTGCCGTTTCGCGTTGCTTTTTCCCTCTATCCTTCTCGGCCAGGCTATTACATTCGGCCAGGCCGGGATGTCACTACAGAGTGAAAAGGAAATAAACTCGGGTGCCGTTTTCTTTGTTGCTTTTTCTTCATCCCTCTGAAAAAGAAGTTGAGTAATGGAGCTTCAGTGAGAAGCCTAACCTCTCACAGTTTGAGAACTAAGGCGTTAAGGCGAAATGCTATTTGTCTGTGGCGCATAGACGGTTAGCCAGGCTAAGCGGGTAACCAAGGCCTCGTTTAGGGAAATCCCGAGAGAGCAAGGGAGGGTGCTCTTGGCAATCAGCCAAGTTCGGCACTAGATAGGGAATGCCTGGGGCAAGTAGAGCTCTGACTGAGGTGATGAATTAAACGGGATTAATAGCATCTTTCGACTTTGTGTGCGTGGTTCATGAGGCGTTTGCAAGCACGACTCTGGGTGTGGCTTCAGCCCACAGGGGTTATACTGCTTGGAGAAGCTATCTACCTACTTCATATTTGCTTTTTGCTGTCTATCGTTCCTGGGTCACAGCAGTACAGGCCACTGTATACCCGACAAGAGAGCCTACCTTCCTACCAGCACGCTCTCGACCTCTCTGTCCGCCTCAGTTGATAACCGACTAGCCAACCACCTACATCGGTTATACAGAGGCGCTACGTACGACCGGGGTCACCTCGGGTTGAGTAACACGCCGCGGCGGCGTTCTTATCTCCGGGGCCCCGCGTGCTAGATACGTCGGCCCGATCCTTTCTAAATCTTGGCTGACTGGCTGGCTTGGTCGCTCGTTATGGGAACCTGTATGTGGATGCGGTAGCCGACCCGTCATCTACCCGGGACACAATGTGGATAGGTCCGCGTGCGCAGACCGAGGCGCGTCAGAAGAGGTGTAATAGGCAGGCAAAGGTGACGTATCTGCTCTCCCCTGTCTCACCTCCTTATCCTGTTATCCCCTTCTCTGCCCCCGCCTCGTTGTTGCCGCCTCGTGCCCACGTGTTATCGATGTGCGCATGCATACGTACGTGGTGCGGCGGGCTAGACGTGGCGGTGGGCGTCTCTTTCCTATCTCCTTTCTAGGCTGTCGATCCGTCAGACGCCTCCGCCAACGACTGCCTTGACTGACGGACTTCGGCGGGCGTGTGGGATGTGACGTGCATCCTGAGCGCGATCCACAGACCGCCTTTCGCAGGTAAGGAGGCCCGACACATCATGTTTTTTTCATCCTGTTTCTCCTGGTCCGCCCTGATTTCTGCGCCTCATTCGCTGCTCGCTGGTAGGGCAGAGCCTGCTCCCGCGCCACGCAGGTTTCGGCGCAGTGCTGGCGACTGGGGAGACAGCGCTGCTTCTAGAGCGCGGCCACGGCTGTCCTGCTGTCGCGGGTCGGCGTGAGTTGTCGGACGGGACGCCGCGGGAAGGTTGGGCATCCAGTCGTGGCGTGGTGTGGCGTGGCGTGGGTGCTATTAGCCATAGGGAAGAGGGGTCGCGCAGGCAAGGGACTGCAGAGGGGGTGGACACGCAGGTGCCTGAGGCCAGGAGGCGCAGGAATCCGGATCCCGGGTGTTGCATTATGATTCATCGATGCCGCGTACGAGTGAAGCCCGACGTGACTTGTCGCAAAGCCTGCGGGATTGATACCGCGTCTATTACCTATAGCCTCTGGTTGGGTGTGGGCGAGACGGAAGATCCCTCGCGTGCGTGACGAGGATGAGGGAAATATTATCAAATAACAATTACCAGGGGTGGGGTATAACAGGTTGACCTCGGGCTGGATCGCAGATATAGGGGTAGTTGGATACTCGCAGCGGTCAGATAGACAAACGGGATGGTGTGTCGGTAAGAGGAAAGTTGTAGTTTGTTTTGGGGGGGGGAGAAGGGGATAGAACCTAGGAGAGGAATAGGGGTTGATGGTGAAGGAATAGTTAAGTTACTATTTACGGACCTCGTTTGGGCACTCAGCTTCAGTGCTGGTGACCTTCTACTTATTACCCAGCGAGCATTATGGGCGTGCCTGATCTTTCGAGCGAGCTAATACATACGCAGAGATTTAACTCCTCCGGGGCTGCGGTGCAGAAAACTCGGAAACAAGAATCAATGGGCAATTATTGATTACTATCGCTAGTTCATTGCATGCAGCAATATTATAAGAGTACTTCTGGTGCCAGGCGTAAAGGCCGAAAGCCAAGTTAGTCGGTATAACGAAAACGAATTCACAGCCAATCCGACGCTCTAATGTGTCTAACCGCTATCGTCGCATTCTTCTCACCCCGCCACATCGCAACTCTACCGCTACCAATTATACCTTCATCCTCCTCCCGTACTCCTCACTCCTCCTTGATCCTCAGGACGGCCTTGCCAAAGTTCTTCCCCTCAAACAGCTCGACAAACGCCTCGGCGGCGCGGTCGATGCCGGTCGTGACGTGCAGGCGGGCGCGCAGGCTGCCGTCGGCGAGCCAGGCCTGGACGTCGCGCTGGTGGCGGGCGGCGTAGGCGGGGCCGAAGTCCGGGTCGGAGACGAAGAAGCCGCGCATGGAGAGGCGCTTGAAGAGGAACTCGACGAGGTTGCGGACGCCGGCGCGCTGCTCGAGCGGGCGGTTGTAGTCCTGGATCATGCCAGAGACGACAACGCGGCCGTGGGTCTTGAGGTGGGCGAGCGCGGCCTCGAGGTGCGCCCCGCCGACGTTCTCGTAGTACACGTCGATGCCGCCGGGCGCGAGCCGCGCGAGCGCCGCCGCCGGCGCCTCGCGCTTGTAGTTGAACGCCGCGTCGAAGCCGAGCTCGCGCGTGACGAACGCGGCCTTCGCGTCGGACCCGACGGACCCGATCACCGTCATGCCCTCGCGCTTCGCCAGCTGCCCGACCATGGACCCGACGGCGCCGGCGGCGGAGCTGACGAACAGCGTCTCGCCGGCGCGCGGCCGCCCGATCTCGTACAGCGACGAGAACGCCGTCAGCCCCGGCATGCCCAGCGGGCCGAGGAAGTACTCGGCGGGCAGCGCGTGCGGGTTCGCGAGCACGGCGACGCGGCCGAGCTGCGCGGCGCTCACGGCGGCGAACTGCGCCACCGGCAGCGGCGCGCCGACCACGTCGCCGGCGCGGAAGCGCGCGTCGTCCGACGCTAGCACGCGCGCCACCGCGTCATTCTCCACCGCCGCGCCGACTGCGAACGCCGGCTGGATCGACGGCTCCGCCGGGTCGCGCAGTCTGAATCGCAGATACGGGTCCAGCGACACCGAGAGCACCTCGACTACCAGCCCGCCCGCCGGCACCGCGGCTAGGTCGATCTCTCGCTCTTCGATCGCCAGGTGCTCGCCCGGCACCGGCTGCGAGGTCGGGATCTTTTTGAAGACGAGGGTCTTGTTGGCGACCATGGCTGTCTGAAGAAGGGGGGGGGGGTTAATTATAAGGGGTGGGTATAATACGTCGGAAGGGGGAAGGGTAGGAGTGATTTGGATGTCTAGGCGACTTTGGTCTAGGCCGAAGCTGTGCTATGATGGCGAGTTGCTCGAATTCTGCGGCTCCCTTTCCGTTTTGGACCGCCGGAACGCCTCCTTATATAGGCACCTCCCATCTTTGTGCTCTCGCCTCTGATAGAACAACGGCGACTTTCGCCTTCGGATACCTACGTGTGCATGAGTAATCAATGGCCCCTCCGGCGGACCGAGCTCGAAGCCGGGCTGCCTATCCCACAGACGCAAGGCCTGCCGTCGGCTAACCGCAGCCATACACGGCCGCGCCGGCTTACCAACGAGGGGAAACACCAACGCAACCCTCCTCAGGTGGGAAGTTGGTCCGTTTCGGCGATGGCTCGCGGTTTGCCCGGTGTTGAGCGGCCCAGCAGCGAATAGAAGCCGCGCGCATATAAAGCTGCGAGGTCATTCTCGGGGTGGTTCGTGGCGGGCGGCCCGCGGTAGCTGTGTCTTGGGTAGGTAAGATGACGGCACCGGCGAGGGTGATTTCAAATCCAAAAGGGGGGGACGGCCGAGGGACCCGCTACGGCGATATGTGCACGTAGCGGAGCAGATATATATAGTAAACGGGTAGTGATTGCGCGTGTAAGGAGATTCCTTGGTTCGGCGTTAGGCTCTTTAGTCGCATATCCTCGCCAAGCCTCTAACGCCGCGGCGATAACCTCCCCTTATGCTCTGTCATTCTTCTTCGCCGCGTTGACAACGTCTTGTGGGACGCTGATTTGCGGGCACTGCGAAGGAGAGTATCGCTTCGAAGACCGAGTTCCTTTGTTCTATCTAGTGGGCAATTATTAATAATGGTGATTTCATTTTGGACGTTGAGGGAATACATGCTTCGAGACACGCTTTTGTTGCTTATCAGGCTACAGCATTCCCAGATCGGCACCGGTTACCGGCAAGCCATATAGACTGAGCTCAGGTGTGGGGTGGAGAGGGTGGTAATGGGGTGAGCGGTCCTGTCATGTCGTCGCTGGATGTCTATCACTGGACGAGGGCGTGTGCAATGAGAAGCTTGGCATCCGGCGAAAAGGCTTGCCTATGCTGACTTTGGTATTTCGTTCATAGGCAGCGATGCCGCAGACGAGAGAAGTATGGGGGCCAGGGGACGGAGAGCTGTTCGGTGTTGAGGGACGCCTCACCGAAGACGCGAAGCCTGGGCTTCCCCCTATCCCTACGCTTAGCCTCCCTCCCTTTATAGTACAGTAAGTAACTGAAAATGACTGAATTTCCGACGAATAAACGACCACTAGATCAGGTCGGATTCAAGAACAGGGCTTGAGCTCGGTTGTCTCTATATACCCAATCCTGTTTACCCAAGTAGGTTACCTATTCTATAAGTTACTAAGTAACTGCTTTGCTAAGGAGTTACTTGAAGCTTGGCTCCGTCGTGGTAGTTTAGGTATTGGTGGCGTGCTTTGGGGTACTGCGGAAGGCATCGATGGCCACATCTGCTTAAATTTCTTGTGCGAAGCCTTTTGCCTTCTAATCTCTATCTTGCTCGTGGTCTGAAGTAGCTGCTCGTCGGTTCTTTGTTCGAGCGGAAGATACGATGAGCAAGGCGTGTGATGATATGTGGATGTGTGGGAGCGGGAGGAATCGCCATACGGGATGAAGCTGAGCTGCAGCAACGAAGGAAGCAATTGGAAGAGGATGGGGAGGCGCTAGCTCTGGTCGTTGGGCATCTCAAAGGTGGCCGGAGTGATACCGGCGGCCAGGATCGCACCCGAATACCAACTCTCGTGAAACAGGCCGCTAATCATGGCGCGCTCCTTCGGGCAGCATAACTCGGATAGAAGCGAAGAGGCACCCGTAATAACGAAGAGAATCCCAAAGCCGAGGGGGAACCGAGTGACGATCAACATAGCACCTACGTCAGTATTGTACCAGCCCTAGTTTCCCGAGATACGCGAAGTGGCGCATGCATACCGCTAATGAAAGCAATTTGGATGAAGACGATGACGACGACAATAAGAGATCCAAGCACGATGTTGAACTTCCGGCTGGAGCGGCCGTTGACCCACGGTACGATGGGAAATGACTCTGATGGATCTGACATTCATCATTGCGAATATAATACCGAGGATAGCGCCGTCCGGGTGACCGAAGTCTGGAGACGGGCAAGGTAGTTAGTTAGAGGCAGATGGTAGTGACAGTAGGGCTAGGTGGCTTTTACCTCGCTTATATCCCACCGCTAGGAAAAGACTAGAAAAGAAAGGTAAGAAGGTAGCTAGAAAGGCATAGAAAGAAAGAAGTAAATAGCTGTAATTAGTAATGGCTATAGGTCTAAGTCTAACTAATGAAAATATAAGTATGCAACCTATATAAATACACATCTAAAAGGCTACGTAGCCTAGATCCACCGCATCACTACAGTATATAATTTATTTTTAATATGTATCTTAACCGTAAGGCTAAAAAGTATATAAAAACCAATTATATAACTATAACTGATTCTTCAATATATTAAGATAAGTATTCTTACTACTTATTACTATTAATGAGTATAGCACGGTTGTAATAAGAAGGAGTAAGAAGCCACATATAGATGGCTCTCTACGTGAAAATAAATTATATTACTCAACCAGTAAGACATGGAGTCGCCAGAACGCAACCGACGCGGAACTACCGACGGCGAATATTTTATTATAGGATCTAACGGTAGGAAGAAGTTACTTAGAGAGACCAGTTCCTAGCCTATCTAATTGTCTAGATGTAACAGAGTAGTTATATATATAGCTTATATTTAGGAACGAGAAATGGGGTAATAGGGAAGGAGGGGAAAGAGAACGAGCGAGACGAGAAAATAATATTATATTTTCTCCCCTTTTATATTACAACGAAGACGTTAACACATCTGCTCTTAGGTGCCTTTTAAGTTCTATAGTTCTAGCTATTTCACATTCTGCGAGGCATGTTGTCAGTTCACATGTAAATCGTTTCTCTTAACGAGGTGAATCATGGGCGCGGATTAAGAATCAAATTCACACAGAATAGCTTACTTCTTTAAACAGACTACCATGCTTAAACTCTTTTTCTATGGTAAGTCTACCTCCTAGAAACTCCTTTGATTATTATACTCTGTTTACATCTCTTTCCTCTACCTGAGGCTGGATAATCCTTCCTATATCTAGAGTAAAAAGACTCCGTACATTGGCCATGTCCATTTGCACCTTGAACTGATGCTCCTTCTCCGCCGAGACGGCTTCTTCCATTAGCCTCCTCCGTTTATTAGGCGAGAGCGCGATTCTAGCGCGGCGGGCGACCTCGGGTGAAATCGAAGCTTGGTCAAAGTCCACGATGACCACATGCCCAGCTGGATCCTGCAAGACATTTGGCAAACGGATATCGGCGTGAGCCACTCCTAGGCGATGCATTTGCTTCAATATGGTAGCAACGTGCTTGATAATGCATGCCTGCGCCTTAGAGTCCGAGGGCACCCGAAGCTTGGAGCCTCCGTAAGATAAGAGAAGAAAGTAGACGATGCGCACGTCAAAGTAGTAATACAGGACCTGACCTAGGCGATGGAGGTCGATAGAGCCGAGACATACGGGGATGTGGCGACCCTGTAGAGGCTGTAGCTTTCGGTAAACGGCTTCTTCCTGTTGCAGCATGGGTGCGCAGCGCCCCGTGGCGCCCTTGGCGACGAAAGTGTATCCATACTGTAGAAGCGTAAGTTGGAACAGAGCGCCGCAGGAACCCTCCTGGCCCAGTTTTCTGACACCCTTCTCTAGGCTTTGAGAGAGCTGTTGCTGAAGAAGTGACATCCAGTCCGTATACGAGACGGGGTGTCGTTTTTTGTCAGTTACCCCTTTCCGCATATGCAGCTGTATGTTTGGGCACTTCATATCCGGTGCCCAACCATGCACGAGTGAAAGGAGACAGTCGGTCGTGCAGTAAGGCATATTTTGCCTAGATCTGCCACCTTTCTCATCCCTACCTCCGCTGCCGCTCTGTGCTGATGGTGTAGACGCCGAGTCCCCACTCGGTGCTTGGCTGGCGCCGCTTTGTGAGATCGACCCCGAGGCAGCACCACTCCCTTGGTTTAGACCGCCAGGGCCCTCTCCGCCAGGGCCCCCATCATGCCCTCCGCGTCTGTGGTAGGATGGAAAATGACCATCCCGCTCGCGCTCTAGCTGCAGCTTTGGGTTTCTCTTTGTCTTCTTGATCGGCTTCGGCAGCCATTCGGGACTGCTTGGCGTGCGACGGTGTTTCTTTGCTTGCGGTGTTTTTGGGCCGGCTTCCTGTGCCTCTCTCTCCTCATTTTGAATGACTTTATCCAGGATATAGCTAAAATCCACTTCCCATTTATCGCATTTACTAGTCGCGGCCGTGCGCTCGTCATTGCCATGCGGGCTTCCCTGCAGAGCAAGGAGAGTAAATGCCAGCACCTGCGAGACAGCATTGCTGTAAATGGGATCTTCGTCTACCACAACTTCACGTGAAGGCTGGGCAAGATGAAAGAACAGCACCGTCGGGTCGGCCCAGTCGATCTTCAAAAAGACAATAGCTTCCCCATTCGTCAGATAGCCGTATTCCAGCCCAGCCTCCAGCATGTAGTGGTATGTTTGTGTGACGGCCGCGGTGGAGAGAAGCTCTGCGTAGTGTTTGAATTTGTCAGGTTCCGTGGTCGGGATAGTGGGCTTGTTTACGACTTCGTATGCAATGCGCATCTTCCGCAGGCCCTGCTCAAGGTGTGTCGTGTGGAGTTTGTGCGGTGCTTTGTATTCGATGACATAGGCAATTTCTCTTTGGCCGCTGGCGTCTCGAAAGACGCAGATCTGGTCCGTCCTGAGCTTGCTGTCTCGCTCGGCTGCCGCATCTCTACCATCGGACTCATCGCGGAGGTTGCTAGCTGTTGTTTCGAAAAACACGCCGTCGTGGATAAAGAAGCCGAGCTGCGATGACTGGAAGTTCTTGAGTTCGGACAGAATAATGCGAACAGGGTCCTCAACACAGTTGTTCTCGATAAAAACGAGCGAGGACTCACTCGTCACCTGTCGTGCGTGAGCTCTCTCGCCAATGGCCTTAAGCGAGGCAATGTTCTCAAACAAGCGCTTGTCGCTGGGGAGAGTACAGGCCATCCTCTGGAGCATGTCAATCTGCTTGTCGAGGAAATCGTCCCACGGTTTGAGGAGGCAAGGACAGTGTTTCTTAGTAGGATTTGTGGTAGGCACTCTTGAGGTAAGGTAGCCATCAGTAACAAGGGTAATTTTGGTTAGGACGTGCTCATGGCATGCTTGCAGATATTCTTCTAGGGTTGTCTTGCGGGTTTGGCGTAGCGCCTGTTCTGCTTGCGCTTCTGCTCCAGCCGCTCGCGCTTCTGCTCCCGCCGCTCGCGCTTCTGCTTCTTCCTTCTCACGTCTTAGGCGCTCGTTATCGCGGTTCCTTAGCTCTTGAAGTTCTCTTAGCTGACGTTGGAGGTCCTCTACAGTCGACATTGTCGGCAAACCTGGTGCAGTCAGGAAATGTATAGTCGGGCGGGGACTGCCTAATTTAAGGGCTCGTGTACTGACGTGACTCCTGCGATTACGATTTTTGGGGGGGAAAAAGGCAAGTTGGCGAAAATTTGAATGCCTTAGGCATTAAGAGGTCTCTGATCAGCCTAACTAGTCCCCTGTACCTTACACCAACCTCTAACCGGATTAGGCCATTATGCCGAGCTTTTTTCCTACTAATTAAATAGGATATATCTATAGGTATATCTCTTCGTGTATCCTATAGACTCTCTAATTTTAATCTTTCTAAAATTAAAATATATACGAAAGTTCAAATTACTTACCTATATACTAATTTTAATCATTAATCGATTAATGACATGTTTAAAATCGGTTAGATGTATAATGCTTAACGTATTATATTTTATCCTTCTTTATATTTATATCTAGGAATTAATTTCTAATCAATGAACAGGAGCAGCGTAGGCACGCTGTGATGGAGGCACGAAAAAGACTGCGTAACTGCCAACAACTAGCCCAGTACCGATCAACCCAAGATTACAGCTGTAAACAGCTGTAATCGGTTGATCGGCCAGCTGAAAACGGCAGCTGGGAAAGGAAAGAAAGAGAAGGGAGGGGACTAGAAACGGGCAGCGAGGATAGCTAGAAAGGCATGGCAAGAAACAAGTGAATGGCTGTAGGTCGTGATAGTGTAGTGGTGCGGTGGATCTAGGCCACGTAGCCTTTTCGATGTGTATTTATATGGGTCGCGCACTCATATTTTCATCAGCTAGACTTAGACCTGTAGACATCACGACCTACAGCTATTCACTCCTTTTGCCATGCCTTTCTAGCTATCCTCGTTGCCCTTTTCTCAGTTTCCCTTTCCCAGCTGCCGTTTTCAGCTGGCCGATCAACCGATTACAGCTGTTTACAGCTGTAATCTTGGGTTGATCGGTACTGGGCCAGTTGTTGGCAGTTGGGCAGTCCTTGTTTCGTGCCTCCGTCAGCGTGCCCACGCTGCTCCTGTTCAGTACTTACGGGAGCTATAGTTATTCTATATAGGTATAAGGCCTATCGTAGCGTGTTACGTAATGTATCAAGAGGGCATGTCTTACCGCACCACTACAGTAATCAAAAGGATCTTACCCTAACTAACTAATGGAGTAAGGTCGTAGGAAAGAGCCAATAGAATCTTTAGGAAGCCGTGACCCGCTTTGGGGTAAGGTTCAGGGGACTAGTTAGGCTGATCTATAGACTTAATAACTACGATATCGTCGTGACTTTTACGCCGTCGCCTGCTTAAATTTATCATTGTTTCCTTAGGCGCAGAATAAGAGGTGGGGGAAGAGGAGTGTCACGATGGATACATATCTAGGTATGATCAATGCTGTCACGTAACAGTTGAACCAGCCCTTATAAGTCTACATATAGCAAGTCGTAAATGTAAGCGTCTACGTTTTACGCAACAAATGCATAAAGTGCAGGAGGGGTATGTATTTACATGGTGGGAGCAGGAGGTCTGCAGAGCTTGAGTGAAGGAAATTAAGGCAGCGTTCGTGGACTACGACGCAGTTAGTATGGAAGCCGTGGGGAATCTAAAGTGCCTACAGGCGTATTACGCGCAGGAGAGTCTTCGCCTTAACTAAGATGCGATTGACGGGTTGCCGGGCGTGAGGCCGGGTACTGTCGTCGGTGAGGCGTATGTTCCTCGAGGGGTATTAGATCTCGTTGCCGCACCTTAGAGTCCGTGGGCTACTTCGGAGAATTGCACCTGAGTGTTAACACCAAGTTCGACCAGGTGCCCTATCAGATAATAACCTACTTCGCCACGGCAAGAAGCCCACGCTTCTTCGCCGGCCCGCCCAAGTTTCCTCCCCAACGCTGGTTGCTGCTAAATGATCCCCGTTTTAATTTAATATATCATAGATGTGGCAATTTTCGGGCTTCGGGGCCTTTCGGTTAGAGTCTGGAAACTTGTCCTGGACGGGCTGTAGCTCTAGAGGTGATCTGATCGTTTGTCGCGAAGGTTTTGTGGCAATTCAACTTAGAGACAGCGCCGGGTCAGAACAGTCTGTCTATTGACAAATATTTCACGTTCCTCACATTTGGCAAGAGGCCGCGATATAAGGTTCGATTTTGACCAGGTTAAATTCCTAAATTCTCACCACCCGCTGCGGGCAATATTGCGTTTAAAAGATACCTGACATTTTAATATCCTGTCAGAGGGGAAAAAAGTGAAGTATGCTGCGGAGGGACAGAGAGGCCAAGTCAACCCTGGGGTAACATTCGGCGCTGCATATGACGTGGGTATATGAGGACCTATCCCGTTTGAATCTAAGCATGCCTGGGACAAGACGTAATGCTTCGTAACGGTGAAATCAGCAGAAGGGAGAGAACCCCGAGTTGAATGGCGGTTAGTAAGTACATCTCAACATCATGCTCAGTCCGACTTACATTGTGGTCTTGGCACGGTAGTTACGCAGTAGGTTTACCTAATAATAATGTTGTGTATTAGAGTCCATAAAGCTGTTGCCATATTCCACTGGTTGCCGCGTAAAACGCAGAAGCCTACGTTCTACGACTTGCGTACGTGGGCACATAATACGGGCTGGTCCCGTACGTCACCCTGGCCTATAGGAAATATTACGCGCCGAGCGGAATGAATCCGTGCCGGTCGGCATGCCGTTGATAATATCATGCGACCTCGGTCCTCATCTTCCCTCGCGGCTCGCGGCTTACTAGGGCTCCGGTGTTCCGGGTTACGCTGGGCATGCATCGGCCAATGCCGGATATAGGATACATAAGAGGAAAGCAACTCGAAGGGATATTAATGCATTTTTTATTCTCAATTTCGCCCCTGTTTGTCGTCGTCGTCTTAGGCTTTATTAATACGTGAACAATGTTGGTTTAAAGCCAAAGGCAGTTCCCTGGTGTGGATTGGCACGCGATCGTCCGTGGTTACCTAAGTAGATAGGTATTATTAAGACTTATTCATCTTGGGCCTCGTTCATACTCATGGAAAGGCGCACATGTCGCCCTCAATCCTGTAAGCATGATCGAAAGCGACAGCTCAACGTCTGTTGTGTCGTGTTGGTTATGCAGCCTTGGAACTTGCCCGTTGGGTGATTCTCGAACGTGGTCATGCCCTCTGGGCAATGCAATCAGTGTTATTACGGTACCCGCGCCCACATATACCTAGGTATGATAAATCCGCCAACTAGACATTGAGCCTCTAAGTAGTCCAGAAATGACTCTACAGCATCTCCGCTGGGGTCTAACCGCCGGTAGACCTGCGGCGCTGTGTCTCCTGCAAACTAGACTTCTATTATTCTTAGTGGGCCCCAGGAACAATCCGTGGTGGCAGTGCCGTAAAGATGTTTACATGGATAATGTCTTGGCGAGGGTAGCTCATAGCTATGTAGTTGCAACGGTTATTACGTAGCAGTAAGTGGTGAAAAGAGCGTGGCCTTGGACCACCCCCCCCCCCCCCCCCCTCTTGTGTCCTGTGGTAACTGGGACCCGGAAGCATTTTGGGCAGAGTGCACCATGGGATGTAACTACCTACCTATTACCTAGAGAACCCTGCTGTTAGGTGCTTAGGGTATTACCTAGGCACCTATGTGTAGCAGGGCGTTGCAGAGCTAAGATGGGCCAGCCCGTCCCCAGAGCTGTTGGGGGCGCACTCCGGCGATAACGCACGACTGAGCGAGGTCGACATGGGGATGGTTCTAGGAAAGCCACATTGGTTGGGGGAGAAGGACAGAATCCTGGGGTAGGGCAAGCATGGCGATGGGTGGGTCGGTTAGTCAGCCACATCGCGGTCGGCTGCAAGCGGGCCACAGCCAGTTGAAACTCCCCAGCGTCCTTTTTCGCGCCATCTGGCTACACTCGGCCCCTCGCTTTTCCAATCCTTGCCACATCCACCGATCATGACAGCATTTTTTACTCGCACATAGGCAGTAAAGACTTACTACTGATCATCGCGGAAATGCCCCCGACTCGTCGCTCGTCAGCGTGGCCTCCGGCTTCCAGATCTTTAGGTTGGGGGTCAAGCCAGTGTACGGGTCGACATTCACGCCTCAAGCGATGGCGCTTTCTGGCCCTCCTCGTAGGTAATACCTACGAAGCATTGCCTAGCTCCGAAAAGACATCGCACGTAGATAAGCGGCACTCCGAGCGACGTCTATGGCTTGTTCCCGGCTGCTCTAGGTATAAGATCGAGGAACAATGCCGTTTTACTTGTAGCTAAACTTTCCACCGCCACTGTACCCATAAACCCGGTCCGCAGTGTTAGACGATATCTTGTTCCGAATCAGCGCCATGTCTTTTGCCGGAGAGCCCATCGCCATAGTTGGCACTGGTTGTCGCTTTCCCGGAGATTCCAATACGCCGTCTCTGCTCTGGCGCCTTCTTCGTGAGCCTCGCGACCTCTTGGAGCCGCTTGCAGAACGGTTCAACGCAGAAGGATGGTATCATGACGACGGAAAATACCATGGACACTGTAATATCAAACAGTCATACCAGCTCGCAGGGAAGGGGACTTGCCGTTACTTCGATGCTCAATTCTTTAATATCAATGCTATCGAAGCCAGCACCCTGGATCCGCAAGTGCGCCTTCTACTAGAAACTGTCTACGAGGCCCTGGAAGCTGCCGGTATTCCCATTGAGACCCTCCAGGGTTCCGACACAGCAGTTTACACAGGCGTAAGCAAGTTTACCTCTCATCTTCAGGCTCGACTGGGCGCCCTCAAACTGTCGCTACCTCTTGTCTTCCGGATGTGGAGCACTGTCATGGGGATAGCTATACGAGTCGAAGATGGGACACATTAACCGAACGATATACTAACATAAAATCTCTAGATGATGACAAACAGCTACAAGACTGCCATGGAACGTGACGGAGATAGCATCGGAACCTATCACAGTACTGGTATAAGCCGTGCTATGATGTCTAATAGAATATCCTATTTCTTCAACTGGCACGGCCCTTCTATGTATGTGGCCTTGGGCTCTTCTTCGCTTTTCAAAACGTCCTTCGTCATAAATTCTTGCGTCCCGGCCATTGGCTAATTCACCCTCACAGGACCATCGACACGGCATGCAGCTCCAGCATGGTTGCCGTCCATCAGGCCGTCATGCAACTTCGCACAGGTCAATCACGCGTTGCAGTCGCTGCCGGTTCAAATCTTTTCCTCGACTCTGCTGACCATGTTTCGATGAGCAAGCTCGAAATGCTGTCTCCCGAGAGCCGTTCACGGATGTGGGACAAGGATGCCAACGGGTATGCGCGCGGAGAAGGTGTTGCAGCTGTGGTCCTTAAAACGCTGAGCGCTGCCGAGGCCGCTGGGGACCATATCGAGTGTCTCATCCGCGAGACGGCTACCAACCAAGACGGGCGGACGCCAGGGATCACAATGTAAATCTACTTCAACTTGCTGGTGGGCAAAATTGCTGATGACATATTACGCTGCAGGCCGAGTGTCGCAGCTCAGACGCAACTCATACGAGACTGCTACGCTCGCGCGGGACTAGACCTAGCTGACCCTGCACAAAGGCCCCAATACTTTGAGGCTCATGGTATGAGATGACACCAAGTCTCCGTAGACAAACCCGTGCATCGCAGAATGCTGACCGTAAACATAGGTACCGGAACGCCCGCAGGCGACCCTGCGGAGGCCAAGGCAATCCACACGGCTTTCTTCCCCCACGACAACGGCTCCGTACCGTCCGAGCTGGCTCCCCTTTTGGTTGGCAGCATTAAAACCGTCATCGGCCATTCCGAGAGCGTTGCGGGATTGGCGGGACTGATAAAGACGTCCTTGGCTTTGCAGAACGCCATAGTGCCGCCAAATCTGCTGTTTCGCGAGATCAACCCCAAGGTGGCGCCCTTCTACGGGAACTTGCGAGTTCCCACGTCAGCTGTCCCTTGGCCGGTTGTTCGTGACGGATCTCCTCGTAGGGCCAGTATAAACAGGTGAGTACTGGGCGTCGTGCTCGGATGTAATGGTATATCGGTAGTTAACAACGCCCTTACTAGTTTCGGCTTCGGCGGCGCAAATGCGCACGCCGTTCTCGAAAGCTATACGGGAAAGAAGCAGATAGTGGGCAAGAGAGACGCTTGTTTCATACCTTTCGTCTTCTCGGCCGCCTCCGAGGCTTCTCTTTTTGCGAACCTGGCCGCGGTACGCGACCATCTGCAAGTCAACAGAACCAACATGAATCTGCGGGACCTAGCAATGACACTCCATTCTCGAAAGTCACGGCTTCCATTTGGAACTGCTGTTGCAGCCAGCACCGTTCCGCAACTCTGTGATAAGCTTAACGAAATTTGCCAGAAGAGAGGAAATAACACAGAACAGCATGTAGGCACGCAGACTTCGGCCCGACAGTCTAGCGACCGAGGTCGGAAGGCAAAGGTCCTCGGTATATTCACTGGTCAAGGGGCGCAGTCAGTACGTATGGGGGCGGCTCTCATCGAACAATCCGCATCATGTGAGCGCATCATCGACAAGCTCGAGGCGCGGCTCGCTGCGCTTCCATCGGAAGATCGCCCATCCTGGTCACTCAAGCAAGAGCTACTAAGGGATTCCACAGCGACAGTTAACCAGGCCGCCCTATCACAACCATTATGCACCGCATTGCAGATTCTGCAGGTCGATCTCCTGCGGGTGGCAGGTGTCGAGTTCTCCGCTGTTGTGGGTCATTCCGCGGGCGAGGTTGGCGCCGCCTACTATGCGGGCATGATCTCGGCTGAAGATGCCATTTGCATAGCTTACTATCGAGGCCGTTATGCGGACCTAGCAGCGCGTTCCGGCGGACAACGAGGCGCGATGCTGGCTGTCGGTACCTCGTTTGTGGAAGCACAGGAGCTCTGCAACGAACCGGAGTTTCAAAACAAGGTTTTCGTGGCAGCTATCAACTCTTCAGCCAGCGTGACCCTGTCTGGTGATGAAGAGGCCATCAACAAGATCAGGATGATTCTCGAAGATAAGGGTAAATTCGTTCGCCGTCTCAAAGTCGATATGGCGTATCATTCCCCTTACATGGCGCCGTGCTCCAGGATCTATCTCCGGGCATTGAACAGACTCGGCATTCGGCCTCGCAAAGCTAATAATACAACATCCTGGTTCTCGAGTGTTGATGAAGGGAAGCTCATGTCTATGGACGAGTCTTTCAAGCTTCAAGCCACGTATTGGAACGAGAACATGATGAAGCCAGTTATGTTTATGCAAGCCGTCCAGGGGGCCTGGAAATCCCGAGGTCCGTTCGACCTAGCTATTGAACTTGGGCCGCATCCTGCCTTGAGAGGCCCAGCGCTTCAGACTCTACGAGAATGTTCGCTGCCGATAGTTCCGTACACTGGCGTTCACGCGAGAGGACAGAATGCCGTCGAGTCTTTTGCAAACGCCCTTGGCTATATCTGGAATCATCTAGGCACCATTAACCTGTCGAGCTACGATATGTTCGTAAGTGGCCACATCAGCTATGGCCTTGTTACGGGACTGCCCTCATACGCTTGGAACCATGAAAAAGAGTACTGGCATGAGTCTAGGTACACGAAGGCTATTCGTACTCGGTCTGAACCCGTGAACGAACTGTTGGGTCACCTCAGTCCGGATAGCACCGACCAAGATATGCGATGGAGAAATATTCTTTATCCCAAGGAGTTGTCCTGGCTGAACGATCATGCGCTGCAGAATCAGCCAGTTTTCCCAGCTTCCGGGTACGTTGTTGCCGCAGTTGAGGCTGCTGCGTCCATGACAAGGGCAAGAGGTCTCTCGGCTTCTCTGATTGAGGTCTTGGACCTTGATATTAGCAAGGCTTTGGCGTTCGACTCTGATGATTCACGGATAGAGACGATCAACTCTTTAACTGACATCCGGCAGCGTGGTGAGAATATCGAGGCTCTCTTCAAGTTCAACGCAACACCGACATTCGGAGGAACTACACTCACTCTCCTTGCTAGCGCCTCTATAAGAGTTAGATTGGGTCACGGCGATGAAGCGGCCCTTCCTCCCAGAGGCCCCCGTATGATCGGCCTGTCCAAAGTTGACTCTGTAGACTTCTATGAGTCACTTTCGAGACTTGACTGTCAGTACACAGGCCCATTCCGTGCGCTCTCTGGCCTCGAGAGGAAGCTTGGTTCCGCGACTGGATACATCAACAACGAGCGATCACGGTTGCTTATCCACCCTGCCGTTCTGGACGCTGCTTTCCAATCTCTTTTTCTCGCTCATTTTGCCCCTAACAGCGGCGGCATCTGGTCTATTCAGGTTCCCAAGACAATCAGGGCCATTCGGGTGGATCCGCTTCTCTGTGCGGCCAGCGCGAAAAGGGGGATTCCTATCGCGTTTGATTGTATGCAGCAGGTAGGCGCGCCAACTCTCGAGGGCGATATCGAGCTGTTCCCCGGGACCGACGGCATCCAGCATACTATGGTTCAGGTAGAGACGCTTCGGTGCACGCCGCTTTCGAGACCAACTGCTGGGGACGATAAAGAAATGTATTCGAAAATAACATGGGATGTAGCGACGCCGAACGCAGAACAGGTGGTGTACGACGGCAAGCCAACCAAGGAGCAGGAGGAGCTTGCTCGTCTACTCGAACGCATGGCGGTCTTCTTCCTGCGCCGCCTAGACGTGGAGGTTCCCAAGGACCATCCAGCCAGATTTGAAGACACTTACCGGAATTTCTTCTCCTTTGCATCATACACTCTGTCCCGTGCCAAGGAAAGAAAGCTTCCTCTCTGGTCCGTAAAATGGGAACATGACTCTTCGGACGACCTGGCTGCAGCATATGCTCCTTACTTACACGTCGTGGATGTCAAGTTACTCAAAGCCATCGGAGATAACGTTGTCAACATAGTCACAGGGCGGACCCCGGCAATCGAAGTAGCCATGGAGGACGAGATGCTTTCGCAGATATACCAACAGGGCCTCGGTTTCAGGGAATACACGAAATTCGCGGCTCGCCTAGTCGGACAAATCGCTCACAGGTATCCGCAAATGAATATTCTCGAGGTCGGCGCAGGTACGGGCGCTGCCACGAAAGAAATCTTCCACGAGATTGGACACAACTTCTCCTCGTATACATACACCGATATATCCTCTGGCTTCTTCGCGAATGCCGAACAGACATTTACTTCTCGATGCCACAAGATGCTCTACAAGGTACTGGATATTGGTAAAGATATAAAGCAGCAGGGGTATAATGAGCATTCATACGATCTCGTAGTTGCTTTTGCGGTCCTCCATGCGAGTAAGTATCACACTAGATACCCTAGGATCTGCTTAGAAAGACTAACGATCGGTAGCTCCCAGTATCCAAGATACGCTCGGAAATGTGCGACGTCTCCTCAAGCCGGGCGGATTCCTAGTTGTGCTTGAGCTCGATATCGCCGACCTTACGAGAGTAGGAGCTATATTTGGGGCCTTGCCTGGTTGGTGGCTGGGTGCTGGCGAAGGCCGCACACTATCCCCGTGCGTTGATATGGCAGAATGGGATCGATTGCTGCGCACCACAGGGTTCTCAGGTTGCGATACCATTACTCCCGCCAGGGATATTCCTGTGATGCCATTGAGGGCGTTTGTATCCCAGGCGGTCAATAGCCACGTACAGTTTCTACGGGATCCCCTATCTCAACCAGAATCACTCTTCCAGGACAACAGCACAATGGCGGCACAGGAACTTATACTTCTGGGCGGAGACGGCCCACAGACGTCGGTGCTCATACCTCAGCTCAAGAAAGACTTGAGGCGTCCGTGGAGACAGAACATCAGGACAGCTCGTTCTCTAACGGACGTAGCTTCTCTAACAATTACCTCCGATACGACAGTCTTGAGCCTTTTGGAAGTAGACACACCCGTGTTTGAAAACCTCAACGAAAGCAACTGGGAAGCCTTGAAATTCCTCCTGCAAAAAGCCGGTACAGTGTTGTGGGTATCATCAGGCCGTCGGGTGAACAAACCGTATGCAAACATGATGGTCGGCCTGCTCCGCTCGGCAAGGAAAGAGATCCCGACGCTCGAAATCCAGTGCTTCGACGCCGACGATGACAAACTTCTGGACGCGCGCGAGCTCGCCGAGACGCTTCTGCGACTGAAAGCTGCTACGATGTGGAAGCGGCAGGAGGATCAAGATAGCCCCCTCACGACAGTCGAGCCGGAGTTGGTGCGCGGACGCAACACGGCACTACTCATCCCTCGATTGGTCGCGAGCCAGGAGATGAACGACCGGTATAACTCCTCGCGGCGTCCTATCTTCGCTCCCGTGCCTGCCTATGGACCGGAGACGAACCTCGGAATCGTGAGACCTGACCAGCAGGACACTTACTTGCAAGAAGTTCCGGGGCCGGAAGGAGGGAATGGGTCTGTCGTGCGGGTCACTCACTCGTTACGCTCGGCTGTCCGCGTTTCTGCATTTGGCTATATGCATCTCGTCCTGGGGCGCAGATGCGATTCAGATGACCAGGTCGTAGCCCTCACCAGTCAACATACGCTGAAGTCGGCCCCTCGCGTCGGACTCACCATTTCCGCGTCGGTGCCACCCGGCAGCGAAAGCTCGTTCGTGGCCCTGCTGGCGTACCACTTACTCGCCAGTCTGTTTTTCGAGGGCCTGTCTGAGGGAGCGACCGCCATTATTCATGAGCCTGAGGAACAGTTCTCTTCCATTCTCGCAGACGAGGCAGGGCGGCACGGCGTAAAAGCCGTATTCACGACTACGTCAACGACCGTGGCTGGGCCCGGATGGGTCACAATCCATCCCATGTCCCCAGACCGCACCATACGTGCTCTGATCCCCCCCAACACGGCCGCACTGTTTGATCTCGGTGCGGAAAACGCCCCGGGATCCGCCGGGTCTCGTCTGCGTGCTCAGCTACCGAGTCACTGCCGTTACCATAGCTTGGACACAGCTTTTAGCGCCTCATCAACATGGGAGCCACAGGGAAAGCAGATACCCAGCATTCGCGCTCGGCTGGAGGGTTGCATCTCCCGTACCTTAGCACGGTTGGCCAGCCCCTGCGGCCCGACTGCGACTGTTTCCTTGGATACATTGGCCCAGCTGAGCGGTGGTGTCCCGCACGCAGTCGTTGACTGGTCACTCCCTCCACTGGGCCTGTCTGTCCGCGTGCGTCCTGCTAGCTCAACGATTCAGTTTTCGGAGTCCAGAACCTACTGGCTGGCTGGTCTCAATGGAGGCCTTAGTGTCCTACTCTGCGAGTGGATGGTTCGCCACGGAGCCAAGTATTTTGTCATCTCTAGCCGCACGCCTAGCGTTGATGAGACTTGGATAAAGAACATGGAGGCTGCTGGCGCTGTTGTCAAGGCTTTTTCATGGTGTGTAACGCCTTTTTGAACACTTCCAATACCCCCTTCCGGCATATCACCGGTTAACCTGAATTGGTCTATAGTGACATCACCGACGAACTCGCGGTGTCAGATCTGTATAGAGAAATACAGTCAACACTGCCCCCTGTTGCGGGAGTATGCCAAGGTGAAAGTAAGTAATGTTTCCGGTTCTGGGTTTTCTCCTACAGCACTGTAGTGGTAACACCATTAAAATAGGTTTCGGGGAAATCGTCCCTGAAGATATCCCTATCTATGACATGCCTCTAGAAGCCTTGCTCAAGGTTACGAGACCAAAGGTTGAGGGCAGCTTACACCTCGACCAACTCTTCCAGCCTCAAGACTCGGACCTCGAATTCTTTATATTCTTCTCCTCTGTCGGCTCTGTGACAGGACAGCCAGGTCAAGGTAATTATGCGGCTGCCGATCTTTTCATGACTGCTCTCGCAGAACGCCGCCGACGGCGTGGCCAGGCCGCTTCAGTAATGCATATCGGCCCCGTCTTAGGTGCCGGCTACACAACCCAACAGCCACTTGACTCGGGTTCCAAATTTATTACAACTGAAAAGTCGATTTCCCCTATCTCGGACAGTGACCTTTTCCAGCACTTCGCCGAAGCAATCATCGCAGGACGCTTCGTGTCTCAGACAGGCACCTTTGAAGTAGCGACTGACTTGGCCAGATTCGAATCGGTACAGGAGGCAGGCCCGTTGTTGAGCCACTATTTCACCCAGAATCAGGCGGAGAAGGCCGCGGATGAGCCTGTAGTAAAAGCAAAAGTGTCGCTCACATCAGAACTCGCGGCCGCACGGGGGCGGGCACAAGTGACGCGTATAATTCGCGAAGCATTCTTACTCAATCTAAGCTCCCAATTGCAGATCGAATACCCGAAGCTTGAGAAGGCGGAACCGAAAGAATTACGTCTCGACGAACTTGGCATGGACTCGTTAATAGCCGTGGAGATCCGTAAATGGTTGCTCAAAAATTTCCAAGTCAACATATCAGTGCTGAGGATCTTGAGCGGGGCACCGGTCGCCGACCTCATTGATACGGTAACAGAGGAGATACCTCGCCAGCTCGTTCCGATGTTTGACGAAGGACCGGATCATCAGGCGAATGAGCGAGATCAGCCTGTGCAGAGAGAAGTCGAGCAACCATCACGGCAGATACGTCATGAGGAGAACTAGCCTCCTCGCTGCCTCGGTACCGTTCCTACGAAGAGACGTGCGTACGTAAGCACGCACTGGGCGTAGGTTGGCAGGGCTGCGCGTGGGATGGAAACGAAACTCGGTTGCGCGATTCGTGGTGTTACCTATAAATGTGATTGTTAGCGGCGGGATGCCAGACGGGCGCCGTGCCGGGCTCGCGCTTGGCCCGCCCTGCCAATGTCGGCTTGGCTGAGTAGCGCAGAGGCTACACGGCATGGCGCGCTGATAGTAGGCATTCTAATTTCCTGTCATCCGACAACATTCGAAGAGGTTGTTAGCGCCGGGCATGGCAGACAAAAAGGAACGGACCGTATCGGGGCCGTGAGGACGGTCTCCCATCCGACCCTCTCTCTAGCCCGGTTTACGTTAGTGTCGTCGCGCGGTCCCTTGCCTGCGTAGCGGACGAGGAGGGTTGATGGGGAGAGGAGAGGAATTGAGAATGAAAATATGAAGGCGAAGCCACAACCTGCCTGCCTACATAATACATAAGCGTATCTATCCACGTTATAAGAACATAACTGAGGTTGGTGACCCTTGGTGGTAGCCACATGTACCTGATTCGCCCGTCTCGGTCTCGGGGCGATAGCAAAATACATGGCATTATATGCCTGGGGCGGGTGCAGGCTAGGTACCTATTTCCGTGCTGTGCGCGTGCTGGTAGACAATGAAGTACCTACCTGCCTTCGGGTGCCCCCTGGCAGGCTGCCCTGGCATCATCGGCCCTCAAATGGCGTGCTCGACCGATGGGGCGTCTTTGTTGCACCACGCCGAGAATCTTGAACAGATACGACGCCTGTCAGGATCGATGGCGCTGGTCACGTCCGGTCAAGGCCTTTCCCGCCTCTCTCCAAACGGACCGATATCGTGATACACCTGGCTGAGATGACTGTGTCAATTACCTAAGTGCGCCTCCGCGGTGAGCAGTTGCGTGCTTTGAACCCAAAGTGAGGAGAAGTTGCCGGGGTTCGCTGCTCCATCTCTCTCCGGTTCTCTCCCTCCCGTCAGCGCCTACATAAGATGGCCGTGTCCAACTCCGTCGATACGCGCGAGGAGTGTAAGCGCAACTCGGTTTCACACGTCGTGCCGTGCCGTGACAAGCCAAACTCGCCTCTGCGACCAGGTCCATTAAGCGTGCCTACGTTAGCAGGATTTGGAATTAACGCGGCTTCCGACAGCTGGTAGTAATCGCCGCTCGACTCCTCCCACGTATATGAGAAAGCGATAAATCAAAGGCAAAAGAGGGAAAGGGGGAGACAAGCAAGATGGCGGAAATACCGGAGAAGGGCAAAGAGACCCTGGAGCCAGACGTGGTCGAGGAGCCTACGCGAGTTGTGTCGAGTCTGGATTCCGCGACCAAACCCGTCCCGCCGCCGGCCGTTCACCGACAGGCCCCGAGGGCCGGCGCGGATGCTGCGCTCGAGCTGCTCAGGGAGACGGGTGGGCTACGACGGCCGGTGGATCCCGAGGCGAATCGGAGGCTGGTGCGGCGCATCGACACGCACATCATGCCTCTGATCTGCATCGTCTGGTAAGTATCACCGCGAAATGTTACCTCTCATCCTCGGCCTCGTCGTAAGCTAACGCCGTCCGCAGTACGTAGCGTCAACATTATCCATTCCGGCCCTTGTCTTCCCTCCTGTGCCCTATTACGTAACCGGGGGGGATTGGGGGGATGAGAGGAGAGCGGAAGCCTCGACGTTCGTTGTTGTGTTTCCCTGCTAACATGAAGCAGACTTCCTCCAGTACATTGACAAGACTGCCATCTCGTACGCTAGCGTCACCGGCATCGTCGAATCGACGGGGCTCAAGGGAAACGAGTTCAACTGGGTCGCCTCTATCTTTTTCTTCGGCCAGCTAGCCTTCGAATTCCCCACCATCCGCCTCATCCAGCTCTTCCCCCTCGCCAAGTATGCCTCCATCAACATCACCCTCTGGGGCGCCGTCCTCGCCTGCCTCGCCGCCTGCAAGAACTATGCCGGCCTGCTAGTCTGCCGCTTCTTCCTTGGTGTCCTCGAGGCCGCCGTCGTCCCCGCCTGGGTGCTCTTCACCTCCCAATGGTACACAAAGGAGGAACAGGCCTTCCGCGTCGGCATCTGGTTCTCTACCTGCGGCGTCGCCCAGATGTTCGGCGGCTTCTTCGCCTATGGCGTGGCCGTGCACGTCGGCCGGGACCCTAACGCCCTGCTGCGTGGCTGGCAGGTCATCTTCCTCTTCCTCGGCCTGCTCACTGTCGTCACCGGTATCGCCTTCTGGTTCATCATGCCCGACTCTCCCGCCGTCGCCGGCTTCCTCGACAAGGAGGAGAAGGGCGCCCACCTCGAGCGCATCCGGCACAACGAGCAAGGCATCGGGTCGCAGACTTTCAAGTGGGACCAGGTGCGGGAGGCCCTAGGCGACAGCATGACTTGGCTCTACGCGTTCTGGATCTTCGCCGCCAACATCCCCAACTCGATCGCCACGTCCTTCGGAAACATCCTGGTCAAGGGCATGGGGTACTCGAATGAGCAGTCTCTGCTCCTGGTGACGCCACTCGGCGCGTGGGAGATCGTGGCCCTGATAGGGCTCACGTACGGCGCCATGAAGACGCGGCAGCGGCTGTACTTCTGCATCGCGGGGCACATCCCAGCCATCGTGGGGGCGATCCTAATGGCGACGACGGACCACGTGCCGGCGCTGATCGGGTATTACACGAGCGGGGGGATCCCGATCGGGTGGACGACGATCCTGGGCCTGCAGAGCTCCAACGTGGCCGGGTCGACCAAGAAGGTGACGGTAGCCTGCCTCGGCACGGTCGCCTACACCATCGGCAACATCATCTCGCCCCAGACCTTCCAGGCGCGCGATGCGCCACGCTACCTCCCGGCCAAAATATCGATCTGCATCATCTACGTCCTCATCACGCTCGACCTTGTCCTCATGCGCTGGGTCCTCGACCGTCGCAACCGCCGGCGCGACGAGGCCAAGGCCGCGGAAGGCGACGCCCACGAGGCCGAGGAGAACCACGAGTTCCTCGACCTGACGGACCTGCAGAACAGGGAGTTCCGCTATGAGCTGTAGACGGCCGGAGACGGTCGGCGAGAGGCTGGCGGGGTCGCTTTTGCTCAGGAGGGACGCGGGGCACGGCACAGACGGATGTATTGTTAGTAGCGGGAGTCGCTCGGATGTACAACTAGTAGAGCGAAGAAGGTCGGCGCATCTACCATTCCTAGCTAATGGGCAGGTAGTGTAGCGATGGTATATGCCGGGTCGTGTGGGATGAGAATACCCCCTGTTTACGCGCCGATATATCGTGTTGATTCTAGACTTTGAAAATTAGCATCGTGATATATACACCCTATCTCTCGAGGTTTCGTTCGTTGACCTGCTGCGTGCGTGTTTCCTACGACGGGTCCGTCCCAGAAGTATGAGGTCTACGCGACACCGTCGGCTGCGCCACGGCGAAAGGCTACCGGACCCCCCGAGGGGACCGGTGTTCAGACAGAACCCAGGCCATCGCGCTCAGCGGCCCAGAGCCAAGCAGGCACCGCCTTAGTTGCCGGCCCAGGAGGTTATGGGGGCTGCCCGGGGAAGGATGGAAGAGCGCGGGGGTCGGATGAGGGAGAGACGAGCCAGGCACGAGAACTGAAGTCGGCGCGTAACACTATGCGGCCATTCGCCGTAGGTGGGGACGTAGAAGCAGACCGTGGTCAGCCCAGCGGCCGCCCAGCTTGCTGATGGCACGCCGGAGGTCCGGTTACATAGAGACCGCCTGTCAATGGATGTATGTCTTCAACTAACAAGTTTGTGATGGGAGCTCTGCAACCTAACTCTGTAGCAGCTAAGGACTCCCGGGTCCAACGGCTTGTCAGTGCTCCCTTCTCCCTTCAGCAACGCCAACAACACCAGGATTATTGTATCGGATATCGAGGGCTCGCTGTGGCGATTCGAGACGAGTTTGAGAAGAGTTACGTCCGAACTTCTGCTTGTAGCGGGTCGACTACTTGCTGTGAGCTTCGGCATCAAACGAGACAACAATAGTTCCCCCGCTGGTGTGAAAACCCAGCATGTCTGCTGGCATGATGATGAATGTCGGTTACTTGTCTGTGCACGGCGGCTATGTTGGTTTTTTATGTTGGTCACGAAAGGTCGGAATGTGTATCGAGGTAGCGGGTGCGAAGTCTTACGAGAGTAACACGAAGGCGCCGTGAAGAATCACTGCCGTTATGCCAATCGGGGGTGGCTTGACCGCCTCACATCGTGGCTGGCAGCAAACGATGCCCAGGCCTTTCTCCGGCCCTCTGTGCGTAGATGAACGGGGGGAGACGGAGGAAGCAGAGTGAGGGGCTGAGGCTCGCTGTTTTCATCGCTGCGGCCTTCCATGGGTTATGGGTGCGACTGCCCGTTAGAAGGGCTACTGCCCGTCGCACTTGCCGGCTTTTGTCCCCTGATTTACAGTTCCAGAGAAGTGCCGCGGGCTAATGCCGTGCAACGCAGCCTGCAACCGGTTGACATCATCGGTGAGGTGATGCCACCTTAGAAGCTCGAGACTTCCTTCTCCTTCCATCCCGTCTTCTCAGGTACCTGCCTGCCTTTTCGCACGTCAAGCTCCAGCAAGCGGCATGGGGTACCGGAGAAGATGCAATGGCCCGAGAGCAGGCGCTGTCCGGGGGCCCACCTCCAAGGCGGTGACCGCCAACTGCCACACATCATCACGTATGTGGCTCGCCGTTGCTTATTCGGGCAAAGTATGTTACGGGCAGCTGCCAGGAGAGACCGGTCGACCGTGCGTCTTCCTGAAGATATGCCGTCATGCGGCTGGTAACCAATGGATAGGCTCGCAAATGGCACACAGAGCCCTTATCGGTCGGGTCTGACTCGCTCGCCATGTGGGGACCTGGTGTCTAGCCATGTCCCATCTCCTACCAGACTTTGCACCCGTCCTGTCGGCCTTTCTTACCTCATGTGTAGTGCATAGCTACCTACGCATTGCCGCATTGCCGCCATCGGACCGTGCCTCTCTCTCTTCTTCCTTGCTTCCCACCCTCAGACCTGCCGGGCAAACAACGGCGGACCAGGTAAAAGGCGACACCTTCACCCTTCTTCTTCCCTCGTCCATCTCGCAAGCACTGGCCGCCGATACTAACCCGCCCGGCTGCTTGAGTCTCGACAATCTCCGTCTTGGAGCAGCGCCCGCGTCGCTCCAACCAAGACGCTGCCGTCCTACCTCTGATTGATCCTTTAGGTAGTCTCCCCGGATAATCCGATCCTTCTCACAGTGCGCTGCCGTGTCGCCGTTTTCGAGCTCTTGGGCCTCCCTTTGCTCCTCAAACAACGCCCGGAAACACAAATCGCGTATGATCGCACCGAGCCCGATACCTTAGAAACCGCTTCTCATAGTCGAACTCGCCGTACCGGGCTGGCTCTCCAAATGGGCAAAGACAAGATGCCGACTGATGTCCGGCAAGATCCCAAGGATGTCTCCGGTAGGTAACGCAACGTCCGCCGCATGCGGGAGTTCTGCGCGGCCTCGTTGGAACTGACGAGGCCACATCTGCAGATCCTGGCGTTGTACCTACCCCTAAGATTTCTGGGCCCTGGACGGTCGAGAAGGTACTTGCGACGATAGGACCTGAAGCACCTACCGAGGGAGGGAGCTCTCCGCTCCCCTTCTTCCACGTGCTGGAGCGATTGAAGACGGGCAAGCGAGAGGGGTGGCGGCGGTTTGGTATCGAAAGGTGAAGAAACACTTGCGAGAGACCAGTCGGAGGTTAGGGCATGTTAACATTGATGCTAGGGGTGAATCGATTGCCGATCATATGTACCGCATGTCCCTGATGACCTTGGTATGCCCGCCGTCGCTCGCACCCAAGCTCGATCTCAACAAGTGCATGAAGATGTGCCTCGTTCACGACATGGCCGAGTCTCTCGTCGGTGATATCACGCCGGTAGACGGCGTGCCGAAGCCGGAGAAGAGCCGACGCGAAGCGGAGACGATGGACTATATTTCTAAGAACCTGCTGGGAATGGTGCACGGCGGCCTGGCCGGCGAGGAGATTCGGGCGATCTGGCAGGAGTATGAGGACTCCGAGACGCTGGATAGTCACTATGTGCACGACCTAGACAAGATAGAGCTGTTGTTGCAGATGGTGGAGTATGAGAAGCGGACGGATAAGCGTCTAGACCTGGGCGAATTCGCGTATGTCGCGACTAGGGTCGCGCTTGCGGAAACGCAGGAGTGGGCCGAGGAGATCCTCAAGGAGCGCAATGAATTCTGGGGCGCCCAGTCGCACACCGACGGGTCTCTCGGCCTGGATGGCGGTGTGCAGGAGACGACGACTAAGGGCCAGGGCGCCTACTACACGAACGTATCAGGGTGAAATAGAAGAACGCGAGTGCGAGTGGTATATGAACGTGGCTTGCGGCGTCATGTCGAAACCGGAGATTCCCCTCAACTTGTTCGGGCGACGCGTTGAGCTGAGGGGACGGGGCGTGGACGACGATGCATGCCATCCATAATTAATACATATACTATCACCGCTACCGTCAGACATGAACCCCCTTGAACGACAACGAGCAGGATTCAGCAGGTTAAGGGACGAGTATAAAGTGCCCATCCCATTTTCTGATCGATCCGTTCCCTTTAGAATTCTCGATAATGCATGACGTTCCCGGCGCCAGCGACGTCCGTTCACCTGCACAGATCCTTGCATGATGCCTCCCCGTAGGGATGCCTGCGGTATTGCATGTGTGTGTACACGCTACATCGCGAGGCGAGAAGTCCATGCATGCGCATAATGCACCTATGTTGTCAGCGCGGTATTTTCGCACGCAAAAGCTGAGTATTTGCGCCATTGTACCGCGTTACAGTACATGGCAGCACGTATGAGTAGAATGATGCTGTAGAATGATGCTGGGCGGGAGGTGTTCACGATGCGACGCACCCCCTTCCCTCGGTAACACGCCGAGAACCCGACGGGCGCCGGGTCCGGGCCAATCAAGTGGGAGTGCCCCCTGTACGTGTATATACTGCGTCGTATATACATGTATATGTACTTTTACTATGGAGGACACGCAGGAGAGGTACCTCTAGCGAAGGTATGAATGGGATTGGCGGTCACCACTCCACCGCCCGTCTCCACCGCGAGGTCTGGGTCCACTGTTGACTTTTCTCGGGCAAGCGAATCTGACCGGGCAACGAATGATGGCCTCGGCCAGTTTGCCAGGACGGGCCCGGTCCATAGACGAGAGAAAGACGAAGAGGGAGAGAAGAACATACTCATAGGCAATCTCGCACCGTACGTGGAAAATTCCGCCACTGATGCCATCCTCTCCCTCTTCTCTTTCAGCGCCGCGCTGTGCATCCTCGCAACCCAACCACGGCGTGAAGGGCATTTGTCCTGTCCTGTCTTCGCATAACAATGTATAAGCTCTCGCATTGCCACGTCCCAAGTTAGTGATAGAGGAGACGCCTTTTATCATCCCAGTAGGCTCAGGTCGAGCTTGGTGGGCGCTGATGAGCGAAGCGGGCCACACCGCATTTCATCGACGAGCTCTTGTTAGAAGGGCCTTTGGAAGGGGGGAGGGGCGTAAGGGAAAAAAAAATAGTGCCCGTTCCTACGACCAACCGTCCTTCGACAAACATACATCCACGGCAGTCTAGGCACAGCAGAAATTCGACGTGGAGGCTGCCAATACGGGTAACCAACAACAGAAAGGCACCGTCTACTACCTAGGACAGTCGGGGGGGAGGAAGTGCGGCCGGAAGAAACAAAAAAAAAAAACCTCGCGAAACAATACGAAAAGCTACCGGGGTATAGCTGTTTATATCAGCGACGGGGACAGCTTAAGGTTGAACCTGGGGGGAGGGGTGATTGATTAGGCCCAGACTCGGACCGCTTCGCGGCGTCATCTCACACTTGACACAGAGAAGACGTACGAGACGCAGGATACGAGACACGAGACGACTCGCGAGATAGGCTCAAGGTTGACCCTCTAGAAGACCTTGTGACGACAAGCTCCCCAAGATCGATTCCGCCGCTACACACAACCTTCGCCCTCTCACTTACCACCACTTTCACCCCCACTGACTCGCTCTCATTATTCACCCGGCCATCCATCCCATCCTTCCATTCATCTACCCTTTGCCCAGGTTTGCGGGTTGCTTGCGTGCACCACAGCCATTTTCATTACGCTCGATTTTTCTCGCCAATATCTCTCCGTGCGTCTACGAAGCTCTCGTCTCACCCAGCCCGCCAGCCAGCGGCTGCGACGATCCGGGCAGTAGGTATTCGCACTCCTCGCATCTTAATACGTGCCAACCTCCCACCATCAATTCCCGCTACAGGCAATACGGCACGGAAAGCTGCAGCGGCGTCCATCGCAAACAGGCCTCTGTCCACCCGTCGATCTTCCCTCCTCGCGCGACACGACAACAGGTATCTACTGCTGTCACGGCGTAGTGACGAACAAATCATCGCATAGCCCCGTATCGAACCAGCAAACGCACCGGGGGGACAGTAAAGGATTGAGGGAAAGGGAAAGGAACCCCGCGCACTTGTCCTGACCTGCCCTGCTTACCCTCGCTCACGCTTACAAGTACGAGCACGAGCTTCCCCGTGCTTAACAATCGGGTTTGATAGACCATCCGCCATCGCACCCGAATCGACCGACCGACTCCCCGCCGCACGATCGTAACATGTCATTTGGACCGCAGGTCATCATGCCGAGTGCCTTTCATTTCGAGGCCCCTAACGGCGGCTCCTCCCTCACTGGTGTACACCCGGGCATGTTTCGACCGCCCATCTCGCCCTCCGCCTCCAGTTCGGGATACCTTGGACGATCGATAGACAGTAGTAATGCATATGCCGACCCGTCAGCGCCAGGACCGACCGCGAAGAGGAAACGCCCTCCGGCCCACAACTGGACCGGGTTCGGCATCGGTGCCTCGGCACAGGATCATCAACGATCCGACTTTAGCGGCGATGGACAAATGGGGGGCATAGGAGGAGGGGCAGAACACCGATATGTCCTCGCCGGCCACATCGAGACGCTGAACGGCTTCGCCCCGACCGACCCCAAGGACGCGATGGACGATAGTTTCTACTCTGACGTCGACTACCGGAAAGCCCTGGGCTCGAAGCGCCCACACCACGAGACAGAGTCGATACGCCTCAACGCCGACGGTGCGGACCCGACGCTTCCCGCCTCACAGACTAATAATAACAACAGCGGCTGGGGATCGTTCGCCCTGAGCACTCTCGGCGGGGTGGTTGGGAAGGTGTGGGAGTTCTGCAAGACCGGCGCGTTCCGCGGGTTTTACGCCGGCGGTGGGAAGGGCTTCGACATAGCAAATGGGGCCGCGACAGGAGCAACGCCGTCTCAGCTGCCGGCCGGCCAGGTCTGGTATAACGAGCACGATGTACCCACGCTACCACCGCTTGAATCAGGCGCGACGACGACCAGTACGGGGTTTCCGCAGTCGGATTTGTACTATCACGATACCGACTCGGCCCCGGCCACTTCCTCGTTCGGCTACCAGCAGAGGACCGCAATGGAAGAAGAAGGGTCCACAACACCACCGCCGGCGGCGAAGCGACGGCAGATCAGCCGGGAGTGGAACACGGGGACAACGACGCCCGGCGACGAGCTAAACCGAAACTGGGTCGTGGTGGAGGAGCCCGCACCCGCGGCACCCGCGGCACGCCGGAGACGGCAGGGCAGCGGCGCCTCCCGCGCGACGATGGCTTCACCGGATGTCTCAGTGCTACGGCGCCGCATCGTCGGGCGCCCCGCGTTCCCGCGGTACCACGCGTCGTCGTCGTCATCGTCGTCGTTGGGGCGAGGTGCCTCATCCATCAGCCACGCAGGCGCGGCAGGTCTGTCGACACGCGAGCCCGCAAGCTTCGCATCTCCTCGACCCCAGTCGCCCAGCGTCGGCGCACCGCACTACGGGCAGTACGGGGCGGGGGCAGCATCCCCGGCCTCGGTCTCGACGCCGGCCAGCCGCATCCCCGTGCCCAGCGGCCGTCCGCAGACGCCGGCCGCGTTCTCGCCGCGCCTGTCGATCGGCGGCGGCTCGCACTCGCACCACAAGGCGTCGCAGCTGCAGCCGTCGCTGATCCCGAGCCCGAGCGCCGGGGGACCGCACTACTCGTCGCCGTTCGGGTCGCCGGCATCGAAGCCGGGGTTCGGCCCCGGGCACCGGCGCAACCACAGCGGCGCGTCGGCGGCGTCGGGGCGGCTCCTGCCGCGGCCGCGGGACGCCGAGCCCGCGAGCGGCAGCCCCTTCGAACACACCGGCGCCGGCATCGCCGCTGCGAACAATACCACCGCCAGCAACACCAACAGCCCGCGCCTCGACGCTGAGGCCCGCACCCTCGCGGCGCGCCGCGCGCGCGCCGAGATGGAGGCCGACATCCGCATGAACGACTTCAACGCGCGCATCCGCGACATGATCCGCCAGGGCCGCGAGGCGCTCGGCACGACGGTTGAGGTCGAGCTCGACATGGAGGACGTGGACGCGGACGAAGGCGGGGTAGGAGCCGCAGGAGGGAGCCGCAGGGGCCGAGGCGGCGTGGATATTTGGGAGGACGAGTGAGAAGGTGATCGGAGAGGACGGCGAGCTATTCGCCACGCGCGCTGCTGCCCGTCGGTCGTCACCGCGGGCGCCGCGGTGCCCTCGCTGCTGCCGCCGGGAACGCCGGGCAGCTGCCTGACCTGGCTCGGTCTGAGATGTAAAAAGACGCGTCTTGAGAAATGCATGTTTTTCTTGTTCCCGCCTGCCTGCCCGCCTGCCCGCCTGCTTGCTCCCTCACTGCTTTCAGCGGGTGGCCGGGATCGGCACGGCTTGTCCGCAGGCCGACGCTTTAGGGATTGGGCCCTCGGGCCCTCTCCCGACGATGCTACGGCTGCGCTAGTACGCTTTCCGGGAACCAGGACGGACGCGTTGGGGCGAGGTACAGGTGCTGCTTGTATATATAGTTGTGATGACGCCCCGCGACGAGGTGCTGACTAGGTAGTGTCTTACGTGATTGACGAAATGAATAAGTCTTTTTGCACTTCCGTCTACGGTTTTGGGATTGATGTGTTTTTATTTCTAGGGGGGTTCGGTCGTTGCGGTTCTTCGGGAGTTGCCCTTGATAATGAGAAGTTGCCTTGTAAGATACATTAGGAAGGACTTCATATGACCCTGTATTCTCTTTGCTTCGTCTGCATATGTCTATATATACGTTATGTTGGTTATGATTATGGATATTCGGATTTAGACTGTTAGCCAACGTGGCCAGAGTCATTCGCGCTAGTGTTATGGGAATGCCTCTTTTAAAGTCGCGTTCTTGTGTAGAACTAGAGCCTGTTGTCGTTGAAGTAATGGTGCTTTACGTTTCAAAGTTAGTGATTAGTTCGGTTGACAAGTCGAGTTTGGAACAGCTCTCAGCGTAATGAGTCTTCGTTATTTCTATACCATGCCCCTTTCCCCCTTCGCTACTCTTCTGGAAGTTGCTGTCAATAGGTGGAAGAGGGATTTATCGGGTGACATTCGCCAGGACCTGTTCGAAAGCTTAATGATGAGTGATCAAGCATCGACTACTAAAGAGAAGAGAAAAGTGCGGCGCCTGAGGTAACGGCCGTTGGAACAACCCTCCAACACATATACCCACAACCTTAAAGGGCCTCATCTGATTAAGGGGCAGCGCAGCTCTAACAGGGTCCGTCTTCATACGATCTCCACTCTCGCCAGCACTTCATAGAAGCGCGCCTATAGGAATATTCTTTCCTTAAGACACAACCAATCCGGGTCCTGGTCTTTGTACCCCTGACAGGGACGGAAGAGAATTTACAATAGGAACAATATTTTTTAAAGGTTACGATTCCCCACGAGTGTAGTCCATAATGGGCCTCGGAGCTACTATTTAGAACATGTTACTCGTGATGCTAACTTGAAGACAAAATATGAAGTTGCATTCTGTAGTCTGGGTCATCGGGACCTTGCAGGACATCGTGTCCGGGTATGCCAACCCTGAAGCTTGCTCGGGTACTTGCGTTAATGCGCATGACCCGTCCGTCATCCGGCGATCTGACGGGACGTACTTCCGCTTCTCGACCGGCGGCAAGATAGCCGTCCATACCGCGCCGGATATCATGGGCCCGTGGACGTACAAAGGCGCGGTGCTCCCGTCAGGCTCCTCGATAGACCTCGACGGGAACCAAGATCTCTGGGTAAGTATTAAGCCACCAAGTTAGCGATATCTTGTGCTACCATCGAAAGCTCTTTAACTGATCCCCGGCCTCTGAAGTAGGCACCGGAAGTGGCTTTAGTGGGGAGCGCGTACTACTTGTACTATTCTGTTAGCACGTTCGGCGTGCAAAACTCTGCCATCGGCGTTGCAACGTCGTCTACCATGGACGTAGGGAGTTGGAAGGACTTGGGATCCACCGGGATCAGATCGTCGCCCGGGAAGCCGTACAACGCGATAGATCCGAGCCTTATCATCGCCGACGGGACGTACCTGCTCACCTTCGGCAGCTTCTGGAAGGACATCCACCAAGTTCCTCTGAAGAACCCGCCCAAGACGGTAGCCAGCGGCGCCAGCGCGTACCAACTCGCCTACGATCCCGCCACCACGGCCGAGGAGGGTGCCTGCGTGTTCAAGCGCGGGAGCTACTACTACCTCTTCTACAGCAAGGGACAGTGCTGCGGATACGATGCTAACAGGCCGCCAGCCGGTGGCGAGTACAAAATTCTGGTCTGCCGCTCTACCTCCGCAACTGGGGGCTTCGTGGACGCCCGCGGCAACGCTTGCAGCAGCGGCGGCGGGACCGTAGTTCTCGAGTCGCACGGATACGTGTACGGGCCGGGGGGGCAGGGCGTCTACGATGACCCTAACTATGGGCCTGTAAGTCTCTCTCTGCCGAAATTCCTCTTCCTCCCCGCTCGTGTCACTTATGCTGCCGTTTGCAGATTCTCTACTATCACTACGTCGATACGAGAGTCGGGTACGCAGACGGCCAGAAGCGGTTCAGGTGGAACACTATCAGCTTCTCCAGCGGCTGGCCTGTGGTCTGAAAAGGTGAAGTAAGCGTTATTGGTAGATTCGTTTCTTCCGTGCTTCTTCCGTGTTTCTAGGCTGGATTAGCTGTTTGGGTGATGGCGGCTTTTCTGAATGAGACATGTGTTAAAGGGACTACTCGGAAAGGATCCGGTTTCCTAAACACTCGATATGTGTTGCGAACAGGAATACAAGTAAAGTATTGCCACCAATATCAAAGTCCCCCCGAGGATTTCATGCCCACTGGATGTAATCCCTTCGAACATGAGCGGGGTGTAATATCCCCTTTAATTCCGGCGCAGCCGCCCCTTTTCCACGAGTCCGTCTCAGCTGTCCGCCGCCTCCTGGGCCACCGCCTTAGCTGCGGCTACCATCTTGGGCACCCACTCATTCGCGTACTGGCTGTCGGCGAAATTGAGCACATCGTCCACCTCCGAGCCATCCGGGCTCAGCGTCACGACCCAGATATACTCATTCTGGTACAGGCCCACGGTCGTTTCGGAGTGCGACTTGAGATGCATCACGACCTTCCGGCTGACCTCGTCGACTAGGGGGTCTTCCCCGCTCACCAGCTGGAGCTGGAAAGTCCGCGTAATGCGCCCAATCAGCCCGACGAACGCGACGCATTCGGCCTGGGATTGTGGCACCATTTTCACCTTCGCCGGCGCCGTCCGGAACGTGAAATTGGGGCTGAAGTGGCGCACGACCGATTCCGGGGTCCACTCGTTAACGGAGTCGATGAAGGCCCCCGCGGTCTGTAGGAGCCGCTCGCGAGTTGGCGCCATGATGATTCTGGATAGTAGCTAGCTTTTGGCGTAGGATTATATTCTTAGCGTGATGTCCTTTCTCTCTCTCTCTGCAGCCGATAACCGGGTGTGTGCTGTGTATTATATAGTCTTAATTGTAGAGATCCGGGCCCCGTAGACCTTCACCGTGTGCCCCGAACACCCATCCCAACCTCCTCGGCGCGACGTAGGTGTCACCTATACGTCCGTAAGACGACGTGCGGGACCGTTAACACTGACGGCCATGTCAATTGAGTTCACCAAGTTTTCTTCCTTGGTTACACGGATTCGTCACTACATCCTGCTCAAATCGCTGATAGTTGAGGTCGCGTATACGTCGATCTCATAGATTCATCAGCAGTATAAAACATTGGCGGGATTTTGCTTACTGTTTCTATCTTGACTTAGAGATATTATTGGACTGGCGGCTTATTTGGTTGTTTGGTCGAGTAATGATGCTTATCCTTGGCTGTTGGCGGCAGAGACATAGAGGGAAATCCCTGCCATCTTACTGCTTCGAAGAAACCTACACCGTAATTATAGACACCCAAATTTCCTCCGTATGAATAGAGGCCGCTGGGAGACATATTTGGTAAAGGAGTTGTGTAGATATATAAGTAATACACTTGCCGTCTAATATCTAATATTACATAAGTACGGGGATATAGTCTGTTCATAAACATCTACTGGTAGCAGCAATGCCCAAAACGGGCATCGGAAAGAGAGCCGGAAATATTCGACGCGCCCACCATCACAATTTCACTCGCCTGGAAACCTCCTTCTCGGCTCTCTCCGAGTTCACCATCTCCGGTACCAGCTCCCCAACGTGCCTTGCTCCCGCCAGCGCCATGTTCGTCTCGACTTCGGTTCTCAAGATCTGCACTAAGCGGCGCAGGCCTTTATCGCCATAGCCGGCACACATAGAATACAGCACTGGCCGGCCGATGCCCACCGCCGTGGCCCCTAAGGCGATGGCCTTGATAACGTCTGTGCCTCGGCGAACACCACCGTCTACGAATACTTGGAACTTGGTGCGGACTTCTGGCGATAGCAGGTGTGGCGCGTGTCGGCGGATCTCCAATAACGTGAGGATCGGCGCCTGGGCCGTGTCTTGGGAACGACCGCCGTGATTGGATAGGACAATGCCATCTACACCTCTGCCGTATGCAAGAACCGCGTCCTCCACTGTCTGGACGCCCTTCAGTACCAAGGCAAGCCTCGTTGTCTCTCGAATCCACCCGAGGTCATCCCACGACAGTAAAGGATTTAGCAGACCTCGCGAGGATACCTTAGCGACCCCTCCCGAGGTGGGCGATATCGTGTCCTCTCCGGCCGCAGCCCTGACGCGGTCGTCACGTTCACGCTTCCCCAATACCGGTGTATCGACAGTCAAGAATATTGCCGCGGCCCCAAGTGCTTCCACGTTGCGGATGAGCGCCTTCGTACGCTCCCTATTGCGGCCCGTGTACAGCTGAAAAAACAACCGTTGATCTGAAACAGACCGCGCTTTGAACACGGCTTCGCGCGGAGCGCTCGTGGGCATACAATAGATGAGATTCTCCTTGCCGGAGACGGCGGCGATTATCTGCTCGGCATCTCGGTGGGCATATTTCCCCATGCCGGTCGGACTAAAATAGACGGGCAACGAGGACTGACAGCCGAGTATAGTGGTGCTTGCAGAAACGGGTTCCACTGGCCGGAGGACTCGGGGCCTCATGGTCATCTTACGAAAGATTCGAAAAGCGTCGCTGATACTGAATTCGTCGTCCGCCCCAGAGGAATAATATGCCCAGCCTGCAGACGTAAGGTACTTCTTGGCAACCGCTTCGAAGTCCGCGAGGCTAACGATAGCGTTCAGCGGAGGATAAGGAAATCCATCCTGGCCCTCGACAGTGTCTTCTGAAGATTGCCGCCGCGGTAGCGTTGAGATGTCCACGTTTCCAAGGTAGCTTTCCGGAGGTAGCGTCTCTTCAACCAGACCCCGGTCGTGAACCTCATCGTACGACTCGGTGGCATCTTGGCCGGCACATTTGAGAATAGCTCCCGCGCCGCCCGGGTGCTCATCTACGAAGCCTGAGAAGAGCATCTTTAAGCTTAGTTCGGCCACGTCTGTCAAGAAAGAAGAAACATACATACCAGTTACATCCCACACCTTGCCATAGATCACGACCCAGCACGAGTCCTTCCCACGGTGCTTGGAGACCTCTTCCGCGCGTATAACGGCCATGCTGATGCGTCATTGATCTGCCGTGGAGTTCTAGCTTGCGAGGAGCCTGAAATAGGCTTAAATCAACAGACCCTCAAATCGTGCTATCGGCGAGGAAGCCTGGGGTTAGGTCTTAGCTTCACCAAGAGCGTTGGGGGACATCAACACTGGACGGCCCCAGAACGACCCCAGAATAACCCCAGAATAGCCCCGGACCAGACAGCTTCCTGTCAAGGTGTCCCCCCACCGTGTTGGAGGCCCATCGCCCCACTGACCCAAACCAGGATCGCATCCACGCGAGGGGAGAGCGTGATCAATGAACGACCTAGGCGAGGAACGGCGGCTGCAGTAATTTTGACACCCGGTTAGCGTGTGGGGTGATACGATATTTCAGGACGAGAAATCTTGTCTTGGACTGACCCCCACGAGAAGCCTAGCTAGGAGAGAAGCAATAGACCGTTCTTGGTGAGGCGTAAGGGGACGGAGGCAGATACGCAGCGTTTCGGGTCTAGTCGCTGGCGCGTCTTTACGTCGCTTTTAAGATATATTTTTTTTGATCTGCGCGACGGCAAGATCGAGAACTTCTTCGCCTCAGTCCGCAACGCCTTCCTGAAGGCCGGCCTCACGCAGAGACCCCGCAACAGCCTACGCGCTGCCCACGCCACGATGGACGAGAAGAGAGAAGCCAACTCGGACCAGCTCGAGACGGTCGGGCCGAAGCGCGACCGTGTCCTCGACAGCGTCTCCGTGCCGCCCAATCTCGCGGCTCTGTCGAAGGCCGACTACGACAAGCTCGGCCGCCGGGCGACGCTCAAGATGGACCTGATCATCATGCCGATCGTGGTTATCATGTACGTCATGAACTACCTCGATCGCCAGAACATCGCCAGCGCCAAGCTCGCCAACATCGAGGCGGACTTGAACCTGTCGCCCGTCCAGTATCAGACCGCAGTCAGCATCCTGTTCTGCAGCTACAGTATGTCCTAGCCAACCCCCGCACGTTGCGTCGTCGCGGGTCCGAAGAAATGGAATTGACCAGTGTCTCGCAGTCCTCTTCCAGGTGCCCTCCAACATGATAGCCGGCCGGATCAAGTGGCCCGGCCTCTACATCTGCGCCAGCATGACCGTCTGGGGAGGCGTTTCGGCCGTCATGGCTGTTGTGAACAATTTCGCAGGCCTCATCGTTGCCCGGATTTTCCTCGGAGGCGTCGAGGCGGTGTTCTTCCCCGGGACTTTGTACTTCCTTTCTATGTTCTACAACCGCAAGCAATTCGCCCTCCGGACCGCGATCCTCTTCAGCGGCTCGCAACTCGGAAATGCCTTCGGCACCTTGTTCGCCCTCGCCGTCATGAACTTGGATGGAGTAGGCGGCCTTGCGGGTTGGCGATGGGTATGTCTCCCCCCCCCCCCCCTTTCTACCTACCGCTCTTTCTTTCCTATGTCGGCCGCTCTCGTTCTGTGCTAACACGACCCAAGCTTTTCCTCGTCGAGGGTGTAATCACTACCGGTCTCGCGTTGTTATTCGCTCTTATCCTCCCGAACTCGAACCAGAAGGTCATCGGTCTCTCTAAGACCGAGACCGAGTGGGTGCAATGGAACTATATCTCGGATATGGGCCAGAAAGACGACTCTCACGAGACGTCTTCTTGGGCAGGTTTCATGATGGCCATCAAGGACCCCAAGACATGGTTATTTACCGGCATCTTATATTGTGTCAGTAAAACCGACCCCATCTCCCTCGCATCAGCGTGGATGCAGCTTTCTGACACATCTTTCTTATAGACATATATCGACGGCGCCGTAGCGAACTTCTTCCCCAGTGTTGTTGGCGGCCTCGGGTACGACCGAAATACGACTTACCTCCTATCGGCGCCTCCCTTTATTCTCTGCGTTATCTGCATGCTTGCCAACGGTTTCCATTCGGACCGCACGCAGGAGCGCTTTTTCCACATCGTCGGGACTCTGTCGGTGACGCTCGTCGCCAATATCATCGCCGTCGCGACCACCAACACCGCCGCACGCTACGTAGCTATGATGCTGCTGCCCGCGTCCTTCTACGCGTCGGCCATCGTGACGCTGTCCTGGATCACGGGCTCGCTCTCGCAGCCGGCGGTCAAGCGCGCCACCGCCATCGGCCTCATCAACTCCATCTGCAACACGCCCAATATCTGGTGCAGCTACCTGTACTACGGGCCCCCCACCTACCTGACGGCTTTCATCGTCAATCTCGCAGCCACGGTCCTGGCCATCGCCTTCGCCGTCGCCACGCGCGTCTACCTCCGCCGCCAGAACGGCAAGCTTGATCGCGGCGAGGACAGCGGCCCGCACGGTCCGACGCCTGCTCAGGTCGTGGCTGGTTTCAGGTTCATGCTGTGAGGCGGATGGCACACGAGCGTCATCCGTCGAAACACAATCTTCTAGTCTTCTCGGTAGATAATTCGCCTGTAAGACAGCTGTGGGTCAGGCTGAGACGTTGGCAAACGAAGTCTCTTTCTTCGTCACTTCGTTACGTCTATAACTTTCTGCTATACATACTAGTTTTAGATTTAACCGTCTGCGACCTATTGATAAAACCGTGATGGCAATGCGAGATACACCGAGTTCACTTAGGATCGCTTACTATGCTTTGCCTCGGTGAATGAAGCCGCCAGTAAACACATTTGCAACGTGTAACCGGTAGGTGTGTGATTACACATGAGATACTATCAGTTCCTGTTCTCCGAATCGGCCCTTCATAATCCTCGTGTCACGGTTTATTACGGCATTGTAAGCAAGGATCTGCTCAGCAACAACTCGAGACCTGCGGATTTGTGACAAGTCCTAATCGATCTCTCACGATCTTGAATCTCATCCAAGCATCTCCGTCCGTGTTCTTCTAGCTAAGAAACCACCGGTCGCTCGGCCTACAGGGACAATGTTCTAATAGGGAAGAAGAAGGCATCCCGGTATACGGTACCGACGTGGCATTATGGGATCATGATGGGATCATTATGGTATACATGCAGGCATGTGTTTTCGGACTACTTCTGAATACCTGACATATTAACAACCGAAGGAACGCAGATCCTGGCCCCGGTCCTCCGCAGACGTGCCGCCGACGCGACGTCTTTAGAAAGCGGAGTAACCATGTCGAGCGAGTGGGTTTGGAGTAAGTTAAGTGGCCACGCGAGTTGGAGCCAACTCGCCGGATGACGGGATCCTGTTCTATGGGGGTCAGAACAGAACCCCTTGCGTGGGGGAGGCGGAGACAGCAAGACATGTGACCCCGTCGTGGGTCAGAAAGCCCGAGACCAGCCAGGCCAACAGGCCGAGCGTCTTAGCTCCAATACGTATGTGAGCATCCCCTCGTAACGGCGGTAAGGCAGGCTTAGTCTTGAGGTCTGACTAATCACTAATATCATGCAAATTCTTGGTTTGCCTACCTCGATGTTTTCAGTTCGTCTATCCCGTTTCCTCGCTGCTTGGTAAAAGGGAGCAAGAAAGAAGGCCGTCTTGAGTATCTAGATTTACTTTTTTTTCTCTATTTTTGTATTCGAATAGTACAAGATGCCGAAGATTCAGTCCATCATCCACTACCGCGTCAAGCCTCGCTGGCTGATGGTCAAGGTTGTCGACGAAAATGGACAGTACGGCTGGGGTGAGGCAACTCTAGAAGGCCACGACCTCGCGGTTGAGGGCTGCCTAAATGAGATGATTCCCAGGCTTATCGGTAGAGAGGCAAAGTAGGTTCTCCGTTTGATTCCGGACTCTATGACGTCCGGGGGTGAAGGATCCGGTGGAAGAATGAGCCACAACTCTGCCTTGTCTTCTTTCCAGTAATCCATCTACCAAACATTAACGTGGGTGCTTTAGCGAAATCGAGAATATCTGGCAAACGTTTTGGAGGCATGGATTCTACCGCGGCGGCCCCGTCTTCATGTCGGCCATGTCTGGAATCGACATTGCACTGTGGGATCTCAAGGGTATGGGGCTAGCGTCGTCACGTAACCGTGGAATTCTGGCGTGGTCTACTAACACTGATGTCTTCAGGACGGAATTTAAAGGTTCCCGTTTATGAGCTCCTGGGAGGCAAGGTCCGTACCAAGGTCCAGGTCTACTGCTGGATTGGTGGCGATCGGCCGTCTGATGTTGAAGCGGCAGCGTAAGTCACATTCAGCGGGGGTGAGGTGCTCGCCAACTTCTTGGTCTGACGTTTATCTAGGAAGAAGCGGATTGCTCAGGGCCTCAAATGCGTCAAGATGAACGCGACAGAGGATACCAACTGGATCGATTCCCCAGCCGTCCTCGATGCCACTGTCGAGCGGCTTCGTCAAGTCAAGGCCCTCGGGCTCGATGCCGGCCTCGACTTCCACGGCCGTCTCCACAAAGGAATGGCCAAGCAGCTTGCCAAAGCTCTCGAGCCGCACAGGCCGCTATTCATCGAGGAGCCTCTCCTGTGCGAGCACCCCGAAGCCATCAACAAGCTCTCCGAGCAGACGACGATCCCAATCGCCTTCGGAGAGCGCCTGTTCACGAGATGGGACGTTAAGCGCTTCTTAGAGGACGCTAGCGTCGACATTCTCCAGCCTGATATCGCGCACGCCGGGGGCATCTCAGAAACAAGGAGGATCGCCTCAATGGCCGAGGCCTACGACGTTGCCATCGCACCCCATTGCCCTCTCGGACCGGTGGCATTTGCTGCGAGCGTGCAGATAGGACTCGCCACGCCGAACTTTTCCATCCTCGAGATGAGCTTGGGAATGCACTACAATACCGAGGCCGGCGACATCGACCTACTGACGTACTTGAAGAACCCGGAGGTGTTCGACATAGAGGACGGCTACGTTAAGGCCCCATCAGGGTACGGGCTCGGGATCGAGATTGATGAAGAGCTGGTGAGGAAGATGTCGAAAGAGACCGAGCCGTGGCAATGTAAGGCTTTCCACGGACCGGACGGCAGCGTCAGGGAGTGGTAAAATGGAAGAGTAGATAGTCGAAACAGTGTACACACCATTTATTAGAGACACATATTAACATCTTGTCACATAGCAGTTGAGCCAGCCACATATGCCTACATACCGCATAGCGTAATGCAGGCGTCTACGCTTTACACGACACATCTTCTTTAATAACTACCGACATCGCTATTTTTGTCACAGGAATTTCCGAGAGTTGATTTCCAAGACTCGTCCTCCTGTGAAGCCATTTTCGTAAGCCCGAGGAAGAACTGGCTCCCGATGAGGAGCCTGGATATCTACGAGGAGCCTGGATATCTTGAAGTAGACAGTTGAATATCTGTGTAACTTCTTAGTTGTACAGCATCTTGGGAAAGCATTCCGGGGCATAATCATCGAGGCGACGCTTACTATGCTACACTCTCAACTGAGAGATAATAAGCGAAAGCACCTAATCAGCTTGAAGCCATCACAACGGACTTACTACCAGTGCGGAACCTATACGTACGACCCATTATCCACAATAATAGGATAATAGGTGTCTACGACGTTACCGAAAGAGATGCCCGCCGAGCTGAAAGCAGCGAGACCGAGCAACGGTAGATTCAGTGACGAAAAGGGCAAGGAGACGACCCCCACGGATGCTCGTTCCCCATATTGATCCTTGTCTCAATATCCCCGTTCGCCCCCCTAACTATGACTTCAAAAGACGCTATAGTATGGGGTCTCTAGTGGTTCTCCAAGCAACCAGGACCAGGGAAGATATGACAACGCGGGGCAAGAGAGCGGTCAGGCACCCAAGCCGGGCCCTCAATCTTGGCTGTGTGGGGTGATACATGAGAAACATCAAAGAAACTATGCATTGAAATTGAGCTTTCTAATGCTTCATATTACATGATATTAATTGCTAGGACAGTCCCAACTGGAGTATGAGTTATAGGAGTAACGTAACCTAAAGCTAGCTCCTTTCTGGTTTCCATTAGTTAGTGGAACGAGAACACCGAGAGCGATCACCATGTCCTCTGTGCTACTCGGTTTTAAGAGAAGCATACGTCCCTTCTGGTACTTTCGGTTTGGCCTCATGCTCGCTAAGGTTGTAGCAGATAATGAAACAGATAGGTAAGACCCTGTATTGTACACAAGTCCGTATAGATATACCCTGCTATCCTGATGTGCTGCCCTATCTGCCTACGTATCCCATACATCAAGTAACGTCCCACGCGGGGCCCTGCCCATGATCTCGTCGTAACCCTACCGCCCCAGCCAACCGCCGTCGACGGTCAAGAGCTCTCCGGAAACGTAGAGGCTGCCGGCGCCGGCCAGGAACACGGTGGCGCCCTCGAAGTCCTCCGGCTTTCCCCAACGGCCAGCCGGGATCCTGGCGAGGATGCTCGCGGCGCGCTCGGGGTTATTGATCAGGGCCTCGTTCATATCGGTAGCGACGTAGCCGGGGACAATGGCGTTGACGTTAACGCCGTGGGAGGCCCACTCGTTGCTCAGGGCCTTGGTCAGCTGGGCGACGCCGCCCTTGGCCGCGGCGTACGCGGGTACGGTGATGCCGCCTTGGAAGCTGACGAGCGACGCTACGTTAATAACGCTACCGCGGTGGCCGGTCGCCGGGTGCGGCGCCCGCGTCAGCATGTACGCGCCCAGGTCGCGGCACAGCGTCCATACCGCGCGTAGGTTCACCTGCAGCACCTCGTCCCAGTCCCCCATCGGGAACTCGTGCGCCGCGTGCCGCCGCTGGATCCCCGCGCTCGTCACCAGGATGCTGACGTCGTGGCCGTCGCCCAAGATCCGCTTCGAGAGTCCCCCGACCGCCTCTTGGCTCGCCAGGTCCGCTGTGTATACGTGCGCCTTGCGGCCGAACGCTTCGATGCTGCGCTTCGTCTCCAGGTTGCTCTCGTCTCGCTAGCCAGAGTGTTTAGGGTGCTGCGCGTGCTGGGAATATCGGTGCCGGATGGGCTTGCCTACCTGGATCAGGATGATGTCGGCGCCGGCCTTCGCGAGCGATATCGCCATGGCTTGGCCGATCCCCCGGGTGCCGCCTGTCACGACCGCGACCCGGCCCTGTAGCGAAAACAGCTTCTCTAGATACGCCGCTGCCATGCCTGCGGATGCCCTAGCTGTCGGGATGAGAAGGGGCATCAGCTCGGGATGGTTCAGGGAGGCGAAGATGATGAAGACCCCGTGCCCGACGACAGTGCCGAGACCCAATCCACGATGTCGGATCCCGGCATCCGCGCAAGCGCTTTTGATGTCTTTGAGGGCTCCGCCGCCGGGGTCCCCCTCTTCAAGAATTCGAGGCACACCGATGTGGAGCGCAGCTGATGGTGTGCATCAGTTAGGTAGTTGGTCGAAGGGCACGCCGTGGTTGGACGGAATCCTCACTCCGAATCGAACCATTCCCCTTCTTCTGCACCGCCCGCACGCGGCAGGGAAACGCTAGTAACTCTTCTCTCCACACTCATAGAAACCGTGACGCTCTTCAGTCTAGCTAAGCGACCGGAACTGGTGCGTGACCTATTGCCCCTTTTCGGGACGCGACACCCGGTCTACTGGAAACGTGGGGGACAGGCGTAGCGATGCCTTCATTCTCCACAATCTGGTGGAGTGTGGGGGGTAACATGTGGGTTCCAACAGCTCTGTTTCCGAGGTATTCTACCGAGGTATTTCGTGGGGAATGTTGCGCTCCCAGGCCTGGTGGTCTGTTGATGAAGCGCTTCCCAGTGGACTCTCATGACTGTCCTGCCAAATGCTACCCACCCATCCCCTCCGCGCGACAGTGGAGAGGAGAAGAGAGGGGGCAAAAGAATGGATGAAACCCAGGTGTCACGGGGGAATGCAAAGTTGTTTCCCCTCGCATGCGTGGCACGCCGTCGGTAGGCAGAGGGAGGCTCCTGGTCATCTGGAGACGCAGGCGGCTGCTGCACAGTGAGAAGAGAGTTAAGAGTCGTACGTGTAGTGGTACTGAGTAAGTCTATATTGGGAGTACCCCTAGCTGAGACAAGCCTGGACGAGTTTCTTGTCTCAGTTAGAGAACTTCCCCCCTTTAGGTATGTCGTTCCAGGAGTATTCGCTGGACGAGGGAGGATTACCCGACTAGCCAGATTTTCTTCGTAAAGCAGCAATGAAAATACAACAGGCTAGAGGCTTGCCTTGGTTAGGATTATTACTCTCTACGGGTACCCCGTCGCGGCTCTCTAACCACCAATCCTATCAAATTCTCTCTAAACATAGCCACAATGGCACTATTTCTTACTGTTGCTCATTCTACTAATACCAGTTAAGAAATGTCTCGCCTGTTACTAAATCAGCTTAGTAGCGTGATGTGGTTGTAAGAACTTCCCCAGATGGCTTTACTAGGGTCATTACTCGGCAAAGGGAGAGAAAACCGATCTAGTTTCATAATTGACAATCTAAAATAGTTACTCCATAACTTAACAGATGTTTCTTAGCCCTTCGATGTATTAAAAGTACGCGACTTACGACTCCAGCGTTTTCTCAACTTCGACTAGCTCGGCGAATTTGCTGAGCTGCGCTCTCAACTTGTCCCCTTCTTGAAACTGACATGGCTCCCTCGGCCCCGCCCCGTAACCGTAGTACTCCCGCAAGGCAGCCTTAACGGAGATAAACCCTCCCTGGATGGCTGCCCAATCTCCTCTAGCGACGACGGCTTGCAGGGACCGTGCCTCGCTCAACCTCCCCTGCTCCCAGAGCTCTATAAGTCTCAAGCATGCTCGCGGCGCAATATTGGCTGTGCCGCCGATGATACCGTGACCTCCGACTACGAGAGTCTGAAGTGTAAAGTCGACGCTGCCACCGAAAGTCCGGAACGGATGTACTGAGGCCGTGTCGCCTTTCTGGGTGGTAGCCGCCGCTACACGGGCGAGTTTTCCCGTGTTCCCGCAGGTGAGCTTAACACCGACGATATTGGGGTGCTCGGCGAGGGCGATGATGACGTCTGAGGATAGATCCAGGCCGCTACAGGCTCCGGGGAAGTTGTAAATTAGGATGGGTATGGGGCTAGCACTCGCGACGGCGCGGAAGTGCTTTGATATCAACTCGGTAGAGAGAAGACTGCCATAGTATGCTGGTGGAAGGACAAGGGCATAGTTGCCACCGGAAGCGGCTGCTTCCCGACAGAGCTGGATAGTCTCTCGCGTAGACTGAGCTCCGCAGCCGACAATGAGAGGCAGTTCTGACTTCCCGGCGGCGTCTAAGGCGGCACGTGTTGTGCGGTTGATAAGCTGTCGTTCAGCATGATCAAGATGTACGGCCTCGCCGTTTGAACCGTGCGTGACGAGCCCCGTAACGCCCGCCCTGGCTAGTCGAGTAGCGTGGGACGCGGTTGTTTCTACATCGACGGTATCATCGTCTTTGAAGAAGGCGACCGTTGGCACGTAGATACCTGGGGCGAGAGGTGGTCTCAAAGCACCGTTGGCAGATGCGTTAACCCCATTGCTATGGGGGGCAGAATCGACAGACGGAGCCATGGCGGGTTTATGATGTGAAAAAGTCTCGGATTTCCGGTAAAACGAAGACTCCAAGAGCATGGCCCGGGCCATACGAACTTATTAGTCTTGAGCCTTGAGTTGGCACGCATCGCTAGGGCCGAAGTCCTCGGGATAACGTTGCCTCCCTAGGTTCGAACTATCCTCCTCGTAGCCAAGGCCGGTTGCAAGGTGTGGGACGCCCTTGACAAAGAACGATCTCACCCCCACGTATATCCATTTTAACCTAGGCGCTTGACATCTTACGAGACTAGGATCACGTTGGAAGGGGTTGGTCGAAGCTATACTTGTATGTATAATGGGAAGAAAGAGGGCCACAGTTAGCGAGGCTACCCCCGGGTCAGCCAACTGCCATTTAGTTAAAAAGTGCATGTCGATTATAACGCGCCCTATACAATCCACCTGTTCCCGATGACTCTCTCATATTGTGTATTTAGTTATGTGGATCTGTTAATGCTGCTTTTGCCCCCCGACACTTGTCGCTTCTTCAGCAGGACTAACTCGCCATGCAGGCTCTGCTTGACACGAATCGCCATGAAGTAAATAGGGTGTTAATACCAACCATCTGCTCAACCTCACTATTATACAGGCGATGTAACGTAAACGTCCAACATGCTGCATGTGCACATCCACACGTCAAGGAGGTGCGGAGTCAATGTACCCAGGCCGTGCTAGGTTGCTCATGAATCAACTTAGTTCGCCAAGTAAATATCACCAACTGGCACTTGACCCTCTAGTTACGTGGGGGGAGAGGGAGGGGTTCCGAATAGCTCCATTTCGTTGGGGGGAGGGAAGGGGACAGGTGACAGGGGATTCTTCAACCTGTACAATATCATCGTAAGACGAGCCAGCCCTGGTGCATCATTGCCAAGGGTTAGGAGGACACCGATCTCGTTAACCAAGAACAATTCTTACAATGGCTTTTAAATGCCAAGATCATAATATTGACGTTCTCCTCTACGGACTAGGGGCGTAAGTAAACCCTTGAAAAAAAACAGAAGGCAAAAGTCCGCAGCCGACAGACTTGAACACGCTGACGTGAAGTTTCATTAGCATCGGCTCCTTCTACGCCTTCATTATCAGCAGAGAACCTCGTGTTAGGCTGACCGTAATCGCTCGGTCCAACTACGACGCTGTTAAAGAGAACGGCTTGGAAATAACCAGCCAAAAGCACGGCAACCATGTCGTCCGACCATACAAAGGTTCGGATGAGCAGCGGCAGTCGTCGGGGAAGAGAAATTAACCTGAGGCAGTATTAAGGGACGCCGCCGAGGCAGAGACAACTTTTGACTTCGTCGTTTGTGCCCACAAGGCGATCGACCAGGACGCAACGCCGGCCCAGATCGCACCGGCAGTTGACGAAAAGAAGACAACTGTCGTCATCATCCAGAATGGCGTCGGCAACGAAGAGCCTTTCCGTAACCGGTTCCCCAACCTGACAATTATCTCCTGCGTAGTGAGTGCAGTCGTCTCAACGAGGATTCGAGGAGACCCAAATGCTGACAGAAGCAAATATCGATAGACTTGGACCGGCGCGATTCAGCAAGAACCTGGGAAGGTCACCCAGAGAAACAATGAAGACATGCAGCTCGGCCTGTACCCCAGCGACGCGGCCAATGAGGCCATGGAGAAGGAGAAACTGGCTCGGTTCGCTTCCCTGCTGACGACTGGAAAGACAGTATTCCAAGTAGTCCCCAACGTCCAAGTCCAACGTTGGGAGAAGGTCGTGTGGAACGCCGCCTGGAACTCCCTTACGACGCTCACGCTCTTGGACACGCACGCCTGGCTCTCATCCTCGGCCGAGGCCACCGCGCTCACGCGGCGGCTGATGCACGAGGTGATCGAGGTCGCCAGGAAAAGCGACGTGCCCATCGAGTTCGAGCTAGCAGACCGCCTCATCGACAAGATCTTGGGCATGCCGCCCATCGGGAGCAGCATGCAGACTGACTACAAGGCGGGTAGGCCGATGGAGGTAGATATCATCCTGGGGACTCCGTACAAGAAAGCGAAGAAGCTGGGCATCCCGACGCCCACGCTCGACACTATATATCTGATCCTGACGGCCGTGAATCGCCGGCTTCTCGGGGCGTCGGGCCAGAAGTAGTGGTGAATATATGTGACATCAGCTAGCTACAATGCAGACGGAACCGTCAGATGTATATTAATTCTGAAGCCACTTCTTACCGTCTAATCCCGTATTTTCCGTGCTGTGGTTTCATTGTCACTTTTCCTTTCGCCTCATGTCTTTTGAAGGGGATCGCTGCCACGGTTTAGGCAGTTTCAAGGCCGGGAAATTACTTACGCGTCTATCCGGCGCACGTCATGCTCCCGCACCACCACCTACGATGTCTCGGTGCGCCCCTCACACGTACCGTAGTTGGAGTGGCCGGGGCATCGGGTAGACGAGTGACTCGCATGTCTAACGCCCCTAAGCGAGTTCGGGTGCGAGACATAATACCTACGGAACGACGTAGGTACGTAAGCCGGGGTCTCATATGGGCAGGTTGGGAGGGACCGGTGGCGTTCTCAGAACCAGGTTTTCTTGCACATGTTGGGAGATTCCCCGGGATACCCCGGGATACCCCGCATCACCAGTAAACACGCCACCGGGTTGTGTACCCCGAATACCCCGGAAGCCCCGGACCTCCCATCCATCGCCTACGCGAGCGTTCGACCCCCACCCAACCCCCAACCTCGGCCAGGGCTGGGAGGAAATACACTGGTCCCTCTCACAGGGGGGCCATGGCCGAGTCGACTAGCTACTGCCGGAGCAAGTCGAGAGGAGAATCCAAGACGGCAACCCTGTCACCCTGTCTGGGGCGTTACAGTCGCTCCAATGCCAAGCCCGATGCTCCAGGTTTGGCCAAGACGGTAGTTAAACCTGCTTTGGGCCAGGATTCCGGGTTTTGGGGGAGGGAGAGCGGGGGGCTTGGAGATGGTACGAGTCCCTCCCTGTAATAGAGGTAACAGTAAACCGCGGGTTATTGGGTAGGTAGGTAGTGATGAGATCAATGGATGGTAGCGGTATGTTGGCGGTAGTGATATTCGGGTACGATGGGAGAAGGAGTGATGCCTGCAAACATCCATGACGACGATCACACGAATGGGAGAAGAGTATAAGGAGGCAAAGGCGACACGTAATCAGGATTTTGACTGGCTCGACCGACCCTTTCAACACCTGCCACACGGAAACCTGACCCCGGTGGGCTTTGAACGTCGACGTCGCCGTCATGGAGAATTCCCCCAGGCTCGAGGAGGCCATACGCCAGACACACACTGAGGATACCGAGGCCGATGTCAAGAAGCCACAGGCCGGAGTCGGCGGGGGGGACCTGGCTGCGAACCTCATCGGCGACCAGACCGTCGAGTTGACCGAGGAGGATGTGAGTAATAATCCCGGCGCCGGTTGAGCGCGCTCCTAATACCGCGGATCGCTAACCACGCCCCCGCGGCGCAGAACAAACGCATCCGCCGGAAAACCGACAGGCACATCCTGACCGTGCTCGTCTGGGTGTACTTCCTCCAGATCCTCGACAAGTCCGCGCTCGGCTACGGCGCCATCCTGGGCATGCGCGAGGAGTGCAACCTGACGGGCAACGAGTACTCGATGGTGGGCTCCATCTCGGCGATCGCGCAGCTCGTCTGGCTGCCCTTCTCCTCCTGGCTGATCGTCAGGGTCCCGCACCGCATCCTCATGCCCGCCCTCGTCTTCGGGTGGGGCACCGCCCAGGCCTGCATGGGCGCCTGCAACGACTACGGCGGCCTCCTCGCCACGCGCTTCCTGCTCGGCCTCTTTGAGGCCGCCTGCCTGCCCCTCTTCTCCGTCATCACCTCCCAGTGGTACCGCCGCGCCGAGCAGCCTATCCGCGTCGCCGCCTGGTACGGCACCAACGGCGTCGCCACCATGTTCGCCGCCGCCGTGTCCTACGGCCTCCGCGGCATCGACTCCCCCGTCTCCTCCTGGCGCGTCCTCTTCATCCTCGTCGGCCTCCTCACCGTCGTCACCTCCGTCGTCGTATTCTTCGTTCTCGACAGCGACGTCCCGTCCGCCCGCTTCCTCACCGACCACGAGAAGCTGCAGGCCATCGAGCGCCTCCGCGCGAACCAGACCGGCACCGGGTCCCGCGAGTTCAAGTGGCCCCAGGCCCTCGAGGCCGTCGTCGAGGTCAAGAGCTGGCTGTTCATCGGCATGGCGCTGTGCCTCAACGTCACCGCGGCCGTGACCAACATCTTCGGCCCCATCATCCTCGGCGGCTTCGGCTTCAGCCCCGCGATCGTCTCGCTCATGAACATCCCCTTCGGCGCCGTGCAGCTGCTCGTCATCTTCCCGTCGTCGTACCTCGCGCACCGCTTCCGCGTCAAGTCGCCCTTCCTCCAGGCCGTCTTCGTGCCCGTCCTCGCCGGCACCATCATGCTGTACCTGCTGGAGCCGGGCCGCACGGCGCCGCTGCTCGCCGCCTACTACATGCTGGCCTTCATCTTCGGCGCGAACCCGATCCTCGTGTCCTGGATGATCTCCAACATCGGCGGCACCACCAAGAAGTCCGTCATCATGGCCCTCTACAACATCGGCGTCTCCGCCGGCAACATCGTCGGCCCCCTGCTCTTCAACCAGGACGACGCCCCCCGCTACCGCCCCGGCCTCCAGAAGATCATGACCACCACCTGCGTCCTCTTCGCCATCGTCGGCCTCCAGGTCGTCGCCCTCTTCGTCCTCAACAGGATGCAGGAGCGCCGCCGCGTCCGCAACGGCAAGCCCGCCAAGCTCCACGACGCCAGCATGGAGCACCGCTACACCGCCGCCGCGGGCCGCGACGACGACACCGACTTCCGGCTCGGCGGCGACGCGTTCAAAGACCTGACTGACTCCCAGAACGACGAGTTCGTCTACGTCTATTGACAAACGTGCTGTTTGGGAGGCTGTTGAGCAGACTAGGCCGGCGAAGCCACATGCGCCAAGCTGTACAAATCGAAAGCCGGAGCACGCGCTCTGCTGGTCGTGTAAATATTCAGCTTATTGCGCGCGAGGCTCGCGTAAATCCATCATGCCCATGTATTTATTTTCTATAGATGCAGACGCTTAGTAGCAAGATAATACCAGCATGTTTCAACTGTTGAGTCGCGTTTATAATACCTAGGTGCCGTGTATGGGCACCTAGCCCCAGATGGGTAACGGAATATCTGGTGGCTACTTATGCCACGCAGATGTGAGACGGAAAAAAGCACTCGAAGAGGGTTGACGGATGAGCTCATTACCCTAATCGCGACACCCAACCTACAATATGGTAGGGGCAAACAAGTCAAAGTCTGATATGCTGTTCCCAGTCCTTCTCCATAGCCTACACACATGATCACTCGTCAATGCATCATCCTAGAGCAGCGTCCGGCAGTCTCGTGCTCTAACCTCGTCGACCAACCTGGGGATCTCTTTCACTGCTCGCATCATTCATTGATCTCCTGCTTCTGGAATAACCCTTTCCAAGCGGTCAGCACCAATGGCCCACCCCACTAGCGGCGAGAGTATGGTAGCGAGGAGGCAGTCTCGATAACAACACCGAGATAGAAATGCGAGCTTACCTTCTATTTCGGGCATCCAGGGGTCTCGTAGCCGGCAGAAGAACTCGCCCCGGGGTTCGACCTGGCCGCGCGCGTGGTCTTCCAGCGTGCCGTAGAAGACGTATATGTTGTCGCCGGCGTTGGGCTGTGTCATCTCGGGGTGTCAGCTAGTTCTCGATCTCGCACACCCCCCTTTTTCTGTCTCCCATCGACTCACCCCGTACTCGAGCAACGGCCCCCCGCATACGCCGCAGAACTCGCGGTGCAGGGCACTCTTCCGCCCCCCTCCCGCCTGCCCTTCTCCTTCCTCCCCGCGGTCTCCGTCGCTTCTGCTGCCCATATCCGCCTCGTGGACACGGACGTGCTCGGCGCCGCGCGTGAAGGCGAACGCGGAGCGCGGCACGCGCGTGGTAACGGCGTGCTCACCGCCGGTGAACCGCTTGCAGGCGTGGCAGTGGCAGATGCTGGTGCGCGCCTGCGCGTCCGGGTCCGTCAGCGAGATGACGAAGCGGATCGCACCGCAGGCGCAGCGGCCAGGGAGCGGGGTCATCTCGAAAATACAGCCCTCTCAGGGGTGGGTGTGGTTACAAAGCTTCTGAGGGAGGTAGTAAATAAAGAAGCGTCGTCGTAGATATGGCTTGCTGTTGTTGTGAGATTGGTAGATTAGTCAGGTTGAGCACCGGTCGTCGGCGTGCTCGCATTAGGAGTGAACTCAAAGGCCGCGGGGCGTCGGGATGGAGACGCACTATGTTGATTATCTTCATGTATGTTTTACTAAGTCTCGTGACATGTGGCGATGGGGTTGATGATATGGAAGATAGTCAGGTTCGACGAGAGATGGTAAGTAACCTCTGCGTCCGGGGGTTCGTCGATGCTGCGTTGTGCGGTTTAATAGCGCCACAACATCAGGACTGTTGCCCTCGACCGACCATCACACCACGATGGTTCTACGCACATATCTCGGCGTGATCCCGGACTTCAGTAGGAGAAATGTATAGAGGGTTCTCGTCTTTTCGCCGCCGTTGGGAACTCGGATATCCCGACTCCCTGCCCCCGCCGATGACGATGGCTCGACGTCAGAGGAATCGGAGCCGGTGTCAGTCCGGTCCGTCTTGTCCCGCCTTCTCGGCACCGGATCCGGAAACAGAGCGCCGCGTCAGAGCCTAGCTAGCGAGCCGAATTTCCCATCGTAGAGTGGCGCGCGTTAGTGCATAGGGGCGCCACATGGCCCTTGGCATTGTTATCGATCAGTAGAGCGGTATTATCGACCAAGACGTTGAGATATTAGAAGTAGTTCTAGAGCTAATATTGCGAGATTGGATGGAATTACAACTACGGGTTGCGGGCGCGGTAGCGGTAAACCCTCGCAGCCATGGCATCTGCGGAGCGCTTTCACCGGCAACTTTCCGCTATTATTCGCCCTCCGCCGTAGAGTGTATTGCCTCCCGTCTGCGCAGAACCGGCTGGCCGTTCTTCAAGCATTCCGGGCACGTTCTGCCAACGAAGCCGTCTTTGGACTGTTTGTCCTTCTTCTTCCCGCACTCTCTGCAATGGAGATGGCAGTAGTACAGGTCGCAGTTCTTGGCAGGGCACTCGACCTTCCATCGACAGTCCTGGGTGAGGTGTTGCCCCCCGCAGGGGCACTTCTTCAACGAGCACTGCCTCCCGCAGTGTCCTCTCACTCCGCACATGCAGCAACGGTGAGAGCATAGCATCGCGGTCTTGTGCTTGAAGTGTCCGGGAATGTGGGCTGCCCCGCACCGGCGGCTACATCGAACGAAACACTCGAAAGCTGTGTGAAACTGCGGAAAAGGCCGGCACTTGCACCGGTTGTTCGCCTTTATCTTGCAGTTTCTCGATTTGTGGGAACTCGACTTGCAATAACCGCAGGGAAAGGGGCAATCCGACGTCTGATGGGTAATCTCGGCGCAGTTAGCACACGCGTGTTTGGCTTTCGCCGACGCGCTCGCTCTACCGGAGCCGTCGGGCACTGGCTTCGGCCCGTCCGTGAACATGGCTCGGATGTGAGTTCGGCTCAAGCTTCTCCGCCGCGACAGTTTATCCAATTCGGATATGCGTCGGCGAGGGAAGTAGACAAACCACTCCTCGCCCGGTAAATTGCCCTCAATCTCCACTGCAGTCCACGCCTTAGGCGAAGGAACACTTGAAGACCGCGGTGGCCTCTTTCGCCCCAGCCACTCTGTTGTGACTAGTGGGTTTATACGGAGCCGGGGACTCATGACACTGCCTCTCCTCCACAACAGAAGATTTGCCATCATGAACCAGGTCATACCAAAGAACACAGGGTAGAGAGGCAAGCGAAAGTAAGAAGGCGGGTCGATAGGGATGAGGTGGCCACCAGAATATAGTAAATAGCGATAGTGTGTTTCCGAGAATGCCTGATACGCCTTCGCATGTTCGACCATGCCCTTCTTCCACTTAACCTTTTTCTTGGGGTGTATATGCTTGAATTGCTTCATCCAGATCCGCGTACCAGCATCGGATTCGAGGTAATGCCGCTCGACAAATCCCACAACGACGGAATCTAAGGTTCTATCCTTCGTAGGCCACATGAAATGAAGTATTTGATCACTAGGTGACATTCCCCGCACAGGTGAGACCCAATTGAACTGCGTGTCCAGGAGCCTTTCCAGCAGAGACATATCGAGACGTAACTTGGGCTCATGATCTCTGAGCTGCTCGAGACTCGCATGCGTCCAGAATATAGTTCGGTAGGCGCCCGGCGTCACGAGACGCGGAGACATATAGTCCTCCATTATCCGGTTGACAATAATGTCGCGAGGGCCGAGAGGCCTATGGTCGTAGCGACTAAAGTCCATGTCGATGCCGTTCAGGGGATAATGCGGAACCGGGGCCATACTGAAGGCGGTGGGAGCTCCGGAGAATCCCCCCGAATACCGATGCGACAATACTTTCGATGTCTGGTCATTGGTTGACGATAGCGCACGAGTCCGGGTCGGATCTGGTGGGCGACGGATTTCCGAGACGGGGCAGGGGTGGGAAGGTTTTCCTTTTTTTTTCCAGCAGAAAAACCAGCGTGACTCTAGGGTCTCGTCTTCCTGTCTTCGAGCATACAGCGTTCCATCAAGCAAGGCCGAAATATGAACTCTTCGTCGTCGTCGCCGCTGCCGATGTGTTTCTCGACTCTCAAGCAAAGACGGGGAAGGCTAGTAGGATTGTTGGGGAGAAGTCTCCGTCCACTGCGCCGTTTGCCAGGGAGCGTTGACAGCTGGCCTTAGATACCTCTGTAGAAGCATGCAGGTACCCTGAGTGTACAGAGGTACTAAGCGATGTGCTTACGCGACCACGGTTCGAAGGCCCGACGGGTATGATAGCTTAGCCGGGGCGCAGGTACCGGGGTCGGCAACGATACGCGCGATGTACATGCTCGCAAAATATCCGGGCGCTGAGACGGGTGGCTTGTGGCTTGCCGTGGCTTGGCTTGCCGTGAGACGTAGCGTGGCTTGGGTTACGTCATCTGGTTACGAGATGCAGCGCGGAATGACCTCTTTTCGGCACCCTCCTCTTCCCCATCTCCCCCTGTCCAATGCCAACCATCCACCGTTTCCTCCTTCTACTCCTTCGCCAGGTATTAGCAATCCCTCGTCGCCAAATGGCCGTCTGACGACGTGGGTATGGCCGCGGCGATCGTGGAGGGAATTAGAGCTCCCCCCAGGTACGGTCGCTAATTTCGGCCCGTCCACCAGAACGACGCGCTTCCGTTTCACGATACTCCGTCGACCGAAGAGGCAAGTCATCCTTGGCCAAGGCATCCTCGGTCAAACCTTTGATTCGATATTCCTTCATCCCATACCACCTTGACTGCTGGTGGTCCCAGGACGGACCGAGAGGGGATTAGCCCTCGCTGCGAGCCTCCACGCCCTGCCCATTCGGACGTTTTCCTTCGACTTCTTTTGTCAGCACAGATGGGACTAGAGATGCCGCCCGTCCCCGGCTGGCCCGTTGGGTGGCAGGCAAATTCCAGAACACCCATGACAGGGCAGGGACCCCTGATTTCCGGCCCTGGAAACCAGAGTCGGACCCGGCTCCAGGACTTCTCACCCGCATTCTACCCTACATCTTGGGCTCGCTAGCTGGTGAAACTGACGCAACTGGCGAACCCTCCCCCGGCGAGCTCTTCACAGAGGCTCGCTCGGGGTCATGCAGAAGGGATGCCATCGTGATGGTGGCATGCATCGAGATACAGGGTCGAGAAATTCCTCCTATCATGACCGTTGTGATGATGGCGAGTGCCCACCAGGGTCTTCTTTTTCTAGATGCCTGTCCGGAATGACTTTCCGCGAGCCCAAATGTGCTCGTCAGCCTCAAGATGTACTCGTATTTAAACGCGGTGCTTGGACCTGTGCCTCTCTCCATTTCGGACCCCTCTAACCTCGTGGTCTTCATCGTGGACGCATCTGGCTAGGACATTGGAATCATGGGTCGTTTCGGTCCCTTGGGAACGCTGCTGCTCGCAGCTGGGCTGAGTCAGCTTCCCCCTCCCCCCCATTGCTCCCGCATTCTTACTGACGTGGGTGTAGACGTCGAGCGATGCCTCGGGCAACAGGGCACGCCAGCTGTGTACACGGACAGCGAAACTGGTATCATCTTCAACACTTGGACGGTCCCGGACAAGGCAGATGGTGCTACCGGTGTGTCGGCCTGGGGTGGGCTGACCTTCGGTGTTGCACTACCTGAGAATGCTCTCTCGGTCGATGCTACCGAGTTCATAGGATACCTGGTAAGCAAACCGAGCTGGATGTGAACAGAAAATGTTCGCGTGCTGATATTCTGGATAGAAATGTGGCTCCAACGGCACGACCTGGAACTCCTATTGCGGTGTATCGTTCGGAGGGCCGATGACAAACAGCCTGCTCCTTATGGCCTGGCCGTACGAAGACGAAGTTTTGACGTCGTTCCGTTTCGCCAGTGGATATACTAGCCCCGATCTCTATACCGGCAATGCCACGTTGACGCAAATCTCATCTACCATCAATGAAACACATTATAGTGTGATTTTCAGATGTCAGAATTGTCTGGCGTGGGACCACGGTGGTGCCTCCGGCGCTGCATCGACCAGCGGTGGCTCATTAGTGCTAGGTTGGGCCGCTGCGCTTCGCGCACCGACGAACGCTGACTGCCCAGCCGATAGTGTTGTTGCGTTCCACAACAATGGCGAAAGTATCTGGGGGGCTACTTTGAATCAGCAGGCGGCGAATCCGTCGTATTCGAGATGGGCCGAGCAAGCCACTGCTACGGTTACTGGGAACTGTGGGAGCACGACACCCACATCGACCTCCTCCGCGACTGTCCCTACCGCTACCGCTACCGGTATCCCGGTGCCAACCGGCACCTACGACTACGTCATTGTCGGTGCGGGAGCCGGCGGGATACCCATAGCTGACAAGTTGAGCGAGGCGGGTAAGAGTGTTTTGCTCATCGAAAAGGGACCCCCTTCCTCGGGACGATGGGGAGGGACGCTGAAGCCGGAGTGGCTGGAGGGTACCAACTTGACTCGTTTCGATGTCCCGGGCCTATGCAATGAGATCTGGGTCAACTCGGCCGGCATCGCGTGCACCGACACCGACCAGATGGCCGGTTGCGTGCTCGGCGGAGGCACGGCCGTCAACGCCGGTCTGTGGTGGAAGGTATGTCGCATGGGAAGTAATATGATCTAAATGGAAGCTAACAGCAATGATCAGCCCTACGCTCTGGACTGGGATTACAATTTCCCTGACGGATGGAAATCCAAGGATATGGCTTCGGCAACCAATAGAGTGTTCTCTCGTATTCCGGGAACAGACACTCCTTCGACGGACGGCAAGCGGTATTACCAGGAGGGCTTCGAAGTCCTCGCTGGCGGCTTGCGATCTGCAGGCTGGAGCGAAGTTACCGCTAATAATCTCCCCAACCAGAAGAATCGCACCTTTGCTCATTCGCCCTTCATGTTTTCCGGCGGCGAGCGCGGTGGTCCCATGGGCACTTACCTCGTTTCTTCTAGCCAGCGCACGAACTTCCATTTATGGTTAAACACGGGAGTGAAGAGGGTGATTCGGGATGGCGGGCACATCACTGGTGTCGAGGTCGAGCCCTTCGGAGAGGGCGGCTATACTGGTGTCGTCAACGTCACACCCGTTACCGGCCGCGTCGTCCTCTCTGCCGGTGCTTTCGGGTCGGCCAAGATCTTGTTAAGGAGTAAGTGACATAGCCAATCTCCGCGCTGGCGGCCACGTTCCTGACTTTCTCAGGTGGAATCGGGCCAAACGATCAGCTTGAGGTCGTCCAGTCATCCACGGATGGTCCGACGATGATCACCAACAGTTCTTGGATCAACCTGCCGGTTGGTTACAACCTAGAGGACCACACGAATGTATGCTTTTGCCCCCATTTCCGTTAGTGACGTACGCTTACCCTCTTTTGCAGACTGACACCGTCGTTACGCACCCCGACGTCAAATTCTACGACTTTTATGAAGCTTGGGATGACCCGATCCCCGCCGACAAGGATCAATACCTAGGTGAGATGCGCCGCGCCACGTCATAACAAAGACGCAGTCCTAGGCTAACCCATAGGAATAGGTTCTCGCTCGGGTATCCTGGCTCAAGCAGCGCCAAATATCGGACCACTGTAAGACAAATGCAACAGACGTAAAGGAGGGCACGGGGAGATTTTGGAACCGAAGGCTAACACTAGGTAGATTCTGGGATGAGATCCAGGGCGCCGACGGCGTCGTCCGACAACTCCAGTGGACAGCTAGAGTTGAAGGGAGCGCCGGTACACCAAATGGATGTGAGTTGCGATGATAACCTGCGTACGGCCGCAATCTAACGGAAGTAGATGCGATGACCATGAGCCAGTACCTCGGGCGGGGGGCCAAGTCAAGGGGCCGTATGACGATTACGAGGGCGTTGACAACTGTGGTGTCGACAGTGCCCTACTTACATGATCAGAACGACGTGGCGGCTGTTATCCAGGGGATCAAGAACGTCCAAGCAGCCTTGGCGAACGTCGAGGGTCTCGTTTGGACCTATCCGCCGGCGAACGTAACTGTGGAAGATTTCGTCAACGATGTGAGTTTGGCGAGTCAGGTGTAGGTAGCGGCTATTCGCGGCTAATACGTTTTTAGATGCTCGTCTCGTACACCAACCGGCGCTCAAACCACTGGATCGGTAGGTTTTTATGAGCTACGCCGTCCTCATATATGTCACATGGCTGACAAGTTGCTTAGGTACCGCCAAGCTTGGCACGGACGACGGTCGGACAAACAGCGGTTCGGCGGTGGTAGACCTCGACACCAGGGTGTATGGCACGGACAACCTGTTCGTCGTCGACGCGAGCATCTTCCCGGGCCACATCACGACGAACCCAGCCTCGTACATCGTGATCGCAGCTGAGCGCGCTTCGGAGAGGATCCTGGCCTTGGCGCCACCCCAGGCCCAGCCGCAGTACGCGCAGTGCGGCGGAAAGCAGTGGACGGGCAGCTTCCAGTGCGCGGCGCCGTACACTTGCACGGCCCAGAACGAGTACTATTCTCAGGTGAGCATATTCCCACGTCCCCCTCGGCGCTTTCGACCTCTCCAGCTGACTCGGTTCGCAGTGCGTCTGATGAGATAATTGTGTATACTACTTATCCTACGAGCAGAGCTCTGGTTCCGAGATCCGCCCTCGCCGCGTGGTAGCCTCGCCTCGCAGCTCTTGTAATTGCTTACTAGTACCAGCCAATAGAAGTACGCTACGATAGAGATAGAGACTATTAGAGTGGACATTCCGCTGCAGCCCAATATGTGCATGCTGTCGGAGTGTGTAGCGCATGGAGCAGCGCCAGCCAAGCACCACCCCGTTCCCCGATAACTACCACGACTAACTTGCTCGAATCGGTCCGCTATGTACACTCTGCAACTGTTATCAACAGTTGTCTTTGGTGCTTCTGATGGGAAGAGAGTGCGTGTAAGACTCGCCGTGTAGCACATTTGTTTGCACCAGTGAGAGTATCATGGTGTCTGTGTCTTGCGATTCAACCCAGACCAGACGACACGCTGCTCACCCCCCCCCCCCCCCGGCCCTCCCTCTCACTCATCACATTCCCCCAGGCCCGTACACGAGGTTCGCCATGATTAAACTCCATACGCCAATATGAATAGGGGCCTGACGGAGAGGGCGAGGCTTCTTCTCTCTGTGTACCAGCGGCCTGTCGTATTCGTCTCTTTCCACTTCGGGCTGATCCATTCTTTAATTTCTCAATTTTGCAATGTGTTTGCCTCCCTGCTTCTCTCACGGCAGGCACGCACCTCCCTAAGTCACGCCTTCCCAGAACCCTGGCACGCCTAAAGGGGATGGCAGCGCCCCGTCAGGCGCAGCCTCGTGCCCAGCTTCTCTCGCGACCAAGCACGACGCGCCAGCATATCTCGCTACCGACAACGCGTGGCAGGTGTACGCCGAGCAAACCCCGTCACTGCCAACGACCTATCGCGACAGCGCAAGGCGCTAGCCATGGCCGAGCGCGTGTTCCAGATCTACTCGGGGGAGCAGCTCACGGCCGAGATGGTGGCTGCCGCCGCCGAGCTGTACAGCCGCAGCTACGGCGTCTGGGGCCCCGGGGCCCCTCGTGAAGGTGCGCGGGAGCCGTCCGGCAGACCTCCCGCGCGATGTATTTTCTTTTTACTCACTCGCAAGAGGCAGGTAAGCGCATCCGTATTAGCGCGCGGCAGCTGTGCGCCGAGTACCTCTCGCACCCGCGGGAGACGCTGTACGCGCGCGCCGTCGTCGACGGCGTGCTCGCTGGCCAGGTGCTGTGCACCCGCTGGCCCGGCGCCGACGGCCGCCTGGTCTGCTGGGTCACGCTGCTCGTCGTCCGCGCTGAGTACCGCCGCCGCGGCCTCGCTGCCGCCCTCCTGCGCTGCGTCCAGAGCGACCTCGACGCCGTCTACGGCCTCCTGAGCCCTAACCCCACCGCCTGCCTCGCCGCCGCCCACGCCTTCGGCAGTAAGTGCATCACCCCCCTCTTTCGAGGCGTAGAACCCCTGTGTCCCGGCTCTGGTGCTGACCGCCGCGTAGCCCCCCTCGACAGGATCAGCCTCGAGTTCATCGCCACCAACGCTGAGGCCGTCCTCGCCGCCTCGCCGGTGCCGCGCCTCCGGGGCGTGCGACTGCGCGGCACCGTCTTCAACGCGGCGACTCCGGGCAGCCTCGTCGCGGGCGCCGACACTCAGTTCTTCGTCGGCCGCAGCGAGCTGCTCACGAACCTCCACCTGATCGAGGACCAGTACGCCTGGCCGCTCGGCGAGCTGCCTCCCGGCCACGAGTTCCTCCTGCTCGTCCCCGCCCGCGACCGCGGCATCTCCCCGCCCCGGCCGTTTGTGCCTCAGCCGGTGGATTAGAGCTCCACCGTTGACGAAGAGGAGGAGGAGGAGGAGGAAATGGAGGAAGAGGATGACGAGGACCTGGGCCCGGTGGTGGAGGTAAAGGAGATGTTTTAACGGCGGCAGAGAACAACGACCGACGTCTTGCGATGGCGGAAGCCGAAATGTGGCGCGGTGCTTGCTCTGGAAGAGTGGCCCGTCGGACAGGAAGACAGCCCAGCATAACCCAGTCGAGTCTGCAAGGGAGGTGATTCCCGCCACGCAGTCTCTATGCCTGCAGCCGTAGTATTTGCGTATAGTTGTACCCAATACCTCACAGAGTGTATCCCCCCTTGGGCACCAGCTGCGGTAGAAATAATAATATTCCATGCTATAGGCACCACGTGCATCAGTTGAATATGGTTGCTTAAATATAATCGCGAACCATTGCCGTAGTTGAGGCATAGAGGATATGACACAAAACCTGGAAAGATTTAGTTATACCCATGAGCTACAAGCACCGGTATAACTATAATTTGTTGGAACTCAAAGCCATCAGCTCTCTCCTAACACCATACCTCTTCCGCTCCACTACTGATAATCTAGCTTCCCGCAGCTATCCAACACCACCGCCGAGGGAGAAAATGTTGTGGCGTTTTAGGGGGTCGGCAGCAGCAGTGCACGCTTCAACCAAAAACCTCTCGCGGCAGTGCTGGGGCCCCCAATCTAATTAGCACAAGAGGCATTAGTTCCTGCTCGGCCGGCGGGCGCTCTTCTCTCTCCTAGTATCCTTAAGCCTTATAAGCCACACGGGTAAGTGATGCGATTTCCCGTCGGCTCGAGTAGCTGCTCGCTTATCTCGTCCATCTCGTGCTGGTCTGACGTGCCCGGTTGACTCAAAAGCTCCGTGATAAACGCATCTGGCGCGCCCTCGGGGCCCCAGGTTTGTTGTGAGCCGGTACCATCTGCGAACGCGACCGCGCTCTCACATGTCTGTATGCCACTCTGGTTGAATGTGCTGTTTCTGTCGGGAATAGGTGCCTTGTTGTTTCTGTTGCTATCTGTGCTAGTGAGAAAGCACCAGTGAGGTCGACAAGATGAATGCCCGCTCCGTAGTCAGAAAGAAGACTACGGGGCTGGTCGAGGAGATGCCCGTAAATAGATCCTCAGACGGTGAAGACACAATGATGACTTTTGCGGAAGATTGCTGTCGCGCTCCGTCGTGAGATTTCCTGGATAGGAAAGAAAGACTTTAAGAGTAGGGGAAAGAAATGGCCGAAGGGGCGTCAATGTTGGTTGCCAGAAGAGTAAAGAGGCCACAAGTGGTCGATCACGAGCATGCCTGTCATGAGGTGGGTATTCGACCTCACTGTCACCATTGCAACGACGGGTCATCTCCTGATGAACGAGCATTCGTTGTAGACGAGGTGCTTGGGACCTTCGCGGATGGCTTCTTGAAGGGGGAGGTCCTAAGTGTACGGATTAGTAGGGTCTCGTAAAGACGCGTGTAGAGACGTACCATGACGCGGGCCAGCAAACGTTGAATCGAATTGTTTTGCCTCGACGTTCCCCAGGCGAGAGAGGTCGAGTTTGTACGAGAGCTCGCGACCCTTCGTCCACTTAGCTCTCAGCTCAACGTCGCGCATCCCATGGAGGGTTGGCTGGAGTCACGGCACTGTCACCTTGAAGGACACTAGGTCTGAGGAGGAGACACGGCAGAGTATACGTGTGCTTGTGGCAAAACCGGCCGGGCTAGCCCGTGCGATTCGGCTTGAGCTGTGTGAAAACAGACGACAGTATCACAGCGACATCTTCCGTGCGTAAAAGGCTACGGGGATGTATTGGATGCCATCCGATGTTGAAGAGACGGCTCGAGCGAAAAGACGAAGCCATGGCCAATCGTCTAGCTTATACGACCGTTGAGGGTGTTGTAACCGTGGGGTAGAAGTACGGCCACCACAGAGAAGAACATGGCGACCATGACCACGGCCATGAAGAAGAAGAGTTGAAGCTGGGAACGGATAGAGCTTGGGAGAAGTTGGGCCATGGGAGGAGATGGATTATGGGAGGAGATGGATTGTGGGAAGAGTTACTCACAAGACTGCGCATGGGAGGTAGGCAGGCACCCAACCCCATGATCGGGGCAATGGGCCTTGTCCATATACCCACTCCATCTTTGTAGCACAGGCAAACCGGCAGATGGTTGACTACCAAGATAGTAGCTGTGATTGCCCCCTCTCCTCGCCAGTAAGAGGTATCTAACGATATTCCATGCATTCCTCTACGCCTTTCTGCCTGAATATGGTCAGATCTCTGGCAAAGAGAGGGGCGCCTTGGGCAGTTCTGCCTACAAGTCCCTCTCAATAGCTGTGACTAGTCTTTTCACTCACCCCCCCCTTTCGCAAAGCCCACCCCCCTTCCCCCCCTCCCCCCCCACGACTTCCTGTGCCCCTACATTACACCAAAAACGTCATAGATGTCCCCTCATGTCCAGAACCTGTGGAAGGAACGTCCCCTGAGGCAGAAGAGCATGGGGACAAACTGTGGACAGCCAAATATGGCAGGTTTGTCCATTACTCAAGAGGGACTTTTGGAACATGACATGTTAGTTGCTTACTTGTTACTTGTTGATGCCCCAGATGCAATGTACCTATCCAACACAGTCTGCGGGTGTGTGTTTGGGAGGGGGAGAGAGCTTGTAAGTGGTATGTGTTATGTAATATTATCACAGGCCCACTACAGAATAGGTAGTTGACAGCAACTTTCCGCCAAGGCGGAAGGAAATGCTGCTTCCATGGGTATTGCCAGTGTTACTGAATCATCTCTGTACGGTATGCCGTCTATTTTCTACATCCGAAGAGGAAGTACGCCGCTGTCTCTTACGGTTCCCCTTGCCGACCTACCTACCGGGGACCCCCTCGGTGCTCTGCTGGACTCCTTCGCCCCGTCGTGTCGACCGCCTCTAAAACTTTGCTGCTCTACCTACGTGTAGGTAGGTAGGGATTTTCTCTCCAACCGCCGCGGTGCAGAGCTGCCAGAGAATGAACCCCCCCATAATACCATAGATATACGACTCCCCAACGAACTGGAAAGTCCCAGGTCTTGCTATACTCTCCTGTAGGATGAATAGAACTCGTCCACCCTTCACAATAGCGACAACGTTGCCGGTTCGGGCCGTCTTCGGCGCGATGCCAACATGCCCTTTCTCCGTAACGACGAACCTCCACCCGTAAACGGTCTCCTGAAGTGCGGCGATGTAGCCGGTGCTCTGCTCCTGAGGTGAATCGCCGGTCCCCCGCCTAACCGCTGTGCCATGGGCTATGGGCCAATCCGCGCCGTTGACAGAGCGGCCCCTATTTCCCCTTCTACGTTCCATCGATATGCGTCCCGAGGGCCCTTGACGATGACCCCAAACCAAAACTTTCCGCAACGGCCACCTTTGGGTACGACACAGAAGCAATCGGTACCTACCACTTCAGGTCCTGGCATGACTCTCGGGAGGGACCCAGGGCCGCAGAATCCGCCATTCCATCAACTTCTTTGAAGTACTCCTCTTAATATCCCGCTCCACAGTTGACGATCCGCTGATCCTCTTGACAACGTCCAGGCCGTGCCGCTCAACCGTCACCTTGTCCGTCCCGGGAAAGTGATTGATTGTGGCGAGGAAATTTATAGGCTAATAAGCAAGATTGCCCTGCGCTGACAACAAAGTCTAGATGGTAGATCTGGACGCCTATTCTCTTTGCGGTTTGGGGCCCGTGACTGTCCCATACTCGATGACAGCGATAGTCATCCGAGCTAGCATTGTCGAGGTCTCTTACAGTATTAGATGCTGCCCAAGTTATCGGGTCGTTTCTTTTGCTTCGAGGGGTCCTCCTCGGCGGTTCCGCGTTTCTATCGACTCGAACCCCCCAAGGAGGACGGCGTTGACAAGACGCCTGCCCGCCAGCTGCAAGCACTGCCGACCCCCGAGACATCTAGGGGGCGATGCCGGCTCGTGGCCAGTTGCTTCGGTGTGCTATATACCGACAATACGTATGCTGCACGCAACTGACACCTCGGGCGCCTCATCATCTCGGGATCCAGGTCCAACTGATGGCGTATACTCGTGTGATGCATGAAACGGAAGCCTCCACATTCTACGACTTGGAATAAAGGCTTGAAATACGGGCTACGTGTGTACTACTACGTTGTAATTTCCGAGGATACGAAGAATGGATAGTTCAGCTTAATATTGAAACGCTGGATACGTGACAAATCTACTAGCAACCCGGTACGCCTCCCGACTCCCACCCCGAGGCTCGTAGAGAAGAATCTATCCGGGCTGGCCTCCCGGGGCCCGAGCTCTACGAACTGCCCTCATCTAGACGTGGCCGCGTGCTCTAGGGCCGTTCTATTCGGTGCTAGGACATCGGCCCCGCGGAGCCGCGTCCACTCGGCCCATCACATGCCGATCTAAGTCTACACCCCACGTATATTTTGCCTATCTAATACATGTCGTCAAGGAAAACCCTGCGGACACACGGAGTAGTGACACTACCAGCAGTAGTAATAGCACCAGTAGCAGCAGCATCTAGGCGGCGCCGAGGCGCAGCAGGGCAGGGTCGGGGCGGGCGTCGGGGGCGTCGGGGCGGCGGGCGGCGGCGGCGATCTCGGCGAGGCGGTTGAGGTAGCTGAGGTAGGTCTGCCAGCCGATGGCGGCGACGCCGCTGACGACGGCGCGGAACTCGGGGGGCACGAAGGTGAAGCTGAGGGCGGTGACGGCGGGCCAGAACTTCCAGGCGTTGAGCCAGCTGACGGGGACGGCGCCGCGCACGCGCGCCCACGCGGCGGCGACGCCCTCGCCCGCCAGCAGCGCCTGCGCCGCGAAGAAGTAGCTGTTGAACGTCGGCGTGAACACCAGCTGGTTCACCACGATCTTGACCCCCAGCGACACCGCGTGCGACCCGTAGTTGAAGTGCCGCGACAGCCAGAGGAACCTGCGCGCGCCCGTGTTAACGGGCGCTTTTCCCTTTGCAAAGACCGAAGGGGGGGGAAAAAAAAAAAACTCACCACCAGTACATTGGCAGCGCCGCCACCGTCCCGATCGCCATGTTGCGCGCCGTGCGCTCGGGCGCGTAGTCCTTGCCGCTGATGGCCTGGGCGCTGACGTCGGCGACGGCGTAGACGGCGACGGAGCTGAGGATCTGGGTGGCCCAGGGGCGGGCGCGCTGGGCGCGGGCGTACGCCTCGCCCGCGCGCGTCAGCGGCCCGAGGCGCTGCCACCAGGCCCCGGGTATCGGCGCCGCCTGGGCCGTCGCAGGGGAAGAGGAGGAGGGGGCCGCGGTGTCGCCGCTGCGCTTGGGCGGGGCGCTGGACTGGAAGCGCCGCGGGGTGACCGGGGACCGCGGGGCGCACGGGCGCCGGAGCGCGACGCGGAGCATGGCCGGCGGTGGGCGGCCTAGGAGGCAAGTCGTCGGCAGCGCAGGCATCGCGAGCGGGCTTGTGCTCTTGGCCGAGCCAACGACGAGTCCGGCGGGGTGGTGGAGATGCGGAAGCGCCCCGTGGTAGGCGTCTACAGAACCAGGGCCGCGAGGGGAAAGGCGGGCTTCTTGCTCGCGTAAGTGTAGGTAGATGGACTAGGCGGAACAGGCGCTAGAGCAGGAGACGTAAGAGTGAGCGGGACGACGGGGTGTATCCAATATGATCACGGCGCGCAAGAGAGGAACAAAGGCCCTGCGTATGTCCCGTCGGTGTATTTCCCTCTGTCCTCGCGTCTTAGGCCTGGGGAAGAAGAGCGACAAGTACCGCAACACCACGGGGTAGAGTGAGAGGATAAAATCGCCTTAGGGACTATCCGCAAACCAGAAAAGAGAGAGGAATCTAGGAAGGGCGAGAGAGACAGAGAGAGAGAGAGAAATGACCCTGGAATTCCAGCCCTCTAGTGATTTTTTTTTTTTGGAGTCGCGCATCTCACCTTTCTCCATACTCCGTTGCGTCACCCCGTCTCGACTCCTTCTTATACCCTCGAGGGCCACGGCAATTGGCTCTCTCGCCTCGGTCGGCCGAGGGCGGAACTCCGAGAGGTGGCAGGGAACAAGATCTAAGACGGGCTTCAGCAGATTTGTCACTGAGACATTTTTCTCTCCTTTCCGTACAGGTACCTTGGTTGCTGTGGCTGCGGCCATGATTACATCAGCTAGGTAATAGTACCTAGGTGCTGTGGCGGTATTGTCAAGCCACACAGAGTCGGTACAACAATACGGCTTGGCCACTAACCCCTTTCTCAAGGGCCGTCGATGTAGGGCATAGTAGGGACCATATTATCGTATCTCTCCGGCGCGTGAGCCCGGTACTGGTACGGCGTAATTCATTCTGAATGAGTATGAGAGGTACGTGCCTCGTACCTACAGGTACCTACCTACCTAAGGAAGGCAAGTTAATCAGCTCGTTATGGCGTCTGTGTCAGGGGGTGTGTGTGAATGTCCTCCTACCCCCTAAACATGAAAAATGCAGAGGCGCGAGGACGAGCATGGAGATGGTTCCACCCTTGAAAACGCCGATAAGACCCCCGACGCACGAGATGAAAGCCCAGAACTACAATTTTATGGTGAATATGCCCCGCCCCAACCCGCTAGGCGCGGCCGTGTGTAGAATCACCACCACCACCCCCTGCCATCGTCGAGTTCCACGCCTCGCCAGGTCACCCGCCCCTTCGGCAAACCTCCCCGGCTCAGTCCAGCTCGCCCTGCACGTACCCGATCTGCCGGCGGGCGCCGGGACCGGCGCCGGCGAGGCTCGCCGCGAGCGCGCCCTGGCTCTCGACGAGCTTGCGCTGCTCCTGGATGCGGCCGCGCAGGCGGACGTCGGCCTCGCGGTCGAGCCGTTCGAGCTCCTCGCGCTCGCGCACGCGGATGCTGCTGAGCTGGGCCGCGTTGCCGACGCGCTCGCCGCCCACGTCGCGCTCCCACTGCAGCGCGCGCGTCTGCCGCTGCGCCTCCGCCGCCAGCTCCGCGTCCGCGATCGCCTGCGCCCGCGCCAGCCCCGCCTGCGTCAGCGCCTCCTGGTGCGCCAGGTCGCCCGCCTGCCGCGCCCGCTGCTGCCGCATCGCGCTCGCGAACAGCTCCTCCTCCGCCCGCGCCCGCTCCTGCAGCGCCGTCAGGTCCGCGCTGTGCGACCGCTTCTTCCGCGCCGCCTCCAGCTCCGCCTGGTGCGCCCAGATCTGCGCCTGCACCGCCGCCAGCTCCTTGTTCCGCTGCAGCGCCAGCGCGTGGTCCTCGCTCTCCTTCTGCAGCCGCGCCAGCCGCGCTTTGCGCTCCTGCTCTTCCATCTGGATATGCGACGGCATGCCCACCGCGTCGTCCGGCTGCGCGCCGCTGTTGGCGTAATACACGTCGACCCCGCGGTTCGCTCGCAGAAGCGCCAACAGCTGCGGCTTGTTGTCAGACTCGGGCAGTACGCGCTGGACGTACGTGGTAGGCGAGTACGTAAATTCGCCGTCTGAATAGTAGTTGAAAGGTTTGTTGATGTGTTTCCACATATCAGCTCTCAGCAGTACCTTCGTCGTAGTGAGCGGGTCGGCCGACTCCAAGGCTAGAAGGAGGACTGATTTTCCTTCGGACTGCAGGGTAACGTCGGAATCACTTTGGAGCAGAAAAGTAATCGCTTTTTCCATCGCCTTCTCCCGGCGGGCCGTCATCTCGCCCGAGTCTGCCGCATGAAGACATAACTCGCCGAGGGCGCTGCGACCGCCGTGCAAGGGGCTCGGGAAGTCGGGGTCGTGTTTATATTCGACTAGGACCTGCATCGCTGGCAAGTTGAGTTCCCGCGCCGCGTTGTGCAGCGAGCCGTCGTTCCTCGACGCCCCAGCGGCCAGCAAGTTCGACATCATAGTGATGGACAGCTCGCCGCCGATAGCTGACGCCATGGACAACGGCGACCTCCCCGTCGCGTCGGCGACGTCGACCTCGGCACCCGCGAGCAAGATAGACTTGACGAGATCTTGCCGGCGAGATTGTATAGCAAGCATCAATGGAGTCACGCGGGAGACGGGGGACTCGGCGTTGACCTTGGCTATAAGGCATCGTCAGCACGCAGATTCAGCAATAAGAATGGATTGTCTCCACTGACCACCTCTATCAATCAGCACCTTGATCACAGCGCTGCTGATTTTCTTCTGGGGTTGAATAAGAGCCCACATGAGCAGCGGCACCGGCTCGTCTTCCTCCATCTGCTCCATCACCCTGCAAGTCGTCATCTGGTCGTGGTAGAATCCGGCATCTAGCAGCGCCTCGAGCACCTTCACGGATCGCGGGAACTGCGTCAAGGCCCTGACAAGGACGGGCTCCGAGCCAACGTGGGTAAACAGGACATCGACGTGACTATTCCCGTCGCTGTATTCAATGAAGAGCGTCACTAGCTCGTGGATATCGTCCTCCGAGGCTGCGGGACTGAAAATATGCGGGAATGCGAGCGTCAGCGCCTTCGAGTCCGGTTTCTCGCGTAGTAGCCTCCTCAGGAGGTCGGGGTCCCCTTGCGCAGCCGCTTTCTGTAGCGCCTCTCCGTGGTTGTAATTAACGTCCGCGCCGTGCTTCAGGAACATCTCCAAGAAATCGTTCGCCAATTTTCCGTGAGTCTCAGCATACAGGCTCAGGACTGCAGCGAACGCAGATCCTATTGCATCGCCGCTAGCGCCCCTATCGAGTAGGCACTTGGCGATCTCGTACCCCCGGGTAGACAGCCACGACGACACGCTGTCGGAAGCAAAGGCCTTAGTAAATGCCAAAGCCGCGTCTTCGGGGCTGATATTCGAATCCAGGAGCTTTTCAAAGGCTGATGATGACAGGGTCTTCGTCGCATCGATTAGGGTTTGGCAGCTATTCGCTGCCGGCGAAGCACGGTGGGAGATCAAAAGCTCGATCAGCCTCTCGTCCGGCTGTTCCTCATTCACCGCCCGGTGCAGAGTAGAATGGATGGCATGCGGGACCGGCTTTCCCGCCTGGAATATCCAACTCATGACGGTGAATCTTGTGTCCCTGTTAAGGTCCCAAGACGCCTCTATAGCGCGAACCAAGGTATGAGAAGACGGTCGTATCTACTTTTGCGTTAGCACCAATCTCGAAGCAGCGTTTGATCGTCGTAAATGCCCTACCTGACGTCCACCCACGTCAACAATGCCCAAAAGCATCTCCAGGTTCCCCAAGAACGCGCTCCTCGCCGCTTTCTCGACCGCCTCCCCGTTGTTATAGTCGGGGCTTGCTCCGTACATGAGCAGAAGCTCCACCAGGTGTTTCGCGTCGTCGCCGTACCTCTCCGCCGACACGAGCTGGGCGTCGACGATCTCCCCCGTAACCCCCATCTGGAGCAGCAGCTTGAATATCTCCGCCCGCTTCTTTAGGTCCCCCACTTGCGTAGCTGCCTGTAAACCTCTCTGCAGCGTGCCCTGGCCGACCTCCACGTTCCCCGCGAACAGCATCGCTAAGACGTCAACGGCCCCGGAGCGGCAGGCCTCTATAATTGCCTGGCCGTCCCTGTGCTCTGCGCTCCCGCCGTTCTGAACTAGGATCGTGCCGAAATCCAGGTCTCCGTCCGACGCGGCCGCCAGAAGAGCATCCGAGACGACGTCGCCCGACGCGCCGGCTTTCAACAGGCTGCCGCACGACATTCTCCTCGAGACCTTACTCTTGGCCCTCGTCGCCTGAATGAAGCCCGTGTTGAGAATCTCCGTCGAGAATTTCTTCTTGCGCAGGAGAAGCTCCACGATATCTGGCTTCTCCGCCTTGACGGCTTCAATCAGGGCCTGCCCGTCCCGAGTATCAGCCCGAGCCAGCAACGTGTTGATGAGCGGGATATCCTCCGGGTACGTGTTCACGGCGAAGATGAGGGCTCTATTCACTTCGGTCGGCGGGATGCCGCCGTCGAGAATCTTCTCCGCGAAGGTTAGCCGGTCCATGAGGTCGCGGATTCGTAGGGCGTGAGGCATGGCGAACGCCATCGTCGTGGGATTCGGGTTAGCCGTGAAGAGGACCTCGACTAGCTGCATGTTCGACGCTGCTACGGCACGGCACAACGCCTCAGCGTTGAAGGCGTTCACATCAGCACCGTTTGCCAGGAGGGTTTTCACCGACGAGAAATTCTGCTGCTGTGGCGGCGTCTTCAAAACACCCATCACTTCCTCGAGGAGGAGGGCGGTAACCGTATCCTTGGACTCAGTTCGACGCAACAATCCGTTCAGCTTGTCAGTTTTAGCAGCGGATGCAGGGAGTTTCACTAGGCTCTTCAACCCTCGTTCCAGAGACGCGGCGTTCGGTTGGCCCAAGCCCAGAATCATTTCTAGAACTTCCGGGTCGGAATGTAATACGGCGTGCTCGACGGCGATCCCCTCATCGACGTTAACGTCAGCGTTGCCTTGCTGGAGTAGAGTCTTCAGCAACCGCTTATCGAGCGGGTTCGCTTGCAGCACAGCACCGACCGCTGCGGACACTTCAGGCCCGCCTTGGGACGCACCGGCCGCCAGGAGCATATTCACAATCTGCAACCGCAAGGGAATGTCATCGATACCCATGGCCTTGGAGACCGCTCTAGCCGCCACCTGGATAGTCGGCTTACTCTTAAGCAGCCTATCCAGCAGTCTAATGTCTTTCTGCATAATAGCGGCCGTTATGGCGTGACCTTCGTTGAAATTCACGTCGGCGTTGTATCGGAGGAAGAGGGCGATGAGTTTCTCGTCGCGGTGAGGTGGCTGCTCGTCGATCGCGTTCTCCAGAGCAGAATTGACAGTCGGTCCCGTCAGTCCCGCCCGGAGAAATAATTCGGAAATCTGGTATCGTTCAACAGGGGGTAGGTTGCGCACACTGGGGAAGATTTGTGCGAGGGCGACCGGGTTCGGTGGCTTGTTAGACAAAATGAGGCCTGCAATACCGGCGTCACCCTTCTTAACAGCAAGTTGTAATGCTAGGGCACCTTTGTGGTCCGTCGACGCGACTTCGTGTCGCTCGAATACCATACTTCGCGTTCCGCCCCGACCGCCTTTACTCTCAACGACCGTCCCGCCGGGAAATAGAGGCGTAAGTAACAGTCGTACCGCTTCGATGTCGCCGACCTCCGCCGCATCCACCAACGCCTCATCTAATGGCGGGCCGGCAGCGCCTTTTCGGAGAAGTAAATTTAGCAAGGTGTGCCGTTCCTCGAACCTCATCTTCTTGGGCAGTAATTCAACGCATTCGGATGCGTAGTGGGAGTTGAGTTTGGATTTCCCGCCCAGCATGACCTCCACCACGTCAATCTTGCCCTTCGACACTGCCTTGCGCACCGCAATCGCATCCTGGTACTCGATTGAGGCGCCATACGATGTTAAAAGGTGAACCATTTCCAAGAAATAAGTAGAACTGGCTTGGACGAGGGCCTGCGACACGGGTTCCCCTCCAGCCCCCGCGCATAGTAGAACTTCTGCTATGGCGAGCTTCTCGTTCGGGTTTATGTTTTGATGGTTCATGAGCTGTTCGAATGCTTCGTTGAGGCTAAGCTGGGCCGGCGGTTTGTTCCCGAGAACGACGGCGAGCGCTATATCCTTCCGGCCTAACATCACGGCCGCTTTCAGCGCGGCGCCGCCGTCGTGATTGCCGTCCGCCGTCGACAGGCTGAGATGCTCGACTGTGCGGAGACACCCAGCCTTTGCCGCCTCGACCATGGATTGGGAGACCCACTGCACGGACGGTCGCCCATCCGAGCCCATGACCAGGGCTACCAGCTCAGGCTGGCCGCCGCCGGCGCAGATGTTGCGGAAAGCATCTTGGCCTTCGGCTGTCTGCGCCACGCTGGCGCCGTACCTCACGAGGAGTCTCGCTATAGCCAGGTTTCCCGCCCGAAGCGCGATCGGCAAGGCCGTATCCAAACTCAAGGCGTCGGCATAGGGCAGGAGAACCTCGACCATGTCCACCTGGGCGTTCTTTACGGCGATCTGGAGCACTTGACTCCGCTCGGCCAGGTCGAGACTCTTTCTCCTGCTGAGCAAGCTGGTGCGGCTCTTCTGGGCCAGATTCAGATTGCCGCCGGCCAAGTTGAGCTTGGTGATGAGGGATTCGGCAACGCCCGGGGATCCCTGGTTGGTGATATGAGCGACGAGGGCGCTGTATATCTCTCGGTACTCCCAGCCCTTCTTCTTGGTCGTGAAGGCGCGCGAGATACTTCCCTTGTGCTGGTGGCCGTGGGATTCGGTGGCGCGCTGCCCCTTGAGCAGCTCCTCGGCCGCAGACTCGTCATTCGCCGTCCGGTAGGATGGCGCCTGGTCGGGTCTCGGAGAGGGGGAGGGCGGCGGCTGGCGACTGAGGGCCCATTTCTCAGCGAGCTGCTCCAGTCGTGCTAGCCGGTCATCTCTAACAGGAGGTTGCTTCATGGTGACGACGGCGAGGTTAGGGAGACACGGGACATGGGGGAAATGGGATCTCCCCTAGTAGAGAGGGCGATGGTAGCACGCGGCCTGCTCCGACGGGGCGGGGAGCAATCGATGTAGGTCGACGGTTGGACGCTGTAGCTACAGACTGAGTGAGTGGTCAACGATGAGGACAGGAGCTTAGTCATCGAGACACTCGGACTGTGGTTCCCAAGAGGTTGGGCATCACAAAGTCTTTCTTTGGGGTTAGCCTGCTGGGTCCGAGGTTCAGAAGTGGGATCGACGGATCCTTACCGGGAAGACCAGACCAAGACGAAGATGGGACAAACAACAGCTAAGCGGGGCGACGTGTCGGCCGTTTTGGGAATGCAAATAAATGGTATGGGTACGGGCTCGCGGTGGTTTCGCCCGTTTGGGTGCCGCGCGTTAGAAGAATGCTAGTAAAAAGATACGGGACGAGTGAACGAACGGAGAATTAGCAGATGCAGAAGCAAAAAAGAAAGAAAGAAGACGGAAGCGAGAGAGAGATGAGAAAACGGTAAACGAGATGATGTTTCGAGGTTGAGACACGCCAGGAGGTTGCAGTGCCATGTCGAGTCCACCACTTAAACGACCCGGGCAGGGACAGCTTCAGCCACAGCGTAGCACCACCGCTACGTAGCTAGCCCAGCCCGACCCAGCCGTCCGGAGCGATCCCGGCTCGAACCCGCAATTGTGGCTGTGCCGCGCCAGACAGCGCCGGCACCAACAGAGATACCTTGCCAGATACCTGACCTGACGTGGTGTACGCGCGGATGGTGCCGGTAGTTATGAAGTTACCCAATGTACATGTAGACCGTTGACGCAGTCATTGTGTGTTAGATAGGTAGGTAGGTAGGCATATGCGATGCAACGAGGGACCTCCTCATCTCACCTCGTACGTACGTTGTCCGCGTCTCCCTTGCGCAGTCCGCAGACAACCCACTCTACTACTCGCAGCTCTCTATGTTTCCTCCCTTCTCTGTCTGCACTGCCTCTCTCCCTCGCCCCTCGGCTCCTATACCCACCCGGCCTTGCCATTGAACGGGCATCCTCCTCTGCGCCGCCCCGCGACCCAGACACATGCAGGCCGCGCGTTGCTTCCTACCACCCATCGCGTATCCGCGGGGTGCGGGCGCGCGATACAAGCACGCACCCCAATTCCCGCTACGCTTACGTATTTACGGTAGCAGCAACAGCATCTAGGTAGGTATATAGATGTGCCAGGTAGGCTAGCTGGCGAAGATGCGGGGAGGGCGCTTAACCCATAGACCATAGACTATATACTCTACTTACCTAGCCTAGGCACTTAAGGGGTAAAGAGGTAAGTGATAAGAGATGCCTATGTATGACGCACATATACATGCCTCACACGAGCACTTCCATCGACAACACTTATGTGTTGCATCGGCGCGCTGGCTCGGGAGAGCGCGGGCGTATTCGTACTCGTCACGTAGGTACGTAGATTCCGCCGCCGCGAATGGTAGGATGACAATATATCGTTCGCATAGCGAGAAACGATACATAGTGGTTCCAGATCATCGACGTTCCCCTTCCCCTCGACCAGGCAGATTCGTGAAGTCAGACTCGGTGTGGCTGTGTGCAGCTCGGTAATACAGTCTCCCGCATCAACCCTCTTTCCCCTCCAACCGGCCTCCTCCTAGGTACGGTCCCAAACACGAATCAGGCAATCGTTTCTTGCTTCCTGCTGAGAGCCTGTCACATTCTAGACAAATAGAACCGTAAGTATTTCATTAATTAGAATAGAATAGCGCAGTCCGGCGAACCCCCACCCCCACCAAAAGAAAGAGGTCTCTTCGGGGCCGACTGGCTGACGATCTCTAACATACCTATAGCACGTAGCTCACACATGACGATTCGATGACAACTCCGAGGGTGTGGTTGTTAGCTTGGGGTTAGACGTCCCGCAATCCTTCCGCCGAACACTACCGCGCACCTACATTATCACTCGACCTTCCATTCCGCCTCCTGCTAGCTTAAAATTGTCGGGGTGAACGAAGGCCTGCCTAGATTCACGGCGTATTTTCGTCTATTCTAGCGAAAAAATCAAAAATCGAAAATCTGCAAACCCTTAGATCGCCGGGAGGCAAAGCAAGGCCGCGATCTAGTCTGGTCCACGACTCCGTCTTTTCAAACAATGGATCAATTACCCTTAATGGCGGCCAACAGCTCGGCCGGAGGTTCTTGTCGATACCCCTTAGGGTTGTTCGACACCCACCTCCAGAGGTCCTCGCACGCCTTCTCCATGGGGATCTCTGTCTTCCAGTTCAACTCCTTGTTCGCCCGCGTCGGGTTCGCCGTCAGATCCAGCACATCGCCCTGTCGTCGCGGTACCACCTCGTACGGCAAGTTCCGGCCCACGACCTTGCTGAATGCATTGATGATCTCATACACTGTGCTGCCTCGTCCGGAACCCAGGTTCCATGCTTTGACGCCGGGTTTGTGCTCTCGGAGATAGTTTAGGGCAACTAAGTGGCCCCTGGCGAGGTCAACGACGTGGATGTAATCACGGATGGCGGTGCCGTCTCGGGACGGGTAGTCTATCTCGCATGGCCCAATTAGCTTCCCGGGGAATGAAAGAGGGGTTTAAAATTTTATTATTATTAAGAAAAGCTTGCTACTTACCGTCGCCAAAGACCAACAGCTTTGGCCGGTCGCCAGTTGCAACCTTGCCCAGTAACGGTAGCAGGTTATACGGGACGCCTTGCGGGTCCTCGCCCATAATACCGCTAGGATGAGCACCGCATGGGTTGAAATAGCGCAAGTTGGCACCGTTCCATTGCTCAAACGGCTGGCCTGCCTTCTCGAGGTTCTGACGCTGCGCAGTGATGAAGTCCTCGATGATGTTCTCGACTATGGCCTTGGTCCGGCCGTACGTGTTCGTCGGGCCGATGGGGCAATGCTCGGGGATGGGAATCATGTTCTCGAAGCGCGTGGCATCTCCGTACACAGTCGCGGAGGAGGAAAAGACGATGTTGGTGACATTGTGCTTCTTCATCGCGCCCAGGAGGGAAATGGTACCACCGACGTTCACGCGGTAGTACTCGAGGGGGATCTCGCCAGATTCACCGACAGCCTGGCACCAAGGTCAGCGATTCCGCAAGACGACGGGCGGCAACGGGAGGGGCTAACCTTGAGGGCGGCGAAGTGAATGACGCTGTCGATGCCTGGGTGTGCGGCAAAGACCTTCTCGAGGCCTTCATTGTCGGTCAGGTCGACCTTGTGGAAGGTCGGGCGCTTGCCGCAGATGAGCTCGATGCGATCAAGAGCCACCTCGGACGAGTTGTACAGGTTGTCGACGATGATGACCTCGTAGCCATGCTGGAGGAGGGCGAGCGAGGTGAAGGATCCGATGTATCCCGTGCCACTACGCGCGCGAGTCAGCAGCCTTGGAATCAGACGTCTTCGGCTTCGTTTCCTGCTCTTTTTGCTTTCGCGCATCCCGCTGTCGGATGGCCCTCTCTCTTGGTCTATGCTGGCGAAATGCACAGGGGGGCAGAGCTAGCGGGATTGGTCACGGACATCAATCGATAACAAGACAACGTACCCGGTGATCAGAACAGTTCCTACAGCCATGGTTAAGACTTGAGGGGGACCAATTGGTATGCGGGGAAGGATTCGAGAGAAGGGTTTGAGAGTCGAGCCGTGGTGATGGAGAGGATCCGTCCGATGTTGGTGGGCGTGTTTCGGGGGAGGGGGGGTTAAGTTATTGCGGTCAAGACGGTAGGTAGCGAGTAGCGAACAACAAGAAAAGTGATCTTCATTTTAAAATCGGACGAAATTGGAGGGGTCGCAAAATTGCCCCTCTCGTCAGCTCTCCGTATCCTAGCTAGAGCGTGGTTGTCACAGTGCACAGACGTTGTCTCTGCACGGTGTCGAGGCCAGGGCCGTGACGACAAGGTAATTTGCCGATCGGGCAGGCACACCTTCAGGTTAAGATCAGGTACCTCAGGTACCTCGCATAGCCGATTACGCCCAAAACGATATTGGTTCATATTGCCGCGTAAGAGGTACCTAAGCTGGAGTGTCTTAGAGGCACCTAACCCAATTACCTCTGTCAATCTCAAGTACCTGTCTCCTATTGAGGTACCAGGTAGGTACATTCAATGGACATCCTGGCTTGCGTATTTTACAACTGCCTTGACCTATCCATGTAAAGAGGCATTGAGCGCCTACCTTGGGTACTCATATAGACGAACAAGCTACCGCCGATACTCAATTCATACTATACAGAGGTATGCACGTATTTCCTGATCGTGGGTACTGGCTTAGCCATGGGTAGGCTTCCAGCACACACACACACACACACACACAGAGAGAGAGAGAGAGAGAGAGAGAGAGAGGGAGAGAATATATGCACACTTATAAGCATATATGTCTTCGAATAAGCAGTGCTCGGTCCAATAGAGGTATCCCGACGAAGCTGCAGGTACGCGCCAATAGGTGAGGGTAGGCAGCTCCCTTATGGTGACTGAGGTCGGAATCACTTATAGGTATGCGCCACTGCTCTAAGAGCTGTGAGAGGTACCTAAGTAGGTACCATACCGGGAGGGGGGGGTCTACGGACAGTATGTCAGCAATAGAGTCGGGGTACGGACACGGTAACTAAATCTGGTAAGGGTTACCTATTCTTTCGAAAGAGCTAAAAGAATTACAGCAAGGGTCGCGGTACCGACCTTATTACCTTCCCTTCTTATAATTTCAGGATGGTTTTTATAACTACGTAGGAACTAATGTCCAGACGGATATGACAATGTCCAGACGGATATAATGTCTATATATTCCATAGGTACCTACCTACCTACCTACCTACCTACCTACCTACCTACCTACCTACCTATCTATCCACCTAGACCTACCTGTTGTCTTCATCTTTTTTCTACAAACACCATGATCTATTACCCATCTACGAACCTATCTGCGAACCTATCTTCGAACCTATCTGTGAACCTATCTACGAACCTATCTGCGAACCTATCTACGAACCTATCTGCGAACCTGTGGGAGCTAGTTCAGACGCGTGGAATCTATCTATCTATCTTTGAACCTATCTTCGAACCTATCTGCGAACCTGTGGGAGCTAGTTCAGACGCGTGGAATCTATCTATCTATCTTCGAACCTATCTGCGAACCTGTGGGAGCTAGTTCAGACGCGTGGAATCTATCTATCTATCTTCGAACCTATCTTCGAACCTATCTGCGAACCTGTGGGAGCTAGTTCAGACGCGTGGAATCTATCTATCTATCTGCGAACCTATCTTAGAACCTATCTGCGAACCTATCTGCGAACCTGTGGGAGCCAGTTCGCGCGTAGAATCTATCTATCTTCGAACCTATCTTAGAACCTATCTGCGAACCTATCTGCGAACCTATCTGCGAACCTGTGGGAGCCAGTTCGCGCGTAAAATCTATCTATCTACGAACCTATCTGCGAACCTATGGGAGCTAGTTCGCGCGCGTGGAATCTATCTACCTATCTTCGAACCTATGGGAGCTAGTTCGTACGCGTGGAATCTATCTATCTTCGAACCTATGGAAGAGAGGTAGGAGGTAGGTAACAGACGTAAAAGATACAAAGGTACAAAGGTACGTACTTAGTAACCTAGAGGTAACCGGGTAATCCTATGGAATGTACCTTTTTTTAAAATAAAGACATTATATCCGGATGGTAACTATGTCGGGAAATGGTAATAATGTCAGCCTAGAGTTTAACTCCTTCTTATCACGAGGTAGACACTATGTCCAGTCATAGAAAGGGTTGCTGACATAGTGTCAATAGACCCCCCCCTCCCTGTATGGTACCTACCTGGCCTGCCTTGGGTACCTCTTAATAAAGCTACCCTCCATAGGTTATTTAGGTACCTAGGTACCTAGGTACGTGGTAGCCGGGGTAGCGGGGTTCGGTCCCTGGCGCGCTGGTACCTGCCAGAACATTGCGACGTGTGGCGTCGCGCGTGGCCTGTGGCGGTGTGCGCGTCTCGCCCCGACCGGGTCCCTTCTTGCTTGCCTGCTCTTCCTCTCCTTCATTGTGTCCAACGACGCCTCTGGCTATCGATTGGATCCTGGAACCAGCCAACACTGCCCAGGAGGCACGCGACGCGACTGACCGGACGAGATGAGCCGAGACGCATTCTTGGAGCCTCCTCTCAACCCCGGGCAGATTTGATTAGCGCGAACGAGGCTACGGTTCTCACGGTCCATTCCAGTCCCTCCTTTGATAAGCCCCCCCCCGATCTACCGGCCTGCGAGCGAACCAAGACAGACAAAGGGCTGCCCGGCCATTCACCATTGTCCACCCATGTCCCAGGCCGCCTTCGGAAAATACCAGTCGAGCCGCAGCTCTCCTCGACCACTCCGGCTGGTACCTTTATGCATCCCAGAGGAAACCCACATGTGTTGCCGGACCCGGTAAGGCTCCCGCATGTGTCTACCGTCGCGACTCGCAACAAAGCCTGTCACCAGCTTCGCGTCTGGACGCTTTCAGCTTCGCGGCGCTCGAATAAGACGTCTTAGGCACCGTGGCTGGACCCTGACAGAAACCATTCATTTACCCATCAAATCGTCGACGCCATACCCTTCCCGCTCCATCACATCGCCATCTCCTCGCGACTCAACCCCCTCGCTCACCTACTTCTTCTTCTTCGCAGACGAGAGAACGGCACCAGATAGGAATCACCTACCTTTCCGCTTAGCATCTCGCGCGAGCTGGTCGCCGGTGCGATTTCCATTTTTCAAGCCCGGCGTCATAATCCACAGGTGCGTGCTTATCATTTTCCTCGCATCTCGACAACCGTGCCAAGCATCCCATCGGTGACCCCATTTCAGATGCCACCCATGGGATGAATCCTCGTCTATCTTTTAACTTCATGGCTCTCTATTGCCTCTCATCCTACCCGACTTTCACATCCCATCGTTCGCTAACGGCGCTCGGCAGGCTTGTATTTACTATTGTGAACATTCGTTTGGCTCTCCCGGGATTGCATTCATTATGACGGTCAGACGCAGTACCAGGGACAAAAGCCGTGCACTCGGTACCGGTAGCGCAAGCGGCGGAGGCAGTACCCGCGGCACGCCTACTTCCGCACAGAGGGTCGCTTATCACGAGCCACCAACTGCAGATCTTCCCGGCCTGTTTCCGGTACATGACGGATCATACGGTATCAACACGCATGTGAATCTTGACCCCGTCAAAAGTCGGCGGCGCGGTCAAACGGCCAAGTCTGGATTTGTCAATGAAGAGGAGGAGGACAGGCGTTTCGTCAGACAGGTCGGACGGAGGAGTAGGCGCCACGGCATGGAGGATAACCTGAGAAGGGTCGTCCAGGAGACCGTTGAGGAAGCAGAGAGAGACGAGGACAATGAAAACCCGGAAGAACCCCATCGCCAACCCGGAACGGCTAGAGGAGAGCCGGGCAGACGACATCGGCCGCAAGTCTCCAAGACAGGACCTCCGCCTCCGTATGACGATCGTGGAAAGAGAGGGGAGCCGGAACGGCAAGAGGCAGGGGAAGAATACGAAGAGGAAGAGGAAGAAGACTATGAAGAGGAAGAGGAGGACTATGAAGAGGAGGATCAGGGAGGGCAAGGACAGGAGCAGGAAGAGAAAGACAACAAGGGAGACACCCAGGGCGGGGGCGACCGGATACCCGATGCTGACCTCATATACCAACCGATGGCACCACACATACCTACCTTGGGACAGCCTTATGAAGATCGTAACGACGACGGATCGAAACCGCCATATACGGCTGTCGAGTATAGCTCCCCGGATCCATATGCACTCATTCACAATAGCAATCCGACTGGGCCATCCTTAACGAAGCGCCGATTCTATGGTCTGCCTATTGGACAAGGTTCCTCAACCTCTAAGGATCCAGACGTTTACAGGAGGGGCTATAGCTACGAAAGCTCACTATATCGTGAAGCAACTGTTCGAACGCCCAGTCCCACACAAGATATGGGCCGCCGAGCACCCGCACCCGTTCCGCCAGCAACGAGCGGCCCAATGGGAGACACTGATGACATCTGGGATTGGGAGGCTGAAGAAGGTGATACCGGCTCGGCGGCAATCGGTAGTAAAGAGGCGCCCGGTCTTCCGGAAGCGCTCGACCCCAAATCCCCCAAACCCGCGGGTCTTGATATTTCGTCGCTGAGCCTCACCGAAGAGGAGTCGAAGATGATGCAGAGGGTACTCGGCCAAGTTCATGCATCACCCGGCCAGACTCCCCACCAAATTGTTTCCCTAGACCATCTGACACTCGAGGAGAATCGGGCGGCGAGATCATTGATCCGGGATATGGGCAGAGACAAGGATACGGTAAAGAGAATCGTCGACGAGTTGGACAAGGCAGCCGCCAAACGGCTCTCAGCCCACCCCGCGCCATCCAGTCTATTTGGCCCGCCACCTAATAAGTCTAGGACCTATCCCCACGGTAAACAGCCGGTGGACAGCAGCTCCAGCGCTCCCGGCGCCCCCGGTAATCTGACCCCCGTCGTCGACAGAACCAACCAACCACCCCGTCGACCCACAGACGATGCGGCCATCGGAAAGAGCTCAACTTCCGGCCAATCGACCAGCCAGGTAAAGCCCGACGTCAAGAAATCCACTGTCCAGGCTGCACCACAGCCGCCGCCACCGCCGCCATCGCTGCCGCCTAAAACACGGGGGCCGAAAGCGACAGTTATTAGTCGAGTCAAATCCATGTCTCGATCCTTGATTCGAGCTCTACGGGACCTAAATATCGGTGGCGTCCCAAGACTGATATTCGTGTTCCTTAGCATCCTAACTGCAGCCTGGTTGCTTCTGACCTTGCTCAATGGCGTGTCCATGCCAGTGAGGGATGACTTTTTCTCCGGCGTCGAACCCTCCCGCTTCGGATGGAACAGCATCAAGAATCTCATCCCATCTAGAATTAAAAGTCCATTCAATGACTTGAGCCCCCCTCGCTCAGCAGAAGACTGCTGTGGCGGCCTCTCGAACACGCTTCAAGGTCACAAGTCGGCAATAGCCAATCTCAAGAGATCCGATGACGAGTTGTCGAAGCTTATGCAGGACCTGAATCGGAGGATTCCCGCAAAGGTCTTTGTCGAATTAGACAAACGGGGCAAGCCTAAGATATCAGAGGACTTTTGGCACGCGCTGAGGGATTTGATCCGAGAGGATGACATAATTCTCACACTGGAAAATGTCCAGAGAGAGGATCCAAAAATATCAGACGCACATTGGCATGCAATTCAGACCCGTCTAGAACAGGATAGGTATTACACCCTGCCAAAAGAAGGGACTGGTAAGACCAAAGTCTCGCCAGAGGAGTTGGATCACGATATAGACAATAGAATATCACGGTCATGGCAGAACTGGCTAGACCAAAACGAGGGCTTACTGAAGGAAATGGTCGCTGGCACAGCTATTACCAAGCATGAGTTTATGAAGCTATTCCAGGACCAAATCCAGGTACACCGGGAAGAGATCCGGAGGGAGTTTGCAGACCTAGAGAATCGAGTGCAAGACCTTGCAGACACACTCTCGGGCCTCCGCGACTCGGCGCCGCCGGCGGGAATGACAGCAGAGGAGGTGCAGAGTCTCACCGATGCCGCGATCAAGAAGGCCTTGCAGCACGCAGTATTCGACGCCGTTGCTTCTGGGGGGGTGCATAGCCACACCAACGATGTGCTCAACAACGCGGTCAACTTCTTCTCCCCTGCCTCCGGTGCAACCATCGATCCCGACCGTACCTCGGAGACCTGGAGGCCGGCAAAGCCCGAGTTCCGGGCCGACGACTGGTTCCGTAAGACTGCCTACCCACCCCTACCTCCTCTGGCGGCCCTGATGCCTTGGGATGACGAGAGCGAGTGTTTCTGCGCGGGATCCGGTGGTAAGGCCCCAGGAGGTGGTTTAAATGCCCTCGCGGTGCTGCTGAGCTACCCCATCATCCCGCAGCACCTTGCGGTTGATCACCTGCTTCCGGGGGCGACGCTGGACCCCGGCGCGATGCCGCGGGATATCGAGGTGTGGATCGAGATCGACGACCTGACGCTGCGGGCCGAGGTCCTCGTCTTCTCGGCCAACAGCTTCCCAGACACGCCCCGCGAGACGGCGCTGAACGAGGCCTTCGTGAAGGTGGGCCACTTCACGTACGAGGCCCGGAACTACGGCGACGGCGTCCAGGTATTCAAGCTGAGCGACGAGCTGACGCGCCTCGGCGCCAGCACGTCCAAGATCGTCGTGCGCGCCGTCAGCAACTACGGCGCCGACCACACGTGCTTCTACCGCCTGCGCATGTTCGGCCAGCTGGTCGAGGGCCCGGACGTCGTGAGACACGAGGTCCCGCCGCCCCGTCCAAGGAGCTGGTGGTCGCGACTACGAAATGCACGCTTCCGGGCCACAGACTAGAGCAAGCCTTCCCCCCCCCCCCCCCCTTCTGGCTGAAGCGCGATCCCCCAGGTCTGCCAGGCAGTCGGGCGGAGAGCTGCTCGCGAGTATGTATGTAGTACACGTAACACCGCCCCCGCCACTCCTCCTCGCCTCGCTACCGTATCAAGGCGCCTCCGGGGCGGCGCCCGGGCGAGAACGCGCGCGTCCGCATGTATCCATCGTCACCGCAGTCGTCTTTTCTCTCATCCGCTCTCTCTCGTCCCCCACCCGCGCGCGGAGGGACAGACGAAAGGGGCGAACGGAGTTCGGGGTTTAAGAGGGTTCTTTTTTTTGTTTCTTTGTGTGTGCGTTTCCGCTTGTTTCCTTTTCTCTCCCCGTCTGTGCTCATGCATACACCGGTCGAGCCACCGCCGCGGAAGGAGAACAAGGCCGCGGGTGGTGGTAGAGGAGGGGGAGAGACTGGGGGGGGGGGGCCGGAATGGCGGGAGTCGGGACCGCAGGGGCACGGATGATACCACGTTCCGGAGTGTTGTCGTCGGTTAGAACTAGCCTTGGATTGCTTCGACGGTTTTTTGCTAATACGTGCTACACCTACATACGTACATGCCTTGCTTCCCGCCTCAACGTGACGTAGATGCCCAAACGCGTCGCGCCTCGCTTCTTGGCCCCGAGCATGGCCGCCTAGCGCAACTCGCTGGCCGACGATGCGACGTAGTGGTAGTAGTAGTATCGCATAGGACGGAGCGAGATACCAGGCGGTCTACAGCGGGTCGGGCAGATAAACAGGAACGCGAGCGGAACGCTACGCGAGACCCTCCTTCCCCGACGGGGCCATCGTACACCCGTCATCTTCGCCGCCGCGGAGTTCCTTCGCGCAGCGTAGAGTGTGTGTGTATAGCTCTATATATTGATTACCCATGCGAATGCGTCTTCTCTATACCTATGCTAGTAGCTGCCCGGCCGTCGCCTCATGCGTGCGTCGCGTCGAGAGAGTCTTCGCTGGTCCGACGGGGCGGGTCGGATGCGCTCCTGCTGATCTGCCGCCGCCCGGCGATCGTGGTTTGCCACGGCTGCCCTTCGTCACTTTACAGGCCCCCATACAGTAAGTACACTGTGGGCACGTCTCTCCCCACGAGACAAATATCCTCGTGTATTTCGGGAGGATGGTGGAGTGCGCAGGGGTTTTTTTTTTTCCCCAGCCCCTTTCCATTTGGCTCCCGCATCGGCCCATACCTGCCTACCTCAATCGCGGCGGCGCTGGGACAGAGAAATACCGTTGCACAACCCTCTCCCCTGCACCTTTCCTTCTAACCGTCCTTCGCACCCCTTCGCTTAACTTCCCCCCGAACGAGAAGACAACAACCTGCTGTGGAGATACCAGAGGGGGGGCCGACCGCACTATCGGTCACGGCCTAATCGCTCTTCCCTGTCCTCCAGTAGCTCGTATGCGGGGCGGAAAGGTTGCCCGTCGGCGTCCTGGTTCGCGCCCCGGCCGCGCCGCAGCGCCGGGTTCGGGTGCGTGTCGTCGGTACCACCTAGTGACGTGTACCCTTTGTCGTAGAGCGAGCAGTAAGGGATTCTCAACGCGCGGATGAACTGCACGCGAGTAACCTATCAGTCGTTACGTTCGGGGAACGGGAGAAAAAGAACTTACCGCCCAGACCTCGCGGTAGTGCCAGTCGATGACAGGGTGGATACGCATGAAGGAGGGCCAGTCGCTGTCAGTCTCGTCGAAGAAGGTGAGTTGGGCGCCGTGCGGGTCGGTTCGGCGGGTGCCGACGAAGACGGCTCGGATGCTAGCGTGCTCGCGTAGGTAGCTGGTCAGCGCGGGCTTCATAGCCTCGGACGACGTCGTCAGATCGAGGTGGTAGGTGGAGGATGTCTCCTCCACAAAGGCGTCGACCTCAGCGAACGGGAGCGGTGGCTGGATATACAGCGCCTGCAGGCGGCGTGGGAAGGGGTGTGATGCGGCTGCGCTGTGGGTATGGGAGGCGGAGGCGGGCAACGAGGATTTGAGAGAGGAGGAGGAGGAGAGAGAGGCGAGTATCAGGATCAGAAGTACAAGGCAGTCCTTGCCGCCGTTATATGAGAGCGAGAGCTCCTCTGGTCTGTTTCGGTAGTGTCTTGTCAGCACCGACTCCGTCATATTTGCTCCCTTATCACTCTTCTCCGCGACCCCCCAGTGTCCTGCCACACACATATATACCCGCAATATTTATTTTTATATACCTATATAACTGTGGCATCCTGGCAAATGCCGCCCCAAAAGGGAGAAGCGAAGGATAATAAGGCAAGTATGAAACACTAGACAGGTCACACACCTATATCGCTGTAGAGCCTCCTCGATGACGCCTAGAGAAACGACCACTTGGCTCTTGACCGACTTCAACAACGGATCGCTAGTAGGCGTGTTCAGAAAGTTGTCGACCCTGGTCTTGAGCTGCCGGCACAAAACCTCAAGCTCGTTGTTGTGCGTGGTGCCGTTGGTTATGACGGGAGTCTCCACATCGATTGTCCGTAGGCGGGACGAGTCTGCTTCGAGCCCCGGCATGGTGGCTGTCTGAGTGTTGCTTGTTCTCTCTCTATTTCTATTTATTTCTCTCTGGCTGCTCGGGGCTATTTGCCTCTCTGCTCTGGTGGTCTGGCCGCTTTCGATTGCGCCGGTCGTTTCCTCGAGACACTTATCCGTGGCCTAGGAAGTAGATGGGAGAGGGTGGCGGGATGCTATAGCGCGGCGCCGCTTGCACCGTACTGTTCTACCCGGCGCTGTATATACTATTTTCGTCTCAGGATAGGCCTACGGAGTACAAGGTGCCATGCTTCGCCCGAGATCAGTCGGTGGGGGGGCGCGGGCGCAAAGGAGGGATGATGAATGCTGAAGAAAGGGGGGCGGAAGGACGGGTCAGCATATGAATTCGTGGCAGGATAAAAGTAAGCAGTTGTGTTGATCAATCGGCCGATCGTCTGCGAGTTCTCGGGTATGAGTAAGACGGCGGGATCTGGTCGGCTCTTTGTGTCTACCGATCCTGCTGGGCCTGATGTAGGTATGCGCCAGGAAGGTGAGGCTAGGCACCTAGTCGAGGAAGATGGTGTCGGAGTTCAGGCTCGGTTGGGCTGGGCGGTGTGGCGGGCGAGAGCAAGACGGGGAGAGAGGGAGAGGAGAGGTGGTGAGGATGTGAGGATGTGAGGACGTGAGGATGCAACCGGCGAAGGCATCCCGGAAGTCCCTCTGAGAAATGCCCGCGGTCGCAACCCCTTCATTCATCCCCTTCGCTTCCCTTCCATCGCCAGCTTGTACAGTAAGAAAACATGTGGGGCCGCCAGTACATCTCTGCCAGGTACTGCAAAGCCCGTCGTCGTGCTAAGCGACGGGCAACAGGTACACGCATCCCAGGTACCCCATGGACCCTTTCGCGCGTGTCAAGTACCCGCCCCACCCGAGCGGAAGAAGGAGGGGCAGCAATTTGTTGCATAACAACCCCACTATGCCTACAGGGCAGTACTGGGCATAAGAATAACCCGCCGTAAACGGAGGGCCTATGTACCTGCGCCTGTCTGCATACTACCGTGTATGCAATATATATATACACAATATATCACAACACCATCACTCGTCCAACAGGCCGGCTGCCAATGCCTCGTAACCCTCCAGTGTGTCGGGTGCGTCAGCCACCTCGATGACCTTGCCCTGACCCCTACCTTTCCTGCCCTTATTTCTCCTCGCGCCTCTCGCCTCCTCCTCATCCGCCTCCGAGTCGTCCTCGAACCATTTCTTCGCCCTCTTCGCCGGACGTCTCTCTTCCCTCTCTTCCTCGTCGCTGTCGGTGCCCTCTCCCGCCATCGGCAGCGAGGCCATGAGGGCGAGGGGATCTTCTCCCTCGCCGTCGTCTGTCGCAAGTCTAGGCATCCGGGAGCCCGTTCCCGTCTCCCTCTCCATTGCTTCTCGCGCCTTTCGTTTCTCCTTCTTCTCCCGACGCCTTTCCTTGGCGTGCAGTTTATCGCTGATGTCGGCCTCCTTGACCTTGACCGTCTCGTCCTCGACGAACTTCTGCCGTTGAGCTTCCGCTGGCCCGGCCTGCCGGAATTCTTCTTCGTCCTGGATTTTGTACGGGTGGTGCGCGTTCCCTTCGTCGTCGAACACCACTTTGTCGCCCTTGCCCTTGAATTTAAGCATCTTCTTCTTAGATTTCAGCATCTTTTCTCTTCGCTTCGAGTCTACTACGAACGGCTCCTCGCCGCCGAGCCCGCTGACGATCTTGGCTCCTGGAGCTAGACCGTCGCCGGCCCCCACGTCTAACTCGTCGCCTTCTAGAACCCGCCTCACCGAGAGGAAATCTTGATCGTCGTTATCACTTTCCTCATTCGCCTCTTGGCCTTCCTCGCCAATCATCTTAGTGTAATGACTAGTCAGCACGTCTTGGTTTGTCCTTTCGAACATCCGATCGTATTTCGTCCGCACTTCGCCCTTCTTTCGCTTTCTCTTGGCATCGTCGGGCTCGGGCTCGGAGTCGCTAGAAAGGCCCGCTCGAGGTGCGTTCTTCAGCTTCTTGACATCCTCGCCTTTCTGAAACCGAATCTGCGGCGCCCCGGGCAATCCCAAGCTAGCAGCATAGGCATCTAGGTCCAACTTGTTCAGGTCGAAAACTTCTTTGTCTTTCTGCAAGTGGACGGAGCGAGTGTAACTGATGAATGCCTTTTGGCCGAGATACTTGAGATCTGGATTTTTGAAGCACATGTCCTGTATCTGGTTTTGTATGTTCTGCTTCTTCTTTTCCCGTATGCTGACCTTCTGTATGGGGACTTTCCGCTGCTCCAGTCGCATCAGCATCCCTTCTTCGCTCGGGTCCAGGAAGAGGACTGCCTTGCCGTCCCTCTCGTAGCGTGCCGTTCGTCCAACTCGGTGGATATAGGTGTCTGTGTCCTCGGGGCAATCCATCTGCACTACCCAGTCAACCGCGGGGAAGTCAACACCCCGTGCGACGACGTCGGTAGCGAAGAGACAAGAGTATTTGGCTGCAGAGAATCTCGAGGTGATTTCCAGCCGCGCCACCTGCTTCTGCCTGCCGTGTAGATGCAGAAGCGGGATGCCAGGCTGCAGATGGCGAAAGCTCTCGTAGATAAAACGGACCTGCTTCCCCGACGATAGAAACACGATCATCTTGCTTTTCAGGTTTGCCTTGATAAACCCGTACAGAGTCTCCGTCTTCTCCGGCAAGGGCGTTATGAGGTAGTGCTGCGCCAGCGTCGCCGGAGTAGCAGCGGCTGCGGCCTCGTGGACAGCGACGTATTCGGGGTCCTTGAGGCTCAACCTAGCTAGATCGGAGACTTTTTTGCTCTGCGTCGCGCTGAACAGCATCGTCTGTCGCGATGTCGGTAGATGCTCGACGAGCGCGTCTACGGCGGATTGGAACCCCATGTCCATGATACGGTCGGCTTCATCGAGGACCAGTATCTGCAAATTATCGACGTCGAAGCCGGCCGTCTGATCTAGGTGCTGCAGCATGCGGCCCGGAGTGCATACGAGAATATTCATCCTACCCAGCCGCTCGGCTTCCTCACGCAAGCTCTTGCCGCCGATAACCAAGCCAGCAGAGAAGGTATGGTGCCTGCCGATCTTGCGCAGGACCTCGAATATCTGCACGGCGAGCTCGCGCGTGGGCGAGATGATCAAAGCGCCCAGCCCGTCGTACTCGGTCCATTGCGCGCGGTAGAGTTTCTCGAGGACAGGGACGAGGAATGCGAGGGTCTTTCCAGAGCCGGTCTTTGCCGCGCCGAGAATGTCACGACCCTTTAAGCCGAGGGGGATAGCGCGAGCTTGGACGTCGGTCAGGGTTTCGAAATGCGACGCTTCGAGGCCGGAGGCGGTTGGCGCGGAGAGAGGCAGGGCGGAGAATTTTGTCACGTCCTGGGACTTGGGATCCTACGAAGGGAGTCCTGATAAGATCACCTGGCTCTTATCAAAAATAAGGACTCGATATCTTACAAACTCATCGACAGCGCCTTGAAGCTTCTGCAGGTTTTCCTGGTCCCGTTTTCTCTTCAGCGACTTCGGATTCTCCGTGGGTTTCGGTTGCTTTCGCGGGACACGGCTACCCGTGCGGTGGCCCGGGCGAGCCGCAGGCATGGCAAGCTTCGCTGGCAATGTGTCAGCTGGACGATGCCTGCACGCAGGTAGACGTAGGTGGAATGACGACGACTTGGAATCCGGGCGGATAGCAGACGGGATGGTGGATGGGCTCCCTAGCCCTGGTAAGAGGTCGCTAGGAAATTTTTAATTCGACCAAAAAAAGTTGAACTGGGCGAATTCTGCCAGGATGGTGGCTGTGCAGATACCGGTTGGCGTTTGACCGCTTTCCAGCCACTCGTACATAGCCTCCTCATTATACGCATGATCACTTATGCATTGCGTTCGGTACATACATAGGTACCTACCTACCTAGGTAGGTAGATACCTCTACCCAATACCTGTGTACATCCCCCGTCGGCTCTGGCACTTTTCACGATGGATACTTGTCGTCATTACCAGGCATCTGTGCATCCATATCCACTCTCTTCCCCGTCATATCGCCGACTTACTATAGACTAGTTTTCCTCCCTCTCCCAGAGGTCTCAGATCAGCCCAACTAGTCCCTTGTACCTTACCCTAACCTCTAACCGGATTAGGCGATTTTGCCGAGCTTTTTCCCTGTCAACTAAACTTTATCCCTGTTACCTAAACTTTTCGTATAAGGGTTACTAAATTCTCCTTTCTAACTACCGTACGAACGTATACTTGATTTATTCTTTTTCGCGATTAAAAGTTACCCTAGAAACATTTAATAAATAATTAACTAATCGGTGGTAGTGGTAGTAGTGGTTTAGTGGTAGTGGTTTAGTGGTGCAGTTGACTTGGTAGTGGTGGCGGTAGTAGAGGCTTAAGTAATCAAAAGGATCTTACCCTAACTAACTAGTGGAGTAAGGTCGTAGGAAAAAGCCAATAGAATCTTTAGGAAGCCGCGACCCGCTTTAGGGTGAGGTTCAGGGGACTAGTTAGGCTGATCTGTAGACTCCTCTCCCACGATCACACATCAACTCCTAACCCAGGCCGTAGACTTCGCATCCACCATTGCTTGGATGTTGTGTGATACTCTTTACAGGCGCTCCCAAGGCGGTTTACACAAATGTTTGGCTGGCTTTGCCTTAGATATTGCTCTGTTCGCAACCTTTTTATTGTTATTTTATTTTATTTTTCATTAGGTATTTCTGTGCGTTGTCGAGCTCCAGAATTCCCTGCATTGGTAGGTATTATCACCAATTCACTCGTCCTCGGAGAAGAAATCCACTCAACCCAAACAAGAGCTCCTATCCAACCGCCCGACAAGACACCTCCTGTAATAAGATGAGAGCAGATCCAGCTTCGAGCAAACCTGAAAGCATCCCTAGGCAAGCCTGAACATCATAGCCTAGCCCTTTCCTGACCTTTAACCTCCTCAACAATCAGCTCGGCAGCCCTCTCCGCGACACCCAGCACGGTCAGCATCGGGTTGATGGTGGGGATCGTTGGGAATACTCCGGCGTCGACGATGCGCAGATTCTTCAGCCCCTTGACCTTGAGGTTTTCGTCGACGACTGCGAGGTTGTCCTTGGCTGTGTCGCCCATCTTCGTCGTCCCGCACGGGTGGTAGACGGTGTGTGCCGCCTTGCGCGCGTAGTAGCTGAGGTCTCCGTCCGATTGCACGTTCGGTCCGGGCGCTACCTCTCGCTTGATCCAGTCTTTGAATGGCGCCTGCTCCGCCACCTTGCGCGCCGCCCGCATGCCGAACACCAACGTAGCCGCGTCGTAGCCCTCTGGGTCTGTGAAATACCGGAAATCAAGCGCGGGCTTGACCTGTGGATCTGCTGATGTGAGGTAGAGTCGGCCTCGGGACCGCGGTCGCGGGATGTTGGGCGTCATGCAGAAGGCGTAGCCGTCGGGAATATCAGGGTACCCGAGCCGGAGAGTGTTGAGCGTAAATGGAATCTGGTAGCAGTGCATCATAACGTCGATTATGTCGCCGTCCGAAAGACCCTGGGGGTTCGCGGTCGACTTCTTGGCACCGGCGCCGGGCGCTTCGCGACGCAGGAAAATCCCCGCATCCGAATCCATCGTCGTCTGGTTCGGCGGCACCGGCTTTTTCAGCTCCCACATGATTATGCTCTCAGGGTGATCCTGGAGGTTTTCGCCGACGCCGGTGATATCGCGGACGACGGGAATGCCGAGATCTGACAGCTGTTTCTTAGGTCCGAGGCCCGAGAGCAGCATAAGACGCGGGGTGTCTACGGCTCCGGCGCACAATATCGTCTCGGCTTTGGCTTTAACGTTACGCGAGGAGCCATTCTTGAGCGTAAGGCTAAGGCCGCTAACGCTGTCGCCGCTGACGTTGATCTTGGATACCCACGCATCGGTAAGGATTGTAAGATTCGGCCGCTTCTCCTCACCCCTCAGGATCGGGTGAATGTATGCGACGGACGCGCTGGATCGCCTTCCATTGTCCGGATTGTAGCTGACGGAAAAGAAACCGACGCTGGGCTTCAGCGACCCGTTTTCTGCGATGTGCGCATTGAAATCAGGGATGACCGGAATGTCGAGTGCGCTGCTGCACGAGCTGACCCAGTCCTTACACAGCTGGTTCCGATGCCTCGGGTGCACAGGCTGAATGGTGTTCTTCAGCTTGTCAAGCGCCTTCATGAAGACCGGAAAGGTCCATCCGCGGGCGCCGAGGGACTGCCAAATATCCAGGTCATATTGGAAAGGCCGGAACGAGATCAAGGTATTGTGAGACGAGCAGCCACCCAGGACCTTGGCTCGCGAGTGTCTGATAAAGGAATTGCCTATCAATCACGGTCAGACAGGAGGGACACGTTTGCGCCGAGCAAATATGAGTAGCCCACCCATCGGCTGTTCGGTGGTGCCGTAGTCGAAATCGAGCTCGCCGCCCAGCAGGCTCAGCCATTGCTTAAGATCCAAGACGCGGTCGTCTGTAAAGTCACTGGGACCGGCCTCGATCAAGAGGACCTTCTTGTGCGGGAGATACTCTGCCAGTCTCGCAGCAACGACGCAGCCCGCCGTGCCCCCGCCGACGATGACATAGTCATACTTGTCAGAATCCGAGACGGCGAGCTGGGTAGTAGTCATCCTCACGGCAAGAAGCACGAGTCGGCCACCAGGTCGAAAGAGATATGCATAGGATATATATTATATCTAGGCGGGGAGTTTTCTTTTCATAAGAAAAAAAAAAGAAGCTTTCGGTTACGACTGTTCCCACGACCCGACACCCTCATCCTAGAGGCACAATCAAGCGGCAGCGGACAGGCTTTATAGCCGCGTTATCTTACTTTCTAACAAAGGCAAGCTCAGATCATCCTTGGTTTCTTAAGGTTCCTACTGCGAACCAAAGCTGCCAAGCTGAGTTTGGGGCTCGGTCGAGGATCGCGGACGGCTAGTACGAGATGCGAACTGTCTACCATTGGCCCACCGCCTTGCTGCCGCGCACAAAAACAACGAGCGCCCCTGTGCTTGCAGCCAGGCTTATGCGCCATAACCGTGGATGGCCTGACTCGGCGATGAGACCTACTTATCTACGCTGCCCTGCCGAGATAGGCTACCTACCTACCTCATAACATAGGTACCTACCTACCTCTGTCCGTGCCTAGGCTAGGAGGTAGGTAGACAGAGGCACGTGTATGCATGTGTGTATACGTGCGTATGGGCACAGCATGGGGAAGGCCAGTTTAAAAGCTACTCGAGTCCCTTTCCCCTCTCCTGGCGGCTGGATTCTCATCCCTTACCTACTCTGCTTTCCCGTTCTGTCTATGGCCCGGGATGATGTTGGCTCCTTGTTAACTTGGCCGAGCCTGCTTTGCTACGAGACTAACCTCGACAGGTGCAGTTAGTTCACCCTTTTACGAAGTATTTAGGTGTGGGTGGGTGTGTGGGTATGGGTGTGGGCACATGACATGGGAGCTGGCAACTTGTCCGGTCCTCAATAGGTACCTAGCTATCTATATGCCGACACTTCTCCGCTGCCGCCGCCGCAGGCCGTGATCCTGCCAGCAACGAACACGCAGACGCAGCGGGCTCGCTTATCACTCGAGGCAACCTGCCAGCCGCCCGAAATCTACCGAGATCTGCCGTGGGGACAGAGATAGGGATTTTGTCACCAAACGTCGTAGCGACGACGCCCATCCCGCCAAACCGGTTGGGGGCATGCCGAGAGCCGCAGCGCACCGAGCTGAGACCGACCTCTCGAACGACTTTCTGGAAGACGGCACACGTCCGCACGGCACCGACACAGCCTCCCCCCTGCTTCCGCGTCCGAAGCTGGCACGTTAGGCAGCGAATACATATAACTGTGCTCTGGGCTCGCTGTCGATATTCCTTCCCGACAGGACGAGGGTTGGCTCGTCTGTGTCTGGAAATTGGCCTCCGCTGCTCTCTTACGTCACACTCGAGCCACATCACCCCCATTGTCTCGGCGGACCTGGACACACGACGACGTCGCCAAGGAGAACGCGGCGCCCTTCTCACCTCTACACCAACGATCCCTGTCCGTACCGCTAGAATTGCGCCTGTGGAAAAAAAAATTTACAAACGGCACAATTACCTACATAGCATCCGCGTCTCACATCGTATTACGCCATGTTGTACCAAGAGGCGGACCGCGTCGCCTTTTACGGAGGAGCGTCGCGACGAGATTCGGACGTAGCCGGCCATTTTCAATCGTATAACCCGTCAAATGACGAGCCTATCTGTCGCATCGCCATCTCGTCTCACCGAACAATCGACCATGCCGTCCTAGCCGCGCAGGCGGCTTTTCCCTCCTGGTCCGCCACGCCCCCAGTCGAGCGAGCGCGTATCCTGCAGCGGGCCGTGGCTCTCCTCCGCGAACGCAACGACCAGCTCGCGCGGGTTGAGACCCTCGACACCGGAAAGCCCTTCTCGGAAACGTCGACGGTAGATATCGTCACCGGCGCCGACGTTCTCGAGTACTTCGCTAACCTGGTGGCCAGCGGCGGATTGAACGGCGAAAGCTTCCGCCTCCGACCTACCGCTATGGTCTACACTTCTAAAGAACCTTTGGGCGTGTGTGTTGGCATTGGCGCGTGGAATTATCCGATCCAGATCGCTCTTTGGAAGTCGGCTCCCTGCCTGGCCGCGGGGAATTGCATGGTTTACAAGCCGAGCGAGTTTACGCCGCTACACGCCGAGTACCTGGCCAACATCTACAAAGAAGCCGGCCTCCCTCCGGGCGTCTTTAACGTCGTGTACGGCGCCGGCGATGTCGGAGCCTACCTGACCTCCCACCCGCTTGTTGCCAAAGTGAGCTTCACCGGACAAGTCAGCACCGGGAAGAAGGTTGCCGGTACCGCCGGTGGCGGCATGAAGTACGTGACGGCGGAGCTAGGCGGCAAGAGCCCGCTCATCGTCATGCCGGATGCCGACCTGGAGCGCGCCGTCGACGTCGCGATGATGGCGAATTTCTTTAGCACCGGACAGGTGTGCACGAACGGCACGCGGGTGTTCGTCCCGCGCGAAATGACGGAGTCGTTCGAGCGCGCCCTGCTTGAGAAGATGCAGTACGTCCGGGCGGGCGACCTCTTCGACGCGGCGACCAACTTTGGCCCGCTCAACAGCAGGGAACACTGGAAGAAGGTGACGGAATATGTGCGTTACGGTATCGAGACGGACAAGGCGAGGCTTCTGTGTGGCGGGACCGACGCGCCCGCGGAGCTACCCGCAGAGCTGCGGAAGGGGTACTGGGTCCGACCGACGGTCTTCGCGGATTGCACGGACGACATGCGGATCGTAAAGGAGGAGATCTTCGGACCGGTGATGAGCATCCTGCCGTACGCGGGCGTCGACGAGGCAGTGACGCGGGCGAATACGACGCACCTGGGGCTCGCGGCCGGGGTGGTAGGTCGGGACGTCGGGCAGTGCCACAGCACGGTGTCGCGGCTCGAGGCGGGCATCACTTGGATCAACACATGGGGGGAGTCGCCGGCGGAGATGGCGGTCGGCGGTTGGAAGCAGAGCGGTGTCGGGGTGGAGAACGGGAGGAGGGGACTCGATGCCTGGGTCCGCAACAAGAGCACGCTCGTCGAGCTAGAAAGCAGCACAGCGACGGTGTTCTCGAAGCTTTAAAAACAGAAAGCTTTGGGGGCTCGCGAGGTGGATAAATATGAAACTCGAGGGCCACTCTACGTTATCTGATCATTGAATGGTAAGGTTACGCCTACCGAGCTGGTATGCGTGGCTATCACTCTCCAGCACAAGTTACGGTGACAGTCAGTCGTTGGATAGGTACAGCTCGCTAATCAACCAGACACGATGCACTCCCTCCCCCTTCCCCTTGTGTCAACGTATTCGAGAGCAGCCGATATACTGGCAGGGTCCAGGCTCTACCTACCTATTCAATCCGCACTTATCATTGGCGCTTTCTGCAATCTCCGGTATGATGGATGCCGAACGATAGGATTAGGGGGGGAATCCCCTCTTCCTCCCGTTTTTAACCTCTGCTAGGCTCTAGTTATCGTGTCTTGGTTTTTCTCCCCTCTCCTCTCTTGCCCTCTCTTTAAGGCGCGGATCGCGTAGCCTCGAGTCGACCTACCTACTCCTGGTTGGACTTGGCCAGTCAATAAATGTATCCTATAGCGCACATGCCTCCTGTGGAAGTTAGCTACGGAGACGGCGTCAAAGATGTAGGCGGTTGGTGGGTCTCCAACGAGAGCATACGAGCTGTTGAAGCTTCCCTTTTATTCCCCCTAAGACGGAGTGGGAAGGGGCATGGAGGAAGGACAAGACGAGCAGTCTCAAACGACGACGAGCAGCAGGTGAGCCCCAGAAAGACCGCCTCCTGACACAAGGAGAAGCAGGGAGCTGGAGCCCATGAGAGGGCCCATGGAAGGGAGCAGACAGAATACATATAAACCGAGCAGACACGGGAGAATTATACCTTTACGAAATACAGGTCTATTTCCTTCAGCCCACCTCCTCCACCATCACCCTCCAGCTGCCTTCTGCTAGAGCCAGCCTCATCCCGTTCTATTTTTTATATTCATCCATTGTTATCGGTGAAGCAGTGGAGATTAGGGAGTATCATTTCTCTGTATCACCATCATGTCTGACCTCGGGCTGGGGAGTATAGGGCGGCGAGAGGAGCTAGATCGCCAGGAAGAGTCGAGCCATCAGCGCACAGAGGCTAGTAATGCCGCCAGGCGGGAGCTCGAAGTGCTCGACGAGGGTGCTCGGCCGCAGTCCCTCACCCAGTACCTCGACGCTTGCCGCGCGCTCCGAGCTGCTGCACGCGTAGTCCGTGAACCTCTCCCCAATACGCAAGGCGACACCAACCAGCCCGAAATACTTATCCCCCAAGACTTTATCCCGTGGGAGGATTTCAGAGAGGACCAGGAGGAAATTTGGCAGACACTCCTCTCGAACCAGCGCTTCTCGTCTGAGCCCATCTTCCCATCCACAAATGAGATGCTGAGCTCGTCGTCTGCGGCGCACGTGATACGGGCTAAGAGGCCTCTCCGCGACCGCGAGCGGCTTGCCGTCCAGCACCCAGTACAGACGCTCGTGAACGCAGCGCGGAACGACGGGTTCCTCTGGGCTGACCTCGGCCTTGACGCGGTAACGCTCTGTAGTGACTTCAGTGACGACTTCTACATATGCGAGGCTCCGGTCGGCCCCAGGACCCTCAAGGTTGCCGTCGAGTATGTAGCGCCGCACCAGCTAACGACTATCATGGTCGCAACCAGCCTGGATTCCCCGTTCAAACCGGAACCGTACCTTCGCGGGCCCCACCTCGGCGGCGCCGGGGGTGCGGACGCCGTGTCCTGGTCGAGGTCGCTCGTGGCCGACGTCGTGAGCCGGACTTTCGGCCGCATGGTGGCCAATGACGTGCAGTTCGGCTACGTGTGCACGGAGGAGGCGCTCGTCTTCCTCCACATCCCCGACAACGCTGCTATCGTCCACTACTACGTGTGCATTCCAAACATGGATGTCGTCCTGAACGAGGAGAACAAGCTCTACCACACCGCCGTGGCACGAGTCTTCGCTTTCGTCATCCAGGCCCTCCGTCTGTCGCCGCCCCCCGCAGCCTGGCACATCACTGCCACCCAGCTTCCATCCACCCGCTGCTCGAACTACGACAACCTCTTCCGCGAGATCCAAACCGCCATGCGCCAGAGTCCTCCCTGCTTCGACCATCCGGGCTACGACTTCCGTAGCCTCCTTCTCCCAGAGAACTCGCCCCACGCGCTGCAGCCGGAAGAGTCCGCCCGCATTTACCAGCCCTTCGCACACTCTTCCCCTCACTTCCCCTCTTGCTGGCCCTATGAACCGCTGCCGGACGGTCACGAATACTGCACGAACAAGTGCCTCCTGGGCCTCGTGACGGGGGCCCCGGTGGACCCAGACTGCCCGAACGCGGCGGACCACGGGTCGCGGCACCCGAAGCTCTCGCGAGTGCTTAGCCTCGTGAGGCTCCAGCTTGTCGACGAGGGGGGCCCGAGCGCCGGCAGTGAGGCGGGTGGGGTTTTCGGGTCGGTGGGAACGCTCTTCAATGTGCGGACGCCGGTGTACGGCTATACGCTGGTCGCGAAGGGGGTGCAGCGGGAGGACATGATGTTGCTGCGCCTGGAGCATCAGATATACGACTGGCTGCGCAAGATCCAGGGCGTGCACGTGCCGGTGTGCGTGGGCAGAGTGCGGCCGGGCGCGCCGTACAAGTGGAGGGGGGGGTCGTTCGTGCTGTTCCTGCTGCTCAGCTGGGCGGGGACGCCGCTGGTGGAGACTCCGGGCCTGGACGCGGCGGCGAAGCGCGAGCTCGTGCAGGACGTCGCCGCCGCCTACGGCGCGCTCCACAAGCTCAGAATCCTCCACGGCGACTCGAACCCGTACAACGTCCTCTTCGATCCGCGCTACGGCCGCCCCGTCATCATCGATTTCGAGCAGTCAACGGTAATGCCCGGCCCGCCTGGTGACGATCCCGATTGGCGCCTCCCGCGCGAGTGGCGCCGCGAAGTCGCCCAAGAGGTCATGTTCTCCGTGAGCGAGCTCGAGGCCGGACTCGGGCTGGGCTCCTCGACCCCGTCCGCCGGCACGGCTGGCGAAGGCCAAGAGAGAGCCGAGGGCGACTCGAGGTCGACCCAGAGCGACCTGACGCGAGGGAGAACAGGGTCCACTGATGTAGAAATGTAATATTCGCCGAGCGAGCCATGAGTTAGCACGTCGTTCCTGTCAATCAATAGACCAGCGGTTCTTTCGGTAGTCTCTCGGTTTCGATCTCTCCACGTAGGCACGTTCGTGTTCTGTAGAGCGCGCACGTGCGTGTGCGATGTCTGGACCTAGACTTACTGAGTCGGCCTCGCCCCGAACATCCTTCCCCTTTGCCATCCCCGATTTCCCGCCGACAACGCCGTTCCCTCATACTGTCCGCGGCTAAGCTGCCTCGGCTTGAACGTGCTGGGTCGTCGTTAGTTAGGTAGGTAGGTAGGCAGCCAGGTATTACTCGACTGCGCTGCTCGCCAACCCCCGACCTCGACCCGGCCGTTTTGCCTTTTACCTTACCTTCGGTCGAAGGAATCGTGTTCAATAATAACGGCTTCTGATACCCATATCGATATGCCTTCACACTTGACAGCAAGAAGACAGAATGCCCCCGTCCTGGCGAGAAGTCCTAGGACAAGAGTCGTTCGATCAATTCCTGGTTGTACCTATGGTTAACCTAACACGGCTTTGCCCACCACGCCCCATGGGAGAGACTCTGTAATAACTGAGCACTCGCCCATCTCGCATACGAAGTTACGTAGGGAGTCCTACTTATATTATTATCCTACATAAGCTACGAGGAACGTGTGGGTATATATGTTTTCGCGTGGCAGACTCGTAAGTCCAAGGGTTGCCGAAAGTATCGAGCAATTAATTCCTCAGTTTGATGTTAGTATCGGCACTAATGTTAATATTAGGTATTTAATATGTATCACGTAGAAAGCCACCTATACCTAGCTCCCTACTTCTTCACTCCTTTACTCATTTCCTTCCTACCTAGTTAGCTAGTCAGTCAATTCAATCTCTTCATCCCATCTTCAATCACTCCCACAGCAAAGCAACCTCAGTCCTTACCTATCTCTCCCGATCTACGTAACATTATTATTTCTAGTAATATCGGTACCGATGCGGCCGATCCTACTAGAATCACCATTACCATTACCGAGGGCGATCTGATTGCTGCTGTCGCCGTTGTCGCTACCACCGACCGAGGCGGCCGATAAAGGTGTCGTTAACTTGGCTCGATATTATTACCGCCGGACTGTTCGAATCCGCGGTATAAATGACGATATTGGAGACAATGTACGGGGGGGCTTAGATATTACGACTGCGAAGAGCTACGGAGACCGACGGTCGGTAGCGTCTTGGGGCTTAAGTGCAGCTAGAAGATTGCGAAAAGGCCGCAGCATCGCCGGCCTAAAACGGACATCGAGCCAGACTGGGGCTTTTTTACCGCCGAGTAAGCGATCCTGTTCCGGTTCTTCGGCAAAGGCAGCTAGCAGCAGCAGTCTTACGCCGAACCGAATACATCGGCGTAGTACTCCGAGATTACGGGAGCCCGATCTATCAGGCAAGCTCTCGTACGGCTTTGCTTTCCGCCTTAGAAGGCTGCGTGAAAGGATACGAGTCTTTACGTAAGGCCGGCTTCCTCCGTGGAGACATTTCCGTTAATAATCTTATGGTCAACGAGGAGGACGATAATCCTCGGTGGTCTTTCTTCTTAATCGATCTCGACCTCGGGTTAAGGAGGCGCGGGTGCGAGCTTCTGAGGCGACAGGCAAGACTGGCACGAGGGCCTTCACGGCAATCGGAGTCATTCTCGGCGAGCAGCACCCCGTTATGCACGATCTCGAGTCATTCTTCTGGGTGTTGTTCTGGATATGTATCCACGACAACGGATCGGGTAAGGGCAATTAGATATGTTGCGTAAAACGTAGACGCCTACATTTAGGCTGTGCGGTGTGCAGGCATATAATATAAGGGCTAGTTCAACTACTACGTGACGAGATAACTGAATCCCTCACACCGTACTACCAGCCGCTGGTACGATGTGTCAACAGATTGTGGCGACAAGTATTTCCAATGGGCAGGCCGTGGGAACGGGAAGACCCAGAGTTGTATTCTCGCGTGAGGCCAGTCCCCGGAGAAGCACGGGAGGATCCAGAGGTTTTCTAAGAGAGAAAGTCAAGATGCGCAGTAATGTTATACCATGGTGTTTTCTATTAAAAAAACAACAGCGTGTGCTTCCTCTGATACCTTGCCATCGTCTTCGCAAGTCTGTAGGTTGGTGGCAGCCGAGGTGCCACAGACCTTTCTGCGATTTGATACCAGGCGGAGTTGAGTACGGCTTCATAGCAGGGTCCCCACATGACTGTCTTCCTCAATTGATGGGACTGATCTGGAAATCGGGGCGCTCCTGGGCGGAAAAACATCGACCGGGACGTTCGATAATATCACCGAGTACAACTGCGCCTAGGATTTTGATGCTGACATTTATCCCCGAGCAAGATAACAGCTGTTGAATTGCCTTCGGACACTTGCTAGCTATTATTAGTCCTCAAACTTTGGCTTGTCCGGCCATACGCGAATCTTAGCAAGAGCATAATATGTCATGGAGCTTCTCTGACGTGGTATAGTCTTACGTATTATTCCTCGTCGATCCATTCCTTATTAGTCCCCCGGCTGGTTGTCGGCTTCTTGTCCATCTTGCAAGAAGAGCCTAAGTCGATTAGAACCGGGCATCCCAGCCTCGCGGACCAGAACGTTTTCGGTATTGAGGTTATTAGGTATGAGTCTAACCATGTGAGTAGATGTGGTGGATGGCTGACTCGAGGGCCCCCGAGAAAGGTTCCTTGTCAATGACAGTCCCCAAGCCAAGAACGAGATAGTTCGCCGAGTCAGCGGGATGTCGGCCAAGAACGAGACCAGCAATACGCCGGCGCCGCACCTGGCAGGCCGGAATATTAGCGGGCGATATCAAGGTAAGGGTAACGCGAAAGCACTCCTACAACTTGAGCCGCCTCCATCAGTCCTTAAGAAGGGAGACGCGAGTGGTCGGGAAGAAATGCCGGGTTTGGGAATGTTCGGCTAGCCGAAGTAATACACAACATCATCGCGAACGGGTGCAAATGTCGTGTACCGGAATTCGCTAGTTTCCGAGTCGGATTCCGCGGACAGAAATGTCGACTCTGTCCCATGTGCAACTTCTGGGGACAGGGCAATGGGACAGCAGATCTGGCTAGATATCAGAGGTGGAGGCGTATTAGGTAGGTAGGTATTGAAACGGACTGGGATAACGTTGAGCTCGCGGCGTTAGGAGAGATATTATTAACATTACACGTGGAATGAAGCGCCTTGCAGCATCTGTACATGCACACCGCCGTATTATGGAATCAATAATATTGGGGTGGGCCGCCGCCGGCTCTGTTCCTACCATCTTACCTCTCCCCTGGGAATAACGGGAACGAGGAAGACTAGGTGGTAGGTAAATTTCTCCCCGTAATAGGTAATATCTGCTCGAAGAATAACCACTACTTTCCCCAGTCTTCCCTGATGTCTCCCTGCAAGTATTATTCCCTCCCTCTATCTTCACCTCCCTTCGCTCCTATTGCTACCCGTCCCCCGACTGAAACCGCAGTTCTCCTACACGATGCCCAGGCAGCCACTTCGCGTTCCAGCCACCAGCTCCGGAGACGACACTATCACCTACATCGCGGGGTCGCTAGGGACGTGTGGTTGCGTAGAAGGAGTCTGCTTCGATCCACGAGCAAAGGCTAGCGACGCAGAGACCGACACAGGCACGAAGTCGCCCTGCAGCTCGGCTGAGCGCTGGCCGGTCGCCGAATCGATTGGCTGTTGCCCGATTAGGAAATACGAGATTCCCAAGCATTGCATGCGGTGGCGTAAAAATAGCCTCAGCCCTGGAACGGCGGGGCTTGGACGCGCCGTCTCGTCTAAGTACAGCCGATCCTTCGCAGGGGGGCTCGCTCCGTGCCGTACGGGCTCTGAAAACGTGTCTTAGATGCAGTTGATAGGCGCTGACCAGTGGCCGTCGAGGCCGCTACGATCCTCGCGAGCCCCTGACGGCGGCGCGATGAGGATTCCCGCCTGACAGCTGGGGTCTGCTATGAAGGCTCGTTCCCTACTCAATCGACACCTCGACGCTCCTAGCTCCCGGGACGGCTAAATTTAATATCTAATGTCGGCCGAAATAGGAAATGTAGATTCCAACATCCCATACACGGAGTTGCTGGCTCTATTACACCTAGAAGCATGCTGAAGGGGTAGGTGATATCGACAACAACCACCGTCGAGGTCTATATAACCGACATATCTCAGGCCGTTCGTTGCCTTTTACGATGGCCATCACTACCGCATTCACTCTCAACTCGACCAGGTGTCCTGTAATTTCAACTGTGTTTCCTTATTCTCTATTTGCTTTCCACCCCAGCCGGAATAAAAATTAATAAACCTCAACCCTATTGTCTGCCTCTCTCTCGATTCCCTCTTCCTTTACAAACTCACAATGAGGGCAAGCATTCTCGCAGCTTTGGTGGCGGCCGAAGGCATCGCCGGCCACGTTATCGAGCGCACTCCTCACCCGCCGGCCGAGGACCCGGCCTGCGCGGCCACCGGCAAGGCCGTCTACTTCATCACCAACGACGCGACCAACTCCATCGTCGCCCTGCCCATCAACGAAGATGGCACGCTCGGCGAGGGCACCATCACGCCGGCCGGCGGCGACGGGACCAACTCGCTAGCCGGAGAGCAGAAGCTGCCCGCGGTGCCGGATGCCCTCGTGAGCCAGGGCGCGCTCACCGTCGCCGGAAACGTGAGTGCTGACGCCGCCCCCCCGTCTTCTTACCTATCCGCGCATGCGCTGACAACTATCACTGCTGAACTAGTACATCTTCGCCGTCAACGCCGGAAGCAATACCCTCACCATGCTGACCATCTCGAAGGAGGACCCGACGAAGCTGGCAGTGGTCGGCAAGCCGGCCAAGGTCCCGGCCGATTTCCCCAACACGGTGGCGGCGTCGACCAAGAATGGGCTCGCGTGTGTCGGGGCGAGCGGCGCCGTCGCGGGCATCACCTGCGCGCCCTTCACGAAGCGCGGCCTCGGCGCCTTCGACAAGCTGCGCGCTATCGACCTCGGGCAGACGACGCCGCCGCTGGGCCCGCTCAACACCGTGTCGCACTCGTTTTTCTCCGAGGACGAGGCGACGCTGTTCACGACGGTCAAGGGCGACCCGACGGTCGGCAAGGCGGGCTTCCTCTCGTCGCTGCAGATCGAGGAGACGGCGTCGTGCCGCGGCGCGAAGCGCAGGGCGGCCGCGGCCCAGGACCTGCGCTCCACGCCCGAGGGCACCAACGTGCTCTTCGGCTCGCAGGTGATCCCCGGCACCGGCAAGGTGTTCGCGACGGACGCGTCGTTCGGCGCGGCGGTCCTGCAGGTGGACCGCGCGACCGGCCAGGCGGTCGTCGCGGGCAAGACCGCGATCGAGGGCCAGGCGGCGACGTGCTGGGCGGCGTTCGCGCCGGCGACGGGCACCGTCTTCGTCACGGACGTGGCGGTGCCGCGCATCGTCGAGATGAGCGCCGACGACGCCGGCGTCGTCGCCCAGCTCGACCTGTCGCCCGACGCGCCCGACGCCGGCTTCACCGACCTCCTCGCCTCCGGCAACTTCCTCTACGCGCTCGCCCCCGGCAACGGCACCATGGACGCCGCCATCGTCGTCGTCGACATCGCGGGCGGCCCCGGCTCGGCCAAGTTCCTCCAGCGCTTCTCGCTCGAGGGCCTCGGCGGCGCGAACGCTCAAGGCATTGCCATCCTCAACTAGGCGTCTCGATACAAGGGGGGAAGGGTGGGAGGCGTATCCGATCCACTGCGATTTATTAATTTTTTTCCGGGGTTTTTGCTTGCATTTTCTCTCCGGTTGCACTTTGTATAGATATCATACCTCTACTGCTGAGCATTAGGAGGGGTTGCTCTTTTAGACATTTAAGCGATCGTATGGGCCATCTGCGTTGCTACCTACCATCTATTACATGACCACGGGCTACCCCCCCGCGGGCCACCCCTTAATATATTAAAAAAGGCTAAAACAGGCCCTTTTATAAATTAAATAGCTTACTTAAATAAATTTAAAAAATTATAAAAACTAAACCAGATTAATGCCCGTTACTTAATTAATCCCTAAAGCGCGCCGGAGCCCTAATTACGCGCGGTAATCGGACGCGTTATAGTAATTAAGTATCCTACTTATCCTCGCTTAGTAGGCTTATAGCCTCCTCCTAGGCTACCGTTACTACTACCTCCTTTTATTGCTATTATTATTCGATTACGGCTTCTAACGTAATATTAGGTAGCTATTAGCTATCCTAATCGTTCGCTAGTATTTCGTAAAGGGATTAGAAGCGCTTATTTAGGTTAGGAATAGCCCTCCTTCTCGGCTAGCTTTTTAGCTCTAATTAAGCCATTAACGAGGAGATCTAGTAATCTTTAAAAGCTAGCTTCGTATAAAGGTCGTAATAATCGTTAGTAACGTTCCTAAGCGTTACGCGAATATATAAAGATCGATTAACGGCGAATTTCCTAGCCTTATTAATCGCGTTTAACGTCGAGACCTAAACCTCTAAGCTTTCCTTTTTAAGGTTCTTTCGTTAGCTTATTTTAACTATATCTTTCTCTTATTAAAGCTTAAGGTATACTAATGCCTTATTACGGCTTATTAGTTAGTTCTTAATTACCTTAAAGCCGGTATAAACGTTTTTCTCGGTAAAGGCGTCGATTTTCGCCGCGTATAAATAACGTAAGAAGTTTAGCTTATTAATCGGCGCGGTATCCGTTAAGGAGTATAACTAGCTTAAGTACTTCCTATAAGCTATTTTAAAAGCGTTAAATAAGTTATTATCGAGTAGTTATAAGCCGTAAGAAATATACGCTAGTAGGAAATATAGGTAAATATTATACCGAAAATAAGTAGCTATAAATTTATCCTAAGATCGTAATACGTTAGTAATACTCGCTTATAAAAAATCAGAAAAAAATCGTAAAAATACGAAATTAACGTTAGTTAATTAAGAAATAAATAAACTAATAGTTATATAGCTTTTATAGCCGTCTAGGATTAATAGGCGGGCGTTAGATTCGTAGGAAAGGAGGTTATTCGTTTCCTTAATAAATACCCCCTTTAATTACTCTAACGCGATATAGCTATCCGACTAGCCGTTATTTAAGGTAATAAAGTATTAATCGGCGATCTTCTTAAATTAATCTATAAACTAAGTCGTTTAGAGCTCCTTTCCTTTAAAGATAATACCCGGTTAAAGAGTATAGCCCGTAGCGTTAATATACTCGATAAACGAGGCCTAAGTCCTAAGCTAAGAGCTCTTAACGATCGCTTTTTTAGTATTTAAGCTCCCGAGAACTAGGCTATCGAACTTTAATACCTTAATTAATATAGAAACGGAAGGATAAGGCTAGATAAGGCTCCTTACCTTAGCTAAATATAATACCCCCCTTATCGACGTTAAAGGTAAGATAAGGCTTTATCTAGCCGTATTTAGCCTCCCGGATATCGAAATATTAATTTATAGCCTTTTAATTAAAGTAATTAAAACGCGAAGCTTTAGTTTTACGCCCGGATTTTAGCGTAATTAAAGGGTTACGCTTTAGGAAGTTATAGAGCTAATTCTTATTAAGAAGCCGTAAATCGCCGCTCGCGTTTAAAATATCCTAGGTAATTCCGCGAATAGTACGGTAATTAGGAGCTAGCCCTAGCGTTTCTTAACGTAAAACCTACGAAGCGAGCTATTTCTCTTACTTATTCGTTAAGCGCTATAGAAATTAAAGCTCTAATAACGCTAGCTTACCCTAAAGCCGAACCGCTAGCGTAATTCGCGAAACGCCGTATATAATAACTAAACGGCGTATCGAAACGCCTTCCTAAGTAATAAATCGAATAGTAAACGCCATAAAATCCTCGTTAACGAATTTCATAATAAAAGAAGCTTATTTAGTCGAGATCTAATTAATATTTACTCGTATTAATTAGGTAGTAGTTTATAGCTATATAATTCCATTTACCGCCGTTTTTAGCTAATAATAACCCCGGTAATACGTATCCGATTTAATCTGAAAAAACGCTAGATTAATAATAAAGCTCTACACGAACTATATTTATAGTATTTCCTAAATAGCTTTAAAACTAATGGGAAGCGGTATAATCTAAAATAACCTATTTTAACGTTTTTTAGTATATTAAGGGGTAGCCCGCGGGGGGGTGGCCCGTGGTTATGTAATAGATGGTACTTGGCATAAATTGTTCTTCCTAGTTAGTGATGAATTCGACGAGGTTGACCGTCGACGTGACCAGCTCCGGGCAGGTTAAGAAATGACCTCACGGCAGAGGAATCCGTATGGGAGAGCCGATCCCCCCCTGACTTGGGGGCATCCGTACTGGACTAGGTCAATCGATTATTCCCTGTGGTTGGTGACGTGGGAGCTGCTCTTGCAACAGGGCGACCCGGCTTGGCTAGCAGGATCTATGGTGGTGCATCGTCTCTTCACCTTCGGGGTGCCGAGGGTTCGGTTCGGGGCATAGAGGCTGTCGTGGGTCGGTCGACAGCCGAAACCAATACGGCGGTGGTCGTGATTGATCTCGTTGACGGATTGAGGAAGAGGAGGTAAATAGAGGGAGAAGAGGGAGGAGACAGAAGACAGAGAAGGTTGAGAGGAGGGATTCAAATATTCAAGTGAATGGCAGCGGTACCTAACAGACAGCGGATTTACGGATTGCTTTGTGAAGTAGGTCGGGACTGATGCGAGTGCCATATAAGAATTACCCGAGTCGTGTTGTTTTAGTAGGCGCCTGTCGCATCAGCTATCGATGAATTGCAGCAGGTCGCATTTCGAAAACCGCCTAATCGCCATGGCAGCACCGAAGAAATCAGAAGGGAGCAATAAGAATTGGAAGATGTATACGTGTAATATGCTCAAGATTAAGGGATAAGTCGGCGTCCGGACGTTAAAAAGGAGGGTCGCATGCCCCCACACCGGATTGAACGATGGACCTCATCATGTCGCAGATGCGATACGAGTGATGCGCTCTACCACTGAGCTATAGGGGCGGCTGATGGGTGACGTGCTTTTATGGTCGCCTATATCACAGCTACCCCAAGGCGCCAAGCCCAGACGTGAGCCCAGCCCAGTTTAGACGGTGTCACTCCCGCTCAGCCGGCATGTTTTCAGTTCTGTTCTGTTTCGCATAATACCGGAACGAAAGGAGCCAGAGGCGAGGAATCCAGCGTCTTCTCGCCCTACAATACATGCAATACTCTGGACAATATACAAGGATGAGGCGATGCTTGGGGTTTCTTGTAGTCTGAAGGATCGCGGTGTTACCCTAATCGGGGATGACAGTGCTTCGTACGACGTGCAGCTTTAACAGTTGTCTATTATTACTCTCTGCATGCAGCAGAGAGTTGTCTCTAATCTTGCAGTCGAGAAACCCCCTGCTACGTTTCGATAGCCTCCTCCTCTCTTCTTCCTAGAGCCGAGTGTAGTCTCTACATACTACTAAGAGCCAACTGAAAACACCAGTAATAATCTCTACCAACCAACTAGCCAGCGACCAATCCTCCCAACTACCCAACGTCACCATCCCAATGCCAAAGTCCATCCAACGCCCCCTGCAACGCTAAGGGTTAGCCGCCAGCTAGAAAGCGCAAGGCGAGCACGGGATGAGCAGGAGTTGAACCTACCGCTATTTTTGATTACGAGAGTCGGTAACAAGCACCTCGGGGCCTCCTGCGTCCAACTCCGGGGTGTCTGAGTCATCCTTCGTCTTTTCGGGATGTGCGTCTCCGTCACGTCTAGAGGAACCGCCAAGCTCGGACTCGATGTCGCTTGTCGGGGTTTCGACACCGCCGTTGCTTGACTGCAATGCCTCTCCGGCTTCCCTAGGATGGCTAGTCTTGCTTGTGGGGGTAGCACGGGTCCGTTTCTGACGGGTTGAGGGGGGAGCAATCTGCGGGGATGGATCTGTACCGGCGGCTCTCTGCGGCGGCTCATCACCGAGCAGGTCGCTGAGATCTTCAAGTGTTGGGCTTTTAGAGTGTATAGAGCTCAGAATTGGTGGCAGTGGCCAGGACTCGATTGAAGGCGAAGGGCTCGGGGCAGCCGATCGGCGGCTCCGACTCTGGTCCCGGTGCCCCTGCTCTGCAGCTTCTGACGACATCCTGCTCCAGAATTAAACGCAGTCAGTAGGCGGCGGCGGCAGGGATGGCAAAATCGGGACACCAAGAAAGCCCCTGGTTGCGGCGGAGTGTTTAAGAGAAATAGGAATCCAGAGAACGGTAAGAGGCGGGCGGGAGGGACAAACAGGAGAGACCTGGTTATTATATATAAAGGGGGGCAGGGCCTGGCCAGGACAACGGTTGCAAGAAAAGAACAAATCGGTCCCTAAGGTAAAGGGGAAGGTTAAAGTTGTGATTTTAACATCAGAAGCGCGGTGATCGGGATTGTGGCAAGTACACACTACCTACCTGACACCCTGACAAATAACAGCACAAGTAATATTACCGACCTATACGCCAGATGGATCAAGTGACGATGGTAAACATGGTGAATATACGAAGCCGGTGTTGCTACCAGGTATTACAAGCAAACACGTGTAGATACCAGAGAACATTACAAGTATCGAACCAGGTACTTCCTAAGGGGTTTATTATATGTACATATACCTGTGTATATACCTGTGTATATACCTGTGTATATACCTATGTATATCTATATCTCGATTCTAGGGAAAGTCGAGATCGAGAGATATATATTAATATTACAACCTTGGGGTACTCGGTAGCTAATACCTAGTATCCGTCACTGTATCTGTTACTGCTGCCTTTACAATCCAGTGTATTCCCGGTGTGTGCTGACCGAGAAGAGGACCCCTCTGTCGGCAGGCAGCACAGAAGCAAGCATATACACCAGGTGGTCATGTTGACATTGTCTCGACACGGGCAGGTTATATACTGTCAAACGTCCACCTCGAATGCCTCCCACCCAGGCGCGGTACTTGGGTCTACCTCTTATCGTCTGAGGTACATGGCTATATATACATGGCACTGGGGACAACTGATACTATCGACGGTTGTCGAAAAAAAAAAACTCGACCGTCGACTCCGGTCGAGCCTTCCCTGTTGTTGCCTTGTGTTGGCCACTGATCTTGATACACGTTTTTCGCCATCTCGTTGTGGAATTTGTCCGCTGGTTAAAAAATTCCCATCTTCTTTTTACTTCCCTTCACCTCCCATCTTCCTTTCACCTCCTGTCTTCTTTCGACCTCCCGTCTTCTTTCGATCTCCCCACCTGTTGTTCCCTATCACTGCAACCTCTGTCTCTGGGAATACCAATCTTGCGACGACAGCGATACGGGCATCTTGTCTACTATCACACCATTTCCCTACCTTCTCTAATACGTTCTCCGGAAACCGACGATAGATTCAAGCCACACTCGGACCCAGCCAGTCTACCATCACTCATCTCATCTCATGTTTTATCCCCAGGCAGCTGTGGTCTCCATTTCCACACCCTAACATCCAAACTCCAACACCACCCATCTCTCTTCCTATTTTGCCTTCCAATCAGTTTCTCTGCCAACCTATCTCGATCTGCCTGACTACGTCAGGGTATTACACCCCCTAACCAGCTATTCAGCAGTCCGTGGGCTTCGCGTGGGTTGGACGATGTCGTCTATAAATCCGAGCGAGGTAGGCTCTCAAAGCATCGAATGGCAGAAACGGTACCTACAGAATGAGCTCCAGAAGCTTGGCGGTCTTGCCCTTGGTGCTTATTACAAACTCCCAGGTCTGAGATGCTTTCTCTATCCCCACCAGCTGATTGCAGTCTCTTTCATGGTGGAACGTGAAAAGCTGCTCGGCCCAAAGGGCGGCATCAATGGAGATACCATGGGGCTAGGAAAGACCGTTGAAGTATTCGGTTGCCTCATGTCCAACAAGCCCAGTACTGCTGACGTCCGCAGAGGCTACAGGACTACCCTCTGGGTAACCCCTCGGTCTGCTCATAAGCAATTGATGGATACGATAGAAAAGGCCTGCGACAAGGAAGAGTTTGCAAAGCTCAAGTTCCATAACTACGGCGAGAAGGGGACCAAGAGAATGCATCCTAATGCAGCTGTATCATACCTCGAGCAACACGATATAATGTATGCTTGACGACTGTAAAAGTCCCACACACTACTGTATACTAACATAGAATAGAATTGCCTCATACGAGGACATACGCGAGGATATCCAGGGAGTGGTTGCGAAGAGGCTCTGGAAGAGCCAGCGCTCTGTCGCCACCCTTTCCGAAGAAGGTTACCAGAGCCTTGGCGTCTTGTTTAAGATGGGGTTCTTCAGAGTTGTCCTAGATGAGGGACACCTGATAAGAAACCACGAGACTCATAGTAAGGTGTAAAGGAAGACGACGGTCAGAAAGGTTGCTAACAAACCTCCCACATAGTCTTTGCTGCTGCGTGGTGCTTGGACGCTAAACACCGTTGGGTGGTTACTGGGACCCCCTTTGTGAATTCCATCATGGGTATTACGTTGAAGCCTTCTCCCAATATCGACAAAATGCTAACACGCATATGAGAATCCTACGCTTACATGAGCTTCCTCCGGGTCATATCCGTGGAGGATTATAAGGAGTTCAAAATACAATTTACAGAGGAAGAGGATGTAGGTATTTGTGAACCTCACTGTTGACACCGCTAACAGATAATACAGGAGGATTTTGGCCTCCTTCACGGGCACCTTGATAGCCTGATGGTGCGACGGTTCGTAACCCTATGAAAAGTCAAGTCCCAGAGAAAGAATAAAGCTGAAGAAATGGTCTAGAGTTGAGGACGACCGGTGTCTTGGGAAGAAGTTGCTAGATTTGCCTCCAACCCACAGAGAGAAGGTTGAGGTCAGGCTAGATGAACACGAGGAAAGGATTTACAGGTAAGAGACCCCAACAGCCCATCCCCACTCGTCTCTCTCGTTTAGGATATGAAGCAATGCCTAACTCATGTGGAATCAGCACGTTACGTCGCCTTTTTCAAGATATTAACAAGAAAGGTGCCGAGGATACCGCAGACTCCCGAAAGGCGAAACACGACAGATTTTTCGCCATCATCATGCGTCTCCGACAGGCCTTGTCACACCCTTATCTGCTTGAACACATGATGGAGTACGAGGACGAGCGTCAGACGTTATTCCAATTACTTGATGAAATTCCGTACCAGTCGGGGCAGAATCCGTTCTATGACATGATTGACCGCTGGTGCGGGGGCGCCAAAGCAGCAGAACGGAAAAGTCACGAGCTATGTGGCTACTGCGACTGCACTCCAAATAAGCCCGTTCGGATCCCTTCGGTAAGTTCCCAGATATAGAGATCAAGTTTATCGTACTGACAGCAACAGTGTCCTCACGTGTATTGTGTCATGTGTCTGTCCAAGCACGAGCAGACCCAGTTGGACCAGGGCATACGGCCACCTCGTTGCCTCATATGCCAGCAGACTTTCAAGTCGGCCGCTTCGCTATGTATTACAAAGCCTAGAATCTCAAGACATGGCAGGGATGACCAAAAACTGGAGCTCAAAGTCGCTGCTACTTCCAGGAGCCTTTCCTATCATGATCGAGAGACGTTCGACGAGATGGTGCTCAGCGCCAAGATGAGAGCAGTGAAGGCGACCGTAGTGCGCTGGCAGAGGGAGGCTCCAAGGGATAAGATTGTCATCTTTACCCAGTTTACTCTTGTCGGCAGCATAATCGGACGCATCTTACGAGAGCTTCGTATCCGGTTTGTCTATCACTTTGGCGAGATCAGCCAAGAGAAGCGAGACGCTGCGCTACGTTGTTTTGAGAAGAAGAGAGACGTTAAGGTTCTGGTTAGTATCGCACTGACGCAAAGGACCCAAGAGCAGGCTAACTTACAGCAACTGGGCAGATTGTCTCGATCATGAGCGGCGGTATCGCGCTAAATCTAACGATGGCAAACCGAGTCATCATTGTCGAACCCTGGTGGAACCGTTGTGTTGAAGACCAGGCCTTTGGTCGTGTCTACCGGATCGGTCAGACGAAGGAGACGTATCTGGTCCGGATCATGGCTAAGGATACGATCGACGAGAAGGTTTACCAAGCCCAGGTGACGAAACACAAGGCCATCTCCCAGATCTTGAGCGAAGAGCTGGCCGCGGAGGACAAGACGAGTCTCAGTCGCGCAGAAATGATCCGGATCATCGACAACCTCACCGCCGCAGATGAGGAATCGGACGACTTGACCCCTTGAGTCGCCGGGGGGCGGGTGAAGATTGCCGCATTCCGGGCGGGGATCTCACATCGCAGTAAATGAACGTTGCATGACACCAGGTTCGAGTTGAGCTGCGGAGGTATTCCAGAGGCCTTGACAGTCTCACCCAAGCCCGTCCTGTGTTCTGCAACTCTTCTTGCGTTGTCGGACTTCATCACACGGATGGATGTGTACACATAGTTGTCTAAGGACTCTGCGTTTTTGATTTTTCAGGCGTTCGGTTGGCAGTTCCGTTCTCGTATCTCACATGCGGAATCATGAGGACGATATTAATTCGCGTCACGTCAAGAGGGCGTCTAGTTTAGGATGCTAGATCTTATTGACGAGTAGGACGAACTAAATACATGATCCGTTTTCTCTCATGCCCCTCGGCTAGCAAGACCTCTATACTGATTGATGGTGGTGGTGGTGGTGGTGGTGGTGGTGGTGGTGATGCTACAATTGTGACCTTGTCTTTTTTTCCGTTTTCGATGGGTCTCGCGTGGAGAGGAGAAGGAAACCCATCAATATGGCGAGAGCATATTCAATTCGAGCACTGGGGCTAAATTGTTAGCAACATTGAGATTATTACCCGAATCTGCATAGAAATCGCGCACGATTAGGAGGTAAGAGAATCCTCATTCCCTCGCATCTCCGTCTCTCGAAGCTTCTTCCACGTGGGCCGCGACCGATTCTTTCTTCGCCGCCGCCGCCGCCATCGCTTGTGTGGTGACGCAGACGTAGGTCTTGAACTTCCGCGCCGGGACCTCGGCCTCGAACATCTCGTGGATCTCCTCGAGCGTGCGGTCGCGGGTTTCCGGGATGAAGTACCAGGTGAAGACGAACAGGATCGCGTTGGCCCCAAACCAGATGTAGCTGTCGGAGGCAACTTGGTATTAATAGCTAGAGCTTCCAAGCCAGGGGTAGGAAAAAGGAGGGTGGAAGTGGGTAAGAACAAAACAAGGGGATGATTGTTCGGCTGACCCGTATTTGGCGCTCCATCCCAGGCTCGCCGGGTTGATGAAGTAGGGCGCCGTGAACACGCCCAGCCAGTTTCCGAGGAAATTCAGCGCCGTGCCGAGACCGACGGTGTGGCTTCGGAGATGGTTGTTGGGGTATTCGCCGCCCATCAGCCAGGCGTAGGGAGCTAGAGAACGTCAGGAAAGAGCCAGTCTATCAAGGGAGGTGAATCTGTGTCTTGCCGTAGGCGACGTAGAAGAAGGTGAAGACGGAGATGAAGGCGACTATGGCCTTGGCGGCCGGGGTGGTTCCTGCGGCCGTGGTCCACGCCACGGCGAAGGCGAGCTGGCAGAGACCGCAAGCAGCGACGCCGATCAGGACGATGGGACGACGGCCGATGAAACGGACGATGAAGAGACTGGTCAGGACCCCGATGAGGCCCATGCACGTCACCATTACAGAGTACGCAAACGCCTCCGTGACACCGGCGACAGTTAGGAAATACGTCGTGTAGATGTTCAGCCAGGAAGAGCCTAGGGAGAACCGTTAGCCTTCTATTAGAGAAGCTGAATCTGCGAATATCGTCGCACCATTAGCGCAGTGGAAGCAGATGATGGCGATAGAGAGCAGCGTCCGGCGACGCTCAGTGCCCTTCCACATCTCGATCCACAGCTGCTTCCCGGCGTGCTGGCTGATCTGCTCTGCCGTGGACGCCCGGATCTCGTTGAACTCGGCCTGGAACTCGCCCTCGTCGATGCTGCTGTTGCGGAGCGCGCGGAGGGAGGCCTCGGCGCGCTTCTCGTCGCCGTGTATCATCAGCCAGCGCGGGCTCTCCGGGAAGAAGAAGAGCGCGACCGACTGGACGGTGGGCGCGGCGAAAAATACGGCGAGCGGGATGCGGTACGCCTCCTTCCCCACGACCTCGCTGGTGCCGTAGTCGACGGCCGCCCCGACGATGGAGCCCACCGAGAGCTGCGTCTGGTAGATGGCAAACACGACGCCGCGCAGATGGGCCGGCGCGGCTTCGCTGATGTAGACCTGCGCGAAGGTGAGGAACCAGCCGACCGAGATGCCTAGTTTCGCCACGTCAATGAGTAATGGCCCGCCTGCCGCTGAGATGAGAGCTTGTGTCGACCGCAGTGTGACTCACCGAGGAGGAATCGCGCAAAGTACAGCGCTCCGAAATTTGTCGCTCCGATCATGATCGCCGTCGACACGTAGTTCAGGGCGCAGGCCGCCCAGAGGCCGTGCCTGCGGCCGAATCTCGCGCTGAACGGCCCGACGAGAAGCGATCCGATGAACGTGCCGATGGTCATGAGAGAGGAGATGAGCTGCTGAACGGTGGGATTGATGGCCCATCTGGCATTGGCCTCGTCGTAGTACCCGAAGACCTGCAGGAACCCAGGCATGGCCATGAAGCCGCCCACGAGGGCGTAGTCGAGGCCGTACTGGAAGCTGGAGACGGTGATGATGCAGCAGATGGCAAGGCACTTCCTGTGGCTGAGGATATCGAGCCGCAGAGGATTCGCCGAGACGACGGCGCCGCCAGCCATCTTGCCGACCTGAGGGCGCTGCTGCTGCTTCCGTGCCCTTGTGGCCTTTCTTTGAGATCCCGCTGCTTCTGATTACGGGCGCGTGACCTCCGACGATGCTCAATGGCGGATTTATATCACCTAGACGTCTGGGAAAGAGAAGACACAGTCGACCATATAACTTCGGGTCGAGGCGACCCGCCCGTATCTGCAACTGCACTGCCGAAGCAACCCCACAGACGGCAGACATGCTTTGTAGAGGCGGGGAGAACGACAGGGTGGGAGTAATTCCGGCTCCCATCTTTGCTCGCCTCCTCGTTAGCCAATGCCGGCCTGGCATCTACTGGCAGAGCTTCGGATTTCGCACTGGTATTCTCCATCACAACTCCAACGACGATTGCTGTACGAATCCAACGTTCCCTAGCTGCTCCAGGAAAGCTATAGTGAGGGACTCGCCAAAGATATCGGCGAGGTCGACATGGACGTCCGGCAGCGTTACATCGCAGAGGCAACGGCCCCTCCGGGAGTATCTGTACCTCAGTAAAGTCGTATCAACGGGGACTTCTATTGGTGAGGAGGACAGACGAACATACTACGTAGTATCAAGCTCTCCTATGATTTGCTTAGCTAGGAGTAACGATCCCGTGGGGTTCGCTAGGGAGAGGGAGGGGGCCAGCCTGAAGGCATCGCCATACCGAGGACCCCTGACTTCCTCGACTAACTAGCACCGAGCAATATTACCAAGTAAGGCTACAGTCGAATTTAAGCACCTATAGCTGTTAGGCTCTTGGAGACTGGAGATATGCCGAAGCCGTCTTCCCCGCATTTGCTACCCCGGACTGAAGCTAATGCGTTATCTATCCGCCGAGTATAGCCTCTTGTTGTTGTATGAGTGATGACCGCTCTCGGGCGCATCTCGCGTATTAAATCGGCAATGCGCACCGCTGGTAAATATTAACCTCGCAATCTCCCAGTAGCTTATTATCTCAGGCTGGGTTTCCTCCCTCTCGTCAGCTTCTCCTTTTGTTGCCAGCTGAGTTTGACCGGAGCCGACCTCGCTTAGATGCTAGCGAGGGGAGACAGAACAGGAAAAAAACGGCAATACAAGGCAGAACTCGCAGAGACCATGGGTTCGCTGGGCGCGTCTCGCCTGATCCGCGAGCCGCTGAAGAGAGGCACGTCGCTCGACCACCTCGAGTACGTCGACATGACGCCCATCATCGGGCGCGAGTATCCCACCGCGAAGCTCAAGGCGATGCTCGAGGCGCCCAACGCCGACGAGCAGCTGCGGGACCTCGCCATCCTGATCAGCGAGCGCGGCGTCGTCGTCTTCCGCGCCCCGCAGGACGACCTCACCATCGACGACCAGAAGCACATCACCGACCAGCTCGGCAGATTAACCGGCCGGCCCGCCGAGCACGGCCTGCACGTCCACCCGCTCTACAACGACCCCAACAATATCCCCATGGCCGACGGGACCACGGACGAGCACATGTAGGTGTCGACCACTTAGGTAATAGCAGAGGTCGTGGTAATGGGTCGGCCCAGGTTGGCTGCGGATCGCTGACACGTCTCCCCTCCCACCCCCAGCTATGTGATCAATTCCGAGGCCGCCAAGAAGCTGTATGCCACTATGAAGGACCGCCCTGGCGCGGCGGACGAGCCCCGGGACCTGGGACGCGAGTGGCATAGTGACAGTACGTCCCCCTTCCACGACTCCCTCGACCCCACGGGGCGAGTCTTGGCTAATCCACCCTTCTACCCGCTGTGCCCCTGTCGCCTTCTCCTTATCCTCCTCCCCCCCCCTGTCCCTGTCCTCCGCACTTTGCCCTAGCTAGCGCCGGTCCCGCCACTTGGGTAATTAGTCGTCCCGGCTAACCACGCGTGCGCGCGCTCAGGTCTGTACGAGAACGCGCCGTCGGACTTCTCGTTCCTGCGGATGGAGTCGACGCCGGCGACGGGGGGCGACACGCTGTGGGCGTCGGGGTACGAGCTGTACGACCGGCTGTCGGGGCCGTTCCGGCGGTTCCTCGAGACGCTGACGGCGACGTGCGCGCAGCCCGTGTTCGCGACGGCGTGCGCCGCCGGCGGCTACGCCGTCGCGTCGCCGCGCGGCTCGCCGCTCAACGTCGGCGCCGCCTTCGCCCCCTCCCACCCCGTCGTCCGCACCAACCCCGTCACCGGCTGGAAGTCCGTCTTCGCCGGCCTCGGCCTCCACGTCAGCCGCATCGACGGCGTCACCTCCTACGAAGACGCTCTCATCCGCGACTACCTCCTCCGCCTCCTCACCCGCAACCACGACGGTGTCGCCCGCCTCCACTGGACCCGCGGCGCCTGCGCCATCTGGACTAACGTCAGCACCCTCCACGCAGCGACGGTGAGTGAAAAAGAAGAGGAAAATACCTAGAAGACTACAGAACGCTTCTATTCCTTGCCTTCACCCTCTCTCTCTTTCCGCGCCTCACACAACGCTAACCCGCCCTTCAGCCCGACACGCACCTCGTAGACGGCATCAGGACCGGCGTCCGCGCGTCGGGCATCGGCGAGGTGCCGTACCTGGACCCGGCCAGCACGGGCAGGCGGGAAGCCCTTGGACTGCCCCAGTACTAAAGTCTCACAAAGACCGTAAACATACCGTAGAATACCCAAATAATGTATACCTAGCTAGGCAGAACAGCACAGCATGTTTGATCTCGTCTGAGGGGCGCCCACAAATTGTACCGAGTTAGTAGAACTATATATACCTTCCTGCCAGTCCAATAGCCGTCTCTCTCTTTCTCTCATCTCGTCCCGCCTCGTCCACCTCAATTTATTTCCTCCCCTCGTAGACTCCAATATCCCCCCCTCCTCCCTCTTCCTCCCTGAAACCCCGCTCCCCAACCAAACCCACCACGCCACCAGCCCTCTCCGACCCACCATGTACTCAGAGGGGGGACACGTAATCGTACACGACCTCGGGGAAGTCCGGCGAGGGCGTGTCGAGGAGGGGCTCGTCGCGGCCGCGCAGCGCGGCGTCGAAGAAGGCGCGGACGTACGTGTTGAGGATGAGGGTCTGGCGGGCGCCGTCGACGGGGCCGGCGGCCGGGTCGGCGCCGGGCTGCAGCGTCTTCCAGAAGCTGGCGTCGCAGAAGTCGCGGTGCCGCGAGCCCGTGATCAGCAGGCGGCGCGTGGGCGCGCTCTGGCGCGGCGGGAACGTCAGCCACGACACGTCGCCGCCGAACGGCGCGCCGTGCGCCTCGTTGCCGAGCAGGAACGTCGGCGCGCGCGCGTCCGCCGCCGGCCCGTCCTCCGCCGGCCCGCCGAACAGCGTCCCGTCGAGGTCCAGCGCCGCGGCCACGCGCGCGCCCGCCGCGCCCCGCGCCTCCTGCTCGCGCTGCAGCGTGCCGATCGCGGCCGCGCCGGCGAGCGAGTACCCGAGGGCGCCGAGGCGCGCCGTGCGGAAGGGCAGGCGGTGGCGCGCCGCGAGCGCCGGCAGCTGGTCCAGCAGCGCCGCGTTGTCGACGAGCCGCGTGTCGTAGATGGCGCGGATCAGCGCCAGCGAGGTGTAGTCGATGGGGACGCCGGTGACGACGGTGCCGTTGGGAAAGCGCACGAACGGCTGCTCGTACGGGTGGTCGAGCGCGAAGACGGCGTACCCGTGCGACGCGAGCTCGGCGATCAGGACGGTGTCGCCCTCGGTCGGGGGCCCGCCGGCGCCCGGGCCGAACAGCAGCGTCGGGTGCGGCGGCGCCGTCCCGACGTCGAGGAACGGCGCGTCCGGCTGCACCGTCGAGGTCAGCCCCGCGAGCGTCCCCGCCGAGTAGTTCCAGGACTGCTCGAAGAGCGCGGCCGTCTCCGGGTTGAGGTACGGCCGCGGCGCGCCCTGGGGCTTCTGCCGCGTCGGGTAGAAGACCGTGGCGAGGAACTCGGTGCTGACGTTGTTTGGCGCTAGCGGGTCGCGCGCGTTGTAGTGCTCGATCGTGTACTTCCTCACACCGACGTAGTACGGCCCCGTAGGCGGCGGGAGGGAGGCAGCATGGGTGACGGTCGACGGGGGCAGAATCGCCACCAGCGAAACGAGGACGGCGCGAAGACCCATGGCTCCTTTGGCAAACATGCTGTTTGGCTTCGTCGGCTCCTTCGCAGCAAACACGTTTGTCTATTTCAAGCGACGGTTTGTGGTTGTCGAAGATACCGAATATCCCACCATGGGCCTAGTAGAGGTGATAAATGATCTACCTCGGCCTGGGCTTCTACCACCATGCAACCCAAACACGGTCACGCGTAGTTTTCACACATTGGGAAAACCCCCTGCAAACTGCGCCGTTCTCGTGTGACGATGTCAGACTTTAGCAGCTCTACAGTAACGTAGGCTTCGACTCCGTATGGCTCGCAGGCTCTGAGGTCTCACGAGGTGTTCGCCACGGTAAGCCACCGACGATCCGACATACAGAGGCTGACAATGCCACTGCTCCCATTCGGACCGGTAGAACGACAGGATGGGGTATATGCAGCCTCATTTGGTTTTCTGATTACTCGATGAGGCCGACAAACCGACACAATCAAGCGAGCTTCATGCTGAACATCCAGCGTCCATTCTAGACCGCGCCTATGCGTCTGTGACAGTTAGCTGATGTAGCATGAAGACATCCTGCATGAACGATGGAAACATCGGAGCCACACTGAGCACTCTGGTCTCTGCTATACCCAGCAACGCATGTTTACTCGGCCAGGCACGCCAGTTTCCACCGTGGAGGGCCCGATCTCAACCCATAGGTTCGAACGTCCACACCTCTGACGTCCAAGTATCGATACCCCCGGGATTCGGAATTCGCGTAACATGGGGTCGTAAGGGAAGTCCTACGCTGACAGGGTAGGCCCGCGCATCCCGTAGGAACGCAAATGCCCAATAACCAATCCCCATGTCCCGAAGTCGAAGGTCACTTGCAAGCGACGTCCAGCTCAGCACCGTTGCGTACCATTTTGGACCAGGGACAGTAGCAGGGAGCAGGGGGGGCGGGACTCAAGGACCCGACAGCCACGGCACATGTGAATTGCTAATACGAATTGCTTAGTTGGCCAACAGAGCGTCGGTTCTATGAGTAATACCACGACGATGGCGCCGAGCCCGTTCGAAGCCCCATTCCGGAGATGTGGGGCCGGCGTCCTTCCCGACCTGGTTACCACGAACGGTTAGCGCTGTCAGGTACGTACCCTCAATATAGCTTCATTTCGCGTTAGCCCACGCTGTGAGTATTAACCACGATCAGTACGGGGGTTCGTAAGTCGACGGCGCCTGATCTCGCGATCCCTGATATTAAGCGATAGAAGGCGAATTCTCTCTGCTTCGCCTCTTGTTGGCTCAAGAGTCAACCAGCGAATTCAACCCCAGTCTGGCTCGCTCCAGCCGGCCGGCTCGTTAAGCCCTACCGGCTCGCTAAGAACTGCCGGCGAATTTCCACGCCTTCTAGTTTTCACCACGCGCTGTTACCTGTCATCCTGTTGCCCGCTACGTAAATACGAGGCCGGCCCGACGCTAACGTCATAACAATCGCGAATTCCCTTCTACCACCGGTCCTCGCACTACCTAATATCACCCGCCGAGAACAAGAGCCAAGTCAAGACTACATCAGCAGCATCACCACTACCAACCACCTCTAGCCGAAATGAGTTCAACGGACCTCTCGACAGGCACCCGCGTGATCGTGACGGGGCACAACGAAGCAGACGCGTCAGTATTCACATCGGACAGCGACGTCGCGCCGTTCAGGGCGTGGACCAGCACGTTCGCCATGGTGAACACGCGGGGGTGCCGGTGGCGCGGTCGCACAGGGGCGTGACGCATCTTGCCCGCAACCTCGTGGTTCGTGAGACATGCGCCTAATGCATAGGTAAATATTCAACACCTCGATCAATCTCCCTAGGCAGCCGCTAGAGTTTCCTTGAATACGATCTCGGGTCAGATAACACCCGGCTGGAGTTTTGGAAGAACGACTCAGGGGCACCTTTCCTTGTTAGACACCGGATTGAGGGCTGTTGCTGCTGGCCGAATTAGCGCTAGGTGTAGACTAACTGACAATTTAAATCCGCAAGGGACTTCGTAGAATTTTGCGTGTACCGAGCTTGTCGTGTAGGAAACGATAAAAGCCTGCTTCCGAAAAGCGTGGGCGCATACATAGGTATTTCCTGTGACGATAGAAGAAAGGGGGGGTAGGCAAGTACGCTTCAAGTCCCTTGGGCACTGAAGGGCATGAAGTTAACAACCTAAACGGGCTATTGAAAACTCTTGGCCGTGTATATCGTTGCGTTCCCTAATGAGCGTACATTTGCAGTCGACAGCTGTGCTCTTTAAGTAGATGCTGAGCCCGCAGCCCGCCGAATTCGTTGGTGAGTGAAGGCAAATATTATGGATAGTACTCAAGTTCATCGTTCATCTCCAGTATTACACCAGGAAAGTCGGGTCTCCTTTTCAGGAGACGCAGCGTATCATGCTTCCAAATCGCTGCGCCCATTGTAGTATTAAGTTGCGGCAATGACGTTTCCTCGGATGACTGTTGCCATCAGACGCGAAGGGGAGTATTAACGTAAATTCACCGACACTAGCCGCGATACCGTCACAGATCTTTACTCTATTGAAAATGTTGGTATGGTTAAAGATGGCGTAGCGTGTTAGTTGATGCTGGCGGTTCCAGCGGAAAGGCTTGCCCATTACCGGAACTCCTTTTGGGCCCCTTACGAGACGCTCAAAACTAGCCATGCAAGCACACAACTTCAGACTAGCCAGGCGTAGTTTCGATGGTACCGTGAATACGCCCTCTGCTGAATTTACCAACATACTCGGTAGGGTTCGGGTTGCCACTCCACACTAGCGCGACTCTCGATTAGCGGAACCAAGGTCAGTAGATTTCTACACAAACGAGCATTTCGGAACGCGACGTTGATGGTGGTAACTAAAAACTCTCTACTATCTGAAGGCAACTGCCGAACATTTCCTTAGATCCGGTAGAACTTCCACGACGATGGGACAGCGGTAGGCTTGGCCAAAAGATCGGCACCTAGAGTAGCGAAGAAGTCGAATCCATTATATTTTCGGTGTACGTCAGAAGAGAAGACGGAGCGGGTGACGACGGCGTGGCAACCAGGGATTAGGATGTCTCGGGGCGCCCCTCGCGCCGCTCCGCCTTAGGCGCTTCGAGTCCGTAACCTGTACGTAACCACAACGATCCTGTGAGAAGATCTCACGGAGGGCGGCCGGGATGTGTAGGGCATCTGTGACCAGGATTAAATTTTGGTGAGGATATTCGCAATACGTTACGTTTATAAACTGAAGCATGTCCAATCTAATGTTCGAAAACTAAATATGCCTGGTGGGACCCGAGGATTCTTAGGTAAAAGGTAGCGATGATGCGTCTTGGCGCAACCCCTTTTTCTTGGGACCTTGGGCCAGTCGTAGAAAGGAGGAAAATGAGGAATCGGGTATAAAAGGCCGAACCCTAACAAATATTATCCCTCACAGGCTGTTACCATACCGTATAGCATCCCGACTGCTCGATGTCGCCATCCGGTACAGACCCCGTGGTCGCCCCGAACAGCATCAACCCTATGGATCGCATGTCCATCCACCTAATGATTCCTCGTCAAGCCGCTGCCCCTCCAGAAGAAGGCTGCATCGCTCGCTAAAGCAGAATACCCCAGCTCGCTTGGAAGGCAAACTCGGAAAGGAAAATGCACGTATTCGTACAGGCGGCCTCTCCGTGGCTCGACGAACACCTTAGGAGGTTTATTCGAAAGCACGTCCCAGAGTCAGTCTTCTACGACGACTTCGACGACTTCCCAAAGGATGCCAAGACAACCTTCCAATTCTGCGATGGTTGGGCCTTGAACCGAAACTTTGCCGTCGTGAACTCTGCAGACAAGGCCCTCATCAACGCGTACCCTAGCAGCGATGCCTTAGCACGGAAGGACTACCTCTCGCGCGTGGTGGAGTATTGGACGGCGAAGACGCCGGACAGCATTCTGAAGACGCACTCTCCGCTCACGGTACGCTTGTCACTCGACTATGCCGAGTACGTTGACGAGGCACTGACTGCGGCGGACGACCTCACGCTTCTCTACTCACTCGAAGAGAATGAGAACAAGCCGCCCGAGGAGCGTGAATGGTGGATCCTCAAACCCGCATTGGTGGACTGCGGCGCTGGTATCCGGCTCTTCAGCACGTTGGAAGAGCTGGCAAGCCACCTTGAGCTTGCCGAATACGAAGACGACGACGAAGATGACGACGACGACGACGACAACGACGAATCGGATGGGGTGCTGGGTAGGGAGGAGACAAGGTCGAGTGGCAAGCCTACACCGGATTCGGAGTTAGACACTACGAACGAGCCGTCCCCGTGTCTAGCTTTCCCCATCCTCAACTCGCTGGATGGTCTTGTCACTGCTGTCGGAGACATGAAGCTCGACGCAGCTCCGCTAGGCGCCGTCCGCGCACCCAAGAAGCAGCCGTATGTCTTTAAAGAGGGCGGCCGCATCCCCTCGTCGGAGATGCGCGAGTTCGTCGCGCAGCGCTACATCACGGCGATCGCGGCGTTGGAAAAGCGCAAGTGGCACGTCCGTGCCTACGTCCTCTCCATCGGCCGCCTGAAGGTCCACGTCTTCAACGAGATGTTAGCCTTGCTAGCCCTAGAGGACTACGAGCCCCCGTGGCTCAACCCGAGCTTGAAGTCGTCCCTAACCAACACGGGGCTGCAGGACGAAGAGGATTTTCTCCGGATGGGGTCGATGCGGGATTTCTGGGCGATCCCAGACGATCTGCTTCCGGGGGACGCAAAAGAGGGCAAGACGTGGAAGGAGTGCGTCTTCGACCAGATTTGCAACGTCTCGGCGGAGTTGTTTCGCGGCGCGGCGCACACCATGGCGGACAAATTCACCACACTGGACAAGTGCTTCGAGCTGTTCGGGGTCGACTTCCTCGTCGACGAGGACGGGACGGCATGGCTCCTCGAAGTCAACGAGTCGCCAGCGTTCTACCACCAGGGGGTTGCCGGTCCGATAGCGCTGCGGCTCATGGAGTCGCTGATCCTGGTCGCGCTGGAGCACATGGGCCTCGTTCCACCGGGGGAAACGGAGAACGAGGCAGTCAGAAAGAGGATGATCGAAGTGCTTGATGAGACCAACAAGCTGGCGAAAAGCAACATCACGGAGATCACGCCCGAATAGTACTGGCGAGGCGTTGCACATTAGAGATTAGGTAGATTTAGACACAGAGAAAGGGTTAAATAGACTGGACGCAACTTCTTAGCGCCTGTCTGGAACATCGTGTCGATGCGTGGGTGAGGTTTGGGGCCCGACAACAGTGCCTGCTATTATATCAGGACGTAGGTAACTCTGTATTGTGCCGCGCACTGGATAAGCGCCTCACCACCGCGGGTTGTCGTCACGACCGTACTGAAATGCCAGGTTGGACGCCCTAAGTACCCAAGGCAGGAATCCTAGGTGTTTTTCGCGGGTGTCGTGATGCGCTGTGCCGTACGTCCTGCACAGATAGAATGATGATGAGAATCGTGAGAATCAGGAAGAGGTGGAGGTACCTAGGTATTTACCCAGGTAAGAACTTCGATCTAAGCCTGATAACACCGTGGAATGAACAGTACCTAGGTACATGACAAGGTACCTCCCAACCTAATGTAGTGTATGTACATAGGTAGGTACCTACATAGGTACCTGCCTACCGAGTAAGAACCCCACTCTTTGCCACATGCGGGGTGCGCTTGCCACTCGAGATGGACCTTTCTATAGGAGGTACCTAGGCACCTAGGAGGTATCGACCCGGGCAGGTAACCTCTAGGTAGGTACACCACAACGCTATCTGATACCCCCTCCCTCTACCGCCTCCCAGCAGATCGGCCACCATGCCTAGAGGTACGTGTACACCTACCTGTTAGGAGGTACCTTAGGTACCTGTCTCAAGGATCGGTAGTGAATCTGTACCTACCTAGGTATCTACCTACCTGTAGATACCTGTTAATTCCGTTGGCTAAGTGGAAGGTACTTAGGGATGTATACACATCCTCGCTGTGCCTTCCGTACACACTGGGTTGCTACCCTCTCGAGTTTGCTACATGTATTTTTCCTGCCTATTGAAAACGGTTAGAGGCACACGGGCTCAACTCACCGCTTAGGTACCTAGGTACCTAAGGTCGTCAGTCATGTGACGAATATCCTAGGAGAGGCCCCCTTCATATCTTGTGGCTTCGTCCAGGCAGACGATCACGCCCCGTTTCCCTCCCAAGCCCTTATTCCCGATTTGGCTTCTCCATGGTAACCGGTGTTGACGGGGTTGCTGGCATCCCAGATGGCAGAAGCGCTGACCATTCCTTTTGATCAGATCAACGACTGGTATTGTGCCAAGCCGCTTCGATACGACTCGGTCGCGAGAGGAAGGTAGAGTCGGTTTGCGGCATGTCATCTCGAGACTGGCAACTTTGTTCTAGGAGGACTGACGGGCAAGTTTGAGAATTATCGTCCCCGCCATGGGCAGAACAGAACCCATGTCTACCGCTGCCAGACCCCTGATAACTCCAGGCTTCTTCCATCCGATCAAGGTGCCGCCGGGATGGGGACGGGAGTTAATCAAGAGCTGTCACACCAACGACACGTGGTATACTAGACATTGCATCAACATATCAATGCATATACTACTTGGTAGCAAGAGCCCCCTTTTCTATGATCAATCACCTGCACAGGGGAGGTATCGACGGAATACACTAGAGGCAACTCCTTACATGCCGTATCATCCCGCAAGATGAAGCCCATTCTAAATTCTTAGCATCGCGAGCAACACCGAGAATCGGCGGCTTCACATCACCCTTATCACTATAACTCCACAAGTTTACCGAGAGATCGGTTACTCACGCCACCCAGGGACCTCGCCCCTCGCCGTCTCTCATCGCGGAACACGGCCGTCCTATCAAGGCAGCCCTATAGGTAATCATACTGGTAGGTAGTAGCAACCAGAGCTACGCCGGCGGCTTCGTCGTATCATCAACCTCTGGAATTGTCCAATGGTACCCTGTAGGGCGCGCGTCGGCGGTCCAGGCTAGGACGGACTTCGGCATATGATTCGCGTATAGATCTAGGGTTGCAGCCGGCGTCGTCGACCGGGGGGTCGTCTCCATTTCTTCCTCTCCCTCTCCCCACAGCCCGCCACATACGATCATAACCCGGAGCGAGAAGGAGGATCAGCAGCCAGAAATGACGTGCCGGTGACTAAGTGCCTCGAAGCTTCGGGCGAGCCGGCTTCGAGGGCTGTGCGAAATGGGGTGCTGGTGTAGCGCTGCGCATACGGTGAATCACTTCATCAGGAGACGTCAGGAGACGGGGGGAAGTGGAGTATGCCGGTCTCCTCTCCCCATCTTCTCCCCACAACCCGACTCGTGAGCAGTATATAGAAGAGTCGAATTCGCCTTCGCTTTCGTACTACTCTTCACTCTCGCATCCTATCAAGAAAGACAAATCACAATTCTCAATTGCAGAAAAGCAACATACAACAACCAACCAACCACATAAACAACGCAGCCATGCCTATGGAAGAGCAAGGACTAACAGACCGTGCGGTCATGAACGCCCACGACATGATCCACCACGCCGAGATGGAGGAGCACGAGCACGAAGCCGCCCTGCGGCGGGGGATCTCGGACGAGGCTGCCGAGGCCGAGTACGACCTAATACACGGCGCCGAGATGCGGGCCGAGCAGGCCGAGGTAAGCATGCATATAATTACCTCTCCCTCCTTTCTTTCCATTCTCGCCTCTGGTGATTTGATACTGACCATTTCGTCCAGAAAAGGCGCAGCGGATCCTTCAGCAAGCTTAAGAAGACGATAGAAAAGATGATGGCGGGGCGGCATTAAGGGGCTCGTTGACTTTTTAAGAGCCCCCCCGGTGCTTCGTCGGCGGACGCTGCTCTAATTCATGCTACGTTGCTGTATTACTATCATATATATCTACACGGGTTCTGCGTGGCGGTCATGGTTATGATGATATCCCCAGGTTGATGAAAGGTCGGGAGAGACATCTTGCACAACGAGTGCATACGGAAGCTCAAGACTGAAAAATTGCTTCGCTTAGGTATACATTAATATGTCATTGATATCTAAGATACTCACTCTTTTGTGACCGCGCCGACCCTGCATCGTCCCCAGATCTATTTTCGGACGCACCGTCGATTGCTAAACCAGCCAGTCACTAGGTGTCTTCATAGCCAGCAGCGTGGTAGCGATGGAGATAAGACTTATGCTAATGCATTGCACGGGTTTTACAACTTCTATCTTCGCAATTAGGTATCCGTTACATGCCACGAATACCCGAACGCTCGAAGACAAAAAGGGGCTCTGCTGATTCCACCACAGTAGGCGTACGTGTCTATCTACCTAACCTACCCGAACCATCCCCGAGAAGGTCCAAGGAAAACAGGATCGTATTTTACCAAGAGCCGCCCTCACGTCCGAATTCCCAGGAATAGGAAGCGGAAAGCAGCCGGGAGACTGGGCAAGTTTAGCCTATATACACAACACGACACAGGCACGCATGAGAACCGCGTCACGACAGTGGCAGCCCATACAACCACCCCTCTCTCCCATTCAACCCTGACGACCCCGCATATCTCTTTCTGAGCCGGAGATGAAACGACGAGAAGGGGAAAAGGGGGAGGAAAAATGACACGTAGAAAGGTTGTGTGCGCCGTCAGCCTAGGCCCGGCGCGTGGCATTAGGTATACCTATGGGCATCCCACCTTATCTGCCTGGTCTTGCCTCGCACGCCACGAAGGGAGAGGGGAAAGACTTTCTCTCCCCGACTTATTCGCCTACCCGTCTATCCGTCCACTCGCTCCCACCTAGGAGCTAGCAAGTCAGTCGACTGCCCAAGTCGCAATACCAACCGACACTCTGCTTGCCCCGCTGGACCGTCCCGCCCTTTCGCGCTCGCGACGAGACTTCGCTAGAAAGCAAGAGCGCGCCAGACGCACACCATGGCAGCCGCCGTCGCCGCGCAGCCTCCGGCCGCCTCCGCGCTCCCGGGGGCAGACAGCGGGCTGGCACAGCAGGCGGACGCCTCGCAGCAGGAAGAGCCGCGGGGAGACAGCGGCGACGTCCTCGCCATCATCAACTACTACAAGGACCCGGGCGACGGCTCGCTGCCGGCGCCGATCCTGATTGCCGAGTACGCGCGCATCCATCCCACCCCTTTTCCCGCTCCCTCCGCGCACCACCCACCACCGCTGCCGTCCCCACGTAGAAGAGAGAAAGCAAGAGACGCACGCTCACCGCCGCGGCCACCGCAGCAACACCGTGCGCAACGAGCGCCCGACGGTGCCGTACGAGCACCTGATCCGCGACGTGTCGGGCCGGCCCGAGGGCGCGTACACGCTCGACCGCCACGGGTTCCAGTACGTCGCGCACGCGAGCCGGCTGCGGGGGCTCGCCGCGTTCGAGGACGCGGCCCGCGTCCGCGCCGAGTACTACCCGGAGTCGGCCGCGCTGCTGCGCCGGATGTGAGTCTCCTTTCTTACTCTCTCTCTTCCCTCCTTCGTGAAGAAAAGAAAAAGAGAAATCTAGAGAAGCGAAGGAAAGGGAAAAAATGGGCTGACGCGGAAAATGCGGAAAAAAAAAAAGAACCGGCGCCGCCCGCGTCCACATCTGGGACCACAAGACGCGCAGCGGCCCGGCGAACTGGCACGCGCTGGGACGCGGGAACCGCGCCGCGCGGGGCCCGCTGTTCCGCGCGCACGTCGACCAGTCGTACGCGGGGGCGGAGCTGGTGCTGCGGCGGCACATGGGGGCGGAGGCGGAGGCGCTGGTGCGGCGGCGGTACCAGATCGTCAACGTGTGTTTTAACCCCCCCCCCCCTTTCCCCCTTTTCCCCCTTACCCCCCTCACCTCCCTTACTTCCCTCCACCCCCTACCCCCCACGCCCTCCCAGCCGCCAGCCAAAAGTAACCGTACGCGGCGCAGCTCTGGCGGCCCATCGAGACGGTCCGCGCGTCGCCGCTGGCGGTCGCGGACGGGTCCTCGGTAGCCGACGCGGACCTGGTCGCGGCCGCCATCGCGTACGTGCCGGCGGACCGCGACGAGACGTGGACGCTGCGGCCGTCCGCCGCCCACCGCTGGCACTACCGCCGCGCCCAGTCCCCCGCCCAGGTCCTCCTCATCAAGTGCTTCGACTCCGCCGCGGCCCCCGGCCTCGTCCGCCGCGCCCCCCACTCCGCCTTCGTCCACCCCGACGAGGCCGCCGCCGCCGCCGCCCTGCCGCCCCGCCAGAGCATCGAGGCTCGCGCCCTGCTCTTCTACGACGACTGAGCCGTCCCCCCCCCCCCCCCCGCCCCCCTTCTTTCTTTCTTTTGGAGAATGGGGGTTGGGAGCGGAGGATGAGATGGCGCGGAGAAGGAGGTACCTAGGTAAGTGCTTGTGTGCGTACGAGGAGGAGGAGGAGGAGGAGGCAGCTTGCTCTTTTTTTTGTTCCCTGTGCGAAAGGAAGAGAGGGAAAAAGAAGAACGCTGTCTCGGGGTGGTGTATTTGTGAGAGTTTACCTGGGGGGTTGGAGAGGTTGGACAGAGTCTCCGGCTAGACACGGAAAACGGCGAAGGAGAATGGAACGAGAGAAGGGAGAGGAGTCCTAGGAGACAGACAGAGTGAGGTTGATGGTCGAGAACATTGCGACATGAACATACGTACGCATATATACACATACACGTGATGGGCCGCCAAGAGAACGATACCTCCTAATTTATCACGCTCCCGTATCCGTTACCCGTCACCCGTTGCTTGTAATCCGCCTCTACTTCGAGTAACGTAAGCGTCGTCAGTGATACACGCACGCCCATACACGCGTATATACATACACACACATATATATAATCAGCACAAGGGAAAAGAGGCCTTCTTCCAACCCGTACACCCCTAACACTCACTCAGTCGTCCCCGTCCCCGTCCTCGTCCCACCTCTTGCTCGGGCTGGGCAGGGGGCTCATCAGGAGGCGCGGCCGGCTCTTGAACACGGCCTCGTAGTCCTCCTCGCCCGCCTCCAGGAGCTCCTCGACGATCGACGCGTCGCCGACGCCCTCCTCGGTCCGCGGGAAGCCGGCCTCCTTCCTCTGCGGCATCTTGCTCCTCTTCTCGGACCGCTGCCGCTCCAGCTGCGCCTTCTGCCGCGCCGCCTCGAACCCCGCCATCGACTTCCGCGTCCGCGCCACCAGGTCCTCGTATTCTTCGCCTCGCTCCGGCAGGTTGTCCAGCGGGGTCGGCGCGTGACTCGGCGCGTGGCTAGGTTTCGCCGGGGTTTCGGGCGGTAGGACCGCGTCCTCCTCGTTCTCGTGGGATATCGTTCGCGACATGGACATGCGCGTCCTTTCGGCCAGCGACAAAGCGTAGCGCGGCTTCTTCGTCGGCGACGGTGACGCGTTCGACATCGACGCCAGTATCTCGTCGGCCATGGCCTGAGTCGGGGAAACCGGGCGTTCGGGCGACGGCATCGGGTCGGCCACTTTTCTCGGGTGCGGCAATTGGGTACGTGAGACATCGCTTCGGGCCGTATTATAAGAGGCCGAAGCCTGAGTTCTAGCGTCCGGTTGGCCTGACTCCGGCTTATGGCCTAGGGGCGTTGTGTCGACTCGCGATACAGGCACAGGTGCCGGTTCCGGGACTTCTAGTTTGGTGGAAACTTTCGAAATTGGTCCCCTATTCTCAACAGCCGGTTCTGCAACCTTGTTATATGCTTTCCTGGGTACCCTTCCTCTGCTTTCCAGCCCAGACTTCGGCGGCGCAAGGCGATTACGATTCTCGACCAGAGGCTTCGCTGGCTTCGCAATTGGGAGTTCCTCCTCCGCCGGTTCGTCTTCCCACTCGCTGAGGTCAGAGATCGGCTCGGCAGGCGGCTGGTGGACCTCGAGCGACGAGGAGACAGCTACCCTAGATGCCCTCTTGGAGGCACCCAGTATGTTTGAAAAATTAGACATTTTTGGTTTCCCGATAGCTTCTAATTCAGCTTGCATGTTCCGTAAGATTTCAGCATACTCCGGAGGCGGCGCAGGAATAGGAAGGCGGTCCTTCGGGCTCAGTGTATCCATCTGACTGAGGCCTAGCTGTTGATGGGCAGCGAAGTCCAAGACAGCCTCTCTCGGCTTGGCCTTCTTCTTGTCCGCTTCTTTATCTGGCTTCGACGGGGTGCTGCCAAACATCCTCTTCCGAAAGTTATCCCATTTTTCTAGTCTCGCTTTTTGTGCGCGGACTCGGTATTCGAGCTGCTCCAAGAGGCCGGCGTTCTCTTCCTCGAGGTCGGTAATCTTCCCTTCCTCGACGCCGGCCCAGACGTCGTCAAAATTACTGCCAAAGAGCCCGCCTTTTCGCGGCTGCGTGTCGTTAAACAAGAGACTGTCGATCCATTGGTCGTTACCCGTCCAATTAGACTTGATTATCCTCTGCACCTCGTTCTTGGTCTTTTCCGAGGCCTCGGTCACGTCTCGTCCCACCCCGGCCTTGATCTGTTCTCTCCGCTGGGCAATGGCCCGCTCCTTGGAGGCCAGGAGATCTTCAAACTCGCGGTATTTTGCGCGTGCGGCGTCCTTTCTCCTGAGAGAACAAGTTAGGGAGACCTTGTGGGCAAGCAACAGGGCGTTGAGCTGAGTCCGGTCGCCTGAGTAGCCCCAGTTTTCTAGGGACAGCCTCTCGGAGATGGTAGGGCGGTACTCGGGGCCCGAGTTAAGGGCCCGTTCGGCCACCAGCTTCTTCAACACGGCAGAGGAGAATACGGCGAGGACTTCTTCGAGACGTTCACCCTTGCATTCGTCCAGCATAGTCTTCCGTACGATGGCATCTCGGCCGAGGACGCCATTTTTCTTGGCCTGTTCGAGGCTGCGGACGAGAGCGGAGCGCAGGTTGACGGATTGGACCTGGTCGAGGGGCGGGAAGAAGGGACGGAGTTTCTGAGAGAAGCAGTTTTAGTACGTTTTCCGTCCTTCGAGTTATCGGGCTGGGATATCCTCAGAAACATAAACAAAAGCACATACGTTTTGGGTCTCGTTGTAATCCCACAGAGTAAATAACTGATACAAGGCCCACTCGACGGACTGGATGCGCTTCCTCTGGCCGCCGGCGGCGTCCTTCGCGGAGAAGGTAGCGGGGGTTATACCGGGCCAGTCGGGCTCGAGGTCGAGGTCAAGCAGACGGAGGTTCGTCAAGAACAGGGCGAGATTGGAGGTCGAGCAGGGGATCTGGGCCGCCGCCGCGGCAGAGAGGGCGAGTGGAGGGGCGGTCAAGGACGACTTGGAGGGAGCACGGAGCGATCGCGTGCGTGTCACGGGCGGGTTGGCCTGGTAGAGCGACATGGTGGCATCGGCATCGTCGGCGGAGGTCGATAAGGTTATTAGATATTTTATCAGGGGGCAGGTGAGGAGTGTGGCGAGGGCAGGATTTGGAGCTGGTTAGCTATCCGCCTTCTTATGTATCGTTGCTGCAGACGGGATTCGTGTTGGTGGTGGGTTGGTGGGTTCGCCCCGGAGGATGTGGAGAGGGAAACGAGAGAGGCGAAGAAGAGAGAGAGTGAAGAGAGAGCGCTGAGCTGGACCCTGTAGGATGCTCGTATGGTCTAAGGACATATATTCATGTTAGGTATGTAGGTACCTCCCTCGCTGTTTTGTAGGTACCTACATGGGAGCAGATGACCGGCGAGGATACTTCTCTAGGTACTTGCCTACATAGCGCGTAAGCAGGCCGAAGTTACCTCTCCTAAACACAATAGGCATTATTTCAGGGAGCTCGGCGGCTCCCATTGATGCATCGCTGCGGGTTGCCGCGGCTTATCGATAACACCCCAGACCAACCGCTATAGCGGAGCCTTCCATCAGATAAACGCATCGTCTACCTACCTATATCACATCGCATGCCTACATTTCAGGTTCAGGTTCCATGACATCGCACCTCCGACATGAATTCGTGTGCACAAGTACCATATAAGCACCTAAGGAATAAGCCACGTTCGCTTGGTACCTACATAAGCATGCCTACGACTCGCGATACCCGTCCACACCCACCATTGAGCTCCCAACTCGTGGCATCCTCCCACGCAAGCAGGGTCCATCTGGCGATGGAAACGGGCATCTCTCGCCGCCCATCCCTCCCGTCCATTGGGCCACGGGGAGCTCGGCAGGCCTACCAAGGCAGCGGAGGCGCTTGGCCGAGCCCGCCCGACTGCGCGTGCGTTACATCGACGGAGGGGATGGATTCGTCGGCTGGCCTCTCGGACGGACCTTGCATGCTTTGGCACGATGGAGGACCGTTTCCGAGCACCCCATTTGTTCCCCTCCCGCCGGCCCGCATACAGGAACTCCCCTATTAGGGCACTCTGCCGCCACTTGACTCGTTCGGTATTGCCCACCCACCTACCCTCCGGACCACGGGTGGGAGAGTGCGCGAGTGAATGTCCCCAGAGGACAGGCCGTCGGTATCGAGACGTCCAAGGGGGCGAGATGGCGTTGAACGAACGAGCGCAGTAGGCATAGGTATATCGCAGCCATGTCCCGTAAAGCGAGCGGCACTGTGGTAGTAGTATTTAAGTGTCTTGACGTGCCCAACGCATGTAAGCGAACAGCAAGTCCCCGATCTATGCATTCCTTCAGTCGTTACATATACACGTCAAGTATTGTTCCTTACCTATCCCTACCTACTCTATGTTCGAGAATACCGCCAGTAACCAGAACAACAGCAAAACAACAGTGCATCCCGCCCCATCCGGTTTTTTATTTCTTTATTCATTTTCCTTTTCCTCTTCCCCTTCCTCTTCTGCCCATCCCTCGCGACCCTCTCCCTCGCCTTCACTCCCCGCCCATCCCGCACGCCCTCGCGCACTCGCCCACGCTCACGCACCGGCACGCCGAGCACGTGCCCGCCAGGATGATGGTCAGCTCCCCCGACACCGGGTCGCAGTGCGCGCCGCTGTTCGTCGCCGAGCACAGCGCCGTCGTCCCGGGCGTGCCGCAGTCGAGCCGCCACGCCGCCGGCGCTGCCGCCTCCGCCTCCGCCGGGGTCGGGGCGGCGGCCGCGGGGTTGTGGACGGGGGAGAGCAAGAGCGCCAGAAGCGCGAGGTTCGGGATGTACTGCAGGCGCGAGACGAATCCAATGTTTAGCTGAGGGCTCCCCTGGTTCGCGTGCGTGGGAGGGAGAGAGGAAACGGCATACCTTCATCTTGTCCGCCAGATCTGTCTTAGTCTATGTGGACTCGTCCGGGCTGCGCACACTCCGAGACGTCGAGCGCGTATTCGTGCCTCCGAGACGGTCTCAACCACCGTTGTATCTGATGCGAGCGGAAAGTTACGTCAGTTTGCTCCCTGTGGGCCGCGCTGCTGCTTTCTGTGTTTCGGCTCACGAACGTCGGTATGAATCCCAGCGGTCAGCGATCGATCCCGTCCGAGGGGATATGCGCGTTCCGGGGGCGTGGGATGCGAGCGGGAGAATAGAGAGAGGGAGTATGTGGGGGGGAGGAGACGGTTCTTCTCAGTTTAACTAATTGCCCTGCTCGAGCGTCGTCGAGCAATCCAGAAATCGACGTCAGACGGATGGGCCGTCCTTTATACGCCACCCGCTCGGGTACGAGATGAATATATATATATAAACACCCCTGCGCTCCCGCGGACCTGGTAGGTAGTCAGGTCTCCCTCCTGCTGGCCACAAGTTCTCGACGTGCCCACACTTCCCGACGCCCGGCCGTCCCGATTCTCTCTCTTCGCTGCGATCCCTTCCGTCTGCTGCTGGCGCCGAATCGCCCCCGGATGCAACCCAGCCGCAGGGAAATTTCGTGCACCCCCCCTTTCCCCTTACGAAGACCTGGTTCTTTTCTTGGTGTAGATATATACGCATACGTATGTGTTTATTTTTATACTCATTTCCATACCTTCGTATTCATACCTCTATATTAGCCCGCCGCCCCAGCCCTCTCGTCTGGCCTTGGCGGCGAGAACCGAACGCAAGCGGCATGCCCTTGGCCACCAATCTAGACGTCATGCAGGCGGAATATATATATATATGTACGTGTGTATATATGCATGTAATATATTTATATTTATATTCCTCTGCACCTACACCCCTATCGTCTCTCTGCACACGCGCAGCACCACCTCTCGGCGCTCGATCGACGCCGCAGCTGCAGCTGCAGCGTCACCGAACACGGGTCTCCGAAACGCCGTCTTCGCTGCCCGCAAGAAACCTGCTCTGCCCTCGGCCCGTAGCGCGGCATGCTTCGATGGGGGGGGCGGGGGCTAATCTCCAAGTACCCCGTCGCCGCTGGTCTGTGAACAAAACCGCGATCTGGGCCTAGTGTGGCGACAACGCCGCGCGCTCATCTCGCGTTGTCAAGGGGTCGATTTGGTGCATCTGCCACCGTCGCCCCCTCGATAAGTAGCAACAGAGGGGGGCGAGGGGCAGGTTGCGGTAGGTTGCGCAAGGGGACCCAGATCGGACATTACCCGGGGGGGCGACGGGCAGAGGCCGTTTAGGGAGGGCGGCGGACCATCCATCGCCCATTTATCCATATTGCCCGGGGCCAGGGCGTGGTAGCGGAGCAGCACGCGCTTACACGCACACACCCCTGTCTAGAGAGAAGGACAGAAAGAGGAAGGGGGAGGGAGGGAGCGCAGCCAGATCAAGAATCGAGAGTGGTATTAGTTAGTTAGGTACACAGGATACAGCGCGTGTGCGCGCAAAAAACAAGACTCTAGCAGACCTCCGCCCGCCCGCACATGTGGCGAGGCGACGAGGACACGATTCGCGCCGACGCCTGGCCACCGACCGGGGGCGAGGAATCCCCCCGACTGCGCAAGACGCGCCCCTACTCCGTACATCTGCTGCTACAGGACCAGCTGCCGCCGTCGTATCTCTTCGCCGCTTCCGACCGTGACACCATCCCCCTTTTCCCCTTTCCCCCCTTCAGCCCCCCGGCCGCCGGTACCCCAAGCCAATATTGGCAGACAAAAACCTCCCCACCAAAGATTAACGACAGCTCCGGTCCCAGCCCCCTTCGTCCCGCAATCCTAACTCCCCCTCCCTCCCTCCCCTCTCCCTCCCCTTTAACCCCACAACCTTATCGCGATCACTCAACGAATACCAAACAAGCCCTTGAGCTGCGCGAGCGAGAGGCGCCCCATACTGCGACCGTCCTCCTCGCTCAGCGCGGCGTTGACGAGGCTGCGCTTCGAGTCCTGGAGGGCGCGGATGCGGTCCTCGACGGTGCCGGCGACGAGGAGGCGGTGGACGGTGACGGGGCGGGGCTGGCCGATGCGGTGGGCGCGGTCGACCGCCTGGTCCTCGACGTAGGGGTTCCAGAACGGCTCGAGCAGGATGACGTGCGTGGCGGCGGTGAGGTTGAGGCCGGCGTTGCCCGCCGCCAGGCTGACCAGCAGCACCTGCGCGCCCCCTCCGTCCCGCTCCCCCATGAACCCCCGCACCGCCGCGTCCCGCTCCCCCGCCCCCATCGTCCCGTCGTACCGCCCGTACCGGAACCCCTCCGCCTGCAGCGCCACCTCCAGCAGGTCCAGGAACGACGTCCATAGGCTGAACACCAGCGTCTTCTCCCCCGCCGCCCCCGCCGCCCCCCCGCCGCCGCGCCCCCGGATCTCCCGCAGCAGCTCCATCGCCTTGTTGATCTTCGCGCTCGGCACCCAGTCCCGCCGCAGCCGCGCCAGGTACCGCGCCTTCGCCCCCGCGCTCCGCGTCCCCTGCTTCTTCAGCACCGCCAGAGACGTGAACTGCTGCTTCTGGAATCTCTTCTTACCCTTCTTCTTCTTATAATTATTCTGCCTACCCCCTGCCCCGTGGTCCCGTCCCGCTCGTGCCCCCCGGGCCTTGCTTTCCCTGCCCCCGCGCGGCAGCATCGCCGTCGGCGTCCCGTCGTTAGCCCGCCTCCGCTTGCTGCTGCTGCTGCTGCCGGCGCCGTACAGTTCCGAGGCTGCCTTGCGCTTGGAAGACGTGGGGCCCGATCCGGGCGTGGCTTTGACGTCGCCGGGCTCTGCGAACTTGTCCTTGATCTTCTTCATCGCCTCGACCCGTCTCCAGATGTCCTCCAGGGATGCCAGCGAGCCGAGGTCAGAGTCCCCCGCCCGATTTTCCGACGTGGAGCGTTTGTGGTCGGAGACGTCCTTCCATACTTCGTCGATGGGAATCGCGGCTGGCTCGGACTTCACGTGGCGGACGCCGTCGTAATAATTTTGTTTCTCTTCCTCTTCGTCTTCGTCTTTATCTTCATCCTCATCGTCCTCGCCCTCGTCATCCTCGTCGTCCGACACCACGAATCCTTTCAGATTCCCGCGCTTGTCCACGCTGTCGTCGCTCCAGCTTTCGAAGCCGTCCGGGTCCTCCTGCGGATCCTCTTCTGTGTCGGTCTGCCAGTGGGCGCTGTCAGGCGCGTGCACTTCCAGGAAGTAAGACCAGCAGATGATCATCTCGGGGTCGATGTCGACGTCGCAGTCCGGATGCGGGCACGCCGACTCCTCCTCGGCGCCCGGCATCGTCTGGACCTCCATCGCGGCGGAGAAGCAGTGGCCGCAGATAGTGTGGCCGCAGGGGTAGATGATGACGGGACTAGCTGTCTCCTCGTCGCAGAACGGACACTCGAATTGTTCCTGTTCCTTAAGCCTCGCGACGGTCGCTGGGTTGAGTCGCAGGGCTAGTTCCCGCATTTCGTCCGGTCCGAGCCGTGCACCGTCTGGAATGCCAAAGTCCCGGATGAGATGCGGGTGGCAGCAAGTTTGGCGCAGGCGCAGGAGCAGCACTAATATGTACGTGTACTTCTTCATCACCGTCCCGGCCTTGATGAATTCGTTCACCTTAAGCCGCTGCTTGTGCTCGAGGGCGTCGTAGAACGCCTGCTGGTCTTCGTCGAACACGGTCTTGACCTCCTCCTTGATGAGCTCGGGCAGTCGGAGGATGGGCTTGCCGTCGAGCATGCTTTGCTTGGTCCTTCGCAAGGTAATACTTCGGAAGAGAGCCTGCAGCTTTTGAAGCCCGATCTTGTTGTTGTTCTCGTCTGCGCTCCGGATGGGCCGGTCGATGTCCCGCGTGAACACTTCCCACACGTTGTAAGGAGCGATCCGCAGGAAGCGGATGAGCGAAAAAATCTCCCCGGTTCGGTTCATGAATGGGGTTCCCGTCATGCACCATCTGTAGACCGACTGGATTTTAGACACGGCATCGGCTGACTTGGAAGTCCGGTTCTTGATCAAGTGCGCTTCGTCGAGAATGATGCGATAAAACATGGTACGGGGATCGAGAAGAATGCACGGTTTCTTTGGGTTGCGGAGGCGTTTGCGCTCCGACACTACGGTTCCGTAGGTTGTCAAAATAACGTCGTAGCTAAGGAGTCGAGGAACCGTCATCCCGCGCTTCTTCGGGCCGTGGAATATCAAGGTTTTCAGTTGATAGTCGGGCTTCACCTTGGTCCGGATTTCCTCCTGCCATTGCTTCAGTAGGGCTAGCGGGGCTACGATGAGCGTCGTCTTGCGGAAGCGGTCCGGGGACGGGCGTGCTAGGATGAGAGCGAGGGCCTGGATTGTCTTGCCCAGACCCATGGTGTCTGGTTGGGTAGATAGTTAGCATCACGGGTTATCGAAAGGCCGTCGGCGGTGCCGGCATATAGGGCAATCGATACCTGCTAGAATTCCCCCCTTCTTGTGACTGTCCTCTTCCTGCTGAATTAGCCATGTTAGGCAGACTTTTTGATGCTCCATCAGCGTGCAAGACATGGCAATCGGCGTGTCCCTTCGCTGTCCCGGGGGGATGTCGATCTCGGGCATCGACAAGAGCTTCCGGATGTCACGGTGCTCCTCCTCGGTTGGCTCGTCCCGACGGAACGAGTTGCGGGTATTACTGCGGCCCTTGGCGTCTTCGTCACTAGAGTCATCCCCACCACCGCCCGCATCCTCGCTACTGCCATCACCTAGAGGGGAAACCAGCCGACGCCGATGTGTAGTGGGCGATGGACTAGGAATTCGGACTCGCTCATCGGCGTCCGCCATCGCCGCAAATTCCCGACGAAGCTTTTCAGCCCGCCGTTCGTCGTAGTGCTGTTTCAGTACGCGCACGTAGTCCTCTCGAAGGCGAGCGTCTTTAACGTCCGGTTCGAATTCGTGTCTAGTTTTAGTTCCGATCCCAAGTTGACGCTGTGGCTGCTGCTTCTGGATACTAGGTCTTTTTACCGAAGCTGGCGAGGGGGGATCAGCGTCGGACCACCGTCGGTTGATGGAACCTGCCGACGACGACAGCGGCGGCATAATGATGCAACAATGGTCTTCTTCGGGTTCAGTTCAAGTCGATGCTTTGTATTTATGTGCAAGAGGGAGAGAGGGAGAGAGAGAGAGAGAGAGAAAGAAAGAGCAGGCGAAAGCGACTGTAGATAGACAACTCGCTCCAGGTCAGCAACAGTGCCATCAGCTAGCAGTTTGGGTAGGAGTAAGATGCTCGAAGACGAAGGAAGAGGTCTATGGTAAAAGACTTTTTTTGCAACCAAAGAATAAGCAATAGATTCAGCACTTGACGGCCACAGCTCGGCCTGGCAGAGCCCTTCCTGGCGGGTATCCAAAGATGAGCATACGGCAAAGAGGATGCTGGATTGGCAAGAAGATTGACGACGATGGTGAGACGAGATGGTCCGGCCAGGGAACGCGGACCCAACCGATTTTTGACGCGCATACGTACGGAGTCGCATAGCTACAACTGGGAAAAAACTCCACTTTTCAGTACGTACACCCTAGGGGTGTGGTAGGTAGGAAGGTGCAGGTTGAATATTCAATTATACGTAGGGAAGGAGCTACCCTCTGGTTGGGTCGGTAATAGGTAAGCTAGACTACCCCTTCGCGAGCCGGGTATTTTATATAGGTTTATATATAAACGATTTATCCCCGTAAAAGACCGGGAAAAAATCGGAAAAATCGAAAATTTACTTACGTAATTAATTAGCTTAATTAAAGTAACATATAAATTTTTCAAATTTTCTACTTACTAATATAAGAAGTTATATACGATTTAAGGTTTTTTAAAATTACGTTAATAGCTTCTTATATAATTTATTAATAACTTTATTAACTATACTTATATCGATATGTTTACTTATTTTTTTTACGGTAATAAAGTAGGTCTATTACCTAATACTTTATTTTATAAAAAAAAAATAGCTAGTATTAAGTAATCTTATTTTTATTCTTTATTTTCATTTTCATTTAATTTATTATTTCAAGAAAACTACGTTTTTAAATAGGTTAAAACTTTTTAAAATCGTACCTATTTTTATAATAAGAATTCTACCTTTCTAACTATCTTCTTTTTTTATATAAAGAGGTTCTAAAAAAGAATACTAAAAATTAACGTTTTTAAGACTTAATTAATTTAAAAAAAAAGTTACATAATCTTAATTATTATTTTATCTATATTATAAAGAATTAAGTAATAGACCTACTTTATTACCGTAAAAGAAATAAGTTAAGAGGCTGATATAAAGTATAGTTAATAGATTTATTAATAAATTATATAGTAAATTATTAATATAGTTTTAAAAACCCTTAAATCGTAAATAATTTCTTATATTACTAAGCGAAAAATCCGAAAAGTTTATATATTAATTTAATTAAGTTAATTAATTACGTAAGTAAATTTCCGATTTTTCCGATCTTTTTCCGGTTTTTTTACGGTGATAAATCGTTTATATATAAACCTATATAAAATACCCGGCTCGCGAAGGGGCAGCTTAGTAGCCTATAACTCTATTCGTACATATATAAGCTACTACGAATACAATATGAAGCTATCGGGGACTTGCATCAAACATACATACCTCCTCCTATTGGGGGCGTATGTGTAGACGATAAAACTGGGGCGTTCGACCGAAAAGTGGAGTTTTTTCTCAGTTGTAGCTATGCGACTCCGTACATACGCGCGGCGCCACGTGACTGCGGTGTCGCATATCTACATCTGGGAAAAAACCCTATTTTGGGGATTCTAAAGAATCGTTTTTTCCCAGATGTAGATACGCGACTCCGTACGTGACGACGGTCTTTCTTGGCGCGTCGTCGCCATTAATCGTCTGCCATTAGGACGACCGCCAGCTGGCAACTGCTGGGAGAAGCGTGTGGGCAACTCGCGGCATACAAATTCCTAGGACTACCCAAGGAGATGAGCGCGACCTTCGGGGAAACATAACGAGCGCATGGGCAGCGCGGAAGGGTCGGAAATCCGGTGACAGGGAATGTTTTCTGGGGAATTTTACGAGATACGCCAGTCTGTTACCCCGGATGTCTAGTCAGCAGCGTTACCAGCTCCCGCCTTTCACTTCCGTGCCTCCTCCCTACCATGTCGAGTAGCAGCATAGATGGTAGGTATAGAACGGGCTCTACAGGCCGTAAATCCCCTCGTCAAGGGTCTCGTCCAGCTTCGTTCGATCCCGGTACGGTGCGACAAGAGACAAGGCACGTGTGTGCGCCGGCGCCTCCGCACGTGGTGGGCGCTGCAGACGTCGGTGCCGCACAGCGCGAGAGAGCGGCCGGATGGCGCCCAGGTAGGTCCGGCGTCCACGCGGCCTGTGTCTCGAGGTCTCTCTCTCTGGCGTGTCTAAGGCGGTTGTCACGCTTATAGGTAGGTATATATACGTGTGGGCAGATGCATATTACCTCGGTATAGGTAGCTGCGGAGATAGGAAAAGAAGCACGGCACGTGTGTGTGCGCGAGTGTGACGCGGCCGTAGGATCACGAGCGCGCAGTCTTCGCGGACGATCGCGACGCAGTGCGTGCCCATCCCGCCGGGCGGTTCTCGTATGCATTGGATGTCTGCCTACACCAGAGCCCAGGTGCCTACCCACTGCGCACTTCCTATGGATATGCGCGCGCGTAGTATAGAGAAGCGGGGAGGGCTGAGGGGGGATGACGGGGAGAAGCTCCCCTTAGGATCCCACGCAATTACAGCGCCGGCAGATAGATAGAGAAATAAATAGGCGCGTGGATGGGAACGGGATCCGCGTACCGAGGTTGATGGGGACGCAGGTTGTACCTATGTATGTTCGTAGTGCACTCAGGGCGTATCACCTATAGTGTCGGATGGATAGATCTCCAGGTAGGGAGCAGCTCCAAGTACTCCCTCTTATTCTATCCTCTACCGCATCCCGCCCTCCGTTATTTTCCCGGCGACGAGGAAGACGAGGATGCCGTCACGAGGGCCTGTGTGACTTAGACAAGCTCCACATGCGCCACGGCTCGATTTGCAAGCCGGTCGATCCGCCATCCTGCTTTCGGGCAGGTCTCCTTCGCCTAACCTGCTCCCCCCCCGGCATACCAAGACCAGCAGCGCGTGGGGATCAGAGGAGCGGGACCGCCGCCTGTCTGTTGGAAAGCAGGCAGACCAGCGAGCGGGACGCTGAAAAGGGAAATTATTGGCAGGAGGAGGGAGGCAGACATAGAGAGAGACGGATCTGGACGTGTTTGTGTTTAATTCGCCAGGCTGGCCAGGCAGATTTCACGAGGGGGGAAGAGTTGACATGCCTCTTGTTTCAGCTCGTCGAGGCTGGGTGCGAGGGAGAGGAGGGGAGAGGGTGAGGCGGTAATACGCGGGATACGAGTCGGCCACGACGAGACAGCACTTGCGAACAGGGAGGGTAATACAAAAGGGACAAAAAAAGGAAAGAAATACGAAGGGAAATAAAGACGAGTAAATGTGTTTTTTTTATATTAATATATATATATATATATATATATATAGTATAGCAGAGAGAACTGAAGCCGGGAGAGAGGGAAAGAAGCCGGCAACAAGTTAGCGAGGCTGGTTGTGGGATGCGACAGGATGCGACGGGATGGGACAGGATTCCGGGACGTATGAGTAGAAAGGTAGGCTGGTATGTTATATGTTATGTCACTAGACAGCGGAACATGACGACGACCCAGGGGGGGAAAGGGACATCTCAACAGGTTTGGGAACGGTGAAATCTGGTACGGTCCCGGCGCAGCGGTCACCCGATCTGTCGGCTGCACGTCGTCGCTGTCACTGCTGTCGCTTGCTACGTCCCCATGCCCACCCCCCTTTCTCCCTGCGCGTCGGGTCGATACTGGGAGACAGCCCTACCGCGCAAGAGGCGTGCGTACGTGCTGGTTTTATCGCAGGTATGACGGAACGGATCGTTTTAGGGGTGCGATAGAGGAGGGGGGGAGGGTAAGGGTGAGGGTGTAAGGGTTGTAGGTAGGGGAGGGTGAGGTGAGGGTGTATACTCATAGGTAGGGGAGAGGAGGGGGGAGGGGAGGGGAAGAAACGGCGCTACGGGGAATAACTGGGTGGTGGTGCGGGCGGCAATTGGGCGGACGGGTGGCGGACGGGTGGTGCAGCCTGCGCAGCAGGTGCAGCAGTACAGGGGTATACACGTACCTAGGGTGGCTGCTATTTCCGCCAGCGGTGTTGGCAGGGTATCTAATTGGTATATATAGGTACCTAGGTAGGCAGGTTAGGTGTAGGCAGGTGGGCGGCGGGCTGGCGGGTGGCAGCAAGTGGTACAGGCCATTCTATCTTCTCATCCTACTCATTATCCATTTACAGATGCAGTCGATAGGTAATATGTAGGCACCTCCCAACGAGGCGCCTCGCCTTACACACACCACTCTGCACACACCACCACCCTTCCAACAACGGGACGCATTTACACGGAGCTATCCTGGTTTGTGTGCCAGTGGTATGCATACCCGCGTCGGGTGCTTTTCTCAACGGCCTGTCCTAGTCCGTGGGAGGGGGGAGAGGCTTTACCGCCAGAAGAAAAAAAAAACAAGCCAGAAAGTCATCGGGTGCTGCGCCTATCTACGTCTATCCCCGTACCCGTCGCTCGCCAGCCCTTCCTCGTCACCAGCATCATCAGCTCAGGCCAAGGATGCCTCCATCTGCCGTGTAGATGTAAGTGATTGGATGCGAGCAGCCCGCCCTAAACCCGACGTGTTGCAAGATGATAATAATGATGATAATACCGTAGTAAAACCATCCTTGGCATCACCGATCCCATCCTGTCTGCGGCCGAGTCTCAGGTCGGACGTGGCATGTAAAAGGGACGAGCGGTGGGTTTGTCCACGCGCCTCGTTGGTTAGACGGTTAGATATGCCTGTCTACTCAGTAAGTGCTGCGGCGATCCTGCTGTTGTTTATATCATCCCGTAGGCATTATTGATTGTCGCTTATTATTATTATTACTACTCTCAGTCAGGAATTGCGGTGATTGATTTTCCTTGTTGGCTAGCCTGCTTCTCTCTCTCTCTCTCTCTCTCTCTCTCTGCCAACCCGTCTGGTCTGACTCGCGCGCGCGTTGCCCGTTACCGCACCCAACAACGCACCACTTACACCTCTCCATCCACATGATGCCGCCGACATGCACATGCACGTTCGTCTGCTGGTGTCATAACATAACATATCATCGCGACACGCCCGCGGCAGCAGAGCGCATCCTCGAGTTCCCCTGAACACGTCCTCTCTCTCACACGTCCTCGACACACCTCTCTTCGCCTTCCCACACACCACACCACACCACACACCCGCCCACATCTACCTATACGTATACATGCACATACATACCTAATGTAGACACAACACACATCGTCGGGTAGCACTAGATGGGTGTAGGTTGGTTATATATTCCACCCACCCACCCCTTCCTCCCTCCCTCCACGCCTACATTATACCTATATATATACATATATATATTTAATATATGTACGTAGGTATGTATTATATATTTACATCTACACACATGCACACGCACACGCACACGCACCTATCTACTTACGGATTCCTGCCCAGTACCTCACGACGGACCGACAGATGCACCACTAAGTAGTTAGTGGTTTTCGTGAAGTGGTATGTATGTTAGGTAATTAGTTAACCTCCCCTGTCCTGCCCTACCTTAGCCTTACCTCACCTTACCTCAACCTCGTTGGTGATGCTCGATTGATCTCCCCCCCCCCCCCTTTTTTTTCCCTCTTCTCGCCCTCACCGCCACGAACAACCACCACCACCCGGGCCCCGAAAAGCAGATCATGGCAAGCTTGTGTATGCGCGTACACATAGGTACGTGACCGCAGCCGCCGCAGCGTCACGAAGCATGTCCCCGTCCGCCCTTTTTCGGCCTACTTCTGCCTATACCTGCCCACCTATGTGTACTATCTACCCTATTGCTACCCCTTCTCCTTTCTTTCCCCCCTCCTCCCATCCCCACAATCCCGTCCACCGTAGCCAACCCCTGCTTGGCTAACTAAACTGGCTGGGCTGGGCTGGCCCGGTTGGCTTCATATATGTACATACGCCTATGTATACCAACCTACACTTTTTCCTTCTTGTTTTTCGCTCCTCTTTTCTCACTTTTTTCGTTTCTATTTCTCTCCGTGTTCTCCTCTTTGCTCTATCGTCGGAGGTATAAATATCATATATCGTAAATAAATGAATACGTAGGTAGCATCTTCCCGTCCCGTGCATACCTATATCTCTCTCTTCGAGTTATACACCGGTCTATGCCTCTCCACGTCTTCCTCCCCTCTCCCACTTACACACTTGCACCATCCTCAATTCTTGACCCTCTCTCAACCCTCATTCCTCTTGTGATCGACCCCCCCCCAGGCCAAGAAGAGCTCCCTTTCTCCTCTGCGCTGCGTAACCTTCTAAGTCTCGGACTTGCCTCTATGCGTACGGACAAACTGCAACCCCCCCTCCCTCTTCTCAAAGAATACCTACCATCCATTTGCGGTAGCACTTCATATTTCCCGCTGTCTAACCGTTGGCCTAGTTGAAAGCGGACCTCAAACCCCAAACAACTTCTTTCCCCTACCACCCGCCTCGGGATCCGCCCTCCAAATCTACCTAACGTAGCATAAGGGAACGTCCCTCTCTCGAAACGCCCAAAAACCCCCTTCCTCTCTAGAGCCGAGGTATAGGTTCTAGGCTACCCCGTATTATGCCCGTGAGGAAAAAGACGGCGGCTTCTTACCTTCCCGCGGAGCGCCTCAAGTTCGTGTAGCCACGTGCAGCCTAACCTTCTACCTTCTCCCATTCCGAGCCGTCAGGACGGATGCGAAGAAGAGAGAAGACGGAGTGGCCCTGTCGGTGTTCGCGAGGCCTGCCATCCGGACCGGCAGACCGATCGCGAGCTGAAGCATGACACACCCGCGACGACCTCATTTCCTCCCCGAGCTTCTCTTCTGGCCACTGCAGAGATGGCTCCCCTAGCAGCGCTGCCGGACGCCGCCGCCGTCCTGACTCCGCGCGAATCCTCCCCACGGACCCCCGACCCCCGCGACCGACAGCTTCTGGCACTCATGTCCGTCTCGCTCGGCGTGGCTTCCATTAGCCTAGTAGCTACCCTATTCGCTTTCTACTGGTTCGTCAGGATGAGGCGGAGTTTCCGCCACGAGTAAGTGCACCGAGACCCCGAGGTTCCGGACAACGGAAGAGCAGGAGGTGGGGGGGGGGGGGGGGACTCCCAGCCTTCGGTGCCAGCTGCGGCATATTTGCGAGGAAATATCGGCTAACGACGTGGTAGCTTGATCCTGCTCCTCATCCAGAGCGACATGATCAAGGTATTCTGGCTCGCCATCGGGCCGCTTGCCTACTTCTGCGGCGCGTCTTTTGACTCTCAGTCCGCCCTCTGCCAGGTCTCAGGCTTCTTTCTCGCTGTCGGCATCGAGGCCTCCGACATCGCCATCCTGCTCCTCACCGCGCACACCGCCCTATCCATCCTGCGCCCCCAGCGCGTGACCGCCGGTGCTGCGGCCGCCGGCCTCCTCCCGTACCGTCGCGTCGTCTACGTCGCCTGGGCAGCTGTTTCCCTCTTGCTCGCTACCCTCGTCCCCGCCACTGGTGGCCGCTTTGAACGGGCCGACGGCGGCAGCGCCGCCTACTGCTATCTGCCTGAACAACCGACCTGGTACGCCAGCGCTCTTAGCTGGATTCCGCGCTACGTCATCTTCGGCGTCATCGTTGCCACCTACACCTGTCTGTATGTTTACGTCCGGTTTCAGATCCGCCGCTTCGGCCGCGACCAGAGGCGCGCGAGCCTGCCGCGCGGTTCAGACCGCGGGATAAAAAAGCACAGCCGCAAGCGTGATGGCGGAAGCGGCGGGACGGTGACGACGTCACCACAGCGGGCACTTCCGCCCCCGACGCCCCCAATCGCCGACCACGGGGGCCTTCTCGCCTCAGCACGGCCTAGCCTAGCCTTAGCCGCGGGCGAACGGGCGCCAGCCGCGAAGGGCCGCCAGCGCTCCGTGGCCTCAACTATTAGCACCCTGACAATCAGCGCCACAGAGCCGAAGCCGCCCGAGCAAGCACGAAGGAGCTCCATTCGGTGGAACACCGTGGACTTCGGCGGTCAGGACCCGACAACGACGATGCTGTGCGAGTCGAGTCTGCCCGCAGCAGTGGGTCCTACTTCGCCAACACTACTACCCGTCACACCGATTGATAGTCCTTCGCCCACATACCAGGCCCATAATGGTCCTCCCGCCATCGATCCCTGCTCCCCCGTTCGCTCTCCGCAGCACAGGGCTGAGTCTCCAGAGGCACGCGCACCAGTCCCTTGGACTCGCTCCCTATCCACCGGGTCGTGCAGCCCCGAGGATTCGGTGCTGCGGCGCGTCGTGGACAGCATCTCGCGGCGGGGCACCGTGACCCATATCCCTACCCCTGCTTCTGCTTCTGGTACAAGTCCTCCGACAGCGCCCGACGACGAGAGGGGTCATGGGCAGGACGGAGTAGAAGAAGAACAAGGTGGTGACAACGCCGTGTACCTCTCTCCAGCCGAGACCGACTCTGCGATGCGCTGTGCTCGCGCCCGCCAGCAGCGTCAGCTACGGCTACTATTCGCGTACCCGGCGGCGTTCGCCCTCGCGTGGGCGGCGCCGCTCGCATGCCACGCCGTACAGCTCTCTTCTCCCGCCCCATCATCTTCGGGCCCGCCCTTCGCCCTTCGCCTCGCTGCGGCCGCGACCCTGTGCGCCGCCGCGGCCGGTGACTGCGTCTTCTTTGGAGTGTGGGAACGGCCCTGGCGGCACCCACGCAGTGGGTTTTGGGAGGGCCTTGGGCGCCGGTTGCGATTCCCGGGGTCAGATTCGGGGAGGGGGTGGGGTATCTGGAGTGGTGGTGGTAGCAGCAATACGGGAGGTGGCGGCGGAAGTTGTAGAGGAACTAATGCTTGCAGGGGTGGGAGACCAGAAGCGGGAAGGAGGAGTAGAAAGACGAGGATAAGGTGGAGAAGAATGGGGGGGCGCTCGGGCGAGGAGAGGGAGGGAGGAGAGGACCCCGAGAGCGAGGCCGTGCGCGGGAGCCGGAGGAGCAGTAGAGACTTCCTTGCCACCGCTACTATCGCGGGAGTCGGACGGATGAGTGGCATAACCGCTGCTACGGCTACTGCTGGCGCAACTGCGTCACGGAGGCGTGAGTGGTGGGATGTGGTGGATGTGGGTTCCATATTCGACGACGACGACGACTATGAACGTTACGGTGCCGATGGTAATGATGCCGGTAACGAAGACGACTCCTCCGCTACCGTCACGGCTACTGCGTCTGCCCCCGGCTCGATAGCGGGGGATCCCCGATCAGAACGACGCGAGGACGAGAGCAGGGCGTGAAACGAAAGAAGGGGACGCCAGGGAATAATACGGGCAGTAATTAACGACGATTACGACGGTAACGATAAGCACGGAAATAGGGGCCACGCTGATGACGACCCGTATGAGTGGAAGAGCCCCGGGATGAGATGCCGTTAACGACCGAAGAACAGAGAGGAGGGGGTGGGGCGGGCCGCCTCGATAGAGCCTAAAGGGCTGTAAACTGCGCAGAGTCTTTCATATTTGGCATCGAAACAGGAGGGTACGACAGGACCGGAACGGGACTAGGCACAGGTGCATTTCTCTTTTCTTTTCCCTCACGGAGGGGCGTTATCATCGAGACGGCATCGGGCGAGATCACTACTACCTCGGTGCATTTAGCATATGCCGGTGACGGCGGCGGCGGCGGCGACGGCGACTCCCGTGATCGAGGCTGCGGTAGGACTGGCTTGGTTGGTTTCTTCATTGGACTGTTGGTCGGTCAGCTGGTTGGTCGGTTTGCATATGTAGACATACGCCCGGGCATCTATTGGATGGTGAAGGTGGTAACTGGAGGGACGGATGGACCGACACTTGCTTGATGTTCCATCCAGGAGGTAGGAGGGAAAGGGGAGCATTGGGCGGCGTTTCTTGACGTAGAGTAAGCGCATACACACGTACATACATATACGTGCATACATATGTAAGAATCGGCGAGTGTGCAGATGTTGTTGCATACACCACGGATACGATACGATCGTCGTAATGACGGGCCGGTAAGGCTGTTACTACCTATCTGGGTAAGCAACACGTGCGGCCAGCCAGTGAGCACCAATGAGTATCGACGGACGAGCGATGAATATGTTATATATCTACACAGGCGCATTAGTTCGGGCGGTAGTAGGCAAGATGTATAGATGCGCGATCTGAGATATGCCGCAGCTATGGGCGTTACACCGGCAGTCGAACAGCTTCATCTTTGTGGTATATTTAAAATTTGTTGTAGGTATCGTGATAATAGTAAACGCCATCGGTCTCGCCGTAGAGCATCAGGCCCGTGACAGAGGGCCTACCAAGCGCGGTCACGGACTTCGAACCCGTGAGGCTGCCATTGGACACAAGCAGGGAAGCGCGCTAGGGAACTGGGCGCTCCGTTTAGTACCTAGCTGTCGCTGAGCGGAGAGGTGAACCGACCCCCCAAGGTGGCATCGTAGACCGTGATAACCATACGAACGACTAGCCTAGGCTCAACGGCCGATCCCACATTGTCCGCGTCCACCGATTGTGATCATCGACTTGATATCCATGAGGTGTATCTTTGCCTACGACGTTGTCCCCAAAGGCGAGCTTTTCGTATGGGTGGGCGCTTTGTTTTTGGTTTTCTCGTTTTTTAAAATTCCCTTCCCAACGTGCGTGATGCTTCGTAACTAATACTCACGTAGAAATCGCAGGAACGCCCGAGCGACGGCAACACCGTCATGCTTGTTGGCGACGCGGCGCATGCCGTCTTCGAATACGTCCACGCTGAGGATGCCACCGTACCGACGCATCTCGAGGATCTCTCGCACAATCTCCTCGTTGAACTCCGGATGGCCCTGTACCGTGATTACTTTCCGCGGTATATACATGGCCTGCACGGGGCAGGCCTCAGTGCGAGCCAGCGGGACAGCGCCTGGCGGGTACGAGAACACCGCATCTCGGTGCATTTGATGGATCGCCTGCGCGCGGATGTGCACATGCGTTAGTACAAGCTCCCGAAACGAACGCGCGGGGGCGTGAAGATGGGGTAGGAAGGTAGATAGAAGGGAGAGCAACCATTTTTTCCAGACCGAATAATTTCTTGCCCTCATCGGTAAGCTTGTGCTCCGTGACGCTCAGCTCCCAGCCATTGCGGCTCTGGCCAACGTGGCACCCCAGAGCGCGGCCAACGATCTGGTGGCCGAAGCAGATACCGACAACGCGGACGCGCCCACCATCAAGGCACTTCTTGGTGTACTCCACGAGTCGGAGGATCCATTCGTCGTTGTCATACGCCGAGTACTTAGCTCCAGTGATAAGGATGGCGTCTATAGTCGCGGGGTCGGGGTAGGACGACAGGTCGTTAACAACGTCGTGCGATGACAGCTCCAACAATGATGATAACGGTACCGGCGGGCTCAGGGATGCGCATGCCCGCTCGAACAGGTGCTTAAACACTCCGCCGTACGAGCCGAACTTGGCCTTGGCGCCGGGCACCGGCGTATCGGCCTCAAGGACTGCGAGGCGGACCGGGGGGATGTATACGGAGCCCATCGCGTTTACAGACAGGGATATCCGTTTGTGTGGGATGTGCGCGGGACGTGCGTGGGATGTGCACGAGGCGTATATGGATATCGGCTGCTTGCGGCGGGCGGCAGCGACAGGCTTGGGAGGCGAAAGGCGGTATGAGCAGGGGATGGCGAGGGCGAGGCGTGCTGGAGGCGTGCGGGAAGGGCTTCGAGGAACAAAGAAGGGAGTGGCTAGGACGTAGTTGGTAAGCAGGGGGGAGGGCGTTAGGTCGAGGAGATGCCGCAGCTAAGTTGGCTATGGAGAGGGTCGAATAGACTAGGGACGGAGTTTGCCTGGAACTTAGTGATAGTCCCCCTTCTTATATCCTCACGATTCGCGGACGCACTCGGTCGTGCGACACCTACGAGTGCGTCGGTAGGCAAGCAAGCCCCTCTCCCTCTCCCCCCCCCCTTTACTGACCCATCCACAGCAGGTCTGCCAGCAGTCGAAGAGTTGAAGCAGATGCGGGTGCCCCTCTCGCCCCTCTCGCCCCTCCTCGCGGACGTTCATGGACGATTGAGCAGCTGGCTCCTTCGCTCCTCAACGACGGTCGAGCCCAATGGGTAGGTTGTTGTTCCCAGTATCATGCAAGTGTACATCATGCACATGTGCCAAGACTCCTAGACTTGTCGGATTAGAGTCGCTGTCGGAGCTAGAAATGTGAACGGTGCATGTGTGGTGGGGTGGGAGGAAGAAAGGGGGAGAGAGGGGGCGAGGAGATGGAGGTGGAGATGGAGATCGAGGTAGACAAGCCGCCGTCGCCGATAGGGCAATGAGGCCATTACATAATCGGCTCCGTCAGTATTCGGAGGCAGAACCCAGGGCGGCAGTGTATTTCGTCATAGGCCGAGCAGGGACTTACCCCGTACATTTCTGAGTACAGACACGTAGGCCCTTACGTAACCCGGAATCTCAGGTACCTCCGACAGCAGGGACCTGCTCCACGGACCTGCCGAGGAATGGAGGGTCGGAAGCCCGCTGGAATGTGCCCCTCAGCCTAAGGCAAGTGCTGCCTCTCGAGGGTCAGGAAGGTGGGAGTTGGTGGGTAGCAGAGGGAGACAAAGCAGAAGGTACTTACCTAGGGTACACGTAGTGCCTACCTCCCGTATAGACCTGTACATACCTAAAGGTACCTACCATCTACCTACCATCTACCATCTACCTCTCGCATACCTAGAAGGTAGCATACAGCTAGGAGCCCCTGTGTTAGGTTAGGTAGGTAGGCACCTAACCTCCTAGCCTAGGGCACCTAAGATACCCGACCTATACTGAGTAGGTATGTACCTAGGTAGCCCGCAACCGTATGCCCCGGCGGCCACCCAGGTACCTACTAGGTAGATATCCGTAGGATGTGCCGCGGAAACCTTAGGCCCGCACCTATAGAGGGAGGTACCTACCTCCCATGTATCACGCCTGGATGCGGCGGGCACGGTGTGTTATACATTCCGTGTTATACCTACCTAGACCTATCTACCTACCTGTACCTACCTATCTACATTAGGTTGTAGGTACCTTGGGCCATGCACTACCTCCTACTTCTAGGTCAGTAGGTAGGTCCGTGTCGCCCTCGGGTACGTACCTAGGTGCGCACACGTCGCCTACATAACGCGTGTAGGTACCTGACGGACGATGTACCTGCGTGTTATACCCAACTTATAGGGAATTCGCGCTATATGCAGCCCTCAGCTCTGGAAAGAGGCACTCACCACCACCACCTGCAGCTCCCACAGAGGCGCTAGGCCAGATGTGGACACAGCTTGGACCGGGGCCATTCACGGTCCAATGCATGCGCCTATCCGTGTCTGTGGCTAAAAGGGGGGGGTGAGACCAGGGGTGTGATAAACCCGCCTGGGAAGAAGGACGGCTCCCACCGTGAATCACCATGGATGCGCCTTGAATGGAACGGTACGGCACACGCACTTTTGCGGCTCAGGGAGTAAGATGTGGCTATCCAGCCTCTGATTCGCTCCCGGGCCTCCATGTCTCATATTCCAGCCATATATATACACGACATGCTCGCCTAACTTGCCTTTCTTCTCTGCAAAAAAATATACAAGACACGGCCACGATACCGGCAATAGCCTTCCTCCTCACCTTGCTAGGCTTAGAGAAGCGTGCTATTTTCGGAACAAAGCTTACCAAGGCTTCGCTCCCTCGGAAATAAGAGGATCGTCTTCCTCTTTGGTTTTTTCCCGCCCTCGCTCTCGTCCTTCTTACTCTGCCGCCCTACTTGGTATTCGTCGTCCCAGCCAATAGCGCAGGCCGGGGCAGGGGCCGGGCGGCTTAACCCATGCCGGATTGACACATTGTTATATGCTCGGGTGCTGTACATCCCGTAAATCGAACAATGAGCATCCGAGAACAGGAAGGGTCTGTAGGGGGCCCATTCGCTGAAGCGCCCGTGCCGGGTCGGCAGCTCGGGAGAGGGAGGGGGGGGCGGAGGGGAGGGGGGAGGGGGGAGGAGGAGATCTCGTCGGGTGAAAATATGCTCTCGCAAGGTTCGTCTACAACATGGCAACTATCCGCGAACATGGGAATTGCTTCGAGGCACATATCTATAGGAGAGGGCTCCACTCTGCCCGATATTGCGTCTGTCGACCCTGCAATGCTACATCCATCCTGGGGAAGACGTGCCTTGGTCTCGGGGTCTGTCCCGCCCCTGCGGCGTTTGCTATTGGTGTGGGGGGAGCTCGGCCAGTTGGCCGACATTCTCTTGAGTGTGTAGGATATGCAGTAAGCAGCCATTTGTCGTGGTACTGCGGTAGTGCCACGTCGGATGGGGGTGTATTTAGATTGCCGTGCCCGATTTAGGAAGCCATACAGACACACATTTGAGTGCCAGAGCGACGAGGCACCGCGCAGAGCAGTGACACCCTCCGAGTGATGGAACCAGGATAGATTTCCACGACGAGCTGTCCCTCGCCCGTATCTGGCAGCACGATCGGCGGTTATGCTAGAAACCCTGTTCGTCCGACCACTGAACCGGTCCATGCACGTTTCCTGCGTCGTTTCACGGACGGCTATACCGGACTTCGAAAACAAATAAGCTGCCGCATCCTGGCTGCTCTTCCTGGATGAGAACAGGGTACACTGTAGCCTGTAACAGCCCTAGGTAAGTAACCTACCACTTACTTTTCTCCCACCAACGCTTGCAACGCCCGCAACGCCCGCCCGTCTTCCCGCGGCATGAGGCTTGGTATAATGTGTCAGGCTTAGCAAGCCACGGGAGGAGAGCAGCACATCGTCCAGAGACGCCGTGAGGCCCTAAGAAGGCGGGTTAAGGGCATGTCGATTTCACGGCCTAGGCGACAGCCTACTCTTCCTTTGTGGCTAAAGTCGAAAGCACGAGCGGGGGGGGAGGGGAGGCGACTATCCCAGACTATCATAAAAGGCTCCCCCTTTCTCCATTCGGCAGGAATCGGGTCCTTCCTGCTGATGGCGCCTTTTCTGCGTTTTGGCGGGATAGCCGCGTTCTGCGCGGAGTTGTGACGGTCCACGGGGTTGAGTGGGTGCATATTCTAGCTCGGTTGCGAGATAACCTCACGGAGTAGAGCCGGGCCACACCAACGTACGAAGGGGGACGATGTGAGATGCGGAGCTCCGCATGCTTAAGCAGGTAGCTGTCAGAAGGATGAACTCGGTACCAGATGCTGGCCAATCCGAATTTGACAGGTCGATGGTATTCTCTGCGAGGTGATAGAGATAAACTGCCCCGGATCGACATATCCCACCTCTAAGCGAGAGAGCGAAAGGGCGAGAGGGCAAAGCTATGTGACCAACCAGGGTCTTCCAAAGGAGCGAGATCGATGGTATGATCACCGGGAATGCTGAATATGCAAATGTGAGGTTCTTTCCAATATCCCTGACGACGTTGTGACCCCCCGGGCGATCTCGGGGTGTAGCATAGCTCCTAAGGGCATCTTGTCTATCCCCCCTCAACTTGGGCTTGATGGGCTGTTGGGATACAATCAGAAGCACCTATCTAGCCACGCCCTGAGTGGTTTCTTGGCGGCAGCGGGACACACAGGGTTGGGCTGTGTAAGGTAAGCTTTACGAGGAGTCGGTATCTCGATAATCTGGCTAGATCTAGTGGGTATGTCCAAGCGGAGCTGATGAGATCGGACGGATCGATTTGAGGCACTTACGGGCGTGGTTAACATGAGGACTATGCGGGAAAATACGAAGTTCCTTTCGACTTCTTTCATCGAATCCGGCGTTCTATGAAGTTCTAGACGGTGATGATAACGGCTGAATCTGGAGGTCAGGTAGCTGAGGGAGGTCAGGTCATCTTCGGTGTTTCTTTGGCCCCAAGCCGTGAGACGCGCCAAGGGTTACATACCTGAAAACGGAGTGTATGTTCGAGGCTTTATAGACCTACGTGACAAAACGATTTCCGTGTAGTGAACGGCAAAAATCAAGATATCCGGGGTAAGCTTAATCCGCTGGAGTTTCGAGTATTCCCGATTGCGCCGGGGTGGCCGTGATATCGAGCAAGAAACACCATGTCCGACAACAGGATACGCACCCCGAAGCCTCGAGAAGGGGAACAATAGGGGCGCAAATGAAAATTCGGGTGATGTGGTTGTTAAGTAACTGGATAAGGCGCGAATATTAGGTACCGGACCGCGACACACACGTCTGGTCATATTGCCCTGGAAAAGCTGTCGTATTAGCTACTAACGAGTAAGGGGGAATGAAAAGAATTGTGGGAACGAAGGGATCGGGTCTACATTAAACTAAGCTTAGTCGTGTCTGGAGGATGACATCAGATACGTTTGAAGGCATCAACTCTTTGGCTTAGCATCGCATCCTTGACTATGGGAGGATGAGGTATAAAAAGAATGGTGAAGAGGTATATACTAGTAGCTCGGACATAGGCCCCGATAATGTATCGATCGTGGTTGGATGGTTGACAAGGGCATAGACGGGTCCGATCGTGAATAATCGGGATTATCGACGAACCGATGCCCACTTGTTGGTGCGGCGTCAGAAGTGGCTGATTACCGCTCCGGATGGGGACAAAATGGCGTCTTCCCGCCAAGAAATTGCAGAATAAAACGGGGCCGCGTCCCAACTACCAATTTCCCTCCCCAAAAAAAAAAGAGGCTGTGCATGTATGAGTAAGTAAATCTAAATAATAATATGTACTGGTTACGTATATGAGTATACGGATTCGGGCACGGTGCATACAGCGATATCAACACCGTGTTACGGGCGAGAGCGGACGCGTCAAAAAGATAACGGAGATAACACGATAATAGATAATAGATAAGCCTGCGGGTATCTGGCCGAAACATAATCGCTCCGATCTCGAGATCCTATCGTTATCAACATCGATGTTCCGCCGTCTCATAAAAGTCATGACAGCCCAACAATCTGGTTGATGAGACGTCTCGGCCGTCATTCTCCACCGCTTGGGGCCACTTCGAGGTCGATAATTGACTGAGGCGAAGAAAAAAACAAGGAAAAAAAGCTGCCCCCTCGGAGGAAACCGGGCTCGTGTATGTACCTGGTCGAGAGCTCATCCGATGCTGGCGTGGTTCGTAACCAACTGAGACCGCCTTACCGTCGGCGTTGATTCGGTGATCGGTGGATTCACAACACCTGATTCACGCTACGATCACCGCTCAACATCGCGTCTGAGGCCGACGGGCTGGTGCCGGAGCCAGGAGAAAATTTTGCATGTGCTCCTTAGATTGCTCGCATTGGTCGAACCGCTCGTACACTCAGCTGTCGACGCTGGCATCCGACCCACCTCCAGCCCGGGTCTTGCCAGCTCAGGGGGGTCCCGCGACGGACACGGCGTATCTACCTATATAAGGCCGGTGGCTGCTGTCGACGACTGCGAGTCTGGATATTGGGAGTGTCGACAACGTGTCTTGTGCCTTTCGTTGATCATTCTGTGTACTTCTTTTGCTTATGCCCATGTTGCACGTCATGGAGCGCTCACAGCTATCGATAGAAACGCTCCCAAACGAGGTACGGTGACACCCCCCCTCGTGCTTATGACTCATTGTTGGTATTAACACCCGGCCCCTTTCCGAAGATCGTTATCCAAATACTGGGCTCCTTCTCGACTCGCTCGCTGCTACCCCTCGCCGCTGTCTGTCGCCGTTTCCATGGGCTGGTAGGCCGCGTCCATTATGCTCGTCTTGTCAGAGCATCGCGAATGCAGGATCATGAGGTGATCCTCGAGTGTTATCACCCGAGCGAGAAGCTCTCCGCGCCGTCGCTATCCTGCGAGTACCTGGGGACGGACGGTCTCTCCGAAGCAGCCGACGATGCTAACCTAGGCGTGCTCCACACCCTGTACGCACGGTTCCGTCCGTATCTCTCCTATGAGAACTACAGACCTCGCAGCCGATGGCAGACCGGGGTTCAAGCTGGAAGCGCATTGGACCCAGCCACTCGAATGCCCTCTCACGAGGTTAGCCTGGAATCGGGCGAACTCTTCTCCCAGCTTTGCACCGGGGCCAACCTGGCCAAGGTGGGACCAAGACGTGGTTTGTTTTCCAGCAATGCCAACGTTGCGGATGGCGTGATTCGCGTGTGGCGCGACTGGCTCCAGCGCGAGGCGGCAGACACGGCGGCGAGGCAGCAGCAGCAGCGAGCGGGTTCGAATTTGGACGACCCGTCCATTTTATGGATTAACTCGTCGAAAGTTGTCGGCTTGAGGTTCCGTGTTGTCGAGGATGAGAGCGCGCCTGCTCCGATCCTCGTTGGACCCGACGACGAGCCACCAGTCTCGTACTCTTTAGAGTACCAAGGTACGTTAGACTAACGCCAGCCGATGGCTGATCGGAATTCAGCATGGACTGACGTACTTGTCGCAGAGCTGTTCGTGAGAGCAGATTGGCTATTGCTCAGCTTTGAAAATTCCGAAGCCCAGCAGGCCACCCAAGCAGGTAAAGCAGTTGTGATTGCATCCATATGAAGGGCGGACGATTGCCCAGAATCCCGAGTGTCCCGAACCACGATTTCTGGCTGGACCGCACTAGGCCTTCCGCATCATCCCACGCAGAATACAGACCACTACCACCATCCACCTTCCACGGATAACCGATCTCCATGCACGGTATATCTACGAGACGGGATTCGCGCTCGCGTCTCGAATCGCAAGACGGTCGAAGGCCAACAAAGCTGTTGAACAAGCTCCACTGGCGTGGGAGCGACCGCACATGGTTCTAGTGGACTGATGCGATGCGGAGGGCACAGCGACCATCGCAAGTTGCCTTGGCGGATTCTGGCCGCATACCGTTCCCCGGCCGGATATGAACCGGCACAGCACTGGGGATTCTAGGGATTGTTATCTCATTGATTGTGACTAATAGGGTCTGTTTACCTCACGGGAAGCGGCGGCGCCCCTCGCCAGCCGTGCAACGCCTTCTTGCAATACTCCATACCATCGACGCCACGGTTCCAAACAATGTTTACTGCGCTCGTTACGTAACCGGCCTGTTACGATAGAACTAGACGGATTGGTTAACCGGGTAGCGGAATTAGGAAAGGAGGGAATAGAGCGGGAATATGAGAAAGTAATGGGCACGGTTGCCGGCCGAGTGGGGGTTGACATGAGCGTGCCATTGCTCGGCCAAGACCAATTAATGGGATGGACAATGGAGTCACTTATCGGGCTCATAAATATGAGATGTGCTAGGTCGGGTAGGAAAATGTGCTGATTTTCTGTCATGGAGGGGGATAACCTAGAACTTAGATATCCAATAGATTAGATGGTTGACCGCCCCCTGTTACCGTTTGATGTTCTGGGTCGCGGCAAGCGAGGGGACTTCGAGAAGCCCTACGATGGTGACGACGGGTCGGATCACACCGCCTCGACAGCCATACTGAAGCATATGCGGACTGGCCGCCGTAGGCAGGTACTTGCGTGGCGGCGATGCACGGCATGAACACACATCTTTTGTCGCGTGGGACCAACTCGACACGGTTAGGGCCGTGGCTCTCACAGCTGTTCCCGGGTTCAAGTGTGCGTGATCTACGTTATCGCCGGCGCTCGTCACGGCTCTACCCATAGTGAGTATCTTGCGAAGCGTGTGTGACCCGCGTTGAGACGGCAGACCAAGAGGAGCGTGCTGGGGGGGGGGGTCAGGTTCGTCACCCACGCCTTGGCAGTCTACCTATCGGAGTTTTGGCAGCCATCGCTGGTCACAAGCTACGTGCATGACAGGCGCACGTACGCTGACCCGGTGCATTGCCGCTCGGCGCTCGTCGGTCGGTGGCTGCACGGTTCCTGCATGAGCCGTAGATGGCGCAGAACAGGACGGGCAATAGGAGTAGATGGACGGGGGTGCTGGTGGCACCCACGAACGGATGGAGTGGTAGCGCGCACGGCACCGAGTCCAGGGGGGGATTGCCTGTCTAGGACTCTGTCTCTCGCCAATACCGATAAGCTTACCTGTGTCTGTCCACACGCCTGCAGTTGTCATCTGAGCGATAATTCTCCGAGCCCACGAGGTGGTGAGACCTTACCCTTCCCTTGCCTCGGCCGGCCGACCGGGACGGTGGTTTACTTGTACGGGAGACAGATAAGCTTCTTATTTAAACGAATGGAGATCGAGGGGGGGAGGGGAACATATTGGCAGCGGTATTGTTGCCATAAGCATACCTGTTATATATGTGTGTGGGTATCTATATAGTATATTATATATATATATATATATATATATATATATATACTCACATATGAGGATGGCTTCCGGAACGAGAATCTCGTTTCGCGCGGTCTGCGTATTCTTGCCCTCGGTAACTAACACCGGATAGTACTGCTCTCTACGTGCTGCCCCAGCTGATTCGGCGGCAGCACACAGAGCACAGGACTAACCATAGATAAGCTGCCCGCTTCTCGGCACCAACGCACATAAAAGTCGTCAGAGAGAGACTCAAGCAGGTGTAAGCGATATTTGCGCTCGTGCGCGGCTGGGCGGCGCTGCATGCCGGCGATAATACGAGCACAGCAGCAGCATACATATATACCACCTTCAGGAGCGAGATGACCAGCTTGGTGACAGCACATAACCTGCGGCCAGCACGCGCATAAGAGATATGTAGCATCGAAGCGTCGGTCAGAGGTGACATAACTTACGTACATAAAACTACATCACCCTTATGTATGTACGTATGCATACATACGTGTGAACATATTTGCACGTGCGTGCATACTAATACATAACCTGCGTAAGCTACCCCCAAATGGGAATGGTGGCAAAGCGACGCGGGAGGATCCGCGACGCCTCAGGCGAGTTTCAGTCGGGTGGCTCGAGCGTCGTCGAAGAGAAGACAGGTTCTTCGTTATGACAAAAGCCCCAATCGCAAACCTCGCGACAACCGGGATGTCCGTCTCTACATACACACAGACAGACAACACACACACACACACAGAGACAGAGAGACAGAGAGAAACGAGTAACGCTTAGCACACACACATACTCATACATGCTACATACATCTGTCCGGCTTCCTCCCGCTGCACGCACCGCGTAACCACGTTCAGACCAGAGGTAGCAGCCCGTGACGGCAGATCTTCGATCTGATCAACTCCGCGAGGCCACAGTCCCGTTTCCGTGTCTCTGGAGGGAGGGGAGAGCGTCCCCGCGCCACGCTTGGCCTCCCAACCTACTACGTCCTGCGTAGGAGCGCTACATAGGTAAGTCAGGATGTGCCCGTTGGGGCTGCCCGTCCGCCGGTGGGAAGAGACTGTACTAGGGCTGTGCGGTGTGATGCCCCCTGCCGCGCCGTGGCTGGGGCTTGATTGACGATGTAACTCGAACTGCATGCGACGGTAGCACATCCGGGAAGCAGCACACTTCTGTCTCACCGGCGAACGGACGATGATTGACGACGCAGCAGACCCGGCACGACGAAGAGGCCAAGCGGGAAGACGTGATAGTGCTTTGGTCGGGCTCGACACTGCCGGCCACTCGCATCGCGTCTTTCTCGGTTTCCCCGCCACAGAGAGCCGGGTTTGTCCAACTCCGAGCCACAAATCCTGGCCTGGCGATCTTGTAGACGGCGGTATCCTTGCCACTTTTGCGCGAAGGGTTGATGGGCTCAGCGCCCGTGATACCCAGGAAGAACCACGACGATCTCGCTCCCCCGAAAAATCGTCCGTGCCATCCTGCACCTGGACGGGGACCGGGTTGGTTTAGAGTCATATCGACATGTCCTCTTTCAGAGATGGATTTTCACTCCTTCTCAAAACTTTCTCTTCTCATCGTTTCTTATTATCCCGCGCTGCGCTTCCCTTCGCCCATCCCCCCTCCCTTCTCTTTTGCGTTTTCGCTTCGTCGAAGTTGATCTTCGTGGGCCCGGTTGCCCTTTGTTCGATACGTAGTTTTTATTCTCATTCATTCTATTATTTTCGCGGCTACGAGGTCCTCGTAATTGTGCTCATTAATCGCCTACGAGTTGCCTTCACCGGCTAATGTTGTGACCAATCAAACTGCCTGTCCTGGACGTTTCGAAAACGATTGCCGGATATCTGCTCGCGGCAGGCAACCGATCGACAAACAATAGGGGAGAGGGGGAATCAAGCTCTACCGAGTCACGATGGAGAATCAGGATTCGGCCAAGCCAGGAGACCCAGCGGCGGAAACATCTCAAGTAGGGAAAAGTGACCTCGCATCGCAGAGATCGATAATATACGACCGGAAAGCACTCCCACCGCTACCACTCTTATCGCCACTACCCAAGTCCCAAGACAATACCCCCAATGTCGACAATGCGAATGCGAATAGCGATCAGGCTTCGTCTACCTCGATCGCCCTCGAGTCATTGTTGGAGGTGTTAGGAAGGAACAGGGGGGGAGCGAAACCGTCGTCCGAGACACCAGAGATGAGGGAGCTCCCCCCGCCACCGATATCAAAGGATCCGCCTCGGCCGGCGACGGCGGCAACCACAGCGACTGCATCGAGCATGGAATCGAAACGGGCGATCAAGTACGGCACGGGGAGGCACGCAAACACCGAGCTCTCTCCGCAGCCCAGCGAAAAGCCAGAGGATCCTTTAGTAAGCCAAACCCGGAGGAAGAGGGATGCGAGCTGCAGGTGACGAAGACTAGCTGACCACGAACCTCGCCCAAAATTAGAATTGGCCGTTGTGGAAGAAACATCTAAATTTGCTCGCGCTATTATCCATGGTTGCGCTTGTTGGGGTGATGAAGACGGCGTACATCAGCGTAAATGGAATCATCGCGATGAGCGAGGACGTCTCGTACACAGCCGCAGTCGCCCTGACCGGCGCGCCGTTGATACTGTCTGCGGTGACCGGGATGTTATCCATGGTAGTAGCGAAAATATGGGGGAAGCGACCCGTATATCTAGTTTCGATGGTACTGATATTCTGGGGAGTAACTTGGAACACGCACGTAAGGGGGAATCTGGGGCAGAACATGGCAGCGAGGGTATTCCAGGGATTGGGATGGGGGGCCTTCGACACCTTAGTCCTGGGGTCTATCCAGGATACATATTTCGTGAGCAAGACTCTGTCGAAAATCCGAGTCGGGTTGAGGATCTCGCTCCGCTAACCCGTCTAACCCAGGAACACGAACGGCAATACGTAATTGTGGCCCACCACGCCGTGAGCCTCCTCACGATGCTGGGCTCTCCCCTGCTAGGCGGCGTCGCCTCCGCCGGTCCCAGAAGCTTCGAGGTGCAATTCGAAATCATGAGCGCCTTCTTATCCGTTTCCGTTTTATTAATAATATTCGCGGCCCCGGAGACCGCCTACGATCGTGTGTTAGAACCCGAGGGGCAAAGTCCCACCATAAGCCGCTCGCAAGCCCTCGTGCCGGTTGTGACGTACACCAAGGAGGCCGCTCTGGAATACCTGGCCACCATGAAGCCTTGGTCGTATCAGGCGAGCGAGATAAATATGCGGCTGATCTTACAAGCGCCTCGTGCGTTAGTCGCCCCGACGAACGGCCTCCTCTTCGCCGTAACCATTCTGCCCCACGCCGGTCTCTGGGGGTTGGCAGGTTCGCTATCGCTCCTCTTTACGCCTCTTCCCTTTCTCCTATCGTCGTCATCCCTCGGCGCCTTGATGACAGGCCCGTTCATCGTTGCTGCTCCCGTCGGCATCGCGCTCTCTCTGCCCATAGCGCAGAGGTATTTCAGGACGACTGTCCACCTCGGCACCCTCGCCGTCGGCGGTGCCCTAGCCTCCGTCGGCCTACTCGGATTCGGGCTGTACCTCGCAGCGGCGATGGAGATGCCGACCGACGGCTCGGCCGGGCCGTCGAGCACGCCGTGGGATCTCGGGTTCTTAGGCGACCGCGTCAGCCTACCGGTAGCGTCGTTCCTGTTAGGCCTGCTCGCAGCCGGGTCGCTCGCTCTCGACGCGACGACGAGACCCGTCATCCAGCGATCGACAGCCTTCACGTCGGCGAACCTAGCCGCCAGTCTGCGCAGCACGGCGGACATGCATGGCGGGCTGGCGTGCCTGCGCAGCCTCGTAGTGGGCGCATTTGTGCTTGGCCTGCCGAGCGCCATCGTCGCGTGGGACGGACTCAAGTCGGTCGCGCTGGGGATGGGCGTAACGCAGATCTTCGTCATCGCGGCGGTCGCCGCCGTGTACTGGTACTGGGACGAGAACGTGCGACGCCTCGACGGGCTGGTCATGGGTCTCGTGGACCTAGACGAGCTGAAGCGCCCGTCGAGCTTTTTCGATGCGGACTGATAGGCGGGGACATGAACAAGTTTTATTATTTAGGACCGGGGGGAAAAAAAATCAGATACCAAGGGCAATGGCGACGAAAAGGGGTCGGGGGGTGGAGAGCCCAGACGGATGAATGGACCGACTGAATTTGTGTCGGATAATGGAAACGTTCTTTTTTTTTCTACCCCTATCCACGAACTTATCCCGATTTAAGAGAACACTACCCAGCAGCTCTGTTACAATCCCACATATGTATACCCTCCTCTCTTTCTCAATGCATTTTTCCGTCAACTGAGGGGCACCACCCCGAACGGATCTCTCTGCCATTTGTTCTTGCATCTAGAATTTTACCCTTTACCCTCAAGGGTCTATGTCTCCCGTTTGCGAGCGCGTGCGGCGCGGCCCGCAGGTTGCAGGCGAGGGTCTAGAATTGCGAGTACTTACTGGCAGATCTCCCGCGTCGCAGGCGCCCACGCGAATCGGGGACACCGCACAACGATCGTCTCTCAGGTCGTGGACCACGAGGTCATTTGTCTTCGCTGCTTACATGTCTACGTCCGATAGTCGCGAGATCTCCGAGAGCGTTCCCGCCTTTGACGGGCGATCAGGCTATGCAAGACCTCCCGTAGCGTGCCACGCGACCGCCCCCGACACGCCAATGTGAGATGTGAGATGTGAGTTGTATGTATGTATGTATGGAGCAAGCCGAGCCGAACTCGTCGAGCTCCCTCTTACGTGGGAGAGCCGACGACTCGCCGATCCGCCACGCTGCTGCGGCTGCATAAGATATGTGCATGCATGTACATATACATATGTATGTATGGACCTGACAATAGTATAGTACCTAGTGGTGTGAGTATGTACATGTATAACTATGCGGATCTCAGGGCACCCTAAACGGAGCCCCGCGATTGGTCGATTCAACAAGGGCACGAAACGCAACGACAACAGGTTTAGCTTCTGACGTTTTACATGCCTTATTGCCTGAGGCAGCGAAGCAACAGGAGCGAACCCGACCACAACGCACACGTAAATACCTAGCAGTTGTTCGCCCGCCTCGCCCTGTACGGCATGATGGCCAACTCCGAGAAGCCACAGTTGTTCGTGAGAAAAGGCGTGGGTATTTCTAGTCTTCCTGATCCCCGAAGACCGGCATCGAAGCCGAGAGCCCGCAAAGGTCGCTGCCGTCGGAGACCGACCTCAGCCGAGGACGACAGCTGACGTCAGTGGCTTCGTCAACGCGGCAGGCTATCTCCGGCCGGCATCTTGTACCGAGAACTTCTCCAGGCGCTCAGCACCTTCTCGCAGACCTGGTGGGAGGCCTGAAAAACGTCGCCAGCGAAGCTAAACGACGAGGCCGTGGCTTGCTCTTGTTAGACCCGGGCGGACCGACGACGGGCACGGGCACGAATTGCTCCCGCTCTGGTTTGGGTAGCTCCGCGGGCTCTCGTGCTCTGAGACGGAGCCGTGGAGGCCACCCGGGCGACAGATGGGCTCTCCCGAGCCTGAGCCAAAGCGTCGGCGGTGGCTTGTCCACGAATCGACTCGGCGGTTGTAGGCAGAACGTATCCTGGACGGAGCTCAGTGTGGTAGTATTACGGCTTACGATTCAGACAGATAAAACTCAGTAGAAAAAGCTTGATTCTTCTAGGTTCTTTAGCGAAGCTAAAGCTAAGAGCTAAAGGCTAAAGGTTCTATGGAAGCTTACGGGAGCGGCTAACTTATCCTCCTATCTTTCTATCTTATTACGACATACCCGGTCCCCGAGTTAGGTAGCTCTTAGTGCCCTTAGGTCTTATATTTTATATTACTTTTCGCTAGAAAGCCTTAAGTAGTTAGGGTACGTTTTATTATAGGATTTCTTTTAGTTCCTAGGTTATTTCGTTATATCCTAGTTATTTAACTTAGTATTATTTATGATTATATAATTCGCGGGTATCTAGTATTTTTTCGATAATATAGGTCTCGTAGTCGTTTATATATAAAGAACCTAGTAGTAGTAATGATTTCTCGGGATTTACGATGGCTTTTTTAAGGTACTAAATATTAATAACTAGATATTATTTTAACTATAAGGGGAGTTTTAATTCGTAACGATAAGGAGATATCTTTTATATGATTCGAAAGGGGCTAACGTAAGTAAAGGAGAGTTTCGTTTAGTTGTTTAAATAGTAGCCCCTTTTTTTTAGCTTAGCTAGTTTTATATATACGAAGTCTTAAAGGTCTATAAGTAAAGTATGTTTAAAATCGTAGATAAGCTTTATCTTTACCTCTATAAGGCGAATTACGTCGTAGGCGTCCTATCTATATTATACTTATATGGATATAAAGTCGTTAGATGCTAGTAGATTAAGTAGAATTTAGAATTATTTAGGTTCGATCCCGTAAAGGATTTAGAAGGAGGAGAGTTTAGTAGTATCGTTAATAAAGGTATTTAGTACTGCTAAAATATAAAGGAATATCTTTAGCTAGTAACTTTAGTTAAAGAACGATCCGAGATAGGTTCGTAGAGCTATTTCGATGGCCTTAATGGTTACCTTTACTTATCCGTTAGTTATTAAGTAATAGGCGGACGTTATTCGGGTTTCGATTTAAGCGGCTTGGTATAAGGCCTGCTAAAATTTAGAAGTAAACTTAGTATCTATATCCGATATAAAGGCTTCTAGGAGTTATTAATTTAGATATATATATCGGAAATATAAGTCGGCTTAATCTTCCGCGGTATACGTAGTTTTTTCGTATAAGGCCTTCTTAAATTTTAAGAGCTTATCGATAATAATTAAGGCGGCGTCGTAGCCGTTATATAACGTAAGGAGGCCGACGACGAAGTCTAAAGAAAGGACGCGGAATGGTTCTATAGGTAATAAAATCGGTAGGAGATTTCTAGGTAGTATTATATTATTTAGTTTAGCTACTTAGTAAGATAGGTAAGCTATTACGTATATTTTAATTATACGTTTAAGAAAGGGGATAAAGGCTATGTTCCGGTTTTAGTAATTCCTACGTAAGTCCGATCGTCGTATACTAGCTTAAGGAATTTCTTTTAATAGGATTATAATACGTAGAGGCGATGGCGTTATTCGTCGTAGAAGAATAGAAGGCTTAAAGAGGGGTTAAGGGTAAAGTAATAAAAGGAATATATAATTAGGTCTTGATTTAGTTATTAGCGAATCTTAGCGTATATAGTTTTAAAGGTACGGTCTTCGGGAATAGCTTCGATGATATCCTGAGTTAGGTAATCTAATAGGTATAGTATCGTAGCTACGGTACTAGGTATAAAAGCTAGAAGCCTTCTAGCGGTAGGTAAGAGGAGGTTATTACTATCGTTAGTAGTTCGTATAGGGAATAGGTACGCTATATCTTATTCCTGGTTAGATTAGCTAAATAGGTATGGATATATTCGTAATAACGCGTTAACGTTTACATGCTGTTTTTTTAGTCGGTAGAGAATCTTAACGCGATTTTTATATTAGCTTAGATATAAGCGCTAAGCTAGTAATCGACGTTATCCGCGAGAGACGCCGCTCTTAACGAAGGTATCTCGGATCGCCGTATGGTTAGTAATAACGTATATAAAGCTATAATTTAATATATACCTTAGTTATTATAGTATCTATACTAGGGCTTCTATTTCTAACTCTATAGGCTAGTAATAGCGTTAATACTTATTTAATGTTTTAAATAAAAATATTAACGGAACGTATTTACCGTCTTAGATTTAATATACGGCTACTCTATATCCCTTAATGCTATTATTTATAAATAATAGAAAGGGTTTATCGTAATTAAGGAACGCGAGATTAACGGCGGTCTTTAATTTTAGTTTTAGTATATTCTAGGCTTATTTTACCTCCGTTCAGAGGCTTTATCGTCGTTCGATGTCTTTTTCGTAGGTCTTTTTTTCCTTAGCTGTTTTTGGATTTAGCGGAAGCGGTAATAGAGGTATATTCTTAGCGTACGTCTTCCTTATAGGGTTCTTTTTAGGTACGGTTCTAAAACCTAGCGCCTTAATCTCGAATAGTAATTAGGCTATTATGGAATATCTAGGTATGTAATTCCTATAATAGCTTATAAGGCCTAAACCATGCTTTAGATCGTTTAAGGTATGGAGTTCTAATTTCTAGATTACTTTAATTTTATCGTCGATGGTATTAATACTTACGCGAGAGACTTATTTATTTAATACGCGTAGTTTAGGTTAAGCGAAGTAGCATTTAAATAAGGCTATCGAAATTCCAGACTTCTCGAGGATCGTTAGGATAAGGTTAATATGTCGTATATATTCGTTTATAGTACGGCTATAAATAATAATATCGTCGATATAAACTAGAACGAATTACTATAAGTATAGGAAAAGAAGCTTTTCTATACGATATTAAAAGAAGCTAGGTAATATTATTAATCCTATTATATTAATTATAAGTTACTCGTACCTTCGATACTAGGTAACGAAGGCTATTTTCTAACGGTCTTCGACGATAATATCTTATTAGAAAAAGCCTTTTACGACGTTTATTAAAGTAAAAACTATAGCTTCGTATATGCTCTATAAGATATCTTCCTAGCGCGATAAGAGGTATCCGTTAAGTTATATTTTAATATTAACTTTACGTAGATTTACTATTATTCTTAGTTTATTATTCCTTTAAACGATAAACGCTAAACTAAAATAAGGTAATTCGGTTTTAAGAGGGACGTCTTCGACGATACCGAGCTTCTTTAAAGGATTTAATATACTATCCATCGTATCTTTATTATATTTAGATATATAGTAGGGTTTCTATCGGAGGTCCGCTAAATTAACCCCTTCTTTAAAGTTAATAAGTATTTTAATGCTATCGTTAAATTTACCTAGTTATTACCGGAAAAGGTAAGCGTATGATTTAATAATTTATTATATATAGTTCTTTACGTAAGGTCCCTAGTAATCGGATATATTCATATCTTCGATATTTAGGGTAAACGACGGAGCATTTTATAGGTCTTTTAACCCGGGAAGGTTATATAGGTAACCGTTAAGGTATTTAAGGTATTTAAGGTTATTTAAAAGATCGTTAATATTACTTAATAAGTCTAAAAGTAATATAACTTAATATTATTTAGGCATTTATTCGGGTATCTCGTTTATATTAGTAATATATAATTTAATCGAATCGTATATATTAATTTTAGCTAACGATTCTATGTATCGTCCGGCGGAGATACGTATTCTAGTAGTACTAAAGTTAACGAAGGGAAAGGCGGTTTCTTAACCGGTAGTAATACCGTTAATAAGGTTTCCTAGTATATCGGTTCTTATAAAAGAAAAGACCTTTGGTTTAATAATATATCCGGAGTTAAGAATAGGAAGTTTAGCGTATATTACGGGGATGTTATATCTACGACTTAGTTTAAATATAATCGTTCGGGTTATTCGAATTACGACTCGTTCTAATGGATAATGGCGTAATTTATTATGGCACTTCTTACTTACGGCTAGTATTCTTTAGCCGGAGTTACTAATAAATAATAAATCTTATTCGTTTCCTTATTCTATATAGAACTTATTAGGTTAAAGAAATGAAGTTCCTAGGAGGAAAGAATACGATAAGGAGTCGATAATAAATACTATATAATCGGCGGACCATTTATCCTTTTCCGTAGTATAGAAGGTAAAAGTTAGACGGGTTAATTCCGTAACTATTAGGCCGTTTCCTACGCCGCTTAAGGATATCGGTTTCGGGAGGCGAGTTATTACTACGGAGGAATAATACGTAGTTAATATTAATCGGCTTATTAGAGTAATAGGGGAATAAGTATCGATATACGTTATTAAGTCTAATGTTTCTAATAAAATAGTAGTCTGGAGTTATTAAAAGGATCGAAATAAGTATCTTTTGTTATTTAAAAAGAAAATATAAGTATCGTTTGGTAGTAAATCTAAATCTAAAATAATAATAGTTTATATTAGCCCTGGTTTTATAGTTTTTATCGTTTTATCGTATTTTTTGCCTTTATTTTCTTAATATTCTAGAAGTAAGGTCGATAATAATACCCCGTTATTAGTACCGTACGGCCCTAGGGTATTAATTAGGTCGCCGGCGTACCGTTTTCCGGGTCCGTTACTAGGTTAACGTCGGAAATATCTTATACGATACGGTCGAATTCCTCTTTAGGTAATAGGTTTTTTTCCCCTATATCCGGGTCGGATATAATAATAGTATCTTTTATAAAGTAGGCGTTAATTTATTACCTTAGTTTAACGTAATCGCCGCGGTAAATAAGGTTACCGTATTTATAATAAATCTAACGGCGGCGAGATTTATTACTATCGTTAATTTATTAAGTTAGTAATTACTAAACTAGCTATATCGATTACGGTTAAGCTAGTAGCGTCGTTTATTAGCCGGGTTATATTTATTAGCTTAGCTATATTTATTAGCCTAACTATATCTACTAGCCTAGCTATTATGTTAATTATTAGAATAGGTATTAAAGTAGCTACCTTTAGTCTTATCTTATTTAGAATTATCCGGGTCTTCGTTTATACCTTTAAAACTATCGAGCTACGTCGGTAGGTATTAGTATCTAGGTCTAGCCTTTATTTACGGATTTTAATTGCTATAATTCTTTTTCCATTACGGCGAAACGAAAATAATCGTTCTCCTGTTATAGTTAGGTACGCTTATACTCGGCTTTAGTAATATATTTTACCGCTACTAGTTATAATTTTAAGTCTCGAATGGTATTTCGTAAAGTTTTAAATATAATAACCTATATTAGTCGTAGATTTAAACTTATTTTAATCCGGCGTACTTAGGAGTCCTTATTAAATTCTCTAGCTTTATTATATAAACGGATCTTCTAGTCGACGTAGTCGTAAAGTTATAAAACGTTTTCCGTATTAAACGAGTATTTTAGGCTATCGGCCTGGAAAAGGGTTTCTTCCTTATCTTTTTAGAAGCGTTTAAAGAATATAGATTTAAATAAGTTTAAATCATAGGTTATGGTATCTTTAAATACGACGGGTAGGGAATTAAAGAAGGTCGCTTTATCTATATCTCTTATTATAATATCCTACCCGAAAGCGTTTAATACCGCGTCGTATTCCTTTCGATATATAAGGAAGTTAATTTTATTTAAGTACTTCGTAATAAGAGTCTTTTTATTATCGTATATAAAGATCTCTGGTTTAAGTTTATTATAAGGTCGCTTAGCGGGATAAGCTAGCTAATAAGGCGCTAGGGGATAGTTAGGAGGCGCCGGGTAGTCGGGAGGTATTAGGTAGTTAGAACCGGGCTGGTTTTATTCGTAGTTATAAGCGTTATATGGTTAATATTTACTTTAAGATCGAATTAAACGGGGAAGGAAACCTATTAGTTAATAAGGCGGTTATAGGGGTAGTAATAGCGGTTATTCTAAGGCTTTAGGGGTTTCGTATACTCTAGAGGTTTCGTATCGTAATAATATAGCCGAAATATACGGGAATTCTATAATTAGCGGTCTTTATCGCTAAATTATTATAAACTTTTCGAATTCTTAGGTATTAATAATCTATATTTAGTTATTAAAACTATCCGTTGCTTTTATGGTAATATTTAGGCGTTAGCGAGGGCTTATCTTTCTTAGGATAGCTTTAGCGTTATTTCGGGTAGCGAGTAATTCCGGGGAGTAGTCTTAGAGGTAAGATAATTTACCTTACGACTAATGTCGTAGTATTTTATTTACTATAGCTACCATGAGGTAAAAATAGTAAAGGTCTTCCATAGTAAGCGGTACTTTAGTTCTACCGTTAAGTAATCGTAAATCGGTAGGCTTAGGAGATAGAGGTAGTTTAAAAGCTAAAGGTAGGCGTTTAGGTTACTTTTCTAGTAATTTAATAAATAGCCCTGCTCTTTAGTTAGATAATCCTATAATATATAAACTAATAAGATCTATACTTAATAAGGAGGATAAAGAAATTATTCTTCTTTATTTATATATTAAGAAAGAGGTTAGTAGGGGATTCGGTAGGGTTTAGGACGATTCCTAAGGCTATTCTTATTCTTTTATAGTTAGAGTAGCTAGTATAACCGGTAGGGGTTTAATTATCGGTAATAAAGGACGTTTCTAGCTTTACGAAAGGATTATAAGGTCTTTAAGATCTTTAAATAGTTAAGGGAAGTTATTTAATACGCGTAGTAATGGGATTTTAGGTACCGTAGCCTTAATAAAGCGGCCTTTCGAATCTCGGGTTCGTTTCGTAAGTATCGGCTTAGGGTAGGAAGGTATCGGTCGAACTTATTAATCCCTTTAGGGTTCTAGTTCCGAAGCTTTATTTCCCGTAGCTTATCCGTTAACGCGTAAAGCTACTATATTACGGCTTACGATTTAAATAAATAAAACTTAGTAGAAAAAGCTTAATTCTTCTAGGTTCTTTAACGAAGCTAAAGCTAAGAGCTAAAGGCTAAAGGTTTTATGGAAGCTTACGGGAGCGGCTGACTCATCCTCCTATCTTCCTATCTTATTACGACAGGTAGTGGTCTAGGAGCTCGCGAAGCGCCGTTCGTAGCTCGTAGGTCTAGAGCAACGCAGTTAGAAGAGTGAGGAGAACGTCAAGTAACCGAGCACTTACGGCGTTACTACGAGGGTCTGTAATCTGTGCGGCTATAACCCTCCGAGCAGGACGGACGACCATCGGATGGCTGGAATTCGTTAGCTCACAACGCAGGACCAATCGCTCGGAGGCGCTACTCACATAGGGGTGCGGCTGTGTCCTCGAGCACAGCGGCGGCAACGGCTCGCCGAGGCGGGTGAGTCGAAACACTCGCCCGCCGGCCTGTTCCAAGCGGCGCTGCTCGCGCAATGGTAGCGCGGGACGTCCGCCGGGACCGCTTCACCGTTGAGTTCTGCCCCAGGTCGGTTCGGCTGGCTGGGGAGCAGTCGCGCGTTCACGGCAGGCTCGCTTCCTAGTAATTGCGCGGCGCCTTGGTCATCTAAGGCGCGCAATTGTAAGAGGGCCGGAGCTGTTGAGCCGTTGTTGAATCGACTCGATCTTTCATGCCGTTTTACGATCTTATTCACGGGGAGCTGTCGTTGGCAACCCTTCTGGCTGTCGTAGGCAATGCTTTTGGCTGTTGCTGGCAACCCTTTTGGTTGATTAGCTAGGTAATAATAGATCCCCACGGTGTTCTCCGCCGTTTGAGGAGCAGTTGGGCTCGCTGCCGATGTCCGCGGCCTGGTTCGATGATTGATACTGTCCCGGCCGCTCGTACTGCGGCTCGTTAAGCAGCTAATTTTTGGGCGTGGGGTTCGGAGGGTCTGTTTGTGTGGACTCTGAGGGTCGGTCGGCTGCGTACTGGTTGCCGGTATGGTCTAGTCGGAGTCCGCTATCGTGAGTAAATCGGTGTCCGAGCCTTTCCCCCATCGTAGGCGGAGTCTATTATCAGGTCTCAGGGAAGAGATTCCCAAACGGGGAGACCAGGATATAGAGTCAACGATAAAGATCGTGAAATCAGCGGACCAATCTTGTCGTGTAGAAGACGAAAGCCAGGCTGGTGGATTGCGTAACCATTGGGTCATCGTCCGCTCCACATGCTGAAAAGCGCGGGATCTATGAAGTATTGTGGCAGATGGGTTTTGGGTGGTGCTTAGCTAGGACGGGTCGGCTTATAAGTGCGATGGGGGAGCAAGTGTCGACGTAGGCTGTCAAGCAGGAGTCTTTAGAATAAGCTATTGTCTGCAACTGCTGGAAAGAACGAAATATTAGATATCGTCTAAGAAGGATATATAATTCCTCCTGCTCTGCCTCCCCTGCCACAAATTCCCTCGTGGGCTACGCAGGCTTATAAGGTAGGATCTCCGGCACCACACCTATGACGAAGTCGATGAAATGGGAAAGGGGCGTTGTCGGAGAAGATTCAAAATCCCCTCCCCTCTCACCCCTCGCCACCCAGTATAATATTAGTTATTAAGAGGGCAGGATTTGGGCAGTGTCATGCTCGCTTGATAGTTACTGTCTGAGCTGCGGTAGGAGTAAGCGCTTTAGCTGCCTTAGTGGCTGCTCGGGCGATTCTTCTAACTGGAGCGAGACGTAGCTCCAAACCACCGTCCCCTCCGTGACCGGGGAGCCCAGCCGCACCAGATGAACGAGGCACGGAGCCAGGGAACATGCTCTGGCGGGCAACGGCGGCGCTCATACGAAGCAGCTCAGTCTGATTGCGGTTCCTATTGCGATTGCGGATGGATCGCAGATGCGGGAGGGGAAAATAAGGGCTGGTTTGGCTGCTACGTGACAGGCAGAGGATAGCAGTGATCTCTTTGTGGTATGCGCGCTCGTCGAATCTTCGGTTCCTTGTCGGGGAGCATGTCACCGATTTTCTGGTGGATAAAACCCATTTGATTTCCTTCGTCAGAATTCTCATCGAGATACGGCCAAAGCACGTACCTAGCCACGCAGGCCGGCATCTGACATAATAGTGCTCACGTTACGGAAGTGAAGGGGCCCTCCGTTAAGTACCTAAAATAGGTGCCAGAGCCGGAAAAGCAGCGCACAATCCAAGGTCGTATGATCCTTCGCTATCACCTGGGCTTCCGGCCCGGCCCGGAAGGTAATATTCGCAGTTAGACAATTCAGGGCTCTCGATTCCCCTCTCCACCAACGTTGTGGAAGGATCCATGATCGGGGTAGGCCTTTATGGTCTAAGGTGAACTCGACGCGGCCGGATTTCTTCCATATCTCCATGATCCTCGTCGTCGGGCCCTCGTCGCCTTCCGTTTGATACTACTTGGGTGAACGTTCTTGAGAGGTTACACCTCGCAGTCGTAGGGGCATCGGAAGGATTAGTGCGTAACCGGGGGGGCGGTCGTAGCTCCGTGGAGAAATATCGGTGCTGGTTCTTGGTGAACCAGCACCCATATGGCCGCAAACCTGGTAGCAGTATCTGTGTCCTGGGGGTGGTTGACGAGAGGAGTCTCTTGCCCATGAAAGGCAACTGCACAGTCTATACTGTCGGTATGTCGCAGCGCAATCTCTTACGCATTTCCTTCCGCGGGCTCCAAGAGGGCTCCAAGACTTAGGCCATCGGCGCCAACAGGGCCCCCCCAGTGTACCATTCGTTTGGTACCGGAGCAGGCCATTCTAAACACCCCCAGAGTAGTAGCTCGCCTCGGGGGAAGACGGGAAAGGGATGGGGAGCTGAGGAGTTTACACAGTCTCCATAGAGCCTCGGCGCTGGACCGTCTGTATTCCGCTTGGATATAAGCATGTGGGGGTAGAGCAGAGAGTGATTTCCAACCAACCTGGCCCCTGTATGCTCGCTCATCCTATCGCGTGCCTTGACCATTTCCTTGAGAGTTGTGGGGGGTTCAAGGTATGGTTTAGGGCCAAAGAGCACCAGTGGTGCTTGGCCTTGTTTGCGTTCTCAGGAGACTCCTCTCAACCAATGCGCAATATGATCGACCGGTTCGGGACACTGTCCCGAGCTCAGTATGCCAAGCCGTACTTCGAGCCCCAACCTTCCTTCGTAGGTCGCGCTCGTCTATGATGGAACGGAGGAAGTCCGGCGTTGCCAGAGACTTGATAACTGTAGTATTTCGACGGCGGAGGAACGGTGTTGAGTGATTAACACCGTTTCTCCTCTACAGGTATCCAGTCTCTGGTAATACCCAACTTCCTCTGTATAATAGACAAGCGCGATCCACGAAGGAAGGTTGGGACTGGAAGTACGGATTGGTATACTGGGCCCGGGACAGCGTCCCAAAGCGGTCGATCATGTTTCGCATTGGTTCTCTCGTCTTGAGACTTTGGGTGTTAGAGTATCTGGCATTGGCAGCCGTTGTGCAGCGAGAGAGGAGTCTCTCGCAACCTGCACCGAACGAGAGAGGAGTCTCTGGTGTAACTAGAGTATCTGCATTGCCATGCCAGTCTTCATTGGGCGTAGCCCAAGGTAGGCTGGACCCACGCTGACATAGAGAATAGTTGGCGGCGAAGGAGAAGCATGGAGACGGCCAGTCGACTGTGCCTTAGGGTCTGGTTTGGATGTTGACACCCGTCTTGGAAAGTCTGTTAGGGGTGCATTCCTTTCGCCTAGCGGCGCATAGGGCACACTTGGAGGACGCGGAGTTTGAGAAGACACAGCTGGGCTGGAAGGGCATGGAGAACTCATCCATTGAGTGGCGAAGATAAATCATGCAGGGGATGTCAGCATTTCGCTGCGGTGTTTCGTGATCGGTGGACAGCAGAGCGGCCGTCGTGGCAACAGGGACGAGACTGCACAGCTGTCCGTATCCGAACCCGCGATAGCGTCGTATATCGACATATATAAAAAGGATACGTCGTTTCTTACGGCCTCGTAGCCGTGAATCGCCTCTCGATTATCCGCGGCGAATACCACTGGTAAGTCACCGATAACCGTGAATAACCCTGTCGGAGGTATTAGGGGCGTATCATATATAATCATAGACATATGAATTGTCGTAAGGTGTTGTCGTAAGGTTTCGAGATTATATAGCGATAGACCGGGAAGGCGTATATAACTGAGGGTTATATTAATACGTTAAATCTGCGTGTGGTTGAAACCGGAATGAGAACGGCCAGGAGCAGGAAATAGCGGCGACCAGGAGCAGGAGAGAGCACGGTTGCATCTCTGTTGTCGGCCCTGATGAAGAGCGTGAGGAGAGCGCCCACGGGGTCCCGTTGTATGCCTTGCCTGCAGTCCGTGACTTGAGCGTCATCAGCTGACTGCTGTCTGCTGCCTAAATCCAGGTGTAGGATCCAAAGGCATGGCGAATAGTCGCCAGTCTAACAGATAGTTAGACACTAACTCCCATACATGGAATGCTTGATGGCAGAGGGGTGTTACCTTGTAGCGCATTTGACCCGTCCCTGGCCCTTGTGAATAGTAGGAAGAGTGGTAACGAATTTTGTTCTACCCAAGTGTTAGATAGAAAATCTAAATAATGCTTTGTTAGATGTGACAATCATAGTGCTCACATTGGAGTGCAATTTTGGCCCGGCCAAGTCCATCCTGAGCCTGGGAGGGAATGGGAACGATGACTAGGGCCTGTTGTGGCTAGGGTCCCTATTATCCTACCACCGTATCATGTCAGTGTCTGGAGTGAACTACAATTAGGATAGGTGGGCTTACTGTTGAAGTTTGGCATTGTCACGTAAAACGTAGACGCCTACATTCTACAACTTGTAGTATGTAGGCTTAGAAAGGCTGATTCCCGTACGTGACAGGCATCCGATGAAGCCTCTGTACAGTGGCGATGTTGCAGCACGTAATGATCTTCCTAGGCTTTAGTAGTACCGCTGAGACAGATGTGGTAATGAGGGGATTGTCAAGGGTTGTGATGGGTCTGGTGGCCGTTCTGGAGGAGTTGCAGGTGAGAAATTATGAAGAATTGGTGGGAAGAAATTTCGAGGAGACTCCAGGAGGGGAGACGCCTTCATATACTTTTCCCCTCTAGCTTGTAACGAAGTATTGATGGGTCAAATTAGTCAAGTCCGTCAAACTGGCAGCGTGAGGTTGAATCACACTACAGTGAGAACAGGGGCGAGGAACTGTGCGGCATTGCCTCGACGACCATACAGTAGATTAGGGATCTCACCTTTTCCGCCGTGTCCATTTGCAAACTTGAGGAGCAAACATATCCAGCACCTGCCTCTAACCAAGACGCCCTACTGTGGATATCTGTGTGATTCATCATGGTGAGAAATCAATGTCCCACAGTGCCTGAATGGAGGATGCTTCACCTTGCTGTTGTAACACTGGGCAATGATGAAAGTTTGCACAAGATCACAAGAGAATGGATGGTGCTGGTAATATCAATGTGTTTCCTGTTATGCGCTCCGGGTAGGAAGGCGAATGGCAAAACAACAAGAGATCAGGACGTCTACTGGTTGCAGCTTTGAATAATGTAGATTTGACTGAGCGTTGTAATATTGGTTTATAGGGGTTCAAATTGGCTAATTCACCATAAGATGGATAGCGTTGATGGCAGAGTGCATAATATTATGTGGTATACCTTTGCTCTAGACAAAGCATGATTGTCTAGCTAAGTTGGCCTTGGCTATCTTGGTAAACTCACACCAGTCTGTGTGATATCTAGGCTAAACTAGGCCTCAGTAGGCTCATATTAAGCTAATATATAACAATTGGCAGCATCTATTTTCGTTGCTGCTGGAGGGCCTATGGAGTCTCGTTGACAATATCGCAGGACTAGGTGGGGCCAAACAGTGTATATCTATTTTGCTGGGGAAGTTGACGCGAATATGATTGGTAACTATTCAGCCTCAGCCAAAGCATCGTATCGACTACCCCTGGCTGTGAGGTAGTCGAACTCGCGATTCTTTGTATCGGTATAGTCCCCCGAGTCTCTTGCTCCTAGCACATCCTGGACGGACCACGCGATCCCCTCTGCTCCGATCCGAGCCCCGATCAGGTTTGGCGCCCCAGGGCCGAGCTGTAGCGCAGCGAGCCTGCCCGCGATGAACAGCGGTGCGTCGTCTCGCCACTGGTATAAGTAGATAGGAGTTAGCATGGGAACGCTTGTCCGAGAGAGAAAGACGTCGAGGACAATCCTCACCAACACTAGGAGGCGGCCGAGGTTGTTGGTGGCAGGAATGTGCATAGTCGAGAGAGAAAAGAGATCAACCGAAGATCAGGTATACTTACAGCCATATTATCTGTGATGCAAGGCAGACCCCCGCAGCTGTTGATAGGGTATTCCGAGTAAATCGAACGCAAGAACGGGAGACGTTCGAAGTTGCTCTGCACACCGGTTGCGAAGTAGATGTGGTCTATCCGAGGTAGCGTCTGGTTCTCACCGGGTAGCAACACTTCCCAGGTCATAGATACGGGATCCCAGCGCTTCCATTAATCGTAGTGTTCAAGAGTAGGCGTAGGCGACCAAACGCGACGTACCACTCAAGAATTTTCTTATATTGCGGGGTGACGCTGCCACCGTTTCGCGCGGACATAATCTTCTCCCAGCGCTCTTCGACCGAATCCGCCGACCAGAAGGCGGCCTGTTCAAAATTGCGGAACTTGCCCACCCACTCGAGTCCTACGTCGAAAGGCTTCACTTTTAGAGATCCGCGCATGAGGAGCCACACGTTGGTCACCCCTCGGCGGATGGCCAAGTCGGCTAGCTGGGCCGAAGTCAGCCCGCCCCCGACGATGACGATGTTGGCCGGCAGCCTCGCGGCAAGCTTTGCTCGGACCCGTGGAGATGGTATCTCCTTGATTTGCATGGCGTGGGTTACGGCGTCCGTCCCCTCTGTCGGCATGTCCGGGATTTGAGGCGGGTTGCCACCTACGGCCAAGACCACAACTCTCGCGTAATGAGTGTCCTTGTCGGTCTGGACGGTAAATACCTTGTCAGTCTCGGAGGCGGGGTCGAGATAACCGTAACGAATGTCGTCTACTTTCTCCTGGCGGACGACACCTTGACGCAGGTTGTAGCGGTCTATGAGACAACCGCAGTGTGCAGAAAAGAGCGGCGTCGAGGGGGCGAGGTAGTCGTTCCGGTCGCGTTCGTCCACGGTAGGCTCCGTCCTCGGCCTTATTCTAGTCAGCATACGGCCCCGGCCACGAAAACCTGGAAAGCGAAACTTACTGCCTCCCGGGTCTCTTCCTCTTCTTTCTCTGGTGCTTGCTTAATTCCTTGCCGACGCACCCTCTGAGCTCGGTTAATTCGTTGCTCCTCTGGTTTCGGTAGGTATAGGCAAGCAGGCCATCCCGTTCCGCGGGATCGACGTGGAAGAACATAGGGCTTCGGAGATGGGAGATGTCGAAAGTCTTGAATAGGTAGTCCCACCGTGCCATCCAACGATCGCCAGTGGCATCTAGGACCAGAAGGTCAAGTTCCGGGCCGACTGCGGAGGAGGTGCATTGTTTCCGACAAGCCTCGGCGCCCGTCTTATAGTGCTTGATTCCGGCTTGGTCCCGATGCCTTCGGATCCAGTGGTATCTCTGGTGCTCATCGTCGGAGAAGTTAGCTGCCGGTATACGCTCAGACAAGCGTGATACAACAGCCAGGCCACATGGTCCGCCACCAACGATGACGACGTCATGAATGCAGACACCCTTCGCTTCGGCTATCCATCGCCATCTCCTCGACCAGACATCACTCAGAAGGGTAAGGCAACGTCCACTTTCTGTGTTGCACCCGACGTATAGATAGGTCTATAATCGATTTGAGATTTACTATAGCGCCGGGACGAAGAAGAGCGCAGAGAAGAGGGAGAGAGAAGACTGGGAAGATGTTCAAGAGGAGGGGGACCTTGATGGTGAGGCGGGCACCCTGATGGCGGGCATTTTCCTCCTCTCCTTCTGCTCTTCTTCCTCGCTCGCTCATCTTCAGGAATGGTAACCTAAACATCAATAACTACCAAGACCAAATCACCGTTGGTGATTATTCCTGAGCCTAGTGCTGGGACTGATCCAATATAGGTATATATGATATAAGCGAGGGGTTAAATAAGTCAGTGGTCAGGGGGCCGGTGATGGCGGAAGCCTCCAGCCTACCCATCACGGAGGGCCAGCATAGTTACGAAGGGTCCCTATAATATAATATAACAGGTAGCTAGACGTTGTATGTGTGTGTTCCGATTCTCGTAAACACGCTACTATTTTATTCGAGGATAGGCGAATCATGATTCTGCGTACGTCCGATAGAGGGCGAGCTGCAATATAGGTCCATGTGTTGTTTAGATCTCTGCCGTCGCGCGCACGTCGACACGACGGCGTCACATCGGGCCGGGAGTCCTCACTGGAAGTGCTCCGCGACGTGGTATGAGACGGCTGTCTCGTCGCCCTCGAATGTGCCGCACACGGGGCAAGTCGTTATCACCGAGCCGACATCGGCCGCTGCATCGACTTCGTTGCCCAGCGGGGTTCTATGGTGGTTGGCCGGACTTCTCGACCGGCTGGTCTCCCCCCTTTGGCCCTTTTGGCCCCTTTGGCCCTTCTTGCCCTTGCCTTGGCGTCGTGCGGGAACGATGAAGGCGCTGAGATCGGCTTGCTGGGGTGCTGCTTCGAGCGGTTCTTCGAGACGCGCGTCGCGATAGCGAGGGGACCGTCCCCGCGGGCGCGAAGTGGCGTTGCTTACTGGGTCGACAAGCCCATCCGCAGGCGAGGCGACACCACCCTGTACTGCCGTCGTACTACCACTATTGGTGGGCGAGCTGGCGTCGGCGATGCTCTGGACCCGCCCAATGCGGCCGTCTGTCAATCGGACCTTGATACCGCGATGGTGGTCGCCCCGCGTCAACACGTCGCGCACGACTCCGCTGACTTGGCGGCCCGTACGCTGGTCGGGCTTGAGGACGATGTTGACATGGGCGCCAGGGGTGACCTGGGAAGTCTTGGGCACGGCGCGATTGGCCATGGCGTCGCTCTTATCTGGCCATCTGCGTGATGGCGCGCGTGACGGCAGCTCGGGGGGTCGTATCGTGGCGTTGGTCAAGAGATCGGGCGGCCAGGTAGACGGGGAAAGATGTAAGATACGATCAGATCTTGTGTCGGCGCCTCGCCCTCTGCCCCGTCCCCTCGTCGGTTCCGTTGCTTTTTCGTCCGTGAGATGTGACAGATCCGGAATGTCCAAGGTGAAAAAGAAAAGGAAAAAAAGAAAGCGAAGGAAGAGTAAGCCGGGCCAGACCCAGGCTTGGGGAGGCCAGGAGGAGGCCAGGAGGGGATCCGAGCGGTCTCCGTTACGGCGATATTACCCCGCCACCCGCATGTGCCCCGTTTGGGCGCGGTGCTCGGCTTGGTGCATTTCGGCTCTCAGCCACCCTTCCAGAAGTTCGAGCCGCTGCACTCCTACACTGCTTAGACGACGCACGCCCGCGCTCCCGCTCCCATGGTTCCGAGTTATCTTCTTACGACGAAACCAAGCCAACCTGCCCATCTCTCTCGTAGCAAGTCGTGCTAAATAAAGGGATCGGACCATGGATGCGTGCATCTTGCATGCATGTCTTTCGCGTCACGGGTTTCTGTCTCTATGAGTAATATACCTAGATAGCTTATAGATCATACCTACGTTCTCCGCTCTCCCTTTCTCTCTCTGTGTCTGTGTCTGTCTGTCTCCATCTCCATCTCCATCTCCTACGCACTCAATAATATACTCGCACGCTCTCCGTCTCTCCCCCCCTTCTCTCTCAATAGTTGCCTAGAGTGCATTTTCTCTCTCTCCTGCAGGGGCGAGACTGAGAGAGAGAACGACAGGGAGTGAAGGAGATTGCTGGTTGCTTTTTTTTTCTTTTTTTTTTCTTCTTCTTTCTCTTACGTCTCCCAGTTTCTCTTCGCACTCCCGCTTTCGCCAGCATCGTCGGGATGGCGTTTCTGGCTTGTGGTGCCATGCAGATGACCTGTCGATTTGGAGACTTGGAACGCCTCGGTTTCTCCGACTCCAGATTTGTGGAATCTATCTCCAGGTCTCTCTCCCCCTGACCTCACCGACTGCCGAGATTGGTATACGATTGGTTAGGCCGTTGTCCAGTTGGCTCTATGTATACATCCATAACGTATCTTATCCCTGGCAAGGGACGATACTGGGCTAGCCTCTCGCCATCGACGGGGCCCCTGGTACCCTTCACACCTCGCGATCATAAATATCGACCGTGTCCTCGTGGATGCTCTCGCTGTAGAACCCGTCACCGAACCACTAGATAGCCACAGCTCTTCACACCCCCCCTCCTCTTCCTCGATTACATTGACCTGAACCACCACCGCCAACCACCACTACCACCACCACCATCACCCAGAATCCTCTCTCGTCCTCGCCTCTACCATGCGTAAAGTTGTAGCGGGGCCAGCTGATCGCCTGCCAAGGCCACCATATGATGCTAAGATCACCCCCATTTTCAAGGCGCTGGGTGGCATGCCCGAGCGGTACGAGGTTGAGAAGCTGAGGAAGGACGCGTCGGCGAGGACCCTGCCGCTCACCAACGCCCTGTTCGCCGATAGGAGCGTGAGCGTCGAGGACATCACCATCCCCGGCCCGCGGCAGGACCTGACCGTGTCTGTTGTACGACCCGTGGCTCCGACGACGAGCGGCTACCACCCGTGTATCTTCTACATCCACGGCGGCGCGCTGGTCGCCGCCGACCGGTTCGCTGGCTTGGACACGAGCGTGATATGGGCTAGGGAGTTTAACGCCATCACCATCAGCGTGGAGTACGGGCGTGCACCTGAGAGCACGGGCACCCAGCCAGCTGAGGACTGCTACGCGGCGCTGCTCTGGGCTGGATCCCACCTTTCGGAACTGCATGCCGACCCCGAGCGCCTCCTACTCTACGGCACCTCAGCCGGAGGCGGTCTGGCTGCGGCGGTCGCGCTGATGGCGCGCGACAAAGGCGGCCCGACGCTGTGCGGCCTCGTCCTCGAATGCCCCATGCTCGATGACAGGAACGAGAAGGTCTCGTCTCAGCAATTCTCCACCGGCCCCTTTTACAACTCGACTCTCAACGCGTTTGCCTGGAGGTGCCTCCTCGGCGAGCGCGTGGGCGGCAGCTCTGTATCCGAGTATGAAGCGCCAGCCCGGGCCCAAGACCTTTCGAGGCTGCCGCCGACCTTCCTAGACTGCGCCTCGGCGGAACCGTTCCGGGACGAGATCGTAGCCTTTGCTTCGAAACTATGGGAGGGTGGCGTCCAAGCTGAGCTACACGTCTGGCCGGGTGGGCCCCACGGGTACGACCGCATCGTCCCTACGGCGCCCTTCGCGATACTGGCAAGGAAGACCAGGCTATCATGGATTCGCAGGATCTTCTCTCAATGAAAAAGATAAAAAACAAGAAAAAAAAACTTTTTTTGGGAGGGGGAGGCTCGCTCCTCGGACAGCCGGCCGTACCGACCCCATCCGATCTTGCTGTCGCACGCAGTGACAATCTCGCGGGTCATTAGCCGGACGCGATGGGCATTCGCGAGATACGACAGGGAGAGGGTGGGAGGGGATAAGCCAGTCCGTGCCTCGCAACCTGCGCTCCGCTAGCCACTGCCGCCCGCCCACCAACAGGGCTTATTAGTATCACCATCATGTACAGAGAACCCCTTGGGGGTTGAACGGGTTCACGTATGGGTTTATCTGGCTAGAAATCTATATATCTGTTTGTTTACACCTACGGTCTTGGAAAGGCACGCATGTATCATTTCTTGTCATGATTTACGATAGGCACTCCCGAGTCAGATAGTAGCAAAATAGCCACTCCCCCTATTGTTGGCACAAGCCCTTGGGGCTCATGCTCCGCCTTCGACCCTCTCAACCCGTGATGCTATTGCGATTTTGCACCCAAGCCGGTGTCCGACACTTGTGTGTTTTCTGTCGGTCCGTGCTCGAGTCGGCCGACACCACGTAGACTCGCACATTCGGGCCGTTTGCTGCTGCGTTGACTAACCAAAGCCTGGGAGAGGCGAATGTTGGTTTTGTCTCTTCCGCCTCATTTTCGGTGATGGCCTCGTTTCACGATCCCTGTCGCCGCGCCGGATCCGGTGAATGGCTATCAGCTATTTTATCTACCTAAGTATGTGCGTACACCACACCGATCCTCCCTCCAACACGCCATTGCTACGGAGGGTCCCAACGAAATCTCGCGAAAGCTCAGACCAGGAGCAACGAATCACGCCGCCGTCAAGGCAGGGGATATGAATCTCTACCTGTGTACATACAAGCGGCAGGGTACCGAGCCATGTCGGCAGATACCCACCTAGCTCCCCATCCATTCCAGGGGGGAGGGGGGGCCAGCGATGTTTCCTTTCGGATCCAACTCCGTCTGGAATCGGATCATATAATAATCGTCGTCATCCACTCGCTCGTGGCTCTCGTGGATTCCTCTCCTACGCGCCTACATACCGGTCTGCAGGGAAAGGAGCTGGCCGTTTCAACACCAACACCGGCCGGCCGCGGTAGACGAATCTAATTTGCCGAATTAGGGTACGCTCTGACCTAGCTGCCATTTACCCGGCGAGAATCTATGGTGGAGTCCCCATGGCAACCCTTCAGGGCGCCATGAGAGCGCCATTGTCACGATGAAGGGTGACGTACATGCTAGCAGACATGGCCTCGGCCCAGACGGGTAGGCGGATAGGCGGGCGGACGGTGCGTGGTCTTCATGTACGCAGGGCACGGCAACGCGCATGGATAGGCTGCCTTGCGCACCATCCATACACGACTCGACGGGACCCTCTCTCCATGCGTCTACGGGTTTGTGTTTAGGCCCTCCCCAAGGCGAGGAGAAACATGCGATTAATTCCATCCTCGCCAAGACGCGGCCGTATTTCGCATTGCACTAGAGAGCGCGCCGCGGGTGTAAGCGAGTTTTTGGGCGGACCAAGCCAAAACGAACTATGGGGTCGACACGACACGGCTCGCTAATATTGTAGATGCTGCCCGATGTACACACAGCACGGACAAGAAAAGCGCCTGAGGGAGAGGAGGGGGGGGTTCCTTGATATTATTATGTTAGGAGCTGGTCTCGCAGCCCAAATGGCATGATTCTTTCACCACGCACCGCTATCATCCAATTTCTGAAATCCCATCCACCATCCGCCGAAATGTAATGGTACGTGCTAATTTCGATATCTGCTCTCGATGGCTTCACACTTCCTCGCCACCATCCAACTGCTGCTTTCAAACCGGTTCGGGCTCCGCGGAAAACATCACGCAACTAACCCAGTCTAAAGCCCTCTCTCGCGGATCCAGGTGCAGGTTTTCTCTTCTTGTCTTCCTACCGTCACGCTTCGTTCGGGCGTGCAGTCCAGCATTTGCTAACGACTTTTACCCCCCCTCTCGTTTCCTTCTAGGGCCTCTCGTTGGTTTTCGTGTCCGTCAAGTCGACAACCCACCTCCTGCGCTATCTCAGTCATATTACGATCGCCTTCTCCCGCGACGCTGTACTCGATCATACATGATATACGTCCAAAGTGACTCGATTTCTATTTTCGTTAGTGTTATGCCAAGCAGTCCCGAGAACCAGACTTTCGAACAAGTTCTGGCTAGAGAGCCTAGAATTGTAGGTAGCGAGGCCCAAGGAACCGGATGGGATGGAACGGCTTATTACGCTACCACGGTTGACGTGCATTGCGCTGGATACGCTGGGGCCGGATCCGTAAATCGTTCGAATACCACGGCTCGCGATGCATCCGATAGCGATAGACTATACGCATAGAAAAAGTGTAGTTATCGTGCAATTCTGGGAGATATATGCCATAGTGTATCATTGCCCTTGCGTAACCAAGTCTACTTCGTTTGTATACTCTACGCCCGACTTGCCTAACTTAGTTACTTTGCTCCCAAAAAGGACCTGCTCTCTATTCAGCCGACTCTTCTCAAAGGGCTGAATCTAGTACCAAGCATTCCATCTCGATAAGATGCTTATAGGAGGTCACTTGACGGGTCTGCTTCGACTCCTTTGTGGCCTAACTAACCGCAATTCCGCAGCCCTGGTTCACTTTGCTGGCCGGTTGCCTGTGTTTGGTATCCCGATATCTATCAGCCGCAAGAACTATTGATTTGTGATTTGGAATCTGGTATTCTACACTGACGAATCGAGGTAAGCCTCCGTCGGCCACGCAGAGACACAGCATCAAACCCCAGAGAAGGGAGAGGCACTAGATTCATTTTCAACTAGTGTAGTCACAAAAAGAAAAGGAGGAACAAAAAAGAAAAAGGAGAAGAAAAACCCGTGGACACAGGTACTCTATAAGTAATCTATTTTACTGTCAGCGAGATATTATCTATTCCCTTTTTTTGTTCCTTTCATGACATTTGGTAAGGATAGTTCTTACCTCACGCCCATATACTGGCCTAGACGAGTCTGCAGTCTGTAATAATCCCCCTAGCACCTCGAAACCTAGAATTGCGACATGGGTGAGCCTTGCATAGCACCTTGTATCTTTCTATATGGGTTGAGCAGAATGTGATAAATCAGCGTAATCACGAGGCGTTCGGTATCCGTAAATTCCCAAGCCATGTTCCCGTTGCTCTCAGCATACAGGGAGATATTACGGTCACGCCCGCCAGGGCTCGGGGAAAATGTATGTTCTTAGATGGATTGTCATTTTCAGCGGCATTGCGCGCCCTGGGCCACGCACTTTTACTTCTTCCTGTTTCGACCCCATTCCCGCGGAACGACGACAAGGGCCCGACATCTACGCCCGTAAGCTGAATGTTAGTCCCCAAGAGATCCTTCGATCTCCCGGCATCACCAACAACAAAAAAAAAAAAAATTCCCAGAGGACGTCCGCATCACTCTTGGCTCGCTTCGAGGCTGCCGATAGGGAACAGCCGCTTCCGATGGCAATGCATTCCGAGCCAATATCACACGACGGAAACGGCTAGGTTATGATACGATGCTCGCCCTCCGTACTAGGCACGGAGTCGCATAGCTAACTAGGAAGGTCCCTGGGCTGAGCCGTACAGTGGCCTGTGATGGTCTGTGGCGGCGAAAGTGCCAGCCCAACTCGACACAACCAACCCGAAAGAGGGTGTATCACACCTCAAAAGCAAACATGACGGCATTGGGTAGGCTGTGAAGGGAAGGCCCTATACAGCCTACTCATATGTATCTCCATGACCGTTATCGGAAATTCTTCACTCCACAACGCATAGCATGGTTAGGCATATGCATACTGGGAGGGGCCGTCAGCCGTCTTGCCGCGAGCAGCAGTGTCGTACTAACCCATATGTCTTCCAGGGGGTTAAGGCACCTATGCTACGCATTGGCCGGGCATTGTCGACGTGGTGGACCCCAGAGACCATGCAGAAGCGCGTCAACCGTCACCTAGGGTCCGTAGGGGGGTCTCGTCTCCTACGGCTGTCATACACCAAATCCAAGGTGAAGTGATCTGCCCGAGCGGCTTATAAATTTTATTGTCATTAACGTTCAGCCCCGCGAGGTCCCGTTCTAGACCGCAAGGCCACCGTGATCCTAATGCCCTCTCTCCTTCGAGAACGGGGTGAAACAACCCATGGGACTCGGAACACTAATAATAGCCGGACAGCATAACGCGTCATATCTCGTATATCTGTATGTGAGGCATGACAAGGTTGGATGACACCTGAGGAAATAAGAGGCGCTCCTAGCGGCAGCAGGGAAAGGGAAGGGGGGGGGTTGAGAAGGCTCCGGCCCCCTAGCCCCCCCCTAGTCCTCTCAGGGTCACATAACGTCGGCACATTGATTCTAAGTGCAGCCACTGCCACGAAACATTCCTGCCAGACGGGCATCTGTGGGTTCGAAACTGTGATTACAAGGGAGGGAGGGGAATACCCTACGCACATGCCTTAACGTCGCCGATCACATGGAATAAGGAGTTCAGCTCGGGAGCCCCCGAGGGCACTCGACGAAAACGGCGCGAGGCGGCGATATATACTTCGACAACGGCAGCTTGGCGCCGCCATCCTCAAGGTTGTGGTAGGTCTACGACGATCCTCTCGAAGGCGCTGGAGAGCGTCTCGAAAACGCCCCTGCGAAAGGGAGAACGGGTAACCAATATCGCATTAATCAGGAGGCGCGAGGTACATCTCACAAAAACGCGCGGCGAGTAACGGTAGCCAGGATGGCGATGGGAGCAGCCGCCGGCAGCATCGAGATCATATCATCGATCCATTTGCCCACCCACCCCTTGCCCTTCCCCTTCCCCTCTTCTGACGGCAGACACGATCGACGGACCGCCCAATCATCCACATCGTCGTCCCAACCATCGTCGGCACCTAGCTCCGCTCCTCGGGGGGAGCAGAGCATCGGCAGAGCCTGCTCTGATCAATCACATGTCGCAGCGTACGACCTGGTCCCCCTTGCTCTGGAGGCCTGGAGCCGTTGAGGCCGCTTGACCAGGGCCCAGCTTGCCACTCGAGCGCCGCCCATACCCACGCACATATGTACATGCGCACGGGGGATCGAGCGATAGGCGTCGGGAGGGGTGGGGGCTCGGGGGCTCGGAACTGGACGCGCAAACGTACGTGTAGAGACAGACAAGCCTCCATACAGGGCCACGTTACGTCCACGCAGAGTGGATGTTGGTTCCCGGGCCCCGCTGAAGATCGGGCGCTCACTGGGAAATCGCTCACCGGCTCAGACTGTCTGCTCCACGTATCTCTCTCCCTACGCACCCACGAGCCCGTAAAATCGCTCTCGTGAATCGACGGGGGAGGGGGAGAGGAGGGGCCACCTACCAAGGATTCTCTGGCCCGAGGAGGAGGAAGAGAAAAAGAAAAAGAAAAAGGGACGAGCCAGAGAGTCAGAAAGAAAAAACTAAGAAAAAATCCTGTTTCCGCGCCAGGACGCTCCCAACCAACCGGATACCTGCCCCGGGGCGTAGCCTTGACCTGTGGGAGGCGCTGCTACATGCGTCCAGGCCAGGCCAAGTGGTCTAGACAAGGCTAACCCTGTGGAGGGAGGGAAGGACGGTATATATGGACCGGGCCTGTATATACCGACTGGCTATATGTAGCTATCCGGTACTTGAGAGGATGCTAGTCCCAGTCACCCGGGACTTCTTCGGACGCCTCCCGTACCATTCGTGGGAGACCGAATAGATGACTATCACGGAATGACCATTATATTCTCTAACTGCATTATTCTGTTTTCGTTCAAGTCCTCTTCCCGAGTTGACTGTATCCATATCTGGGCGGAGGGGGGGGGTGAGGGGGGGTGAGGGGGAGGGTGAGGCCGTCGGCTACTTGTTCAGCTCCTCACTTCTCGGTGATCGCCTCTCCCGGGTTCGTCGTGCGGGGGCCGGACGGGTCAGTAACATGTACCTAGGTATACTACCGTTAAGCGAGTTCTGCGATCGCCGGGTACGCCTCGGGGGCGAGTGAAGTAGCCTAGAAGCATAGCTGTAGCGGTAAGCAGGTGGCTCGCGTCCGTAAGTTAGCCCTGGGTAGATAACCCCTTAGAACAGACCATAGAGTCGGAACAGCGAAGCGCCTATCTGTCTTCCAGCTTCCTAGCAGGAAAGCAACGCCGGCTCAACCCCCGCGCCGCAACCGCTCTCCCTCTACCCCTTTCCCCGTCCCTCTGCCACTGCCGGCTTAGCGTTCCCGCTCCCCTTCATCCACCTCCGCTTCGCCGCCCGAGCCTGCGATGTTAGAGTCCCCAGTTAGCTATTGCTGCTACCCCCGGGAACCCCCGGTAGACTCACCTTTGCCGCGAAACTTAGTGTATGCTTCGTCGCCGGCCAGTCCTTGCGTAAGAGGCTGATCGTGACGAGCATGAGCGTCGCGCACTCACGGCTACAGAGCGACCGCGCCAAGAGCTGCGCCAGCGTGTTGCCGCTCACCGGGACCCGATCGCCCGCTGCCATTGCGACAAAGATGCGCTCAAGCTCCGTCAGCGACATGTTGATTTGCTTGCCCTCGTGGAGCCGCGCTGCCGCGGCGCTCCCTCTCGATATCGTGCCCGCCTGCGCTGCGCGCTCCGCGCCCCCAAGGTCGACGAGGTCGAGAAGTCCCTCGCGCAGCTTGCCGCCGCCATCGCGGACGCGTATCTCAAGGCGTATTATGAGGTGCGATCGTGATGAAGAGGCGTTGAGTGGGGTGTAAGCAACATGGCGCGCGCCCGCCCCCGCCGTGACGAGCGCGTCGAAGTCGGCGGGGTTTCGTAGTGGCGTTGGGTCCGGGTTCACGAGGGTGTGGTCCGTTTTTGAGACGAGCTTCTTTTCGCTGCTGCCGTCCGGCTTCAGCTGGCACAGCTCGCCGTTATAGATCTCGTAGCAGGCCCCGGCGGCGTCGGCGTCGAGGCCGAGGGCCGCGAGCCGTGCTAGCTCGGCAAAGAGCCGCGTCCGCACGCGGGGGATGATTCCGTCGCCCGTCGCGTGCTCGGCTACGCCGCCCCCTTGGCCCGGGGGGGGCTCTTCGTGGTGGCTCATCGTGTACGTCTTGCCTGTCCCCGACTGCCCGTAGCAGACGACGCAGGCCCGCTTGCCGTCGAGGAAAGCCTGTACGAAGTGGTCGACCTCGTCGAACACGTCGGCGTTCGTATTCGACGGCAGGAAGACCCGCTCGAACTCGTGCGTCGGCGTCCACCTGGCTTTCGGACCGCCGTGGATCTCCGTTCCGTATTCCTTGAACTTGAGTTTTGCCGGGAGATCATGGAAGTCTGACCGCTCTTCCTTGTAGTTGAGTAACTCGCCCTCATCGACCGGCCGAATTCGGCATACGACTCGGATCGCGCCTCTCAACTTTTGGAATTCTTCGAAGAGTCGGTGTCGTCTAGACTCCTCTGCGAGAAGCCTGTCCGACAGCATATTTATCTTAGCATCCCAGGCTTTACTTAGAGCTGTATTCGAGGAGTGTTTCTCTCGCTCCAGCTCTTGCTGTTTCGTTTCAAAGAGGGACTTTTCAGCAGCTAATGCTGCCTGCGTATGTCTGACCTCCGCCTCGAGAGTCTGGATTGCTGCCTGCTTCTCCTGAAGCTTCGCTTCGAAGTCCACCTGCATATCTCGCATTTGGCCTTGTATACCTCGTTTATCCGCGTCGAAGTCTTCCGCCAGTCTCGCATTTTCTACCTCGAGTGTTTCTATCTCTCGTAGGTAGGTTATTAGATCCTCTTCATGTTTCCACTGTAGCCTCGCAATTTCGGCCTCGAGCCTCGTGCGCATGTCTGCGAATCTTTTCTCGTGGCCGTCTTGGACTCTTCGCAACTGGCTCGACTTTTCCTTCACGGTTCTTATGTTTTCGACCTCCTTTTTGAATAACCGGATCAATTCTTCGGGATTGATGTTGAGATTGGGGTTATCATCTTGGTTCTGTAGGCTGAGTTCTTGAATTTTGGCATCTTTGCTGCTTGTTCCAGTCTGGAGCTCTTCTTCGTGTAGCTTCTTCTCGGAGCTCAGTTCATCCGAAACATCGTGGTGCATCTTCTTTGTCTCCTGTAGTTGTATGTAGAGCATCCTTACGTTCGCCTCCCATTTTCCTCGACGTTCCTCGAACCCCTTCTCACATTGCTTGATGTGGGTATCGAACAGAGCCTGAGCATTTCTGCTCGCCTGGTCTAGCTCTTGCTGGTGCTTCTTCACCATGTATTCAAAATCGCCCTGGTGTTTCTCGGAGCAGATAATCAGCTGCTCCAGATGTGCACTTAGAGCCTTGAAAAGTTTCCTTTTGAATTCGTATAGCCCAGTCATGAGATCCGGTATTTCCCTCGTGGTTCCCGGTTGGCTTTCTGATATCTCCTGGGCTGCTGTTTGGGTCTTGTCAAGAAGAGTATGTAGTCTTGAGATCTCGCAAATTTTCATTCTATGGTCCTTTTCCCAAGCTTCTCTTTCTTCGAGTTCCCTGTGAAACGAGTCCACGATCTCTCGTTTTACGCATTCTACCCTGTCGGAAACCTTCGCGTCTGTCGGTCCACATTCTGTGGGATATCTGCGCTTAGCTACATTGTCACATTGAAGCTGTTTGTTGAGAATACGACCCTCGGTGCTTGCCGGGTCTAATTCGTCATGGAGATCCGAGTTTTTTGACTTCCCTTTAATGCTGTACTCTCTCTCGTCCGTTCCAAGCTGGGAATTGCCAGCTTCATTTTCGGCGTCACGCACTCGCTGAAGAGAACCCCTGTCCTCTCCTCTTGTTCCTTCTAGCTTGCTACAATGTCCCGAGACATTCGTTTCTGGGTCCTTTCGATATTCAATTGCACGGGCCACATTTTGGTCGCAGTGCTTGTCTAAGGGGTTCCGCTGTTTACCCTGTTCTTTGTAGGCTTTTCGTTTCGGTCTGTTAGCTACCAGGTCTCTCACGGGGGTGTCAGGGCCGCGAGTCGAGAGTCGTGTTCCTGTGCGAGCTCTCCTCACCTTCCTTTGTAGCTGGACTTATCTCTCCTTGGAGGCTTCTCTGACAGCCGAGAACTTCGTCAACTATTCCTAGTATGGCATCTAGTTGCTGACGAAAGCCGTCGATTCTTCCCTCAACTGTGTTTGCCCCGCCATAGATGCCAACTAGGACCACTAAGCGTCAGTTAGGGACTCCATACTTAAGATCTAAAGGTTAAACGGAACTCGGAGCACCTTACATCGGATTCTGTTGTAGTCTTGTATGAGTGGCCGTGCTGGCGTGGAGTCCGGTGTCGGCCCTGTAAAGGTTGCTATTTCTCGAGAACGGATAGAACCCTACGTCGAGGCAGTCGATCAGTCTCAAAGCCTTGTTCCTATACTATAATATTATCTCGAGGCTGGAATTATGTTGTAGCGAAACATTGGCCTTGGCAGCGTTGGCATTCTGGATTGGGATCGACATACCTGACCACTATCATGACCTGTAAAGGCTGATGTGCTCTTGGGCTCCAATGTCCAGTCAAAGGTTAAGTACATGTTTGAACGGGCCGTCGGGTATTGAGCATTAGATAATTTTAAATACTAGAGGGGTCACTTCGATCACTTTAGGGGCGAGGAGGCAGTATATAACAGGAATTCACCCCTTTGTTTTAACCGGTAATTTTGCTGATGTATCAACTCCTCTAAGTCGTCGCACCCAGCTGAAAGGGGGTGACAGAATTCCCTTGTCCTCTTAAATGCATAGAAGAGTCTCCGACGAAGGAAACTTCGCAGCTACCGTCGAAGGAACTGGTAGATAATGTACAACGGGACTGTGACGTGGTGGCCTGGAGGGTCCTTACCAGCCTTGCTTGGTCAGTTCCTTGACTCGGCTGATTGCTGCTTTAAATCCTCGCTTAAACCTTTTCTGCCATCGTTGACTCTTGAGTCTTTTTCGCTTTAAGCCCGGTCGCTCGTGGAATCTCTGTTGTTGAAAATCCTGGCGCACCTTGTTTTGATTTATTTGGACAGCCAACAGCTTGAGTGACCTGCCCACATCGACATTTTGACGGACATGGATGGTGCGGCCGGTTCGTGCGACGAGGCGCAAAGGGGGACGCTCGAGAGCCTGACGCTGTGGCGTTGTTTGGGTTTTAGCGAGCTCTGTGACGTCGAAATCGGGCCCAAAGGCGGGATCTTCGTCTAGTGGGTTTTCGTATGCAGCCATGTTTGGCTTTTTGATCGTTTCCTGGTTATCCTGAGCCGGGCGCGGATCCCGGCCAGGGTTCAGCCAGTCGAAGTTGGAAGCGTACGACCGAGACTGCACCCGAGGGTGTAAAGGGGAATTGGTGGGACGAGGTGAGTTCGCGACTCGTTTTCTGTGGTGGGTACGCAATGTGGTTGACATCGGCCTCATTATTTGGAGAACCGGGAATACGGGCGCGATGGTAGGAGGGCACGACGGCCATCGCGATATCGGGCGTCCGAACCGCGGCATCGATCGAGCTATAGCCTGCGTAATCCGAGAGAGCTCGGCCCTGAGCCGATGTTGTCAGTGTCCGCACCTAGAAGAAAGACACTGGCTGAGATGGAACATTACCTACATGGTGTGAGAGTTTGACGAGGCGGTTAGGCTATGGCAACGAGCATGGCAAATCCGTCTAATGTTCTTCGCGGGCGAGGAAGAGGAGTAAAGCTGTGAAGCTCGTCAAATGTGACGATTGGTCCCTAGGAGTTCCGCCATTGGCCAGAGCACCATATTAGGTAATCGTCTAGACTCTGCCGCTACTTAGGTACTGGTTTTTTATGTAATCACCATCCAACAATGTGTGGCGCAGGTGGCGGATGTGGATGGCTTTCAACAGATGCCGCCTCCGGGTAACCTCTAGGTAGGGTTAGGTACATACTAAGTCCCGCACTAGAGGGGGGAACCCCGGTATATGCATGATACCTTCTATCCATATACATGCATACTATGTGTACCGAATCAGCAGCAGCTGTTCTTCTATCCGCCAGCCTTTAGCGCCCTCCAAACCTTTCTCTTCCATCAACATTTCATACCCAAACCGCCGCTATTTCCACCCACACAAGCTCGACGCCAATACAATTGACGACATTCTCAGCTTCCCAAGCTGCGCCTGTTGAGCTCCGCTGCTACCGAGCCCTGCGACGATGGCGTATAATCCGTACGGTGGAGGTAAGTCTCGTCCCGATATTCCATGCGACTTTCGTAGTGAACACTGAACTGCGTCCGACCTGTACTGACGCCGACATCTATCTCAAGTTCCCGGCTTCGGCCCGCCTCCGACGTATAATTCCTACCCTGGTGCCAATGGCGCTCCAGGCGTCCCGTCTGCTCCTGGTCTAGGTAGGTGACTTTTATGATCCAGCCCCGCCCACATCTCTACCTACTTAACGATCTACCCGCCTGCCACCCCGTCTGTCTGCCTGCGTGGCACGATATGCTGATGTTTATTTCCAGGACCTCCACCAGGCATGTCTGCCCCAGGAACGGCGCCACCACCTGGCGTTCAGCAGCACAACATCAATCAAGCTAATCGACCTAGCGGTCTGCCATCCAACTTCCAAGCTCCCCCGAACATGCCTAATATCAACTTCAACGCCCCCGTGATCCGTCTCGGTACGACCTCCGCGAAACCCCCGACCCCCGGAATATCGGGCCGCAAGGATAGCGAGACGCCCACCTCTGCCGGACCCAGAGCAGGCGTAGGCATGGATCGCGGGCTCGATCAGACCCGACAGGCCATACGGGAGAATATGCAGGCGCTCGCTCCGCCCACTAGAGAAGAGATCGTGCGGACAGTGTTTGTGAGCGGCATCGTGGACGGGATCGGCGGCAATGAAAACGTCGAGAAGATACTCGACGCCGCGGGAAAACTGCGCCGCTGGGACCGAGCCACCGACGCGAGCGGCAAAGAGATGACGTTCGGCTTCGCCCAGTTCGACGATGCTGAGGCCCTCTGGATCGCCTCGGAGATCTTGAAGGAAATCGAGGTGCCCGTGAAGAAGCAGGTGCCATCGGAGGAGCCAGCCGACGACGACGACGCCTATGCAAGATTCGAGAAAGTGCCACTTCAGATTCGGCTCGATGAAAACTCTATAAAGTACCTAGACGCGTATAAAGAGAGTCGGCCTGACGATTCGGGCGCAGAAGCAAGGCTTGAGGCGGCTAGAGGTGCGTTGAAGCAGATTATAAAGAACCTCTTCTACCCTTCGTCAAAACCGGGAGCAGATGTGGACGGAGACGTCACCATGGGCGATGGTTCGGCTCAGAACGGAGACAATGTTGAGGTGGTTAATATCCCCTTGGCACAGGAGGACGAGCTCGCCGACATTCCGGCGGAGATGCGAGAGACGGTCGCCGCCGAGATTGCCGCATTCCGGGAACGGAGCATCAAGCGAGACTTGGAGCGCCTCAAGCGAGAAGAAGAGCTCGAGGCGATGGAGCGCCAGCGAAATGGCGCCCAGAGGCCGTCCCGCCTCTCATCCCCGCCGCCGTCTAGCGCAAACACCATTCCCTTAGGACCTCGGGGTGTTCCAAACGCCCCATCCGGCCCCAAGGGGCAGAAGTCCGACTTGGGTAAGGACTTTAACCGATCGATCAACTTTGTCAATGGCGGAGCAAACGGTAGCTCGGGGTATAGCCGAGAGGAGGAGGAGGACTCAGCTAGCGACGAGGAATTGGAGCGTCAACGGCTCGCCAAGCAGAATGCGGAGGCCGAGAAGCTCTATCTAGACGCGGAACGTCGGTGGCTCAACCGGGAAAAATCTAGAACGGCTGCTCTCGAACGAGAAAAGGAGCGCGACGAGTCAGACGCCAAGGATTTCGCCAAAAACCGTGATAAGATGCTACAGCGACTCAAGCACTTTGATGACGAGGCGGAGGCGTCGCGAAAGACGGAGGAATATTACAAGGACCGTAGCGCGTGGATTCGAAACCGCACCGCATTTCGGGCTAGGGAGATTGCAGCGGACGATGCGGACCGCCAAGCCGAAGAGCAGGAGCGCGTCAAAGAAGAGGCAGAGCGCGAGCAGGCCAGGGGCATGGCCGACTCGTTCCTCGAGAGGCAAGCACAAGAAATGGAACAGCGGCAAGCCAGCAGAATCGGCATCGCCGCGCCGCAACCCTTCAAGCTCTCTCTCGGCGCCGCGGCAAAGGCACAAGCACAGCGTGCGGCGCCGCAAAGAAAGACCATTGCCGAGGTCGAGGGCTTACTCGAGGACGAAGATGAAGACGCTACCTCGAGACGTCAGCTTATCCCGATCAAGTTTGAACCGGCGGCGGCGGCGGCCATGTCTGACGAGGAGCGCGACCGAGCCGTGCGCGCCTTGGCCCAAGAGATTCCCAACGAGAAGGATGGCCTCTGGGAGTGGGATGTGAAGTGGGATTTCCTCGACGAGAGCGTTATCCGCGAGAAACTCCGGCCCTTCGTCGAGAAGAAGCTGGTGGAGTACCTGGGTGTTCAGGAGCAGCTCCTCATCGAAGTGGTCGAGGAACACCTTCGGAAGCATGCCAGGCCCGGAGACCTGGTCGAAGAGCTAGCAGAGGTACGCGAACGACGACGCTATGCAGTTTTCTAGAGCACGGTCGAGCTAACTGTATTTCTAGGCCCTAGATGACGAAGCCGAAGCGCTTGTCAAGAAGCTTTGGCGAATGGTCATCTTCTTCACCGAAAGCGAGAAGCGCGGTCTCTCTGCCTAGACTATGGAAGCGAGCCGGCGCCTCGCCGCTTCACAACATGAGTAACGACCACTCGTAGCCGTCGTAGCGAGGCAGTACGGAAGAGTTTTGAGATGCTCGAGGTAGCATCAAGCCCCGATGAAAGCATGCCCCCTTAATGGAATCATCAAGCTCCGGATCGCACACGGCGTTTGATGGAAGAGATTTGGGACAGCTCGATGCTTCGCGCTCGCCTGGGTGATCTGTCCCATCGTACCGAGGCCAACATAGACCGAGGCGACCCCGCTTACATCCACGGCCACCGTACGGTTGAGTTTTGGGATCAATTATGGATTTGACGAGAGCCGTTAGTGTTATTTTAACTCTGCTATGGACGGCGGAGTTCATTCCACACATTTTATCAGCGACAGATGAAGAGGGACCCCGAGAGACGATACATCACTCAGGCGGAGCATGCAGAGTCGGACGGAGCGGTGTGGGCCTCGTGGGGTGCCGAGGTAAACACGACGAGACCCCGGCCAGTTAGGCCAAATGTAATAATTTACGACCCCGGGCTTTGTAGCGACCTACATATATAAATAGGAAAACAGGAATTTGGTTAGGCAAGCGGGTACATCCCGTCTCGAAGCCAGTTGAGTAGAAATACGCGAGTGATGTGTTGATTCCCCAGGTTGCAGAGCGCCTTGCTGTGCACCTCCACCATTTCCCGTCACCTCACCATTTCTCCTTTGTCTCCACGGCCGACGGTTACGCCCCGCCCGGCCGCCCCAACGAACCCCCATCGTGGAGCGTCTCGGCTAGCTGTCCCGCTAACTTCGGTTACATTTCCATCCACTGTTGAAAACACCGACGCGTCCTATTTTATCATTCATCGATTTATTCCGCCCCTGTTCTTCCCCCGCCTCCACTACTCATCATCTTTTCCATTCGACTTACTCGGGATTTTTACCTGGTAGCGCTCTATTCCACGCACCGCTACTACTTACCAGTTTCAATCTGGGTGCCATGGCCCGCGTCGATATCGCCGCTCCTGCTACTACTACCACCACGACTGCTACTGCTCAGAGCGATGACGCCCTCCCGCCGTGGATCAAGACGCGGCCGCCAGCCGTGCCGCACACGCTCGTGTCGTTCCCCGAGGAGCACGTGCTGCTGGTGACGCTGAACCGGCCGGCGCAGCTCAACGCGATCCATCGGGCGCAGCACTTCGCGCTCGGGCGGCTGTGGGCCTGGTACGACGCGGAGCCGGCGCTGCGCTGCGCGGTGCTGGCGGGCGCGGGGCGGGCCTTCTGCGCGGGGGCCGACCTGCGCGAGTGGGACCAGCGCCACCACGGCGACGCGTCCTCCTCCTCCGCTTCCTCCGCCCCTGCCGGAGGGCAAGAGGAGGAGGAGGAGGAGGGGCCGGCGGGGCTCCCGCGCGGCGGGTTCGGCGGGCTGAGCAACCGCGCCGGCCGCAAGCCCGTAATCGCGGCCGTGCACGGCGCCTGCCTCGGCGGCGGCATGGAGATGGCGATCAACTGCGACCTGGTGGTGGCGGGGGCGCGCGGCGCGCGGTTCGGGCTGCCGGAGGTCGGCGTCGGCGTCGTGGCGGTGGCGGGGGGGCTGCCGCGGCTCGCGCAGAGCGTCGGGCGCCAGCGCGCGGCGGAGATGGCGCTCGCGGGGCGCACGACGTACTCGGCGCAGCGGATGCTGGAGTGGGGGCTCGTGAACGAGGTGGTGGCGGAGGAGGAGGGAGGAGTAGGGGGCGAGAACGCACCGGTGCTGCGCGCCGCCCTCGCCTGGGCCCGCCGGATCGCGGCGAACAGCCCCGACGCCGTCCTCGTCAGCCGCGAGGGCCTGAAGCTCGCCTGGGACGGGGCCGGCCCCGAGGCCGCGACCGAGACGCTGATGCGCGGCTGGTACGCGCGGATCGACGGCGGCGAGAACATGGTCGAGGGCGTGCGGAGCTTCGTCGAGAGGCGGAAGCCGGTCTGGAAGAATAGTAAGCTGTGAGCTAGGGTGGGATTTAACTAGGTCTAGGAATATGTAACCGGAGTTATTCAAATTTCTGTTTCTTCTTCCTCTGGGCCTATCGCCTCGACAGCACAAGACGCTACAGTGCCTACTCTTCCTACAGACATGCCTGCGTGAACAGCACCCCTCTACACTCCCCCATCCTAAACTCCCTCGGCATCTTCAGCCATTTTTCTCTCCCGTTCCCACCACCTCTCCTTCGCCTCCACGACGAGGCCGACCTCCTTCTCCCACTGCTCCTCATACTTCGGCAGCACGCGGCCCGTCGTCCCCGGCGCCGGGTCCCCCGCGAGAGCTCGCAACCCCTCGAAATAGCCCTCGTAGTCGAAGGCGATGTTGAAGAACGGCAGGCCGTCCCCGACATCGGCCACGCGCTCCCGCTCCCACTTATCCATCTCCTCTCGAGACGGAAGCGTCCCCCGGCCGGCGAACACGCGTGCCGCAGCCACGGCCTGCCACTCGAAGACGCGGAACGTGAGGCCGCCGGTAATCTACGAGTCAGTTAGCCTTGGCATCTCGATATTATTACCCTTGCTGGCCTTGGCGAAGACGTCATGCGTAGCGAAAGGGGGAGAGGAGAGGCAGGCCAAAAAGAGAAAGCCCTTACCATTCCTATGAACGCCATCGTCGGGTCACGGCGGCTAAACACGTGCTGGTAGAGTCCATCTATCCTCCGATTCCGGATCTCGACTGGGGGCAGCTGTCTCCCCTGCCCCTTCTCCTCCCCTCCTCCCGACTGCAGGTACGGGAAGCTGAAGTCGTAGCCGGTGGCGAAGTAGACGACGTCGACGCCGTCGGCGACCGAGCCGTCGGCGAACTCGACGCGGCGCGCGGCCGGGTCGAGGCGCGCGATGGCAGACCGCAGCGCGACGTGCGGGTGCACGAACGGCGTCCAGCCGAAGGCGGGCAGCGGCCGGCGCACCGACGCGATGACGGGGCGCCGCGCCACCGCGCGGATCTCGTGGATCGCGTCGACGGCCGACACGGACCCGCCTACCACGACCACTTTCTTTGCGTCCCAGACCGTCAGTACGAGAGCGCTTGTTTCCGGGAACCCTTGCGAACTTCGGACGCTGGAGGGGCGGAGGGGGCTAAGGGCAGAACAACGAGGGAGACGACAAACCTTGCCCGCAAACGCTTCCGCGCCGCGGTAGTGCTTGCTGTGCATGATGCTGCCCGGGTGCCGCTCCTCGTACTCGACTAAGCCGGGGATGTCGGGGACGTACGGGACGTTATAGTGGCCGGCGGCGACGACGACGGCGTCGAACTCCTCCTGCCACCAGCGGTCCCTGGCGCCGGGCGCCTCCTGCCGGAGCGTCAGGACCCAGGCCTGGCCGGGGCTGTCCGTCTTCTTCTCGGCGCGCTCGACCGTGGTGTTGAGCGAGACGAGCTTCTCGTGGCCGCCGCGGGCGAAGATCTGCTCGACCCAGTCGCGCACCACCTGGCGGTGGCGGAACGGCGCGTCCGGCCCGAAGTCCGCGAGCGTCCGCTCCGACAGGGTATCCGGCAGCGGCTCCTGCGTGAAGCTCATCGTCGACGGCGGCAGGTTGCTGTGCAGCGCCTCGTGCACCCCCGTGTCCGAGTACCGGTTCCGGTGCGAGTTGCTCTCCGCCCGCGCAGTCTCGCATGGGAACCGGTCCGGCACGGGGATGGGGCGGTCTGCGCGCTGCTCGACGAGGGCGCGGAGCGATGGGATTCCCGGCACGAGGTCAGGGGAGTAGACCCTGGATAGCGTGTGAGAGTGTACCTATCTCCATTATGATAGTGCTCTCGCAGCCGCAGACAGGACGAGGCTAGAAGGCGGAGACAATGTCGTAACTTACCATGTCCCTCCCACAACAGCATGCCTCTCGAACACGCGGATCTCATCGAACGCCTGCTCCTTGACTAGGGCATCCGTCGCAATGGCACCAGCCGGTCCTGCGCCTATGACGGCAACACGGCGGATCGGATTTGCCATAGTCTCGACGTCGTTTAGATCGCTGCAATTGGGGTTTCTAACTGAGTCTCATCCCTACTCCTAGATGCTCGAGACGATTAGTGCCCCTGACATACCTATATCGACTTCCCGGAGAACCTCGTCTCAATAATACCTAGGTACGTACCTTCCACAGTACCAATCCCCGCTCCGACTTTGTTAGATCCCCTACGTCTGCCCGCTCGATCCAAAGACTTCTTCTCTTAGAGACTCGTAGGACCATAGCTCATCGAAAACCGTCCGTCCTAATACGCGAACGCGTATAGAGCAGTGACATGTTAATGTCTGCCCTGATCCAGTCGGTCTAATAGGTGGACCTGCCTGCCGAGCGTCAACAATGCCAAGGAAGCTGGGTGCCGGCCCCGGATCCACGGACCCGGGCCACGTTCTCGTGGCGACGTAGGGATCTTCTACCACTCCGTGGACGGGCACCATTCCGCACAAGATCACGTCGTCGCTTCGATGGATGAGGCTGGAATAGCGGCTCTTCGAGCCACAGCATCGGACCCAGGAAGCGCTTACATAGATTTACCTACGAAATGGGCATGCCGCAAGCCCTATGGGGGCTCCTCTCCTCATCTCAGTCGGGGGAGATGGTGCCTAGCTTGCATCTTCGGATGCGGGGTGAAGCGATCTTATCAACGAGTATGTACGATGTGTAGATCGTGGGACACCACATAGGCGAGTGACGTCAGGTAGGCATAGGCATTCGACGATGTAGGCGAAAGCCTCTGCCCTGGCAGTTTTTTAATCTGGCTACTGCATATGACGAGTCCCGGGGGTCTACCAAAGGATATGACGTGCTTTGAGGATGATCGCAGTCTCTGACTACTTATGAGATCCGAGTGAATGGCAGTTCTCGTCGTCGGGCAATACCCTGGGTCTCGCGTGACTTGCCGATCCTCTCCGTAGACCGACCATCTGACGGTTCAGGACATCATAAACTCCTCCTACCATGCTCGAGAAGGCCGAAACGCTGCATCCGACCGAGGAGGTGGCCTTGTACTTGGAGGATTCCCAGGTTGCCATCGACTCGGAAGCCAAAAAGAGGCTTGTGAGGACACTGGATGTAGGTTCCTCTCCGCATCTTACAGTGGTACAAGACTAATAGGAGAATAGTTGCACATCATCCCGTGAGCCATCACCGCGCCCCTTAGCGACGGCTTGCAAAATCTAATAATAACTTGAATACAGCATCGCGACACTCCTTTACCTATTAGGCTTCCTGGATAGAGTCAACATCGGCAACGCACGGTGAGTAGAGTCTTTGAGTGGCCCCGCGAGTGCGGCCTCTAGCCTGCGGCAACAGCCTCTACGACCTCGAGGAAGACCTCGGGTCGGTGGGCAACCAGTTGCAGATCCTGGTTTCGATACTCTTCGTGACGCACTTCACGCTCGAGCTGCCGTCGAACTGGGTCATAAAGAAGATCCGCCCGTCGCGATGGATCGCGTTCACTACCACGAGCTGGGGCATCATCGCCACGCCCTCCGGCATCACCCGGAACTTCGGGGGCATGCTCGCCTGCCGTCCCCTGCTGGGAGCCTTCGAGGGTGGCCTGTTCCTGGGGCTGGCCACGCACCTCACCTTCTTTTACACTAAGCGGGATATGGCGCTGCACATCGCGTACCTATCTCTTCGCCCGTTCTGCCATCGCCGGCGCGACTGGAGGATTGCTGGCATACGGGATCGGCTTCATGGGTGGCGAGTGCGCTTTTTGCTCTCTCCTCCTGGACCTATTTGCAGAGAAACCTTGGTGCTAAGGATGCTCTCAGGCATTTCTGGGCTTTGGGGTTGGCGACGGATTAGGATTATGATCATCGAGGGCATCCCCCCTCATATGCGAGCGCCATCGTGCAGGTCCTCACCATTCCCTGCTATTCATTGGGAGCAATAAGCTACCCGGTTATCGGCCGAGTCTCCGATCATCAGCACCGCCGGGGCATCTGGCTTGTGCTACTTGGTGCCGTTTCAGTGGCCGGATATGGAATGCTTCTGTCAAACGGCGGCAGCGCAGTTAGCTATGCCGGATGCTTCCTTGTGGCCGCGGGCGTGTTTGTGATTATTGGTCTTCCCCTGGCTTGGCTACCCTCGAACGTCCCCAGGTACGGGAAGCGCTCGGTGACAATCGCCATGCAAGCTATGATAGGCAACAGTGCCGGCATCACGGCCAGTTTCGTAGGTTTTCCTCAATGTATCACTGTGCAAATTGTGCGCAACTAACATAGTGCAATAGCTATACCCTTCCGCCGAGGGCCCCTGTTACGTCAAGGGTCACATCATCGCCACGTCCATGGCGGCCTTTGGTGTGCTCCCATTCGACTTCATGTGGCTCTTCTACGAGTGGTCGAACAAGAGAAGGACAGGAGAAAAGGAAGACGGTAAAATCCAAGACACGTCGGACTCTAAAGTCAAGAAATTAGGCAGCAAGAGCCCTCGATCTGTCTACGTGACCTAGAAGCATCTCGGCCAAGGCAATACGATTTCATATATACCATACCTAATCGATAAAAGTCCGCCCTGCCCTATTCATTTCCAGGACCCGAAGAGCCCCTTTCCCAGTGAAGCAGCACAATTGTGTTAATATCTATCGGGAGTCGACAAGTAGGAGATCGCATAGGGAGGCTCCGATCCTGTGACGGCAAGAACAGGCGGATCAGTACGGGGCGATTTAAATAAATATATCGCTTACGGTGTACGCCTCACATACCTCGGGCAGCTTTCTTGGCTGCCTGCTCCAAGCTGAGAGGGGGGGGGCAAGGGGGAGCACCCCGGATACCACGGGCTATAAATTGGTGTCTAGCCCACGTCCCCTATTTTTCTTACCCCCTTCTCACTTACGATTCTTGACAGCTCCCCCTTTTTTGCCGCTTCCTAGATCAACTCATTTCCTCTCCTTATACCATACCTATCCACTATGGCAGCAAATACGGTGTATGTCATCACTGGCGCCAATAGGGGCTTAGGTCTCGGCTTGACCAAGGCACTCCTGGGTCGCCCGTCGACAACCGTCATCGCCACGGTGCGCAACGGTGAAGCCGTCGCCACGCTTCAATCCGAAACCGACAGCATCACCGCCGCCAACAAGACTACCCTCTACATATTGAAGCTGGACTTCTCGTCGGCCGTCCCCCCCGAGAAGATCATCGAGACCTTCAACGCGGCCACCGGCGCCGGCGACGTCAGCCACGCCGACGTGCTCATCTGCAACGCGGCCTCCGTGTTTCCCATGGCCCCCAGCGCCGCCGTCAAAGCCGAGCACCTCCGCGCAGCCTTCGAGGCCAACACGATCGCGTCGCTGCTGGTGTTCCAGGCCTTCTGGCCGCTGCTCCAGAAGTCGCCCTCCCGAGCCCCCAAGGTCGTCATGGTGACCTCGTCTCTCGGCTGCATAACGAACATGGAGCGCGTGCCCGCCGGCGCCTACGGGCCCAGCAAGGCGGCGCTCAACTACCTCGCCAAGTCGCTGCACACGCAGCACGAGGCCGGCGGCCTGATAGCCGTCGCCTTGCATCCGGGCTGGGTGCAGACACGTGCCGGCCAGTCGGCGGCCAAGGATTGGGGATTTCCCGGCGAGCCCCCCGTCTCCGTCGATGACAGCGTCAAGGGCATGCTAGATGTCATCGACAAGGCCACGCGAGAGACCGCGTCGGGCAAGTTCGTCACGCAGACGGGCGATGTCATGCCGTGGTAGTGGTCTACCTCGGGGGGTGATTGAGCGCGTAACGGTGCGCGACGAAGGGGGCTTTCACCGGGAGACTATACTCGGCATCGGGTCGGACGTAGCATACGAGAAATACAGAATTGGCTTCGTTTCCCAGCGATTGTTTTCCATGCGTGCCACGTCGAGCGTGACGGACCCTGACAGCCCACCTCCTTTACGATCAGGAAACTTCACCGCCTCATTTGACCCCTGCCAAGCCTGAAACGTAGAATCCTGAGTTACGAAGTAATAGTCATTGCCACCTGTGTATTGCCTAGTAAGATGCTGCACTGCCAACAGCTAGGAAGCGATTCTGTTTTCTGCTCACACCGTGCCTCGGTTGGGCCTTTTGGACTGCCTCAGCTGGCCCATCCGACGGGGCTTTGCTTCACTTCCGGGACTCGAATGGCCAGCCTAGCACCGTGACAGAGCAGGGACATCGTTTAGACACCCGTATTGTGCCTGTCCTGCACAATGCCAGTCTCCTCGGGGGCGAGTCGGCGCGGACAGATGGTGATGCGGAGAGCAGCATACTAGCGCCCACGACGGGCGGATAAGACGAGCGATAAAAGGGGGTCGCGTATGCCAATACTGAATCCCGCCACCGGCCAAGAGAGAACAATAATGAGACGGTTACCCAATATCTCGGGGCCGTCTCTAGCCCCCGTCACCAACTAGTGGTGGTTCGTCGTGGCCAACAGGGAAGCGCAGTTCCGGTACCTGCAACAGCACAGGGAGCTCCGCGACGTGGTCCGCCTCGGCCCCGGCGCCGTATCGTTCGCGAGCCCCGACGCCGGCAAGGTCGTATACGGGCCGAACCGCAAGCTAGCCAAAGTACCTGCGGCGCGGTCCACAGATCTCGCCGGTAGAGCGTGTTCTACCCCGTCCAGACGCAGGTGTCCAAGGGCGAGGTCCACCGGTCACTGTTCGACGCTAGCTGCAGTAGCATCGTCTACGCCGAGTATGAAATACTAACGACATGTGCGAACCTCGAAATACAGCCTCTGGAGGCATTAGAGCATGTTCCGTTTGCCGTGGTTCTACGTGGTGCTAGACACATCATACGGGAAATATTGTTGTTCCAAGCAGATAAAGAATCCTGGCCTCTTCCGCCCCTTTTTGCCTTTTTGGATGACCGCCTCTGAGTAATTCCTGGAATAAAAAGTTCTCGTCATCCCCCTCCCCCCCGCGCCTCGTCCTGTCTTTTCCTATTTATCAATATAGCATACCGTGATATTATGTTTGTGCCTTCGCTATCCTTGCTGTCTTACACACCACGTACAAGCCTCGATAGCCCTCGCGCCCGACACAACTATAGAAGTATTAACAAAACACTCGAGGGTTGGCGGAAAATGACCACTTCCGACACTACTGCAAGTTGTACTGGGTCGAGAAATTCTACCATTGTACATGTGCACGCCTGTACCCGGAACTGCGGGGTGCGTTGAGTGCCTACCGACTGCTTCCGGTCTCACTACAACTACACACACGCGTCCACTAGTACCCCAAGGCAGGTGGGTGGGTTTAGCTCAGGCAGGCCAGTCTATCTACACACGGCGAGAGCCCTCGTCGAGGACCTCCCAAACATGGGTAACCAGCCCTACCCTGACAGAGGCATTTATCAGTTATAAAAAGCATCCTCTCTTCTCTTCTTCTTGTTCTTCGTCGTCGTAGGCATCACGCATCTCCCATCCCCAGGCGCTGCCTTTGCCTCGTCTTCCGTCTTCCCCTCCTCTTCAGCTAGACCCTGTCCAAGCCGCTACTCAGTGCCTCAACATACCCCCTACAACCAACCAGAATCCAACTCAGTCCTCCAGCCGAAAGAGAAAAAGAAAAATGATGCCAGGCCTGTTCTACATCCCGGATCGAGAGCCGAAATGAGAGGGTGGAATCAGGGTTGTCGAGAATCACCTTCCAAGGCTCTTCGGATAGGGCACGAACGCGGCAGAGCGTCGATCCAAGACCCGTGCGTCATCTGGATTGTGAAGGGGCGAAACGTGGTATACGACAACCTCTTGACCACGAACCACGGGGGCGGAGTCATGATGCTGCGCATTCACCTGCTGGGAAACCTTGACGATGGGAGGCCCAGCAGGTAGCGCAGCCGCGCAACGTCCAGGCAGGTGGTTTCCGCCCGGAACTAGAAATTATCCACAAGAAATTACCAGATTATCCCGATCTGAGCAGCATGCAGAACTTTCGCCAATGCCCCGACTACGACGTGGGACTCGATCGGGGCTAGTTCTGCAGCGTTTTTTTCGACGAGGGAGGACGAGCAGGTCGATATGCGATGGCTAGAAGAGAAAGACACCAAAAGAAAAGCAAAGGAGGAACAACAGTGGGAAACTGTGGAATAAAGGTCGCAAGCGAGTGTCGAGAAAGGTTATAAAAGAAAAAGGATATCGTTCCCAAGTTCGTCAAGGTTTCGTCATGGTTGAGGGGATTCATTCCTCTAGGCACACCGACTCGTTACCACACGCGGTTCGCGTGTGGTTTGAGCCCACGCTGGGTGTCGAATGGGGGGTGGCACGTGTCCAAGCCCGTACCCCAGCACCTTAGTATGCCTGGCCCGGAACCGGCTTCCTGCCGACAGGTCCCTGCGGAGGTCCTTGGTATGGCTGCTGGGAAGGGGCGCCACCGTTGGGATTCATCGGGCTAGGGCCCGGAGGCGTCATCCGCCGGCCCATCGTACTCGGGCTTTGGGGTCCTTGGCCGGGAGATTGGGGTCGAGGTCCGGGGCTCATTGGGCCTCTATATGGACTCATCGGGCGCCCGGTTGCGGGAGACTGGGGCCGCATGGTGGCTGGCGACTGCGGGCGTCCACCAGCAGTCATAGGACGGGGCGGGCCACCTTGGGGAGTCATCGGCCGTTGTCCAGGGGGATAGGGGCCCGGGGTTCGAGGCCCACGTTGGCCATTAGGGACGACGGGAGGACCAGGGCGAGAGCCGGGCGGGCCACCAGCCGGGCGGGGCTTCACTGGGCGAGTTGACAAGCACGTTCGCGGCACGACACCCTGTTGGGAGCGGTCGAGTCGGATACATAGCGCCTACGCAGCATTAGCAAGCAGTCAAAACGTAGGTAGAGAATGAAAGAGCAACACTTACCCAGCCGTCATCGTACTCGTGTAGAAGCCTAACTAGTTGGCCAGCTCGCAGTCCCATCTCGTCATCCATAGTGGGGTTGAAATCTAGCTGAGCGCGGTGGACGGTTGACGATGCAGGACCGCCGGCCGCTGCGATGGCCGCAGCGCTATTCGAGGGGCCAGGAGACTGGCCAGGGGACACCGAATTGACGCTGAACTCGGTGCCAGCCGGGCTTGGTGGTCCGGCAAGTACGGTGAGATCCAGGGGCGCGGGAGCATGCTTACGAGTGGAGGCCTGGCGGACGAGAGCGCCGCCGGCTGCGGCACCGGCAGCAAGTCCGGCACCAGCGCCTACAGCACCTGCAACCGCCGCAGTGGGGACGGGAGAAGACTTGGGCGGTACATCCGTGGTTTGAGCGACACCCACAACGTTCTCCGGGGCGTCAAAGGGATTTCTTGGCCGATCGGTGCTGGTAGGCGTGTAAGCAGACTCGGCATGGTTGCCAAACGGATTTTCGGGGTTGTTTGCCTGGCCAGTTGCAGGTCGTTCCCACGGCGAACGCGCCGTCGTAGGGGTGGTTGCACTAGCCGGACTTGTCGCGAGCGCGATCGCGGCACCCTTACTCGATCGTCGCTCAGAGTACACGGGCATGAATTCGGTAACAGGTCGCAGGCTAAGCTGCGGGGCGGTGGCGGTGGTTTGGACAGAAACGGGGCGAGCACCGAATTGGCCATTGACCTTCTCGTCGTCCTCGAGACGTTGTTTCTCGAGCTGCTTTCGGCGCTTGCTGAACAGGAAGAAGATGAGCAGACCAACCACGAGGATTCCTCCCAAAACACCAATGGCGATACCGGCTTTGGCGGCGCCGCTCGTGTCCACACCCGCAGCCGCTTCGGCGGTTGTCGAAGAACTAGGTCCGGTGGATGCGGTGGCCGCAGCATCGGCACCTACGGCATTGGTAGCTGCTGCAGCTTCGGTTGTCTCCAGGCCTGCGGTTCCCAGGGCGGCCACGCCGGGGGTGCTCTTGGCGAGGGCCAGTGTCGAGTGGTCCTCGGTATCGAAGGTGCCGGTGGGCACGATGGATTGGGGAAGTTCGGTCTTGGTGGCCTCTGCTTTTTTTGCTGTGGATGTCGTCTCCCCCACTTGGGCCAGCGATACCCGTCCGGTATCTTTTGGTTCTGTGGCGGTGGTCTGCGCTAGCCTTCCTCGAGTCGTCGTGGGGGCGACCGCGGTCTCGGGGTCCTCGTCAGTTCGGCCAACGGTCGAATAGCCGCCGATTTGACCCTCGAACGTGGGTGACATGGTCGTATAGACGGTTTTGAATATGGTCTCCGGAGCCGGAGCCCTACCTGCCAAGGTAGGCGTCTCCTTTAGGGGAGTGAGCTCGTTCACTACATCCTGGGCGCCGGTAATGAGATCATCCCGGCCACTGCCGCCCTGCCTTCGGTGGAGGTGCTTGTGGCTAGGCATGGTGGAAGCCCGGTCTGGTCGTATATCACAAGGAACGTGTAAAGATACCGCAATGACGATATTGCTTAGGTTCTTGTCGTCGCGAGGGTCTGTCGGTTGCGAGATAGGCAAAAGAATGTAATGCGCTCATGAGCGTAGTAGGCCACTGTTTTGCGACTCGGTATCGAGGGAGAGGCGAGGAGAACGAACAGGTGTCCTCACACGCTTGTTTACCGAGAAGGGTGAGTGATATCCAGCGGGCCTATTATCCGTTCTCGTCGCGGGCCGCGAGTGTAAGGAAGGTGGTGATCCTCGTAGAAGTTCGGGGAACGGGATGTGAAATGAATGGAACCGAGAAGGGATTCGGCGAGGAAAGCCCAATTCTCGTGGGGAGAGGGGAAGGGGAGAGAGAGACCGCGGGCGTAGTTGCGACGGAGGGCGGACGGTGAGGGAGGAGAGGGAGGAGAGAAGAAGGGAGAGGAGGAGGAGGAGGGTAGAAGGAATTAAGGTAGCTGGGGTAGGGTGAAGAGAGAGAGGGAGAGAGAGCGAGGTCAAACCTGTCTCCCGACCAGCCAATGACAGGCAGGGTGGTGCCCTACAAGCTCATCCGAACGCGACCTATACGTACCGGGATACATGTGATATTGTACCTACATTAGGTACCTCCTCCTCCTCATAGAGATGTAAGTAAGTACCTACCTACAATTACATCCTACCTCACCTACACATACATATCTCTACCTCCCATGGTAGGTACATACCATGACGGCAACAGCCTCCGAGGAATGGCTGAGGGATGGATATAGAGGCAGGTTGCATTAGGCCTTAGGTACTGCCAACGGCGAGGTGGATGTACCCTGGATAGCCCGCCCCGGCGAGCTTACTACCTCCTCTACGTAGGTTACTAGATACCCTGCTCACCAACGTGCTTCTATGCTGGGGTCTGGCTAATCCCTCCCGTAAAACCTCATTGGAAGAGCGAATCCTTCCCGGCTCGCCCTCGGGGGCTCTGCATAAACGCAAATTCCGCCGTTCAGGTGTTCCCTGCCCTCAGGAGGGGGGCAACCTTGCACCACGGCGATCTCAGCATTCGGCCCTCAGAAGCGGAAGCACGCATAAAGGCGAATGATTTCCAATTTGCAGCTTTCCCTGGCGTACTTTGTTCGTTTCCTGTCACGCGCACTCATCCACAGCCAGGCCTCACCCATAGACAGCTGGTGCCTTAGGTACCTACTACCCAAAAGCTTAGCTTGGGCGGGCAAGTTTACTACGGAGCTGATCCCTCAGGTACCAGGAGGTAGATCTAGGAGGTAGAGATGGCCATGCACGCTAATGACCGGCCTAAAATATGTGCAAGTATGTTAGTCGGGCATGTTTATAGAACCCGTGCCGCTCGAGAACAGTCAACACGGTTCCCCCCCCCCTTTCGAGCGCAACACGGGTCGAACGGATGTCGAATGATACCACCAACCATCACCATCCCGTCAGCAGCTATTGTTAGCACTGTCTTTTCTCCCTTTCGCTCTCATGTCATTGTCTGCCCACCGAATAGAAGCCAGCTGATCTACAGAGGCATATCCGCAAAAAGAGCACTCCGCGTCCCTATCTGCCTGGCTTGGGTTGCAGCCGGCCCTCTACCAGGCTGGCTGAGTACCTATCATCTCGCGCCGCAGATGCCCCTCTCTCCCCTTCATAAATTCCTTCTGCGAGCGTACGTCGATCATTTCCATCGGCCTCACTTTCACATCTTGGCCGTCTGTACCAACTATGCAAACTACGTAGCTACGTGTTGCTGGGGATGGCGCTGGACCAACACGGGTAACTCATAGGTACTCATAGATGTGGTCGCACCGGCCCAAGCTTTTCTTTTCGTCCGCTCCCCCCGCGCTAGACGGATTTCGGACTAGCCAGGCACGCGGGAGAGGCCACTGTCAGGAACGGCGCGGTCCTCATTGGCCAAAGCTGGCAGGGATCCAAATTTACGCGAGATTTGGACCCGGGGCAGGAGCGCCAGAGAGAGAGAGAGAGAGAGAGAGAGAGGAGGAAAGAGAGAATGAGAGAGGTAGGTATTATCGCATTCTACACGTACGAGTACATTCTTCCCGCCATTCTCGTCTTTTTTCCTTTCTCTTCTCTTCCATTGGCCGGCTCTAGGTACGGGCGAAGTTGCGAGCGACAGGCAAAAGGACCCAAAACAAACCAATGCACACGCTCCAACGCGCGCGCGCGCAACCTCCTTGCTACCTTGACTCACCCCCATCCTTAACTACGGTGGGTGGCATTCGACACGACCAACGGCGTAATTCATCGACGTCTAGACAGGACGAAGTCGCCGGACGCGCTGATCTATTTGCAGCCTTTAGGCACGACCACACGAGCTAAGCGGAGCCTCGAGATCGTATTAAATGCCATGACATCCGCTCCCCGTCTTGGCCCACCCATCGACGAATGGGATGGGAAATGGCAGAGACAGTATGGCGACAACTACATAATATCGAAGGACCGCATGCAGGTCCTCGCCACTCCTCGCAGCACGCTTGGCGGTAGCCACGTTTCTTGGAAGCGAGCGAGCTTCGTCGAGGGCCGATGGAGGGGGTGAGTTGCCGCGGCGTCGCTCTCTGGGTGCTCCGACTTCCCACCGCAGGCGCAGCGCATGCCGCGTGCAGCGATTCCCTCCTATTCGATTAGGATTCTCGCATCCTCTCCCTCCCTCCCTCTCTCTCAGAGATCTCTCTCTCCTTTTCTTATCACGAAGGATTCGCATGGTCGCGCCCACAGATATGAGTATGACCTACGCCTACTCTCTGCCCGTCAGCGGTGGAAAGTCACGACGACGTGACGGCGGCTCGAGTTGAGAAATGACCAGAAATTAGCAGGGTCACCTACTAAGCTAAGTACATCGATCGCACCTTGGTGACATTCCTGGGTAGGTAGGTAATCTATTGGGTGGCATAGAGAGGAGAGGTATGTATGTACCTAATCCGACGTGCTTGATGTCTCTGTGTATATACCTCTCCTATGGGCAGCCGCCCGCCCTCACGTATACATGCACTATCTATGTGGGCGAGCGCCACCGCCTGTTCGCAGGTCCGCTCCCCCCCCCCCCCCCCGTTCCAGTTCCCACCGGCATCTCGATAACCCAAATCCTCACCGATCCTATCCATCTTCCTCCTCTCCCCATCCCCATTCCGATAACCCGCAATGTCGATCTCACTTATGGGTTTGAATCGCCCCTCTCTGCCTGCCGGGTTGCTTCAGAAAATTCCCTATCGTACAATCCCGCACCGTGGAGCGGCCGTGGCTACGGGACGCGGAGAGGGAGGAGGTGGACATGACGACATAGCACCAACCGTCCATTTCCTCCCCTTCCTCGCCTCATTTCGCGTATGTACGTTGTGAACTCGTACTTTTGTGTCGTCGCGAGGGATCGTACCCGAGCGGGATCGGTCGGCTGGGAGTGATGGGTTTTTTACCTGCCTATTTGAACACGACTATCTTTCTTCCTGCGCTCCCACGCCGTTGGGTCGGTTGACTCCGCTAGCAGCTCCTGCGATCCTTCTAAGAACCCCTCTTGCCCGTGTTGCCCTGGTCTCTCCAGAACTCGGTATTAAATCCATCGACAGGTTAGCACGAGCTAAGGAAGACGGACCGGGGGGGGGGACGGCGCGCACTACCCATTTCGTCTGCTCCTTTGCTCTTCTTTTTTCCACGCGTGTTCTACGGACGATGCCATCCCAGCCCTCCACGAGAAAGGGGACCCAAGGCCTTCTCCGTCGCCTCTAATCGTAGGCACCTAACCGGCCACGTTATGTGCGATACGACACAATACAACAATACAATACGACGCGCGCCCAGCTGGCCCGCCTTGCCCTTGTACCTACTTTATTCCCTATTGTTGTTAAATTGTTACTGCCTTGTGAAACAGCGCTACTCTAACTAACCTGGCTGCTTCATATGGCTGCTCTGTCCCGCCGGTCCGCTCTGTTTTTTTTTTCCCTCATTCTTCCCATCATTTCCGTGCGAAACCTAGCCTTATCACACTACCGCACCGCCACATCGTCTCAACAGCTTCCCCCCCTGCCCCAAGCTCTTCCCCTAGTCTTCCTTTTTCAGCTAACCGGTCGATCACCATTTCATTCCAACCGAGGCATTTCCTGGTTGTCGCGTCTGTGTGTTGTTCTGTGTGGAGGATCGACCTCGTCACCCCGGGGCACATCACCGACAAAGCAGCGGGCGGCAAAATCGGTGGGAATTGAATTGGCGGTGCGCTCGTGCTGCTTGTTCCTCTCTGCAAATGGCAACGCGCAGGCTTGTGTGGAAGAGGGCTCCACATGCACCAGCTGCTAGCGGGCGCCACATGGCGACGCCGCGCCTTTTTTTCTACGCACATACGCGCCCATATGTATGTGCGTCCGGTTTCTGAGAATGCGCTCTGGCGACAGGAGATGTGCCGGCGCGCCGAGCGCGATGTTGACAGGTGGACGCCTCCAATATTACGGCAGGTATTTAGTGCGCAAGGCTGAAATGAGCCGGGAAGCGCAAATCGATGACACGAGACCCGTCTGAAGTGACATACGAGCGCGGCCTCCTGAGTAGTATTGCCCTCTAGCCTAAACGCGGCCGGACCGCCTCCCGTTTTTCTTTTGCTACGTAGCGCACGCGCGAAATGACGAAATGACAGAAGAGCTGAAAAGCGACGGGATGTGCAAGGTGTACCCCCCCTCCTTGCGACGGGGTGTAGGGTGAGTGCAGAAACGCGCTCTGTTTGCAAACATCCCGGAAACTTGGTCGGAGAAATGAGCGATGTTTCATGCGCGCCCGCACACCACTACACCCCCCCCCCCCTACCCCCTTTGTTTTTCCCGGGACAAACAAGGTTTTCCGCCTGGCGACGGAGGCATTTCTATAGCACACGACCTCGAGAGCCGGCGAGTGAGGCCAACAGGGAGGGTTGCGGATCGCCTCCGCATCTGCCTGTAAACGTACATAATCTTGGTCGCGGTAGGCTATAGCTGCGAAGTGAGCAAGTCATCCGGCCGTTTTTTGTTTCGTCGCGTCACTATGCTGTCGGCGGTGAGAGGCCTGGTTTCGTGCGCATTTTGGCCTTGGGGGAGGGAGGTGGGACGGCCTCCCGTATGGGCTGCGCGCGCGCGCGGGTGTACGTGGTCCTGTGACGATGCTTAGATCCGAGGCGCGCGGGTTTCCTGCTGCGCGGTGCATCGGAGCTTGCGGGCGTGGCCTGATCGCCCGCGCCCGCCGCGCAGCGGAGAGTAGCCGCGCGGAGGTAGATGTGGTTGGCCTCGCGGGGGGCCAGCGAGGAGGTTGGTTAGAGGGCCAGGAATAGCGCGAGTATAGATAGGATATGGGTGCTGGTACGTAGGTATGTGTCCAAGGCACGGTATAGCCGGGGCGTGCTACGCACTTCCATCACACCCCCCCTCTCTCGCTGAGAGACACGTAGAGAAAGAAGACGCCGAGGGGAAAGCGCAGATAGATAGATAGATGCACCGGGCCAGACGAGGCGTTAGATCTACACAGGCAAGGTGACGCGCGCAGCACCAGAACTCCGTATATTTGCCCTGCGCCAGCCAACTACCAGCTGGCTGGCTGCCGATCTACCTACCTCCCGCCCGAACTATCTACAAGCCCGCGCCCGTACGTGGGCTTGGAGGAATAGACGCTATGTACCTCCGCGGAAAGCAACATTACATACATAGAAGAACCCCGTCTCCCCACGCGCCCTTCGTAGCGGGCGCAGTACATCCTGCCGACAAGGGGACGGTGAAAGCGTCTACGGTGGGATGGTTGGCGCTGAGCGCGAGTCGTGCTGGCGCGCGGCAGCACCGGGCATTGGCGCCGCGATCGCTTGCCGGCGCTCTGGGCCGCTGGCGGCGGTGTGCGCTATCCGCCGTGCCGGTCGTTGGCGTGCCTATCCTATCCCGACGGCACGCGCTCTGGGTTGCTGCCGCTAGCGTCTGCCGTGCCTCGCGCCGTCCCGGTAGGGGGGGCCACGGTTCGGAGACGGCGGCGTCGGGGGGGGGGGCGCTACGAGGGCCCGCCGCTGGGCCGGGGCCAGTGGCCGCCGTTCTGGGGGCCGGGCTGGCCGTGCTGCATCTGGCTCTGGAGCGCGGCGAAGAAGGCCGGGTTGTAGAACGTGCCGGCTCCGGGCGCGTTCAGCGGCTGCGGCTGCGGCTGGGCCGCCGTAAACTGCGGCGGCGGCGGCGGGAAGAACCCTTGCGGCACATTAGCCGCCCACGGGAACGAGAACGGTGGGTGCGGCAGCGGCGGGTGGCCGCCGTTCACCGGCGACGGGGGCGCCATGCCCTGGAACTGCGGCGGCAGCGGCGGGAACACCGCGTTGGCGACCGCTAGCGGCATCGGGGGGTAGCCGTGCTGAGGCGGAGGCGCCGCCGGCGCCTGTGGCGGGTACTCCTGCCCTCGCGACGGCCGAGGCGGCAGGGAGTGGCCGCTTCGCGGGCCTCCGCGGTTGCCGCGGGCCCCGCGGTCGAAGCCGTGGTTCCGCGGTCCTCGGCTCCGGCCCGCGCGACGCGAGCCGCCGTTGCCGGGTTCCGGAGGGGCCTGCGGGCCCTGCCCGAAGCCCGGCGGCCGCGTCAGCTTCCGGTAGGGGCCGTCCAGGTCTTCGTCGTCGTCGTCGTCGTCGTACTTCAGGCTGCCGCCGGCCGCGGACGAGGACGGGGTTTCGCGCTGGCCTGCTCTCGCGCCTGCGCCTCCGCCTCCGCCTCCGGCGCCGCCGGTCTTCCCGCCGCGCCCTCCTTTCTTCTTGGCCTTGAGCTGCCGCCTGTGCTCGGCCTCCTTCTCGTCGTCGGAGAACTCCATCTCGTCGTCGCCGACTTCCTCGTCGTGCCAGTTGCTGGCGTCGGTGCCCTTGTCGCCGCGCAGCGCTTGCGTGAAGACGTAGGACGCGTGCGCGGGCGGGTAGAACACCTTGGCCCCGAGCTCGAGGCCGAACGCGCGGATCTCGTCGTCGCTGGCGAACCGCGCCGTGTAGCGCGGCTGCCGCACGTTGCCGATCAGGTCGGCCAGCGCCGCGACCACGGTCCGGTCCGCCGTGCAGAGCACCGAGCCGCTGTCGAGCACCGAGTACTCCCCCGTGGTGTGCGCCTTGATGACCACGGTGCTCTCGACGATGTGCTCGACCACGCCGAGCTCCGTGATCTCCGCGTCGGGCGCGAGCGTCACGTCGGGCTTGGGGATCACCTCCTCGGGGATCTCGTTCTTGGTCCGGACCTGCGCGCCGGAGCCGGAGCCCCGCGCCTTGCCGTCGCCCTCGTCGTCCGAGCCGCCCTCCATCTCCATGAGGATGCGGGCAGTCTCCTCGGGGCCGAGAAGCTTATAATTCCTCGCGTCTTCCGACGAGTCGTCGTCGTCCGAGTCGTCGGAGCTGCTCGAGTCAGACGACGACACGTACGGCGAGGAGTCTTCCTCCCACCCGGCCTCGCTCTTCTGGTCGTCTTCCGGCACCTGGCCCGCCGGGGCGCCGTTGGCCTGCCCGCTCGGCTCGCTGCCATTCGGTTGCGCGGGTGCGGCGCTGGGAGGCGGAGGCGACGGTTCTAGGCCGCCGAGAAGAGCCTCCAGGGCCGAAGTAAGGGAAGGGGGGCTCGGAGGCGCATCGGGAATAGCAGTGTCGCCGTCCTCCTGGGCGGCTGGTTCTGTCTCTTTTTGGGTAGTAGGCTGGGTCACTGGTTGGGGCTGGGTGGCCTCTGGCTGTGCTGGCTGTGCTGGCTCTGATGGCCCTGATGACTCTGACGACTCCGACGGCTGTGAGGGTTGTGCGGGTTGTGAGGGTTGTACCGGCTGCGGTGGCTGCGGTGGTTGCGATGCCTGTAATGAGAAGGTCAAGCCGGGTATCTCAAAATGCCCGGACATATTGGTGAAGGTGAGTAGGTATTACTAGAGTGAGGCTGTTTTCCATTAGCTACTGTATGACTAGATGGCTAGCAGTAGGGCACCTACGATAACACAATGCGCCCATCTAGCAGAGTGATGTTCGCGAGTCTGGCCGGGGAGTTGCGGCGTGCCTCGGCGTCTCGGCGCGTACGAGATGGACGAGGGAGGGGAGACAATTGCTGATATCAGATACTGGTGGAGTAATAGAATTGGACGTTGAAACCTAGGGGTTTACGGCGCATTCTCCAGACACCGATTGGCGATATACTACTCGAGATCGATTTTTTCTCTCTAACAGGTCACTCTGGAGGTGGATGCTTTTCGCAAGGTCAAGTTGAAGCTCTCGCAGATGGATGTAATTCTACAAAGGGTCTGAAAAATAAAGTGGAGCTGTAAAAAAATCACGGTGTGCAAGTAAGCCAGTATATGTAGTACTTAGGTACCTATCTACCTACCTGCGTGCTACCTGTTAGGATACCTTACATAATCCAGCCCCTGTATGTATGTTCTATGTGCATATACCTGTTATTTGGGTGTCCATTCAACTAAGGCATAGGCTATGAATTGGCCTACGTCATCTCCGATTGGTCCTTGCCGTCCTTCAACCTTTGGGGACAACGTAGGCATTGTTGTCTCTTGGCTTGCTTACCTCATGCTGTCGCCTTTCACCTACAGCTCTCCCTCCTCTCCCAGCTCCCACAGCTCTGACAGATTCGACTGTCTTCCGCCTGACCTGCACATGATAGTGTCCCCAACACACAGCACAGAACTGCAAGGTTGGGTCTGTTCGAGATGCCTCCCACAGCTGCTGAGCAGCGGCCAGAATTCGTTCATCCAGATGCGCGGCATGCGAAGAAGAGGTGCGAGCTGAGACAGGACCAAAAGAGGTGGAAGCTGTTCGGGATGAGCTCGGCTGCTAACCACCAAGCGTAGGCGCCCATCCGCATTCCTGATCGAGCCTATCAAGGTATTCTATATCTTCTTAGTCGCAAATGCCATCTCGGCCACCTTCGCACCTATCCAGGACTGCGACGAGACTTTCAACTACTGGGAGCCCACCCACTACCTCTCCCACGGCTATGGCCTGCAAACCTGGGAATATTCGCCAGACTACGGCATACGAAGCTGGTCCTACGTTGGGCTGCATGCTATAGTTGCCAATCTTCGAAGACTGCTGCCTCGACCCACCAAGGCAAGTATTTATCTCGCTACTGCACCTGGTAGAATCTAGCTCGCAGCATTGGGGCTCACGGTGGCTGCAGGTTGCCGAGTTCTACTTCCTCCGATATGCGCTGGCCTTTGTATGTTCCTTGTGCCAAGTGCTCTTGTACCGCTCCGCAAGCATCAACCTGGATAGCCGGATCGGACTCTTCTTCACCATGGCCACGGTCATGTCGCCGGGGAATTTCCATGCTAGCACTGCCTACCTCCCGTCGAGCTTCGCTATGTACGCCTCCCTTCTTGGCGCTGCCGCGTTCATCAACTGGAGGGCCGAACTGAGGACCTTCTGGGGCATCTGGTGGTTCGCCGTAGGGGGCATCCTGGGCTGGCCCTTCGCCGCGGCGTTGTGTGCTCCATTCCTGCTTGAGGAGGTGCTGAGCGGCCGTCACCGTTTGTCCGAAGCCGCCATCGGCATCGTCCGGGGCGGCGTCGCTGCACTGCTGCTGCTTGTAGGTCGCTCCGCCTGCCTTGATTTCCATGTTCGCCTCTCACCACACCTAGAGCGCCGATGCGGCCATAAATACCTTCTTTTACCGCAAGTTCGAGGTTGTCCCGTGGAATATCGTCAAGTATAACATCTTCAGCTCGACCGGGGGTCCCAACCTATACGGTACCGAGCCGTGGACGTTCTATTTCCGCAACCTCGCCATCAACTTCAATATCTGGTTTTTCCTCGCCTTACTCTCCCTGCCGCTATTTCTCCTTCAAAAGGCGGTTTCCACGAAGCAGCACGATATCCGGTCCGTGATGCGCACCGTCGTGTTCCTCACCCCGTTCTACATGTGGCTTGCCATCTTTTCCGTCCAGCCTCACAAGGAAGAGCGGTTCATGTACCCTATGTACCCATTCATCGCGCTGAATGCGGCCTTGGGGCTACACGTAATTCTAGCTGCCCTCGGAACTTCGGACCCGAGGACGCTCATAGGGAAGATCCCGGCGCGCCTCAAGCTTTTTGCCGTATTGGGCGTGATGTTGCTGTCTCTGGATCTGGGCGTCGCTCGCATCATCGGGTTGTATACTGCTTACTCAGCCCCTCTCAAGCTATACCAACCCCTCGGGGCTGGTGAGGCTGGTGAGGCTGGCCTCGGTGGCCGCGGCGATCACGTCTGTTTTGGCAAGGAATGGTATCGCTTTCCCAACTCGTATTTCCTACCTCGCGATATGCGCGCCAAATTCATTCGGTCCGAGTTTCGAGGCCTACTTCCCGGAGAGTTCGCAGAGGCGCGGACCGGCTTCGGCTTCTGGAGCGGCACCTGGCTGCCGCCAAGAGGCATGAATGACCGTAATCAGGAAGACATGGGAAAGTACGTTGATATCAGACAATGCTCGTTCTTGGTCGACACACAGTACCCGGAACACCAGGTCCCTCTACCTCCGAACGAGCCTGATTATATTTCTGACGGGGAGAACTGGGATACTGTCAAGTGCGAGCCGTTCCTTGACGCGGCAAACACGCACCTACTCGCCCGAGTTCTCTGGATCCCGGACTGGGAGATCGTGCCGGAAAAGTACAGGAGAAAATGGGGACGGCACTGCTTGCTGCAGAGAAAATTATAGGCCGCTCTCAACCTCACGGCGGGAACCACGTGTCGGCCTGGCCCAGTAATTAATATAAGATACTATGACCCCCATTCATGCCGTTTTTCCCGTTCCCGCTATGGAGCCGAATTTTGGGTCGACTTTGAGTAGGTCGAGGTAAGATAATTTAGGCACGGGGATGCTTTACAGGTGCCGTCGAAATCAAGTGGGGCGTCCGGATAGGGTGGATGATCATGGAGATCGGGTGAGGATCGACGGCGGTCAGCGACAGCCTTGTTTATCGAGATCTACGGCGCCCCTGCGCTTATTTCCTTGCCTTTTCTTTTCGTTTTACCTAACCTATTTCCCTGGTTGGAGTAAACCGGGATTCTTTGCTAAACGGAGCCCCGTGATTCATCGTCAGCTGAGTTCTCTGAATTCAAACAAGTTAGGAGGAAGCCTTGGTTTATTTTAAAGGGGAAAAGCCGGATTAGGCAGGTATCTCTGATGAGGGAACGAATCGCAGATCTGAGCCAAGGCGAATGACAATATTTAGCATCACTGGTATCAGACCCCTGCCAGGTCGTGGCGCGGCGGCGGCAAGAAAGAAAGCGAAGTGACTTGGCATCAAGGGAGAAGGAGGTGAGGAGGAAGGGGTTTGGCTGTGGGGGCGAGATCTGCCGCGCGGTAGAGTTGCTATGAGGGCTTCGCGCAGACTAGTTGTTCGGCTCCAGAAAACGACCACACCATCAACAGACGCGCTACGACCCTAGAGGGATGAGCCACGACGTGGTTAGCTATAAGTTGGCTAACAGAAGTGGTCGATTGTGCCGTTAGACGCGTCAAACACCCGACAAGGGCTCCGCCAACTGCCTTTCCACGCCTACTTATTATAGCAGCCGTGTCCCGAGCCAGCAGCGTCGAGGAGCCCTTTTGCTCGCTCCTTTGGACGGGACGGATGCGAGGCGTGTCTGGCGTTCCTTGGCACGAGCAATCCGCCAAGTCAAGGATGTACTCTACAGCGTTTCAACTACGGCAGACACCACACATGTTGGTAGCTGCCTGCAGTCTACAGGTAGAAGAGAGATGCAAGGAGCTGACACCGTCTTACGCCCCCTTGCCAGCTTGTGGCGTTCCGATTCCTGCACATAGCGACACATATATCAGGGCTTCCGCCGCCACCATGGCCCTCCTAGAGGTCGATATCCTCCTCCCCAAAAGTGCAGTTAGCCACCCTTCGATAACCTCCATTCAACCTCCCTTCCCCGCCCAAATCCGCCGCCATGAGGAGCCTTCTCCTAACCCTGTATGCTGCCGGCCTGGTCGCCGGCCTCCCTCTCGGAGCGCGGGACGCTTCGCGAGTCGACGCACGGGCATTCCCGGTCCTCAAGCTGCCGAACGTGCCGGAGCCGGACCCTAAATTCGATGCGAGGGCGTTTCCGATTCTCAAGCTGCCGGAGGCGGCGCCGGAGATTGCTCCGACGATCGAAGATCGGGCGTTCCCCGTCCTCAGCCTGGCCGACGTCGCCGAGCTCGACCTGTCTAAGAGCAGCGACCTCCAGCGGCGCCGCTGATCTGCGACGACGCGGCGGGGGGGGCGCGATCGACGCGGCGGGACCGGTGGATCCTGTGGAAGGCGAACGGGAACTCGCTAGGGGGGCGCGACGACGTGCCAGGGGGGGGGGGCCGCGGCGCGGACGATCCTGGACGACGAGGGCGACGCGGAACGACGGCATCGTCTCGGCCCCGGCCCTGTACCAGATCCCCGACGGCGGCGGCGGCTTCGTGCTCTTCTACGGCTCCCACTGCTGCTCCAGCGACGACTGCGACGCCGAGTACGCCTTCTCGCCGACCATCGACGGGCCGTACGCGGACAACCGCGGCATTTTTGGTCCGGGTGGCCTCGACATCGACCCGAGCGGCCGCTCCGCGCCAAACCGGGGCGCTGGCAAGCGCCAGCTGTACAGCGCTGTGCTGACGATTAATGGTCGGCTGATCGAGTTTTGAGCGGAGTGGTGCTGTCCACGCATGAATACAGAGGCTAGCGCTAGCATAGGAATAGGGGGGGGGGGGGATTGGTGTTCTGCGGCTGGGAAGGGACGGGGGGATATGCAATGTTACGAAGGCACGCATAGAATGTGTTGATGACGGCTGTCTTTGCTAGAGAGCGCGGATCTGTCCGCTCGGGAATTGGACATGTAAACTCTGGCGATATCTTTACCCTATAGATATAGGCTTGTTGTGTCCTATTTGTATACCTATATACAGGGGGACTGCCGTTCACTACTCTGTACATACATACTACATATCTACGTGTACACACACCCCATCGTTGCGCTATTCGAATCACCAAGCGTCGACCACGAAATCCCTCCCCGGGGCTCCTTAGCTCTACCATAACAACCCCCCCCCCCTTACCTAGCGCGAGCGGGCGGCCATGTTCGCGCGCACGTGCGCGTCCCGAGGGGCGCTGCGGCGAGCCGGCCGCGTCGGCGAATCGCGCGGCGCGCCGTCGCCGATTGGTGGGAAGCTGGAGGGTGTGACACTGTGTTCCCGGACGCTGGGGAGGGCGACGGGGCGCCGCGTCGGGGTTCGTGGCACGTCGGGCGTCTGGGGTTGACGAACTGCCTACGTAGGTAGGTATCTGTTCGGAAGGGGTCGATCGTTTCGGTTGCGGCGTCGCGCGGCCTCCGGTGGGGGTGTGGCACTCTACTACACCTGGGCGCGTCTACGTGGGTACTTGCCCGGCTTGACTCCTACGTCCTTTACGAGTCACGGTGATGAGGCGTGGCGCTGGCTCGTAAATGTCACGGAGATTGAAGTAGGGGTCCTGTCTATATCGCATTCACGCCACAGAAGGGACCGCGAGATACTAGCTACTGCGTGGGTGGTGGTGAGGGATTAGAAATCTATGTCTTCTGAGGGTGCTACTAATACCTTCAGCGTGCCATCAAACATGGCCAAGCATGAGCGGCGAAAGGCAATTGAGAAATGCCCATACGTAAGCGGAAGCACAGGATGGGATGGGCTCGAGTTGGCCTCGACATCAAATACTTCCTCTGACGCCGGATGCTATCTCCCCCTCCCCTCTTCTCCATCATCTCCCCGACATATAATATCGGCCGGTCGAATGTTAATAATGGAGCTGGCGGTTCACCACGTTGATCAGCGGCTGCCCCGTCGCCAGCTTCTCGAGGTTGATCTCGAGCACGTCGAGGAGGCGGTTCCAGAGGAAGTCCGTCTTCCAGCTGACGTGCGGCGTGATGAGCAGGTTCGGAGCGCGCCACAGCGGGTGGTCGGACGGCAGGGGCTCCGGGTCGGTCACGTCGAGCGCGGCGCCGCGGATCTTGCCGGACTCGAGCGCCTCGATGAGCGCGTCCTGGTCGATGTGCCCGCCGCGCGCGACGTTGGCGACGAACGCCTTCTTGCCTTTCCCGAGGATCTCGAACTGCGCCCGCGACAGGATCCCCCGCGTCTCCGGCGTCAGCGGCAGGCTGAGCACCAGCAGGTCGAGGTCCTGGGCCAGGAACTCGTCGACCGCCGCCTGCGTCGTTCCGTGGAACCATCGCGTCGGGATCAGGCCCTCTCGGTCGCCCGTCCCCGCGACGCAGTAGCTGTCATCCACACGCGACTCCGGCGTCGCCCGCTCCCCCCGCGTATACGCATACACCTCCATGCCGAGGGTGCGGGCGATGCTCGCGCAGGCACGCCCGATCGCGCCGTAGCCTAGAATACCGCTACAGTGGGGGTATACCGGGATGTTAGCCATGTTCAAGAGGAAAGTAAGTGGGCGGCGACCACCGGCGGAAAGATAGGTAATTAAGAGGTGGGTGATTACTTACACCCGAAGACCTGTCGAGTCTTCAATGTGCGTGGCAAAGGGCGACTCCCAGTAGCCGGTCTTCATGTGCGCAGCGTACCGTTGGAAGTGGTGTTGGTGGGAGAGCCATGCGCCTATGACCCATTCGGCAATCTGTGGGCTGTCGTTTTTTCAAGCCGAGGAAAAGACCAGCAACACGTTTGTCAGCCATGATGTTACGCGATTTTCGCTGAAGAGCAGTCCTCTGGGAGTGGCAACCTACGCGTGGATACCGTTCGAGGTGCAGAAGATGGTGTTCTCGTCTAGGTACTTGGGATGGTTCGTCCACCGGTCGGTGCCGGCGGAGCTGACCTGGATGAGGCGGACCTTGGCTACCAGGTCTTCCGGGGGCGGCACGAAGGTGGTGAGGATGGTGACGCCGTCCCAGACCTCGGCGGGGACCTCTCTCGCGGTGAGGATGGTGCCGTCCGCTTTCAACGAGTTCACCCATCTCACTCGCAAGCCCTCGAACCGGTTCGTGACTCGTTTTATCCACTCCGTCTGCTCGGCAACAGGGGTGAAGACGAGGAGGACGTCGTTGGCCAGCGGCCCGACCTCGCCTCCGCTCTCGTCGGCCTTGGACATCGTCTCTGCTGGGGGTTGGGGAGGCGTGCCGGTGGGTTGTTGGGGGGTCGGCGAGTCTGAGTTCTGGCAGAACGGTAGGTGATGAGGGCAGAAATATGGCGATGGTGTGTCTCTGGTGACGGCTGGTAGTAGGTACGGCTACGTCGCTAAGCTGGTTACTTCTTTCCTAGATGTGCACTCTTCTTCTGTTGTTCCTTCTCTTCTGATCGTCGTCCGGCTGTCGGGTGGGCGTGCCTTCCCTCGATATCTGGACTACGGGCCTCGGCCTTTTTTATAGCTGCTCGATGCAAAGTTGGCGCGTGAATCACTCCGTACCCATTATTCAATCCCGATTATTCACCCTGCTTCCGGTCCCGACAATGGAGAGGGGGGAGGACGTGTCCGGGATGCGTCGAGGATGCGTCGAGGGTGCCCGCGTGGGCCAAGTCGCACAATTCCCGATGCTACCCTATCCCGGATGCAAATACTTGTAGCTGCGTCTCCCCTTTTCTCGCCAGGCATACAATACCGCAGGCAGAGCTGGATAACCTCGTTCTCCTAGTTGATGATAAGCTGTGCGCTGTGCAGTCGAGCCCCGCCAACGAGCGCGGCGGGAACCCACGCCGTCATGAAACCCCGGCATGGCGCAATGATAGGAGCCAGCTCCCCCCCCCAGTACCATCCCTAGGCCGCTATTTTGGTCCTGCCCACCCGATAATCGGCTCCGATTGCGTGGCTGGACCCGGTTTGCAGTTTGTCAGCATCGTCGACTGCGCAAACGACAGTGTCCATTCAACAAACTAAGCAAGATTATCTGTCAAAGCTAGATACGGGTGCGAGAATAGAGACGCAACGACGCGACGACATCCCGCCGGCACTGCATCGGCGCCGAATCATGCGGGCAAATTCTCATAGGCCTTCCATATATGCCGCGAAATAGCCCCGTATAACTAGGCACTCCAAGCGCCTACATCAACCCCGGTACCGCCTATCAGTCCGAGACGCCAGAGACTGCTCGCATATGCAGCGGCAAAAGGCTCGTTGCCGCTAGCTACCACCGGTCATCTGAGTGATGCCGTCCACTGCCGTCTCTACTACTTGGAAGCCGGCTGCATTGCCCGCACCTCTGGCCGCACGCTCGAACGCCTCATCGCTCCTGTTGACAGCCCATAGTTAGCAGACTGCCGATGGCATCCCATTCTGCACCAACGAGCAGTAGACGTACCTGTCGCATATAACCTCTATGTCTTCGTCGCTCAGGATTCTGTCTCCTCCCGAGTGCAGATACACCTCGCCATCCTTCAACAGGATCGACTGCAAGATCTCCTTGTCCAGCACCTCGTTGGCGTCGATTTTCTGACCCATAGTCTTGAAACCACCCTTTTTGATGACAAGTTTCTCCAGCCTGCGCTTCGCGTCCGCGCTCAGCAGCAGCTCCTCTTCGACCGTGCCTTTGGTAGCCAGTCGGTAGATGATCACCGGACGTGTCTGGCCGATTCGATGACATCGATCTTGCGCTTGAAGGTCTTGTTGCGGGTTCCAATCGCTAGTTCCACGCGCCTAGGTGAACCTCTGGTTGGAAGATCGTGATTTGGGGGGGGGGGGGGGTGCGGTCTTACCTGTCAAATAAGATCACCGTATCCGCACTGGCCAGATTGATGCCCTGGCCGCCCGCCCGGGTCGATAGCAGGAAGATTTTGTAGTCGGGGTTTTCGTTGAACTCTTTGATCTGCTGGCGCCTGTCTTCCTGAGAAACGCTTCCGTCGATACGACAGACATTCCACTGCCTTAGGCTCGCGCAATAGTCTTGCAATAGGTCCAATTGCGTCTTGAACTGGGAGAATATCAGGATCTTATGGCCGCGTTTGAAGAGCTCCGGAAGCAATCGGTCCAGGAGCAGCATCTTTCCGGACGAGGTCACAATCGTCTCGTCGACAGCGATATCGGTGTTGAATGCCCACGGGCTGTAGAAGTTGTGAGGGCTGTTGCAGACCAGTCTTAGCTGCATCAATGGGTTGCCTAATTTCTTATCCGCGATCTGAAGTTCTGCCGCATGTTAGAAGTGCAGCATAGAGTAGAGTAGCATGCATATATACTTACTAGCTAACTCGAGCGTGGCGGCTCGCTCAATCTCCTCTTCGTCTCGGGAGTCTTCCGAGTTCTCGTCATCGTCGTCCTTGGCCGCAAGCTCGGCCGCGATTTTGGCTTCGAATGCGTCGTCATCTAGCGCATCGTCATCCGAGTCGTCCGCGACCTTGTACGAAGGACGACTCTTGCGCAAGCGACTGCGGACGCTGCTGGCCGGAGTCGACTGACGACTCGATCTGCTGCTCTTGGGCGTTGAGACTTCGCTGGTAGGCGGCGCTCGCCGCTTGACAATTCCCTTTGTTTTAGGAGTAGAGAAACTGTCTTTCGTCGATGGTTTCGGTGTTGGGTTTCCGTTTTTGCCCATCATCATCGAAAACGCGTTCTTGGTCGGAGGAGATGGCGCTTGGCTCGGACGAGCACTACTCGCTCGCGAGGACTGGCGGCTCGACAGCGGGGAGCTGTTCAGGCTGTTGTTGGCCTCTGTCAACCTCTCGAAGACCTTGCCTTCGAGGTACGATCTGGTGTCCGTCTTCCTGTCGTTGATGACGTTGTAAAGGTCCGTCTGCTCCTTGGTCATGGGTGCGTACAGCACATATTCTCGCTTACTCGGCAAGTAATTTGCGACGTCAGCCTTGATTCTACGAAGCAGCAGCGGCTGCAGGACCTTGTGAATCTTAGATACTAGATCTTGGTTTTGCTTGTCCTCGATGAACTGAGACATTGCCTCTTCGTCTTGTAAGTCGCTAAAATCAAACCAGACCTCGAAGGCTTCCCAGTCGAGGAAGGTTTCTGGCATCAAGAAATGGAGGAGAGACCACAACTCCTTGAGGTTGTTCTGGAGAGGCGTTCCCGTAATCAGGAGACGGGTCGCCGACTTGAATTGCTGCAGTTCTCTAAAAAGCTTCGCGTCGGCATTCTTCATACGATGACCCTCATCCTGTGACATGTCAGCGTCGCCACCACAACCGAAAGGGGGGCAGAAGCGGGCACTCACGACAACGATGAAAGCCCAATCTATCTTTGAGAGACTCGCGCGATCTCTGAGAACCATTTCGTAGCTTGTGCAGACGACAGGAAATCGGTTGGTAAGTTTGCCTTTCTGGTAGTTTTTCATGATCTTATCACGAAAAATGTTCTGCCGCTCCTGGGGATTTCCGTGGTATAGCACGAAAGGTATGGATGGTGTCCACTTATGAAACTCGTCCTGCCAATTCGATAGCGTACTCAAGGGGGCGATGACGAGATGAGGGCCGTAATATTGCTCCTGTTCTCGGAGCAATGCCACAAGCGATATGACTTGAATGGTTTTGCCTAAAGGCTAGTTAGCTCCCGAGCTGGCCCGGTTCGCTGGAGAGAGCAGGTACTGACCAAGGCCCATCTCGTCGGCCAAGATCCCACTCAAGCCCTGCAGGCATATCTCGTACATCCAAGTGAGGCCCTCCAGCTGGTAGTCGCGCATGGTGCCGCCACTCATGATCTTCGGTTGTTTCTTCAGTTCCAAGCCGACGTCCGTCAATGCCTGATTGTCGAAGTCGCGCCCCACGCGGCCGAGAGCCTTCGTCTTCTTGGTGAGGATCTCACTGAAAATCTTGCTCTTTCGTAGTAGTTCGTCGAGCTCCTTGGCTTTCTGGGCACGCTCCTGGGGCGACAGCTGAACCTTCTTGCGCTTCCTACGGGCAGCAAGCCGCTTGGCTTCAGCTCTGGTGTTCTCAGCTCTGGCCTTCTTCTCCTCGGTCAGCATCTGCTGCTCTGTAAATATCGACGTGACGGCCATCTTGGGGTCCCTAGATCGTGAACCGGACAAAGAAATAGATGAAGTATTCGTGTAGATAGAAGCGTAGGGTAACTACGGAAAGCCTGGATGTGCGAATAAGGCAAACGCCATCGAAGAGGAAACCCGGGAGGGATGCGACTCAATGCGATGGGACTTGGGGAAGAGCAATTCCACTTTCGGAGTCCGGATGTACGAGGATTCGCGGTCGAGATCTGCGCGCGTGAAATAGGAGGAAGCCGGTAGACACCTAGACAGGAGGTAGGTAGGGAGAGCGGGTAGGTCGGCGAATTAGAAGGTAGATAGGTCAAGGGATTAGAAGGAATTAGATGGTAAGACCTGGCCTAGCTGATCAGAGGAAGATTGACGGGTTGAAGAGTGGGTATCCGACCGAAGCGGGCGAGGAGGGAGAGGAGAGGAAGAGAGAGAGGATCGTGGGCGACGAGGGTGGATGAATGCCTCAATTGCCCAATGGGCATTTTGGCAAGAGCGAGCGCGTCATTAGGAGACCACGCTATGTGTGTACGTACCGCCCCGAGTGCGAGCAGGTGGTAAGCCAGACGCGAAACTACTACGCGATCACGCGTTAAGTGGTGGACCCGCTCCCCATCATCCCTAAGGAGGTACCTGTACTTAAATAGCGGTGCCTACATCTAGCCAGGTACCAAATGCCTGGGTGCGGGCAGGGACCGTAATTATGCATATGATAATGTACCGATATGCTTATGCTTATACAGATTTCCGGGCTGTGTTGTCCTGCTTACTACATAATCCGCCTGCCTACTATCCATCTCATAACGCATTCTCGTCCTGCAGTGTGACTTTTCCCATCTCCATCTTCGCTCTCCCAAACATTCCCACCACCTGTTATCGATCGCCGACGGCAAACCACGCTCGCTTCCAAGACTGGCATCCATCGCTATCGCTGGCGGCAGGCAGGGATAGCAGCACTACGGCTCCGACTTTTGCGCCCTAGTTGCATCGTCGCTCACGCCCACCATGGCCGCCACCACGCAGAACTTCTACGAGTTGTACCGACGAAGCAGGTACAGCCTCGTCCCCGCCCTCTCTCTCATCCGTCTCCTCATCCTGCCGTACTTCCTCATCCTGCTGTGGTTGAACTTGGCGTGGTACTGACAATGTGGCTTTGATCGCAGCGTCGGCGCCGCTCTGACCGACACCCTCGATGACCTCATCACCGACCACCAGATCGACCCCCAGCTCGCCATGAAGGTCCTCGCCAACTTCGACCGCGCCATCACCGAGGTCCTCCAGGAGAAGGTCAAGGCGCGCCTCTCTTTCAAGGTGAGCGGCAGCCCCCGACGTATAAATTCCCTCCCTCCCCTTGCTCTCGCGCTTACTTTCCGCCCCTCCCTCTCCACCGCTTTCTCTGGGCTACCGCGCCCGCTGCCGAGGCTGCGACTAACGAGCCGGTCCGCCACTGCAGGGAAGCCTAGACACCTACCGGTTCTGCGACGAAGTCTGGACCTTCCAGCTGAAGAACGTGATCTTCAAGATGGACAACAATAGCCAAGCCGTATCGGCCGATAAGGTTAAGATAGTCTCGTGCACGGCGAAGCCGACCGGCAACGGCCCGTGAGCGCGCTGCCACTTGCCTTCCTTCGAGCGAGGCTCCCCCAGAGCCGCCTTTCCAAGTCTACAGATGCCAGTCCTGACGCTGCGACGGCATTGATTTACCCGATACCCTGTCTTATTCGTGCTTACGCCGTTACCTACCGCCCGGACACGCCGCTCGGGTGTTGGCGTGGGTAGTCAGTGCTACGCGTCTCCGTTCGTCGCGCCGGTGCAGGGGCTCTGCATGGCACGAGAGCAAAACTGAGGCTCGGAACGCGACATTCCTCGAGGAGCTATGACGAGGCAGGCTTGTTATGCATAATACGGCGCGATGCGTTACGCGGGGCTAGTAGCTTTTTACGTGTTTTTACGCAAGGAAGCGAGAGGGTGGGATTGGCAGGATAGTCGTAGAGGGAAAGATTGCCATCGCTTTAACAATGAGCCGAATATGCGTCAGGCTCGTGGGTTTTCCTTTTTTCTTACTGCGGTTCATAGGCAGTACGTAACGGCCATCCGACACTGGATAGAATTGGAACTTAGATAAATCGATTTTATTTATCTCCCATCGTGCGCGGTGACCATTATCGCGTCCCTACGTAGAGATACACTGATATCCCAAAGGGGTGTTACGAGAGAGGCAACGTGAAAGGGGGAAATATGTGCCCTGGTAGCGATGTCTGATATATGTACTGCATCACGAGTCGGTATTACTAGCGTGATGGTTAGAATCCAGTATCAACTTGCGCTCTCGACTCACCCTTACTACGGTCGAACCTCAACGTAGATCCCCTAGCAGCGCAACATCCTCTTCCTCCTCCTCCTCCTCCCCGTCCTTCCTCGCGCGCGACGCCGCGTCCGTGCCGCCGTAGGCAGACACACCCCTCTCCCTCTCCCTCTCTTCCTCTTCCTCCTCCTCTTCTTCCTCGCCCTCTTTAGCGCCGTCGCCGCTGCCGGCACCGCTACCGCGGCCGATCACCACGTTGCCGGCGACGAGCAGCGCGGCGCCGGCCCACCAGAGCGGGGGCAGGCGCTCGGCGAAGAGGGCGAGGCCGAGCAGCGCCGTCGCGACGAAGTTGGCCGACGTGTTGACGACCGCGACCTGCGTCGTCGAGCGCCCGGCCGCCAGCGCCTGCGTGAAGAGCGCCCACATCTGGTGGTCCCGGCCGCGGTCAGCGTCGTCGAGCGGCTCGTTGCGAGGGGCAAAAGGGGGGGAGGGGGAGGGTTAGCAAGATAGGGAAAGGGGAGGGGAGGAGGGGAGGGGAGGGAGGCGTGCGGAATCCCACTTACCACTCCGTTAAACACTAGGTTCAGCCCGAAGAATGCCTTCCGAGACGCGCGGGTTAGCATGGCGGACCGTCCTTGTATCCATAGTCCCACCCACAACGCCTCCGAACCCGAACCGGCAAGGGACTTACGCCGCGCGCGACAACCTCGACGAGGCGCTCGAGGTCCGCGAGCCCGAGAGCGCCCGAGACGCCGCGGGCGATATGCGTGGTGAGGTCGTTGGTGGTGCTGGGTTGGGTTAGCCTGCTGTCCATCCTCCGTCGTCTGCCGTCTTCGCCCTTCCCTCCCTCGCGCGTTCTTGTCTCCTTACACACAATACCGCACCCCCTGTCCTGAACTCAGATAGCTACATACCTGCCTACGCCGGGGAGGCAAGGGGCGCGACTCACAGCTTGGCGAAGACGCCGTTGAACGCGGCGCAGGCGCCGCTCGCGACGGCGAGCACGACCCACCGATTGCGGGCCGCCCACGACGCGGGCGCGGGCGCGGAGGGCATCGCGGGGCCGCCGGCGGCCGCAGCAGCGGTGCTAGTAGTAGTCGTCGCGCTAGGCGCCTTCTTGTCCCGCCGAGGTCGCAGGGTGGCGGCGGGAACGGAGGTAGCGGTGGACGAAGAAGAGGGAGGGGTGGCGGCCGTGGCGGATGGGGAAGGGTGCGAAGATGCGGAGGACGAGAGCGGTGTCTTCACGCGGCGAGACATGTTGAGACAGAGAGCAGGGAGTGGCGGCGGGAAGTAGGCACAGGACGGGTGGCTGGATGCGGTGGGAGTTTAGGTAAGCGGCAGGGTTCAGTATCGCGCAGGCAAAGAGGCGGTACGACGCGCCCCTGGTGGGAAGCGCAGCAGCGGTTGTGTCTCGGGATGCGTCGGGCGGGCGTGGGTGTGATGGAGGCACCGCTGGTTGCAGGTGCACAGGTACCTAGAGTACGTGCCACGCCCGAATCCAGACGCGGGGATCTCCCTTTTTTCCTTCTCCCACTCCTCTCTTCTGCTTTTCCTCTTGGCGCCGCGACGGCATGCGTCATTACATCAGACCCCTCCATCGCGGCGTCGGCTGGTCCCGATGTCCCGCCCGCCGATACCACTCCCCGCGTCCCCCCCCCAGTGCTACCCCGGTGCGGTTGGCCCCCCCTAGCTAAGTAGGCCATCCGAAAATAAGGAGGGAAGAGTGTCTAATGCTTCAACTCATGGCTTGTAGGCTGGTATTCTACCCACCTAACAGGTAGAGGGTACACCTAGAGGTATGTGCAAGATCACCCGCCTGGTCATGCAACCATAAAAACATTTCGATTATCGATCCCGATCCCTGCTAAACTTACAAAATCCAACCGGCGCCCGTGCCGTCTCATCTGTTCTCTAACTCGACGCCGTCGTCGTCGATCGCGTCCTCGTCCCCGTCCATGATCCCGCCCCTCCCCATTAGGCCCGCCCTCTCGTTCGCGTCGCCCGCCAGCCGTATGCGCCCGCCGCTGAGGCTCGCCACCTTGCCCGAGACCCAGTACCCGGCCCGTTGCATCAGCCCCCACAGCTTCTCCTGCCCTTCCGCCATCTCGTGCTCGTCCTCGCGCGGGTGCTCCGCCGCCTCCGCCTTGAACTGGTACTTGAGGCAGTCCTTGACCGTCACCAGCCCCGACAGCCGCCCGTGGTGCTCGATCAGGATCACCCGCGGCCCGATCTTGCGGAACAGCTCCATCACCGTCTCCAGCGGTAGCCGTGGGTGCACCGTCACCGGCGTCGCGTCCACGTACCGCCCCAGGTCGACCGACGCCGACGGCGCGCTGTAGTCCGCGTTGCTCACCGTGACCGTGGACATGATGGGCACGGCCGCGCCGATGGCCGGTGGCGAGAAGTTGCATCGCGCATCGGGGTCGATCTCCATCGCCCGCTCGCGGCGTACGCGATCGACCGCGTACCGTAATTCTGTACGCCCGATGTAGCCAACCAACGTTTTCGTCGTCGGGTCCTCGACGATGGGGAAACCTTGATATTGGGGCTGCTTCAGCAGGTCCTCGACAGATTGTAGTGTCATGCCGTGGATCGGGATAGCCACCACGTCAGAAGTCATCACCGTCGATACCGGCACGCCAAAGTTGTGCTCCTCCTTGCTATCGAGGAAAGGGAACCCGCTGAACCAGATCATCCGGTCGGCGATGCCGCCTTTCCCGAACAGGTCCGATACGGCCTTGGTGACGCCGACGACAATCATGGTGGGTAATATGTAGGTCAGCGCTCCCGTGAGTTCAAACATGATGACTACGACCGATACCGTGATGTGCATGATGCCGCTTAACGCAGCGGCGGCTCCGAGGAAAGCGTATGTCCCCGGGGTGATGCAGGGCTCGCCCGGTTGGCAGGCTGCAAAGAAGACGCTTTCCGGATTGGCACTGTGGATGGCTTGCATGATGATCCCAACCGTTCTGCCAAAGGACGCACCGATGGCCATGGACGGCACAAATATGCCAGCCGGTACTTTGCATCCGTACGATATGATGACGAGGAAGACGCGAACCACCGTCGCGACCGTTAGAGATAAGATGGTAGACCACCGCTTGTCTTCGTCGCAAATTCCGTGGTAGTTCTCCGCCCCTTCGCACTCCCGAAACAGAATCCCCATGCTTTCCGTCATCTCGATCTGGAGAAAGGCGTTGGGGTAGCAGATAATAGCCGTCCCCGCCGCGAGCAGCGTTGCTTCGAGGATGGCTAGCTTGGTCAAGTATTTCTTTCGGAATGCCTGGACACGCAAGTTCCATTTGATGACAAATGCGCCGTAGAGGCCCCCGAATATGCCGATGAAGATGTATGGCAACGTCTCGAAGAAATGCCACGATCGGTCGTACTTGACCTGGAACATGACAAGCTGGCCCGTCCGGAAAGGGTTGATGGCCGCCAGCACGGCCGTCGCGACGAGCGCACAGAAGTAGCTCCTCCACATCGTCTTGAGCGGGAAGACGTTGGACATCTCCTCGAGGGAGAATATTACGCCTCCGATAGGGCTGCCAAAGGCTACACCCACTCCCGCGGCTGCCGAGGCGCTGAGCACTTCGCGCGTTTTAGACGCGTTGAGCTTGTACTTGTCGAACAAGCGCGAGATGACATTTCCCGTACATACGGCGTAGTGCACGCTGGGGCCCTCCTTGCCGACCGAAAGACCGGACGCGATCGTCAAGGGAAGGGCGACGGATTTAATAATCAAGGTCCAGAAGCCCAGGAAGCCCTTCATGACGAACCCGGCGATGATGCACTTGATTTCAGAAATACCCGAGCCGGCCGCGTAGGGCGCGTAGGACTTGACAAGAACTGCCGCAGTGAAGGCGAACATGGTCTTGCCGGCCTTAGTCTCGGGCAAGAGCGTGGGGGAGAGGCACAGGATAGGCTTACCGCAAAAATGGTATACACGATGTAATTAACGGGCTCGAAACCGGTCCAGCGATGCCAGTCCTCGCAGCCGTCATCTTCGCCCCAGCAGCAAAAGCTCTCGTTGAGGTAGAAGGCGGAGGCGCAGTACCCCATCTTGATATCAGCCAGCCACTCGGTGATGATGTTCAGAAGAGCGGCGTTCAAGCCGATGGCGGCGCCCACCAGGGTTACCACGACCCAACCTTGCGCCGCATCATAGGACTCCTGCAGTCGGTATCGCCACGACACCTTGCCGTTGTCGAATCGGCCGGCGGCCTTCCTCCGGCGCGCTCTCCGGCGCAGTCTCTCCTGTGCTGCATCTTGCACCCAATCTGCGCTCTCGGGTTCAGCAACGCTCGTACGGGTGTGGTCGGGTCGTCGGCGACGTGCATACCTATGGTGGTGAAATCCTAGAGACCATTCGGTTAGTCCGAGACGCCATGGCGCCGGCCATCGACCGAGCGCAGCCGACGAAGAGAGGGAGGAGGGGAGGGGGGGCTCTACCTACTTCATATCTCTTGATCTCGGCTATCTCCTCCCCAATCTGCTGCTCGGCGCGCACATTGCTCCCCGGCCCCTCTCCCTGCTCGACACTCGACACAGCGACAGATAGCCGGGAGCTCACAGATGGTGGTCGGGACAGCTGGGGGCGGGTGAATGAGATGGAGGTGGTGCGGGAAGACATGAGTCTCAGGGGAGGTCGCGAATCATCCTCCTCAATTGTGGTCGATGAGGGGAAGGGGGAGCGTCGACTTGGGTATGGCGGAGCAGATGTGACAGGGCAGAATGCAGCTCGACGGAGGCGTCGATTCTCCTGCTACATACCGTTGCGACGCGCAGTGGACGTTCAGCATATGTAGGGGGGAGGGTCTCTGTAAGGCTGTAGGCGGGATCAGCGCTTGCGGACGGCACCCATGTGGCCCCAAGCTACGGGACCAAGGAGTCAAGGCGGGTTACCTGGTCAAGGCCCGCTTACTGAGACAGTTCTTACCTAAGCTTGAACGCTCCGGGATCTGCCGGATATTTGCCGGCTTCATGCAGAATCAGTCTACAAGAAAGAACTGTAGCTGATACAGAAATATCTATATAAGCCATCTCTCTGCTGGGTATTTTGTCAACTTGTGGATGGACACCCCTTGTAAACACAACTATCATCAGACATATGAATATACCTACCTACTCGGATTGAAATCTTTTGTTACTCTTCACGTTGTCCAGTTCGTTAACTGCCTAATGAAAAGTCTTCTTCATATGAGCATCGCATTCTGAGCTTTTACACGGCTGTCCTTTCCGCATAGGTAAGCCGTTGCACGAACAGGCATCGCGCACAGCGAAAGGTACCTACTACTCATACTTCAGCAGGCCGACTTCAGCCGGCCGACTTCATCAGACTGAGGCATCTGGGGAGCGACCGATGGCTGCTTTGGCCCCCAGCAAGTATAGATGTGGTTTCAACACCGTCCTCAAACTTTGTTCTGCCCTGAGTTTGTAAAGGCTGGAAAGACGTTCGCCACAATTGCTGTCATCCGGTACTTGAGGACCGGGTTCGGAGAAGACGAGGCAGTGGGCATTGCGTAGGTACTTAAATATTTATTTCGACCCCTTGCAGCAGACTCCTCGTAGTCTCATTTTATTTTCGTGCACACTTACTAATACTAATCTAGTCGATGTAGGTAGGTAATCTTCTTAGACAACTAACATCAGCGAACTTCCACCTGGAGTCGACGGATCCGGAATAGAGTCGTCGCCAGGCAGCGTCATGTCGGATCTCTCCTGCAACATCTCCTCGAGCGCGCCCACCACCTGTTGGTACGTCGTGAGAGTCCGGCCGGCCTGCTGCGCCTGCACGTACGGCTCGGCGGCGGCGATGATCACGTCGTGCAGCCACTCCTGGGCGCGGGTGCCGACGAGCTCGAAGTAGTCCCGCGTGAACAGGTCCCACCAGTCGACGAGCCCCTGGGCCCCCGGCACGTCGGCCTCGATGTAGGTCAACTGCAGGCGGATTTGTTGGCGTACCATGTTGAACCGCTGCGCGACGACGGGCCGGTTCATGTATTCGAACACGGCGATGCCCTACGCGTTCGAGAGGAAGGTTAGACCTGGTACCCCATTCGACCTCCATGAGAAACGTCTCTATATTCTGGAAACTCACCACACGGATGGTCGATAGCAACTCGTCCACGGCGCCCTGGCTATCCTCACGAACGGCGGTATTGGCAAGCCTCCTGACCCTTTCGGGGGTGGCGGGGCGCCGTAGCCGCATGATGGAGCCCTTCGCCCCATTTACCTGTTTGTCGGTGGCTATAAACGGGTCGGGATAGTCGTAAGACCCGAAACATTCCATGACACGGTCGTTGGGCGTGTCGGGCGCATACCCATCTGGACCTCCGATGGCCGGACGAGCTGCCAATGCCGGGAAGCTCTTGTGCCAGTTGTCCTTCCACCATGTACCAGGTATAGGGGCGAGGGGGTGATTCGCACCCGACGGCAGTTGACCACTAGCAGCCGCTCGGGGGAACTGTATCATGACCTGGCGCTACAAGACTCGGGACATTAGATATATCGAGTTCTTGTAGTATAAGATGGGTGTGTAGAAACTTAGAGAAGAAAAGGACGCTTACGTCGATTGGATGTTCCGCCTCAAGGCCACCCAAGTTCGGAGGATTATCCCCGGGTGGGATTGTGCCCTCTTGGACAGCGGTCCCAGTGCAGTATCCGGCAATCATACGGAAGAAGCGGCGTAGCACCCTCGGTGCCCCGTCTAATCCGAAAATCTCGGATAGTAGAGGATAGGCGACAGCGATGACCCGGATGCCGACGTTCCCGCCGAGGTCGACGTAGTATGTCTCGGCATTGCCACGCTTCTCCAATATAGCGATGGACGAAGAACTACTGTTATACTGCGGTTCGTGGCGCCTTGGTCCGGGGTCTCTCGACACCAGGCTGACCAAGGCGCTTCCGTCGTTCCCGTTGCAAAGGTCTGGTACCGTCCTGCAGACGTCGTGCGTGCAGCTCGCGGGCTTTGGAGGTGCTTTATCGACTTTGCAACAAGCCGCCTTCTTGCGGCCCCCTAAACGAGACGGGAGGGACGGAGGGAGGCAGGTCAGTCATCAGATATTATGCGTGTTGAGATTGATTCGACACCTCGGGCGATGCACAAGGATGGAAGAGTCTTTTTACTCACAAGAACATCCTACTGTTCCCCATTCGGCAAACTGTGCTCGGGCAATCTCAAGCTCGTCGTCTTTGCACACCGCATTTGCGCAGTCCGTGCCGGAACCGCCGTCTTCCCAGCGGCAGTCCTTGAGCTGCACAGGCTTAGGGCAGCAGTAGTATTGTGTGCCAACTAAGCAGGCGTCGTTATTGCTGAAGACGGGGTCTTTATCAGACGAACAACTTCCGGTGCTAGGGGAAGAAACGAAGTCAGAATTGATGCCGGCAATAGTCTTTTGCCGCCAAGGGGTATTTACCAAGAGGTATAAGTGCAACCCTCGGTAACCGTTTTGTAGTCTAGACTGGGACAGCAGAAAGCCTTCTCGCCGCGACCGCACCTATTGGTATTGCCATCGTTGACGAAGCCGCCGCCCCAGTGCGACTGGATGCCTTTTATGTTGACCTCCCCGGGCCCGCACTGGGCGTTACAATCGCTCCCCAGGCCGCCTCCGGTGTCGTCTCCTCTCCAGATGCAGTTCTTGGGGGCCGAGGACGTTGGGCAGCAAATTGGCTTACCGCAATGCTTTGTCGGCGTTAATGGTCAGTAGGATATCGGGCTGGACTGAGTTCAAGGCCGGGTGTCATCTCCGTTGACTTACACAGCTCTTCTTCCCACATCCTGCGTCGTCCCAGCCCACGGGTGTGTACCCAGATCCGCACGCATCGGCCATGGCGTCGTTGTCGTTCAGATTAACGCACTTCCCATCATGCCGAAAGCAGTCCTGGCCATTGGTCCCTGCTAGATCCCGGACCAACGCCTGGGGGTTCGACAGCGCATTGTCGATGTCCCGCAACAACGCCGTGGACCTGACCTCCCTATTCAGGAGCTCGGCGTGCGCCGTGTACTTATCGTCGTCTTTTAGCATCGTCAGCTAAGAGGCCGGTTCGAAGCACCGGGGGAGATCAATTACCCAGATCAGAGGCCCAGATCATAGCACCGCCTAGTCCGACCTCGTTCGCCCACTGAACCTTCTGCTTCAGCGTCTCACCATCGTCGAACGACACCCACTGATCGCCGTCGATCGTAGCGTACTTGACAGCGGCTGTCCTATCGTATACTGGTTCGATAGCAGCCCTTTTTTGTGAGCCATCACTTTTCAACAACTCCCGTATCTCGTAATGGCCGAGAATGCCGCCTTCGCCCGTACACGGCCCCGGGTCCGAAGCGCCTTTGAAAGCGCACCCGGGCTTTGAACAGTCGGGGTCGGAAAGGGTAAAGGCCCGGCCGTAGAACCCGAACCCCATGACAAGCTTGCCCGGCGGGACGCCGACACGCCAGAAGAGCTCTGCAGCGAGCTTGATCTCGGTCAAATTAGTATGGCCCTGCACGATGCTGCCGATGGGGTTGTCACGGTCCCAGACGCCGTGCAGATCGTACGACATCAGGTTGATCCAGTCAGCGTATTTTATCAGCCCTGGCAGGTCAAACCAGCGCAGGTACCAGTAAGACGAGGGGGCGGTAAAAGTGATACCAAACCGGGAGCCGCTCGAGTCGAATGTTCTCCGCATGGTCTGGAGGAGAAGGACGAAATTTTCCACGTCGCCATCCTGACCACCACGGTCTGGGGCTCCTGGGTACTCCCAGTCGAGGTCCACGCCGTCGTAGCCTGCAACAGGAAACATCAGCCTTAATCACCAAAACAAGCGCCCCCCAAAGCTTATACATGATATGATGGATGGACAACGGGAACGATACAACAATAAAGAAAACATGCCTACCATACTGCTTCATAAAGCGCACGACATTGTCGGCGAACGTTTGGCGCTTCCCAGCGTCCGCCGCAATCTCACCAAAGAGTGGTTGCGTAACCGTGCCGTTATCCGAGAATGTCCTGCGTACATAGGAGAGGTAAGCATGATTCTAGTCTTGAATAATCTTAGCGGGTCGGAGTGTTGGCTAGGAGTCTCATGCGTAAATCCAACATTTTCAGTGAAGTAGACTTACCAACCCCCGATGCTCACGAAGACCTTGAGACCGGGTTTGATCTGCTTGAGCTTGGGGACCTCTAGGAATAGACTTGCTGGGGTTTGAGCATCCATCGGCACTACCTTGTAGGACTTCGGCTCGATGTACGCGAAAGCGAAATTTACACTTATCGAGTTAGCGACATGGTTCTCAAGTTCGGTAAGTCCTGCATTGAGAGAGAGACGAGGGGATACAAAGACGGTTGTCGTATCCGGTATCAAGGTCAGAGGAGGAGTACATACTGCGTCAGAGCGTCAAGGGGGAGATTTTGTGGCTGGATCCTATGACACGCTTTTCGAGCGCTCCATGCTTCGTAATATCCGATGACTCTGTTCTGGAGGATGTTTCCCGTAGCCGCCCCCCCGGGCGGTTTGGGGTGTAGGACACAGTTACTCTGGCATCCATCTATCGCAAGAGGTTAGATATGCTTTGGTACTCGTGGATCCCGCACTTCAAGCAGTCTCAGGTATTCTCACGTACCATTGCAGAACTCATCCGTAGTACCACACTTCGCAACAATATGTTAACACACGTATTCGCATCATCATGGAATGGAGTAGCAGGAAAAGCTATCGGGGTCTTGGGGACTGACAAATCCAAATTCGCTACAACAGGTGTTCAGAGGACACTCCGTTCCCGGAATCAATGCGTCTTTACCACACTCGGCATGCGCATCGCAGTTAGACGAGCATCCGTCGCCGCAGTAGGTCGCTCCGTACCCACAATACCCGGATGCACCGCAGCAAGCACCGTTTCCGCAAGGGCGTCCGGGACCACATGTGTAGTCTTCTTGTCGTTTCCTGAACTCAGAGGTGGTGTTGACGCTGAGTGTGCCCGGAACTACTACATCACGGCGGAATCGAAGGGTATTGGGGCTGGTATCGGTATCCCGAAAAGGGGGTAGGAGGAGGATACCGATCAGGAGACACGAAGATATGAGGAAAATAAGGCCATGGGCCCTCTTCGCGGCCCATTCAGAAGCCATGGCTAGGATAGCGAAAGAAGACGCGCCGACTTAGAAAGTCAACTTAGAGTGTCCACATCACATTTTGTACAGTGAAGAAGCGCCTTTCATGTATATGTGCTTTAAACGTCCGAGATATTATATCACCCAACCGCTATCGGAGCTACCAACCAAATGGAGGTCGCCGTTTCGCCTCTCCATGGGCAGGAATGTTTACCCCTATTCCCCTCTCACCGGCCGTCGTCAAAAGTACACCGGAGTCCGAAATGCAAGCTCTAGACACACTCGCATTTTCACAATCAGGATCTAGACCCCCCGCAGGATCGTTACTGCTGACCATAGTATATCGCCGCAGCGCCACGGAATCTCCAAGTACCTCGTGATATCTCACCAGCTGATGGAACGTCGGAGGGAGTGTGTGTAACAACACAGGATCGATGTCCATGTGCGGTTAAGATTATGCTTACGCTTCGGCGCCTTTAAATTGTCGGCTCTGCATGACCGCACATGACCTTAAATATTAATTGGTGTGGCAGCACTGAACAGGAGTTGTATCTCCCGATCTCAACGTAGACGTGCCATTCAATATTCGATTTATCGTGGTGACACAAAATCCTTTGCCCACACATCCCGGACACACCACGGTCCAGAGCGGCAGGTCGCTATGATATGGGGTGATTGGGAGCCGGATTTCTTGTCTAGGGCTGAGATGGATGAGACGCATAGTACTTTATGCGAGTAGTCGATCGTATGCGTGTGAGCTGTGGCGATCTACCCCCTTTAATGGGACGACAAACCCTTCCGAACATTAGATTAGAATACTTGAAAAGGTGAGTGAATATGTTGTAATCCAGAATGTTGTCTTCCGAAAAGACACTGCTGACCCTAAGCTCTCAGGCGGCTGCCCAAGAGAACACGATGTTCACTGCTGTCCTCTGTTTCTTACTGTTAAGCTCGTCATGGGCTCAGCAGCTTAACGGCACTTACATGAACATCGACTATCCCGGTCTCAGCGATGCATGCAAAGAAGCCTTAAACACGAGCGTTTCGTGCCCGTTGTTTCTAAGCCAGAGATCGTCCAAGTCAGTGAGCCTCCGTTAAGTGATCGTATGCCTTCTGATCGGCGATGTGTTCGTGCTCAGGGGTCGTTAACACTTCTTTTAGCGGCGGCATTCTAGACGCGGATAGTGTCAATGCTCTCTGCACGGACAGCTGCTCTACCTCGCTGAAGAATGCTAGGGATGTCATCTCGGCGGCCTGCAATTCTGATACGGACACGATTGCTTTCAGTACAGGCAGACAGCCAGGTTGGGTTACTCATTCCCTAGACCTTCCCTCCCAGTCTCCTATTCTACGTCCCATGCACCTAACTATTGGCAGCGTCGTACATTATCCAGAATTACATATTCGCATATGATGTATCGTGTTTCAAAGACTCTTCCACGGGCGACTTTTGCGAGCCGTACATCTTGGATTGGTCCAGCCAGAAATTTCTCAGCCATAACCAGAGCTGCTCAGATTGCTGGCTTGGGGGCCAGGCACTTCAGCTCAACAGCCCACTGGGCTATGATGAAGTACTTGCCAGTAACTTTGACGTCTTAACGTCTAGTTGCGAGGCCACGGGTCGGTACACCATCAGCGTACCCCCGACGAGTACGGGGGACGATCTGCCATCGAGCACGACCTCCGGCATACCGACACCAACTTGCGTAAGCTCATACACGCTACAGCAGTCGGATTACGACTGCAACGCCGTTGCTAGAAGTCTGAGCGTGTCAACGTACAACCTGCTTGTAGCGAGCAACATAGACTTATATTGCCAGAACTTCCCTGCAGCGGCGGAGGCGGGGAAGACGTTATGTGTACCCGAGAAGTGCACGACGTATACGTGGCAACCTGAAGACTCGTGTGCGAGTGTGCTTCTGAGCCATCCCGACGTCAACATGGCTCAATTTCTCGGCTGGAACCCGAATTTCAACGCCCTCTGCGGAAACGCGTTGAAGTTCGTCGGGTATGAAGTGTGTGTTACGTGAGTCTGCCCGCCCCAGGGTCTCGGCGTGTGATATCTCGTGCCTACGATGCAGAGACCCGATAAATCTAACAATTTCTTCTGACGCGAGCTGACACCGCTCAGCCCTCCGGGTGGTTACTTGGACTCCAACAACACCGGGGACCCGCTTCCGGGCACATCCATCACGTCGCCAGTTCCGGCGCCGACCAACGCCGACCCGGGGACGAACCGGCCGTGCGGCAGATGGTACACCGTCGTGTCCGGCGACGAGTGCGGGGTGATATCGGTCGCGAACGGCCTGGCCCTCGCCGACTTCTACTTCCTCAACCCGTCGGTCGACGCGAACTGCACGAACCTGCTCCTGGGCGTGGCCTACTGCGTCGCGCCCGTCGGAGACATCACCACCTACCCGGGCTACCCCACGACGACGCGCACCGGGCCCTGGGCGACCATCACCGTGCCGCCCGTCACGTTCGACCCCGTGAACACGGCCATCACGACGCCGACGGGAGACCCCGGCTACCAGGCGACGCGGTCGTTGCTGCCCACCGCCTCGGGGACCGTGCCGGACTGCGCCGAGTACAGGAACTTCGACGCCGAGAACCCGGAACTCAACACGTGCGGGTACGTGGCGTACGCGTCCGACGCAACCGTCGAGCAGCTGCGCGAATGGAACCCGAGCCTGGCGGGCGGCGCGGGCGAGTGCGCCTTGCAGGCCGGCTTTAGTTACTGCGTCGAGCCTCCCGACTCCGGCTCCCCTAGCCGTGAGCTAATCCCAACTCCGCTTCCGAGCGCTTTATCGCACGATGGGACCATACTGACCAGAGATGACTTCTCCTAGCGCCGGTGCCCGACCATTGCCTCGATATCAACGCTACCGAGACGGGGACGACGGAGAGCTGCACCTGCTTCACCCAAGTCCGAGGCTATCAGAGTCGGAGCGGCAAGTCCATACCTACCTGTTCCTCACCTCTTGGAGACTCCTACCCGCTTAGGTACCTGTGCTGACTTCTTTGGCGCGTGACAATTAGGCTACTCGTGCAGCTCCATCATCGCCTCCCTCGACGTCACGCTGTCGCAGCTTCTCGAGTGGAACAGCTGGCTCGGCGCGCCGGCGACGGCGGAGGACTGCCGACAGGCGCTGTTCGCCGACCTGGGGTACTACGACACGCGCGCCGTGTGCATCGGCGTGGACGGGGCGGCGCCCCCGCCCCCTTCGTCGACGAGCAGCGCCGGGACGTCCACGTCGTCATCCCCGACGAGCTCGGCGCCCCCGGCGCCGACGCAGACCGGCGTTATCCCCGGGTGCCGGGAGTTCTACGTGGTGCAGGAGGGCGACTACTGCTATCTCGTCACGGAGAAGTTTGGCATCAGCCTGGACGACTTCGTGAGCTGGAATCCGTCAGGTAAGTGGCTGTGCCGTACCCCGTCCGCGTTTCTTCGTAATGTGATGTTAGTGGGAGAATGAAATTGGCTGACGCGGAATGATGATATTAGTGGGGGAGAACTGCGAGAACTTGTGGTTGGGCTACGCGTACTGCGTGAAGGGACCCGAATGAGACGTAGATGTAGGTACCTTGATGCTGCGGTTCAACTACCTACCTTAAGTATGCAGATATCAGAAACGGGATAAATGACAAAACACGTGTGTTTTGAGAAGATGCAATTTTTTTTTAAAGTGATAGGTAGGATTTTCACAATAGTCCTGAAATCCCTATTATTATTAACCCGTTGAGAAGCATGTCGCCTACCCCCCAATATCACTCATACGTAGATTCCAACTGGCAAGGCGTAGGGTCAAATACTGGTATGATCATGTATGATTTCTTTCTTTGGGGAAGTGTGCTACGTAACGTAGGTACTGTTCTTCGTCGCGGCTTGTAAAGAAATGCGGTTCGACACGGTGACAGTAATATTCCTCCGTTTCGCACATGTTACCTACCTATGATGCGGTGGCACATGTGAAGCAGCTATGTACCATTGGGAAATACAATCTAAGCGGCGCCGCAGAGGTTCAATACCTAAAGGTAGAATATACTACTATGCACCTTGAGCCGGGCGGATGAGACACATAGGTAATCTATTTAAATACGCTGCCGCCCCTCCTCACTCTCGCCACCTCACACACATCCTCTTCTCTCAACTCCTCGACTTCACCGAAGCCGGCAATCAGCTCCTCAGTCCACTAATACGCCACCGGCCTCGGCATTCAACCCACCTCGCAGCCCCGTAAACACCGTAATACTGTCTATCGGCCTCCGTCCCGACATGCCAAGCGTGATCGACGCCTTATCCGCGCCATCGCAGCGCACGCCGCAGTTCTCGACCCGCAGCAACACGGCGGACAACATCGAGCGCGCGCTGGCCGAGGATGGGCACCGGCTGTGGGGCTTCGTGGTGTACCGGTGCGCGTACGGCGACGACGCGGCGTGGGCGCAGCGGGTGGCGGGGCTGCGGCGCCGCGCGGGCGAGACGCTCGCGTACTACAACGGCGCGGACCTGCTGGACCGGCTCGCCGTGACCGTGGTCGAGGACCGGGAGGCGCTCGACGGCGCCAGCGCGGCCTCGGTGCGCCAGCACTTCGCCGCCTGGGCCGCCGCCGCCGTCGCGCGCGAGCAGGGCACCGACCGCGCCGGCCTGTCGCAGCGCTACCGATACTGCGTGCGCGTCAGCGACGAGGGCGAGGGCGGAGACGACGACGACGACGACGACGACCGTGACGAGGAGGACGACTTCGTCGATCTCATCTGGCGCGACTGGGAGCCGTCCGTGCCGGACCCGCGCGAGGCCAGCCTGGAGCCCGTCGAGGGCTGCACCCGCCCCGACGTCGGCTGGATGCGGGTCTCGACTCGCAGCGTCATGGTCGAGATGTACGATCTGCTGCGGGACCAGAATGCGTGGTATTCCGAATATCGCCGCCCTCCCGAGGTCGTGTGTCGCTGAGCTACCGTCTCCTGAGCAGGCGGGGCGGGTTTATCACGAGCACAGGTACGCTGAGGAATAGGTGCCTATGGTAGGTACCTACGTACCTACGTTGGCATCCTCTATCCAGCAATAAACTTCTGTGGCCAGCTGAGTCATACCTACAACAAGGAGACTTCAAACATACCACCTTGAACCTCTCCAACAACCTGAATTTGATCAACTTTCGCTTTTATGGCGGAATTTGTGTTTTGAGCGTCCTTTCAAATTGAACGCAAAATCTAACAGCTTATTTGCCCTTGCAACCTCCGCAGAGTCATTGGGGGTTTCCGACCTGATCCCCGCGAGCCCACGCGCTCTGTGGCGCCCACTACCGTGATAATACCTACATGTGACTCATCTCCTTGAACCTTGCATCGTGGCGACGATGCAGTAACATATCGAACAAAATACAGGAGCGCAGTCCGTAATGGAGCCCCAGAAAACGAAGATACAGGTAGAAAAGGGTAGAGGGAAAACGTTTTCATGTTGTTCTGGGGATAGTAATGACTAACAAATCTACGACAACAGCATCAGTGCGGCCGATGACTAGACAACATGGAACCATTACCTTGCTGCCCGCTGAAAAGCTTCTGCGCGAGCTTTTGCTGAATTGCCGAGAACATATGCAGAAATCTCAGATTGCCTCTGCATTTGGTCTCGAGATGTGGATCACCGGCGGCTGGGTTCGCGACCGACTCCTTGGCATTCCCTGTTCGGATATTGATATCGCGCTCAGCACCATAACAGGCGAACAATTTAGTCATTCCCTGACCGAATTCTTCGAGCAGAATAAGGAACAATACCAGCAGCGCGCGGCGGAACTTGGGGTCCAAGATACCAGACTTACCGGCTTCCATACGACGAAAAAGAACCTCGGGAAGTCGAAGAAGCTTGAGACAACCATCGGCAGAGTATTCGGCTTGGACCTAGACCTACTGAATTTGAGGAAAGAGGTGTATGAAGACAACAGCCGTACTCCAGAGATGGAATTTGGAACGGCGGAAGAAGATGCCTTTCGTCGTGATGCCACTGTCAATACGTTGTTTTTTAATTTGGACAAGCAGGAAGTTGTTGACCTCACCAAGAAAGGGCTGGATGACATGGCTGCGGGTATTATCAGGACGCCCCTTGAACCACGACAGACCTTTACGGATGACCCGCTAAGAGTGTTGCGCCTGATTCGGATCGGCAGTAAACTCGGATATACCGTGGACGAAGAGACCAAGAAGTGGATGAAAGACCAAGATATTCATACAGCACTGGATGGGAAAGTCAGTCGCGAGAGAATCGGGATCGAGGTTTTCAAGATCATGAAGCAGCCGAATCCTCAAGTTGCATTCCATTTACTCTTTGAAGCAAACCTCTATACCCTGGTTTTCCTAAGGTCCGAGCCGTCACTCCGTCAAGCTCTACTGAACAAACTTCCTGCCCAAGACCCAGGGCAGCCTTGGCCAAGCACCTGGCCACGGGCATACCAGACCCTCGCAATGTTAATCGATAACAACGTAAGCGGTCTTGGCAGAATGGTCCAATCTGAGGAAAGGGTCGAAAACCTCTGGGTCATGGCTGCCTACGCTCCAATCGCCGAACTGAGACACGATATGCTGAAAAAAGTCGTCGATGAGGCCACAGACGCTGTGAAAGCTACAAGCAAGATTTCCAAGCTCCTCGAAAGCTCGCTACGAAACATGGATTCAATTAACGCCACCGTCGCCCTCGCTAGTGACCCAGAGAGGCCCGCGGCTCGGAGCACCGTTGGCATGGCAATACGTGCCTGGGGTTCAACCTGGAGGCTGCAGGTGGTTTACTCCCTGCTAGCCGCGCTCGTGTACGAAACCTCGTCAACGTCATCATTATTGCCTTCCCTATCTACCGACGATGACCCCGTTTTGAGGAAACTCCTTCTACGGTACAACACGTTTATCGACTTCGTAATGCAAAGGGGCTTAGAAAAAGCAGACCTGTTGAGGCCGATGTTCGATGGAAATGCCATCATGCAGGTATTCGGTGTTCACAAGGGTGGAAGCTTTCTCAAAACTGCCATCGATGAGCTGGTGGCGTGGCAATTTGACCACGAGGGGCTTGGGGCTGAAGAAGCTAGGAAATGGCTTTACCAGCAGAGGGATATGTTGGGAATTCCCCCTGGCAGTGTCTGAATAGAACGTGAATCCGACAATGCAAAAAGCAGCCACTTCCTAACCAACCAGCTTATGTAACTATCCTCCTTCAGCGCCGGATTGATTGGCCGAGATACAAGGGCTCAGCAAACGCTAATGTAGTTGGCCAATGTACTTGATTGTACCTGGGGTTTAAAAACCGAGCCATCCCGTTCTGTAATACCTACGAATTCTTACCAACACATATCTCCTCCACCACCTCTCTGAGCTCCTCAGAGGCAAGACGGATCTGACTTACTAGAGTTACGTCGCAGTTCACCGCTTGCCGAAGTTTGCATGGCTCATAGTATGCCGATATTTCTTTTGTTTCACTTTGTGTTAGTTTCGCCTTGGGCACGTAGAATGCTAACCCCCTCACGCAGCCACAGTCCTTCCTCCTGACCACCGACCGGTTGTCATTTCTGGGCCCTCAGGCGTCGGCAAAAGTACACTTTATCAAAGACTTTTAGATGAACACCCGGGCATCTTAGCCACAACCGTATCCCACACGACTCGTAAGCCGCGACCCGGCGAGGTTGAGGGTACGACTTATTACTATGTCTCACGGGACAAGTTTGAGTCTCTTATCGCCCAAGATACTTTCATAGAGTATACCGAGTTCGGCGGCAACTTATATGGCACCAGCAAACAGACCGTCATCGACCAGACGGCAAAAGGTTCGGTTGTCTTGCTCGATATCGAGATGGAAGGTGTCAAGCAATTGAAGACAGAACAGTTGAGGGCGGACTCTCAGATCAACCCGCGATTTGTCTTCATTAAACCACCAAATCTCACCGTGCTCGAGGCGCGACTTAGGGGTCGGGGCACCGAGGACGAGTGCAGTATCCGGAAGAGGCTGGCTCGGGCCAGAGCTGAGCTTGACTACGCTGAAACAGGTGTACACGACAAGATTATCGTCAACCACGATCTCGAGGACGCCTTTAAAGAACTGGAGGACTTTGTATTCAATGTGCATTCATCCAGAGGCTAGTTAGAGATTAACTGAATTTTTTGATGCCATCCTTGGCCATGGCTAATAATCCCTTGGCTTGTTCAGCTTGCCTAGTGTAAATATATCAAGCTTGTCGACATATGGATTATTAGTTACAGTAGTTAAGTTTACTAGAAGAGCTAGCTAGATATTGTTCGGGCTAGCATGACGACATTATACGATCACACGTATAAACGATTCTCCATCAAGTTCATGGATTTATTGCTAAGGTAAAGGCTGACTAGATTAATCACCGAGGTAAAGACTGAATATACGCTTATTCCTTCCTTTGCCAGTAATCCCCCATGATCCAGTGACCCCTACCATATAACTTCCACTACATCCGTGCCCCATCCCGAGTCTTGTCCTTCTTATGTCCTTAACTTGCGCCAGGTCTGCCAACGGACCTGCCGTCTGTTAGTTTATAATACCAGTGCGTTATGCTCGGTTTATTCTGCCTAGAACACTCTACATCCGAGAATGAATGTTATGAAGCGGAATATCTTACTTGCAGCAGGCACCAGACATACCTACCTAGTGTCCACCTCGCGAAATTCGCAATCGCAGGCCACAACACTACAGGATCTCATCCCCTTCTAAAAGAGTTCGATATACTCGGCGCATCTTTCGTAGTAAACGTTACGCATTGCATTGCAATTGACGTATGATTGTAAGAAGATATGGGGGTGGGGGAGGGGGGTTGGGTCGCGTAGGATGTTCCACCTTCTTCCACCACTTTCCATTACCTAGGTACCCACCTTCTTACCTCTTCTGCCGGCTCTCTCCGCCTTCGTACGCCTTAGCTTACCTCGGCCGTCGAGAGCTCTTTATATATATGGCCTTTCGAGGCTCTTTCGCTCCTTTAGATCTTTCATAGTTTACTGTGGTGGTACGGTGGGACTAGGCCACGTAGGCTTTCTGATGTGTATTCATATGGGTCTCGCACTCAGTTCCTCAACGTATAATCTTCATCCTGTAGTTACCCTGTAGACAACACAATAGTCAGGATTTCAGCTGTGATCCTGCTTGATCGGCCAGCTGTAAAGGCAGCTGGGAGGAAAAGGAAGGGCGAGCGAGGCTGGAAGGCTGTCTCGAGAAACGAGTGAAATCCTGGCTATTGTGTTGTCTACAGGATAACTGCTGAGTGCGAGACCCATATAAACACACATCAGAAAGCCTACGTGGCCTAGTCCCACCGTAGGTACCACTGCAGTATACAGGGAAGGGACATAAGGATCAGGGAGCCCCGGGATTAAATCGAGTTCTCACTGAGATTGTCACGGAGTCACAGGGAATCGGGCACTGAACAGGATATATCAATCAGTTTACAGGATCAGTCAAGCGCGAACGAGAAGGACGGAGATCACATTGCATCGTACTCATGCACTCGGTTGGGGCGAGGTTCAGGGGAGAAGTTGGGATGAGGTTCGGGGGGAGAGGCTGGGCATGGTCTGTTACCTGGGTCAGGCAAGCGGAAGAAGCGATGCGGCCCGACTTCCAACCCGACGAAGAAGAATCCACCCAGCAGAGGCAGACAGTAGAGAAGGATTCGGTGTAAATAGCGTGTTTAATTCTATGCTAAGTGATGATCAGCCTGAGCGTGCGACGGCGACAATTACGAGTTGCTTGATTGAATACTTTACCTAGGTACCTAAACGAGACGTAGACTGTGGGTGGGAACGGAGTACCCTCTGTGGGCACGTGACAAGCGTGACCGCCGAATTGCCTACCGCCTTCCACTTTCGGGTTTAATGAATGGAGTCGCGTCTCTCGCCCAAATCCTCGACCACGCGTCGAATTTGGTTCAGTGCGGGCTCTTCTGCCATCTCTATTCTTGGGGTGTGAGGTGAGATAAGTTCTTGAGTCCCTTGAAAACTATTTAACACATTGATCGAGAGAGTTGCCCAGTTGTCGTGCCTAGTTAGAGCTATTCCCCTAACATAGGTATCCACCCCGCGTTTCTAGGTCACAGATGCCATCCGCAAGCCTCGCGGCGCATTCGCTACTCACCAACAACACACCCGGCAGCGTCGCGGCACGCGGACGATAGCCCTCTCGCTCAAGTCGTATACCTACCCACCCTTTTACCACCACACGTGTCCGACGAATCTCTCCCCGCCGCCACGAAGCCCGCCCGGAATGCCGTATAACAACACGGCCATCCCCCCTCGCAAGGAGGCGACGGGGCAGACGCAGCTCCCGCGTAAGTCACCCAGCGCGCCGCCGCCGCCGCCGCCGCCGTCGCACCCGCGCTGACCCGTCGACCGACCGCACAGTCTCGCGCGTGAAGAAGATCATCGCGCAGGACCAGGACATCCACATGTGCTCGAACAACGCGGCCTTCATCATCACGCTCGCCACCGTACGTCTTACCATCCTTCCCCCTCTCCCCCCCTTCCCCTTCCCCTTCCCCACGCTGACACCCCCCCCTCCCCCCTTCCCGCAGGAGATGTTCATCCAGCACCTCGCAGCCGAGGGCCTCAACACGGCGAAGCTGGAGCGCAAGCCGCGGCGCAACATCCAGTACAAGGACCTGGCGGGCGCGGTCGCGCGGCACCCGAACCTCGAGTTCCTCGAGGACGTGGTGCCGAAGACGGTGCCGTTCCGGCAGGCCAAGGCGCACGCGCTCGCCGTGCGCGCCCAGCTCAACGGCGGCGGCGGCGGCAGCGGCACTACTGGCGCGGCGGCGCCGCCGCCCCCCGCCGTCGTCGTCGAGGGCGCCCCCGAAGCCGGCAGCGCCGCTGCTGCTGCCGCCCGCAGGCCCCCCGGCGCCAAGAAGCACAAGCCCAGCGGCACCGCGACCCGCTCCGGCCTCAACGGGGCCGGAGGAGGAGGAGGAGGAGGAGGAGGAGGCGGCCCCGGCTCCTTCGTGGGCGCTAGTGGTGCCCGCATCGTGAGCGACGACGAGAGCCCGGCCGACCCCGCGGACCAGCTGCGCAGCGAGATGCGGCAGGCGCGAGGGGGCGCCGGCATAGGAGGAGGAGGAGGAGGCGACGTGCACATGACCGGGTAGGTCGTCTGATAGGAGAGGAAGACCGATCGGGCGGAGAGGTGGGGGTTGCTGGACGGGAGACGGCGACGAGGAGGGCGAGGAAGCGCTGGCTACCGACGAACCAACGGGCGAGGTCTCATGGGCAAAAGGCGGACACGCCGCTAGTATATAATACGCATCCGTACAACTCACGAACACCGCTATGACGATGATAACTACCGAGACTGGACGGACGCGCAGTACAAAAGTAAGAGGTCGATGCTCCTAACTTGAGGGCGGCAGAAATCTACCATCCCTTGCCTACTTTATGGGTATACCCGAATGTTCTCGTTCGGCAAAACAGTCGAAAAATACGTATTCAGACGCCTGTCCCGCACCACCCTGCCCTGTCCTTAGGGATGCTTTCTTTCGAATATAGCACACGTTCCCAATCCCCCCACACACCCACACACCCACCCATTATCCTCTCGCATGCGCGCCCTCGTAGAATTCCTATTCCTCCATCTCGTCGCCGAGGTGCACGCCGGGGGGCATCCGGCCCTCGCGTAGCATGGCCTCGAGGCGTGTGATCTCGTCGAGGCTCGTGGCGTGCTTGATCATGTCCTGGAGGCGCCTCTTCTCGCCGTCGGTGAGCTTGATGCGGGACATGCGCGCGGGCAGGGATCCGCCGCTCGCGCCGCCACCGCCGCCGCCGCCGCCGCCGTTCGATGCTGCCGTCGGGTCGAACGCCTTCGACCGCACGCCCATGATCTGCGTCGCGAGCTCGGTCGGCTGCTCCGCGCTGCCGAAGAGCTCCCGCGCCCGCTTCCGCTCCGCCTCCTTGACCTTCTCGTAGTCGAGGAAGCGCACCGACGGGCAGCGCCAGAGGACCCAGTACCGGTAGTGCTTAGATGGGGCAAACGGTCGTTAGCGGTGTCTCCTCGAATCATATTTGGTTTGCGTGCATATTTGTCTCCGTAATTTTCCTGATTTTCTTCCCCAGGCTCCGGCCCGTCGATCAGGCGAACCACCGCTGAACACAAAGCTCGTAGTAAAGAATGCTATCACGTATTTTCGTGGGGGGGAGTTGTTTTCTTCTCTTGGACTCACATCTTTCTTCGTGACAGGGTTGTCTCGCAGCACCAGGTGCGTCAGGCGGGGAAAGGTCCCCAGAGGGTCGAGGTCGGCGAGCTCGTTCAGGTTATTCGACTCTAGCTGTAGGGTGGTAAGGTTCGGGATCGAATTGGCGAGGGTGGGTTGTACGGAGGCGATGCGGTTGCGCTGTAGGAGGAGGGATTGTATCCGCGGCGACAGGGGGAAGTTGCCCAGCACCTGGATGTCGTTGTCGACGAAGTCTATGGCATCCTGCGGCTGTACGAACGCATAGGAATCGTGGCCGACCCAGTTCAGCAAGGCAGCCTTCGAACACAAGAGAAGGGGCAAAAGAGAGAGAGAGAGGCAAGGGAAGAAGGGGGTTGCCAACGTACACCTGCCACACCCAGATTCTCGATGGTGGGAATCCGGTGTCCTGTTTATAGCCGGCAAGGGCATTTCGCTATCAACTCTGCTCTGCTAGATCAAATGAAGTGTAGTATCTGCTCTTTTCTGACGTACCTCTCAGCTCGAGCTCGCGCTCTTTCAGCGCGTTGAGCCAGGAGGGGGAATTCTGGAGGAGCTCGGCTGTGAGCCTCATGTTGCTAGACGGGCCTCGTTGCTACGGGGTTTTCTCTCCCTCTTCTTTGCGGTTTTGTTTCCGTTACCGTTTCGGGCTGTATATGGTACGAGGGGATACTTGGGCCGACGTTGATTAGCTCGTTGGTGTCGCGTGTTGTAGAGAATTGTTTCTTGGAGAACGACAAGGCTGAGTGTGAGCTCGGAGGTGTGGGTAGGTATGTGAAAAATACCTTTATTCAGTACCTAACAATTCCTCCTTTTCAACTAGCTGAGATTTAGGCACGCGATGTCGGTTCAAGCATAATTAGCGGGTATATCTCATTAAACAGGGTTATTGTATGCAACTATCAATGAATACTCCCTTCTCGTTGGAGTAGATGCTGACTAATAATTCTGGAGAAGATGTGACGGATGGCTAGGAGGCATATTCCGGTCCAAAATTCTACGAGAGTTGTCTTCGATACCACACCTTAAAGTCACCAAATCAATCCGAAGTTATTTTCTCAATGGGCGATGATAGCCGTCCGATTCTTGGTAAGACCGTGGTCCCCGGTGTCAGAAGAGACCAATGCCAAAGGCTGGGAGCAGGTTCGCGACTCTACGGCGTAATTGCCCTCGCTCTTCCCCCCATAACACTGCAGCCAGCGGTCGGTTGGCTGGCCCGCCCGAATAACGCGCAATGGATATTGCATCATAAACAGGCTCGCTGGACTATTAGCTAAGTAGCTAGACCGAGATACGGCCGAACTCGTGAGGTCAATGACGAACGGCTCGGACAAGTGATATCGATCGGGGGGAGGCAGCCGTCGCTTTGACGAGGAATGGCCTCCGAACGGACCGATAGACTGTAGTCGAACAGACTTTCTCACCCTGTGTAGAGATCCTGGGCCGCGTCTCACGTTGTCCTTGCCATGCCGTAGCAACTTTGGAACCGGATATCCGCTTGCTTCGCTGAGTCACTGCAGTAGCGGTCGTGTTGGTGTTGTTCGCATTCGCTGTTTGGCCAACGAAATATGCGTCCTGGAGACTTCCCGAAGCCGTGGCATTTGGCGCCGTGACAAATTCTTGACCTTCTTCAGCTCGCCTGATGCCAAGCTGACTCCTAAGAACTCCGGCCCTTATCTAGGACCAAGTTTACAAGACATCCATCCTACTTCCCTATCGCACCGTCCCTCTAACAAACCCCACGACCACGCAATGCGAGTAGCTTCGCGTATTCCGCCGAATACCGCAAGGACATCATTTAGATCGTCGTTGACGGCTGAGCTCGGGGGAGGTTTGATGCAATGAGGGCGAACTTGTCGAAGTTGAAGGCGGAATTGGGTTTTGACAAAATGCTGGAGATTATTATTACTGTTGCTAGTAGGCGAGAGATTCGAAGGCTTTGCAGCGCTAGAAGATCAAGGGCGACATTCTGCAGAACTACACAATCGGTTAGGAGGCACACTCGAACGAAACTGTGCCACCTTACCTGGTTGGCGAAGCCGCTCTAACGAGTTCGGGGTGCAGGAAACGCTCGCGCCTCTGCAGATAGAATTGAACAGCGCGCGGAAGACATCAAGGCTTTCCCTCATAGGATGATTAGCCTTGGCGACCTTCAACCGCGGGATGCGCCATGCGGATGGGAAGTTGGTAAGGTGGGGAGGGTCGAAAGGGACTGAAGGGAAATATGGTTCGCAGCACTTGAGAATTTGCCGCCTAGCTACCTAGCTGATTGCGTAACGCTACGCAAATATCACGTGCCCAGATACTGATATGTCAGCTGTGATTGTTACGTAACCCCAAAGGGTTCGCTGACCCCATACTTGAAATATTACATATTTTGAACTACTTCCCGTTTGTCACATTCACGGCAATGGATTCCATAATCGCAGATAGTTTCACTGCCAGCGGCGGTCCTACGTACAGAAAACATTTCATTCCACTTGAGTCTAATCCCGATGTTTTTAATAACCTGATTAGTCTCCTAGGCGCCTCTCAATCTCTTGTTTTTGAAGACGTCTTATCCCTTGACGAGCCAGACCTCCTTCCACACCCTGCCGTTGCATTGATCTTGGTGTTTCCAACAACTAGTAACTATGAAGCTAGGAAGGTCGCCGAAGACGCAGCGCGCGGGGAATACAACAGCAGCGAGGATCACGAAGATGTCCTATGGTTCAAGCAGACTATTAACAATGCCTGTGGGCTCTATGGAATACTTCACGCGTTGGCAAACGGAGAAGCGCGGGGTGTGATTGGTAAGACTTCCTGATCTACTCAACTTAGGTAGTGATCTCGATCTAACAATAGGCAGAAACGGGCTCTCTCCTTGGTCACATCTTCAAGTCCTGCTCCTCATTGCCGTTGTCCGAACGTTCTCTTTTTTTAGAAAACTCCGAAGAACTAGAAAAGGTATATAAGGAGGTGGCGGTGCAAGGCAGCTCAGAAGCCCCAGATAATCCGGAAGACGAGGTTGATTACCACTACGTGTGCTTCGTCAAGTCTCACAGAAGTGGTCGATTATACGAACTGGATGGCGATCGGACTGGCCCGATAGATAGGGGACAGGTTCTTGGCCCTCAGGATGATGTGCTCGCTCCAGGTGGATTGAACGTAATTCGAGAGTATATCGAACATGAGCGAGGAAACTCGAATTTCGGTCTTATGGCATTGGTAAGGCGAGGGGGAAGTAACTCTGTCCTACAGACGGAGCCTCTCAAATAGGAATTGAACGAATACCGGATGGCCTCCACCCTCTTCAGCTAACTGGGCCGCAGATTTACCGTTGCCCGTGACTGCTGTCCAGTTTAAAGGTGAAACAGCGTATGTCGAGAGAATCGTCACGGCTTGGTGAGAGTTCCAGGATGCCGCTATATGTAGTGGTGTCCACCCCTCCTGGTCAACGCCGTTGACATCAGCCCCCGCCAGCAGGAGTGCCTCAACAATTTTCATAAAATTTCCATCCAACCGACCATAAGCTGGACCAGCAAGCGCTTGATGTAACACAGGCAACCCACTGGGCGTTGCGTTTTGGTTAACATCTGCTCCGAATTTTACCAGAGTCGCAGTCGCGGCTGCCCACCCGTACTCCACGGCCCATGCGAGCGCGGTTCTCCCAGACCAGTCTATAGCGTCGATGAGAGAAGGGATTGTTCCCTGGGCAGAGATATAAACAAGATAGTCTTCTAGCGTTCCGTAGCTTCGATTGATGCCGAGGAGCACTTCATGGAGTACGGTGAATCCTCGGGTAGCATAATACTCGCGCCAAATATCATCGACCGGTCTTCCAAAGATTCGCCCGACATGACCAAGAGAATCGAAAAAATCCTGACGGTTCATCGCCGCCTCGACCAACGTGGTCTCAATCATCGTTTCCATAGGCGTACTAAATTGAAAGCTTGTCAGTCACGAGCACAAAGGAGGATCCAAACTAGAGACGACGCACTTCCCAATATCGTCCAGCCAGCAAGTATTAGCGCCAGCCTCCACAAGAGCGTTGCATACCTCCAAGGCTGCTCCCATACCGCGATTTCGCCAACAATAATATGCTCCATACTATGGCTGGTTAGCCCCCGTGTTTAAGTGAGGACGAATGGGTCTTACGTAGAGCAGTCCAAGGCCATAAGGGTCCACTGCATCAATGCACGCCTCGCCAAAATGCCAAAGCCTTCTCATTCCGGATATGTCACCGTTTTGTACGCAAATGAAGATAGGCGAATCGTATGGAATCACGACTGGACCCCGATAATAGATCTGCTCAGACGGCCGGTGGATTTGTGGACCCGTAGGTTCTTCAATCCAGGGGGAACGTAGTCGTAGTTGACTGTTAGGTTGATTTCTTTGCGAAACTTCTCCGCTTCGGTTGTGCTCGAAAGCGTCTAAAACGTCCCACGTAAACGGCTCGAGTGCAATTTTCATAATATCTTTGGCTAAGGAACTGGCTTCGTGACTCTTTGACTGATCGGTAATCCCTAATTCGTAAAGACGATTTACCGCAGCATCAAATTCCTCTGCCGGAAGTCGCCGGCGGTCTTCCCAGCTGACCAGAGTTAGCCAGCGATTGGTTTATGGATGAAACAACTCTTACATGCTGTCATTTACCTGTGGAAGGAGGAATAAAGGGCCATAATCGTCACGTCGCGAATTTTCGGTCCCATATTCTTTTTTCCACAGCTGCCGGCAGAGCTTCGTATACCTCCACCCCGCTGAGACCAAAACTTCAACGCGCTCTCTGAGGGGTATCAGATCTTCACGTACCACCTTTGATCGATAGATAGCGTGAAGAAGACGTTCCTTAGCCTTGTCCGAAACTCTAGTGGCGCCATTACTTAACAAGCGCGCCAGGGAATAGAAGAACACAGCATAAAACCTCCAGCGGATCGTTTGCCACTCTCTATCGACGCAGACTTCTCGACAGGCCAGATAAGCCTTTCCCACAGTGACCTCCGCGGATTCCTGGACGGCCCAAGGTGAGTCCTCCGTAGCCAACGACTTCCAAAATAGCGAGGGAATTACTTTGACCCTTCCAAACCACTCAAGAGTACCCTCGCTCAGGCAAACCTTTTCTATTCCTAGGAGCGTACGCAGCGCGAAGCTAGTCCTATTCACACCTCGTCCACCGCCAGATCTCGGTCGTCTGAACACAGTTCCTAATGAGTCATATACTTTCTTGAAAAATGGATGCGTTTCATGGTCTTGGAGCACCTTCTCAAGACTGCAATTGACGTCGAACTGTTCAAGGTATTGAATAATATCCGCAATAGTAGACATCTTGACGGCGATGAAGTGAACGATAATATTCGATGCCTGAGTTCGGGGAATTACTACGCGTATTAGGAGTACGACGTTACCTCCAGATAGCCCTGGCTCCACCCTAAGAACGGATTTCCTGTGATTCCCCAACCTTCTACAGCCTGCGACCTGAAAAGACCAACAAGCGACAGCTCTGTCGCTTGCTGGTCTTTTGGGGTCTAGTGCGAGTTTAAGGGAACGGCAGGAATTTCAAGCACTGTGGGTTGGTGGCAGAACCTACTGTAGCGGCTCTTAGCAATAGCTGTTGGTGCGAAAACTGTTCCACCCTTGCGGTCCAAAAACCATATCCGCCTGGAAGGGTATGGCTGGGCATACTTCTGCACCCCTGCTCGGATCCCATGTCCTCCAACTGAGCCAGGTGACGGACAGCCATCCACCAGTCTTTTAATTACAGGAGTAAGCATCCCAAGCTTCTGCTTGATCGTGTGCCTACAAGCCAACAATATCAAGTCGCTCTACATGGGCTTGCACTATGTAACGAGAGCGTGTCCTGTTATATGCAAGTAAACATCACTGCATCTGCATGGTTGCTGCATGACCAGTTGAGAAAGGTTACCTACATCCGTGTTGCAGCCAACACAGTTACGATGAGTCAGATAGAGGGGCAGTCGCAGGGCTGCGAAAAAAACATTAAGCAACTAAAACGTAGATAAAAAGGGCAAAGAATGTCTTATGGACTGATAAATCGCAGGACAACTATGTCATGTTCTGCGCTGCCCAAGGTTGTTAAATCTCGAAGAACAGCTCACTCTTCGAAATACAAGTCGTATGTAGGATTATATGAGGACTTTTCTTTGTATAGCTTGCTGACAAAAATTCAAGACAGCTCACGTCTACGGAACATTAGCTAAGTCCTCAAGCAAAACAGTCACCACATCACAGAACTCTTCACCAATCCATTATCTCCTCAAAGGCATGTCCCTTGGGTCTCCTTACTCATACACCTGCCCCAACAGCATCCCTAATGAGCGTTATCTCCAGTCGATCTGATTGATTGTTTGGCGTGACTTTGCTGATCATTATCATTCTTTATCAAGAGAAGCCGAACGCCATGGACTCTATCTCGACAAGCATGACTACAACTTGCCGGACCTTTGGTTGTAATCAAACAGGGATTGGAATGGGAGCGAAATGTCCAAAGTGTGGCTGGGTGCGGCCAATCGACGATGCCGTTGACTCCGAGTCAGTGTCTGATGTGATGGGGGGGGGTTCTGCATATGGGGAAATTCGATATTTCGCAAATGTGCCTTCACCAACTAGGCTGTTTACTGAACTTGAGATTTAAAGCAGACATTGAAATCAGGACTCAGGGGAAGGTTGTTAGGAACCAGACACTTTCTATTGCACATGCGGGGTGAAGTGGGGTCTCGTTTACTTCTGAAGTGGGGGGGAGGCCGGGGTTGGATGCCTAGCTGTAATCCGACTCTTTTTTCTGGCTATAAAACAATAAAGTCGCTCGCTCAAGTTTGGCTGTTTCTCCCGACGCTGAGTCTTTGTTGTTCAATTTGACTCCCTCTGTAAAACAAAACACACACAATAACAATCGCTCATGCCTCAAGTCACGATGCCGCCTAACCAAGACGGCGGTCTATTGCCTACGCTTAACTGGGCTATCACTAACCATCCTGTTATCCGAGCCCAAGTGGACGACTGCTTCAACCGGACCAATTGGGAAGCCATATGCGAGAGTGCCTCACGTGCCAATAGTGGGCGACCCTGTAAGACACTTCCAGACTGCATAAACGGCGGCAACAACCTGGCTCGACTACTCGAGTTCCAAGACGGCACTCGCTGGGTCGCCCGCATCCAGCTGCGGGAGTCGACTCCGGAAACGTCCCGGAAGATGCAGACCGAAATCGACACCTTGGCCTTCCTCAAAACCGCCACCAACGCTCCAGTGCCCCAGGTCTTTGCCTTCGAGCTTGACGGTGCGAACCCGGCGGGCGTAGCTTTTGTGTTGCTCGAGTTCCTTCCGGGGAAGACGGCCATGGACGAAGCTCGCGACTATAACTGGGCAGGTTGGGGCCTCATCCCGCGCCAGTACCGGCAGACGTTCTATCGCTCGATGGCTGCAGCTCATGTGAGTTGAGTCGCTCGGCTTTCTCGAATTTAATGCCGATACATTACTATAGAAATGTCGGGCCAACACAATCCAGTCTCTCAAGCCAGTCGGTCAGTGATCAAAGAGGTGATCAAGAACTAAATCAAGCGCGCATTGTAGGTCCAGATCGCCTCGGCGCGTCTTCCCCAGATCGGGACCGTTACCCGCGATGCGTACGGAGGTTTCATCGTTGGGCCTATTCCCGGCATTGGCGGACCATTCGAGACAGCGGCATCCTTCATCCAGGCGTGGGCCGCTACCATCAAGTACCCTTATAACGAAGACTACCTCCGCCAATCCGTTCCCTCGTCGGTGGTCGACGAAATCTTGAAGGGGGTTGATGAGTTTCCAGGCCGGCTGGCCAAACTGGCTTCCAGCGGCAAGTATTTTACTTCAAAGGGCCCCTTTCCGATACGCCACGCCGATCTCTTCCACAGCAATGTCATTGTCACCAAGACGTTTAACGTGCTGGGAGTAATCGACTGGGAGGGAGCTTGCACGGTGCCCTGGGAGCTGGTTGACGCTCCCTGTTTTTTAAGCACCATACCTCGCCTCCTGAACCCGCCGGAACAGTACGACGAGGCAGGCCGGCCGCTGGACTCAGATGAGGTAGGGATGTGGGCGGATGAGGAGGCTTACGCGGCGATGGTGCGAGAGGCTGAGCGAAATGCCCATGCAGATCACAGACTGTCCAACATGCTCGCAGACAAGGACGCTCAAGACTTGGCTCGCACTATCCATCTGTTTCCCCAGGGCAAGGCAGGGTTTTACGGTCGAGCTTTGGATTACTTTGAAAACAAGTAGACAGACAGCACGCTTGTTATCATACCGGAAGAGCAGCGCCCTGCTTTGCAAGTGACCGCAATGAAGAAGGCAGAGCTGCAATCTCGATTTAGTCGTTATTGAAATAGCTCTGACAAGGAACAGATTTGGACCACCTTGGTCCTAGGAATAGACTCCACTCCCTACCTTCCAGGACTCAATGAGCATTCGCCTATTTTGAGACTTGGGCTTTTGAATACAATACGTGTATCGTCTGGGTGCCACTCAGCTGTCGCGCTTGTCCAGGAACTTCCATGGACCTAATATCGAGGTCCGAAATTTCAACTTCTCTTGAAAAGAAACCGCGGACTAGGGAGTTTGGGATGCTGCTGTTAGCTTCCCAGAACTACGTAGAAAGTAAAGAATTCCTGGTTGACGATAAGCGGACACATGTTCGACCTTATCATCATCTCAAAAGTAGTCTCGTAACATGCCATTCCACAGTTGGTCGAGTACCACTCGAGGTCTTCTGGTCGTGCCGAGTTCACATCGATTACCGGCGCTCCGGCAATTGCCTCCACGTCTCACATCTGACGTGTCAGCCGGGAATTTCATACCCGCCTACCTGTCCGAGAATTTCGATTTGCCGGAACCGTGCTCGGGAATAGGGCCCCGTCTCGTTGTCGACGGCACAAAATCATGCCGTCGGGTTCTCTCGTGAGCAAAACCCCGAGTAGGAAACCGGGTGCTACGGGGCGGAGACGGCGAGGTTGCAGCTTACTGAGCGACAATTACGATCCTGATGACTGGCATTTGCTGCCTACGCTTTGTCTGATGTCGCAGACCAGCTTACCCAGTCCTTTGTAACTTACCTTACCGTTTAACCGGATTTAACGAGAACCCCGCTTCACACCGAGCTTTATCTTTGTTCCGTGTATGCTTCGCGGCTGGTCCGCTTCCTGTGATCGCGCGATATTAGTTAATAAACAACCAGTACACGAATCATCAAAAAGCTAAACTGTTAATTAAAAAATGAAATCAAAAGTAAACTAAACCAAAAACAAAGATGACAGAATTAACAATTTTATTTAAATGTATGCATTTATAGGTCGGATTTATAATAATCTAAAGATGTATATATATAACGTTAAAATCATCTATTTATTCAAATACGTTTAAACTACTATACGAAAGTATATTACTTTAATCATGTTCATGATTAAATGTTGCTTCGAGGTATATGTTGAGAAATTTAAGAAATGTACTAGTAATCGTAGTGATAATAATAGTATAGCTACTTAATAGTCTAACTGCGTAGTAGTGGCGGTGGTGGCGGCTCAAGTAACCGAAAAACCTCACCTTAACCTGTCAATAGAATATAATTATTTAGGAGCCAATAGAATCTTTAGGAAGCGGTAACCCGCTTTGGGGTGAGATGCAGAAGATCGGTTGGGCTGGTCTGTATACTCCTCCTTTGTCTGTACCTCGTCTGACGCAAGCCATGCTTACGGTGGCTAGTAAGCTAGCTGGGTAGAGGCGGAAATGAGGAAGTATGAAGCGTATATATTTAAAAGGTGGGCATCTCCTCTGTTGCAACACACGTTAGTGACTCGCTATCTGGTCAATTCCGAATCTGTCTTGATAATGCGTCTACACAACAGTCCGGTCTCCCTTCTCTCCCTGGCCTTCGTATACCAGCGGGCCTATGCTAGCCCTCTCGCGCCGCCAGAGTGTTCGCTCGAAAACTTGAGGAACCTGCTATCGGCAGCTGACGGTCCGGTTGCACGCAATGCCACCGTCCTATCCGTCACCGCCGTCCCGGCTAACGGTGCCTATGGCGACCGCGATGTCTACCCGGACACCCCGCAGATGTTCGCGACGGGCCTCCCGGAGCTGTGCGCCGTGGAAGTCAACGTAACCTCGTCCGAATCGTCCGCGTATACGTTCGCGCTGTTTCTGCCGACCGAGTGGGAATCGCGATTCCTCGCCGTCGGCGGGGGCGGCACCGCCGGGTACATCAACTTCCTAGACATGGCAGTCGGCTCCCACCAGGGGTTCGCGACCATGTCGACGGACAACGGCCACCGCGGCGGCGTTTTTGATGTCGAGTGGATGCTAAATGCGCCGCAGAAGCAGATCGACTGGGGCTGGCGCGCCATGCACGGCTCGGTCGGGCTCGCGAAGCAACTCGTCCAGGGCTACTACGGCGGCGCCGGGATCCGGTACTCGTACTACACCGGCTGCTCCAACGGCGGGCGCCAGGGCCTCAAGGAGGCGCAGGTCGACGCCGAGAGCTTCGACGGCTTGCTCATCGGCGCGCCGGCTTGGTGGATCAGCCATATGGTCAGCTGGGACACTAAGATTAGCAAGGACTTCTACCCGGCAAGCGACCCTAAGAGCATTCCTCCAGCGTTGTTCTCGCTCGTCGCTGCGACGGTGATAGAGCAGTGCGACGGGGCCGACGGGGTCGAAGACGGTATCATCAGCTCGCCCGAGCGCTGCCACGCGGACCTCGGAGTGCTCTCTTGCGACCTGGTAAGCGCGAACGCGACCGCCGCTTGCCTCACCCCCGTGCAGCTGCAGACGCTGCAGCGCATCTACGCCGATTACTACGTAGGGTCCGAGATGGCGCACCCGGGCCTCGAGCTATCGTCCGAGGCCGGATGGTCCGATCCCTTGTTCACGGGCGGCGAGCCGCTGGCTTACGGTCTGGGGATCCTGCGGTACGGCGTGTTCGGGGACCCCAACTGGCCGCTCGACGCGTACAACGACAGCGTCTATGCGTACGTCCGGGACTTCCCGCTTATGCGTCAACTCGACGCCGACGCCTTCGACATGTCGCCCGTCAGGGACCGCGGCGCCAAGATCCTCATGTACCACGGGCTCGCGGACCCGCTCCTCGTCACGCGCGGCTCGACACACTTCTACGAGCAGGTGGCGCGGGCGACGAGCGGCGGCGCCGCCAACGCCACTACGCCGGCGTCCATGGATGACTGGTTCCGGCTACTCCTCGTGCCGGGGCTCCAGCACTGCGTAGGCACGCCGCCCGGCGTCAACGCGCCGTGGAACTTCAACGGGGCGGCACAGGCGACGGTGCTCGGCCCCGGTGAGTGGTCGGTGCCCGGGTTCCACGACGCTGACCACGACGCGCTGCTGGCGCTCGTGCGGTGGGTGGAAGACGCGACACCCGTTGACCGCCTCGTTGCCACCACCTGGCGCGACGCGGAAGCCCCGGACTCGGGTGTCGCGAGGCAGCGCCCGCTATGCCCGCACCCGCAGAAAGCAGTGTACGACGGGGTCGGCGACGTCGACGAGGCCTCGAGCTGGCGCTGCGCATGAGAGGCAAGCGAATTCCATTAGGAACGGCGGCCTGGCGAAGAAGGGGGCTAGAGTACGCTTCTCTAGTCGATCGCCGACTGAGAGGGTTTTTGGTGTCGTTGGTAAAGACGGGGAGTTGTGGTTGGTTAGGTTTAGTTCCGGTCTTGCTGGTCTTGGTAAAGTATGGACTGTGTTGTCTCGACAGCGAGTTGCCCCCTAATAGCGACATTGATCCCGAGCAGGTTTTAGCTCATACCAAGCGGTCGTAGTAACATCGCGTGTGCCGAGTCGGTACTAGGAAGCCTCACTTACCCGCTTTATATCTGGTAGCGAGTAAGCGGCTCGGCGAGTAGGAGACCGTCTGCTGCGGGTGTTTCCGCCGCCGGGAAGCGTGAGTACGATACATATCTTAGATCGATTTCGCATAGTGCGCACGCCGTTTGAGCTCTCCTAGATTTTGCGTTGACCACCCGCTCTAGGCGCTCGTTTGCTCTTTGCCAATCACCACCCTTTTTTGCTACTTCTCGGGGAGTACTTCTTCCGCCTTCTAAGTGTAGATACCTGTATTCCAACCGCGCTGGAGACTGTTGCTCATTCTGACTTCCGCGGCTCGCCGGGTGGCCATGTTGTCCGCGATCCCTGCGCACTCTACCATGGGGCGAAGTTAGTTGAGCTAACGTAGTACGGCCACATTCGCCTACGAAGTGGGTGATAGGTACCGGAAGGATCGTAGTGATATCAACTCCCGCTGGCTGTTATTGGGGCTACCTTCTCTCAGCACTGCTAGCGGCTGATCTGCATGTTTTCGAAGGACAGCCTTGGACATGGTCTAAGGGGACTGTGTAGATTGCCTTCTGGTGCCCGTTTTGATCCGGTTCCCCCTCCAACTTGTCGGAGCGGACTGGCTCCGTCAGCGTGGAAGGGATTCACGGAAAGATAAGAGGAGCAGAGGGGAAGAGAGAGCTTAGAAAAGGTACGCACCGGCTATCTATTCGAACAACTGCAGGACGGGCAGCAGCAACAGGAACAGGGGAACAAGCTGTCCGAACCCGAGCCCGTTCTCGGTCTCGACCTCGCGATCCGCCATCACTCCGTGGCCCGACTGGCACGTTCCTATGAGGTTGTAGTAGCCGACGGCATGTCAGGCTATCTCCTCCAGCACCGTCTCAAACTCCGAGGCGAGCAGGTACCACATACAAAGGAACGCACCCTTGGCGATCCGGCAACGCCAGCCCCTATTCCACCACCACGGCTCGGGCGACGGGAACTCACAGCCCCTGTCGTCAATGAGGCGATGCCGCAGCTTCTTCATCCAGCAGCCCCGTTCCCTCTGCCAGAGCGAATGGATGGCGGGCAGGTGCCTGTACAGCACGAAGGAGATCTGGGCGATGGTCCACTGCCGCGGCGAGCCACCCTTCTCCAACGGTATAAAGCAGTTCGCGGGGCAGTTAATTACGTCCCACCACCCGGCGTAACCGGAAATGTACACGACGTAGAGGAGCATGCCGGCCATCATGCTCATCAGCACGGCCCGGATGATAGTAGGCAGGGCCGCCTTAAACTACCGCGGGCGGCCCTGACGGCGAAGGCCGGCGTCGGGCTTGACGCAGGCGTTGAAGTGCTTGACGACGTGGAGGGACAGGAGGTGGGTATTGGAGCTGAACCAGACGAAGTTTGTGACGGTGTCGACGTGGTAGACGGCGATGGAGCCGTCGGCTAGCTTCTTTAGGCAAAGCAACGAGAAACGCGGGCCCCGTCACCAGCTGCTGGTCGGTCAGGCACATGGCCATGTCGTAGAGCACAAACTACCACATCTCAGCGCGCGCCTCCCCGACCGACGCCTGCAGCCGCTCACACACCTAGGTACGGAAGAATCCGTCGATCGGGTTGATGGCTCGCGGGTGGCTGGGCTTGGTCGAGCGCGAGAGCAGCAGGCACACGATTGCGGCGACGAGGGTAAGGCTGACGCTGGCAGCAAACGCCACTATAACCTGCGCGTGTGTTCACGAGTGTCAGCGGTACTGGCCCGTCACGATCGTCGGGAAGGGGGATGAGAGCGTACCCCGATGCCGGCAAAATCCGGGTCTGCCGACAGCAGAGGACAGTCGCAGCTCGGGAAGTTGTCGCAGGTCCAATCGTCTCGGGGGATATCGTAGGCGACGCCCACATGCCGGTCGTGTTTCCAACAGGTAATTGCTCGACTCCATGTTGAGCAGTGGGCCGTATTGTTAGTGATAAAGCCTGGCTCGGAGAGTCGAGAGGAGCTGCATGATTCGGTCGAAGGAATATACTACGGAAAGTGTGTAGTATCTGAGGGTAGTTAAAGGCAAGAGACGGTTCGCTGTATGGGCCAGAGCCCCCGAAACGCCAGAGTAAGTTTTGCCCTCTCTCTGTTCGTCCGTCTATCGCTTGGGTGCCCGGCTTTTTTTTCTCTCGTAGCCTCGTCGGGTTTCCAATAGTTTCGCCATGGCGAACCGGCCAGCACAGGCAGATAGGTACCTGACCTGCGAGCCACGGCGCCTAATCTAGTCCTACAAACCGTAGTAACCGTAGGCGACCTCCCCCACCCCTAATCATGCACTTGGTTGGCGGAGCAAGGCGAGGAGGTCATCATGAAATCCAACCATCGCTGGCCTCCTCCCCATGACGGCGAGCCCACCGCTTAGATCCGGTTTCAGACGAAGGAAAACCGAATGCTCCACCGTCCCCGATCTGAGAGTGCCTGGCGATAAACATCAAACATCACCTCGAACCCGCGATCGATCTCCGGCAGATAGCGAACGAAGCTAGCTGCCGTGAACTAGCTGAGGTCCGGTGCGGCCTCCAAAGCTCAGGTACCGCCACCCTTTGGGAAAAAAAAAGAAGACGCCGGTTCTCGCTACGCCAGAAGAGCCTCCGTGCCGCGGGGATAGCGCCTCGCCAATCCGGACAGCGCAGGCTTTGACTCGGGTGCAAGTCCGCCCTGGTTAGTAGGTAGGTAGGTGTTCCTCACAGAGCCCCAGTAAGAACGTTGGTCAAATCGTGCTGTGGCTTTCTTCCGCACGAATGCGCCTTCTGATCTGCCTTCCAGGTGGCTCCACCACACCGCCGACCCTTCGCTGCTACACAAAACGCCCTTGTACGAAATACAGCCGTGCTGTGCGGTCGCGGTGAGAGATAACTGGATGCTCAAAAGCTACGGAAGGCTCGGTTGTCGTTGGCTGAATATCCGTTTTATCGCGAGCTCTAGGGCTCTCTAGTTCAGGCGCCATTCACTTTTCTCTTCGCGATATCTAATTGCGATCATCATGTCTCCAGTTATTCGGCGGCTTTCTGTACTTTCTAGAATGCCTCGCTTCTCTCTTTTCCGGGGTCTTGTAAGCCCTGTAGCCCACGTGCTCACGTCTGGAGAGCTTCATACGCAACATTTCCCCAAGTCCAAGAAGTGCCAAGAGGTGCCAAGCCTCAAACGGCAACGGTTGCGTGAGGAGTTAATCGGATAGCCAAGATGCAACGTGCTGAGAGCCAGTTTCCTAATGGATTGACCGGCGTGCATATCGGATTTTTTTTGATATCGAGCTTCCCGAATGGGCGAAGTCCTCCCGAAAGAGACACAGCCTACTGCGTGATAGTTTCGTAGATAGCTCCCAGCACACTGGGTCGGCGGCTCGTCCGACGGCCGGCATCATGTTACCCTCGTACGCGATGCCGAGGTTGGGATGGAATTAGAGGTAGTATAAATACGTAGGGGCCCATCGCTGACCGAGAATGTGGGAAGCCTCAAGGCCTACCGTCCGCTCCAACCCAAAGCGCGGCCCCCACAATCTTCGATACGATGCGTCCGTCTCTCCCCTCGGCTCTCGCCGGTGGGCTGCTCGTCCAGGGCGCCACCGCCCTCTGGCTCTTCCCCGAGGCTCGCAACTTCATCTATATCGTGCCCGATGGTTACGGCCAGGCTAGCCAGACGATGGCTCGCGACTACGTCTCGCTGCTGCGGAATGGAGAGAATCCCAAGGCACCCGTGAGCATCCAGCTTGCCGCCGACAACATGGTCATTGGCCTGGTCCGCACTCAGGCGAGCGACAATCTCATCACCGACTCGGCGGCTTCGGCTACCGCGTTTGGCTGCGGCGTCAAGACATACAACAACGGTACGTATTCCGTTTGCGGACGTGAGCGCCCGTCTCTGATTGACTCTAGCCATTGCCGTCGATGACGATGGATTGCCCGTCGGTTCTATTCTCGAGGCCGCGAAGCTCAAGGGCTTCAAGACGGGTCTCGTGGTAACGTCGACGATTAACCACGCAACACCAGCATGTGAGTTAATTTTCGTCTTGCTGGTGCGTTTCGAATTCTGATCTCCCGAAGGCTACGCGGCGCACGTCAAGAACCGCAACTCGTACGCCAAGATTGCCGAGCACGAAATCGGGTACTCCCACCCCCTCGGGCCCGTCGTCGACATTCTCCTGGGTGGTGGACGATGCTATTTCAAGCCGCAATCGGACCCTACCTCGTGCCGGAAGGACGACGTTGACTTGTTCGGGTTCGCCAAAACGAAGGGTTTCCGCGTCCTGCAGGATCGTGCTGGTTTCGACGAGCTCAAGAAGGGCAAAGCCAAGGCTGCTGATCTGCCCTACATCGGTCTGTTCAATGACGGTAAGTTACTATATGCTCTCGATTGGCAAAACTCTGCTTATAGGCTTGCTAGATCAGATGATGTACGAGATCGATCGATCCCGCCAGCCTGAACAAGAGCCCTCGCTGCTCGAGATGGTGGAGACCGCGCTCAATTCGCTGGACCGCGCCACTAAGTGGAGTTTGAAGGGGTATTTCCTGATGATTGAGGCCTCGCGAATTGACCACGCCGGACACGCCAACGACCCCGCGGCTCATCTTCACGACACCATCATGTACAACGACGTGATGGGTTTCGTCAGGGAGTGGATCGACCTGCACCCCGACACCATAATGCTGTCTGCTGCTGACCATGAGTGCGGCGGACTGACATTGAATGGATTCAACCCCCTCCCTCTTAAGCAGGTTTCCATGTCCATTGAACAAGTGAATCGCCTATGGGGAGATTTCAATGGAACCGACCGCAGGGAGTATCTGGTCGAAACCATACTGCCCGGGTACGGGCTCGCTGGTCTCTCGGATTCCGAGATCGACACGATCCTCCGCAACAACAACCTCGGTGGAGACTTGACCAGTCGTCTGAGCAGGAAGGCGGGTGTCAATTGGTCGACCGGTGGCCACACGGCGTCGGACGTCACCCTGTACGGGTACGGAAACGGCTGGAGGGGAGGTAACCTCAAGTCGGACATGGCAGGAAACCACGACAACACGGAACTGCCCAAATATATCGAAGGAGTCTTGAAGGTGAAGTTGGACGATGCGACGAGGGAGCTTCGCCGTCGCGGCACCGACTGGGTTGGGAAAAGAGAGGTAGCTGGCCCCGATCACGTCCATGACCACGACCATAACCACTAGATGAAACCGATTCCGTGAGGAAGCGGGATTGGTATCAGCGAACAGCAATGGTGCAATGCCGCATGATCGTAAATCCAGTCTTTGTTTAATGATGTTGGTAAACGAATGCCGACGCTAATCTATCGTGAACGTAACCTCTATTTGGAGCTTTTGGGGTATCACACACCACTGCCAACCGGATTCGTCCCTTTTTCCCTTTTACGAGCGAGATTCTTGCCTGTTAGATGACTTAACTGTGACTGACGGGCGGGGCAGCCATCCTAGTTTTCATCATTCCCAGTTCGGAACTCTTGGCCCACGAGCCATCAGGTAGCTGTCGGTAGCACATCAGCTTGCCCTCATCCCCGACGCTGCCTAGAATCTGGCCATCGTCATCGAAGCCAACCCTCCAGACGGGCGACCGGTGGGCGCTGAGCTTGGAGAGAACCTTCACAGTATGCCGAATTTGCCCCGGTTGGTCGGTCAAGAGCCGTTCTCCGTGCGTCCCAGACTTGTCAATCTCGGCCCTTATGCCGGAGGGTGCCTGCGACTGTCTGCGAGATGGGGGATTTCGAGGAGCGGTGCTCTCGTCACCCCTCGTACTCCCTAGGATATCCGCCGGAGACCAGGTTTTGCCGTCATCTTTGGAGAAGGGCGTGTCGATTCGAAACACCCTCACAAACCCGTCCTGGCACGCAGTGGCGATCATCTCATAGCCTCTATAGTTCCCAGGGGCCCAGGCGACATCGCGAACGAGGTGAGCATGCTCCGTGATCTCGAGGGCCAAGTAAAATTCCCTACTCCTAGTCGCGGTACCGAAGGAACTAGTAACGATATCGCGCGTCCGGAAGATTTTCACCGCCGTCAACCCCGATACCACCAGGCTTAACGCATCCGACGGCAAGCCAGCTCGCAAGGCGGTGTAGCAGGGCTCGGGATTAGGGTCGAAGCGAACCTTGAAGCACGTTTCCTCGCCACGATTCGGCTTGGCGAAGGCCTGAAAGTCGTCGAACTTGGCGTAATCGGTCAACGCCTCGGGCACTTCGCCTTCGTATACCGTAAGGTGGCCGTCGGAGGCGAGGAGGGCAACGTAAGTGCACCTCGTCACCTCGTCATGCTTAACCGAGAAGGACCTGAAGGGGTAGCGGCTAGACCGGACCTCGGAGACGGGTTTTCCGTTCCCATCTCTCATGCTGAAGCGCCTCCCCGGGGGAGCAGAAGGGTCCTCAGCCCAGAGCTGGAAGCGGCCCTCGATCCCGAGCGAAGCCAAGAGGTTCGGATAGATCGTCGGCGGCAGCCATTGCAGCTAGGCAGTGCTTCGTCAGTAGCCAGTCCGTTTGCAATCGACAACCAAGAATACACACCTCTAGTATTTCGCCAGCATGGGCTTTCCAATTGTCGCAGAGGCGCCAGATGCCGTCCTGATGCCGATTGAAGACGCGAATCTTGCCGTCGACACTGCCGGTGGCACATCTGTCACCGTACGCGTTGAAGGCGACGGCCTGAACGAGATCCTTGTGGCCGTGCTGGACAATATCGAAAGCAGCATTGTTCTCAGCCGCATCCCCGTCATTTGTCGCTAAGGATGCCATGTTTCCCTACGACTACAAGGTAATCATGGCAGCGTGCTTGGGATGACGAGTTGATTTTTGCGTGGTTTCGGTGGGCTTGTGGACTCTCGAGACTTGCAGGTAGGTACCTACCCGGATAAGACGGTGGGCACGGAGCTATGGCTGTTACGTAAACAGGGTTAAACAGAACCACGGCTCTAGACTGATCGGTTATGCCCATAACGAATCTAACGGGCTTCATAAAACAGCGATTCAACTAAGCCGTATTGGACTCTCTTATCTTATCGGGTAGACGCCGCATAGTAGTAGCTTGGGATGGCATCTTTTCCCTTCTACCAGAATCCGAACCATGCGATATTTCCAGTGTTTCCAGAGCAGTGAGTAGATGCATCCCATGATCCTGCATGGTTGACGATTCACCAAAGGGAATACCCAAAAGTTGTCCCCGGAATCGCTAATCGCCCAATCACCAAGTCAATGTTTATCACGTACAAGATTGGCCGCTTGTACAATTCGTGTCGTATTCTCCAGGCCTCGCATGGACTGAAACCGTCTCCCTCCGGTACTCCCTCTCCGTATCTCTAGAATACGTACGGAGAAACTGCTCCAGAAAAATGTCACGGCAGGGTAGTTAGGACGCGAAAATTTGAACGATCCGTGAGCATAAGGTGAGGCAGAGGAATGGAATGGTAAAAATGTTCCAAACATTCACAATTCACGGATGGTACCAAGCAAGACGAAGCATATGAATACGTGCGGACTTCCATTCGTATATCGTACTACTCACTGACAGCACTCAGGGGGGTCCCATAGAATATCTATACGGGACAGTGAAAATATATACACATCGAACTGAAACCATGCTTCCACCATTCCCTTCTCATCTCCTTCTATACCAGAAAAGCCGCGGGGGCTTGACCCTCGCACAGGAAAATGCGGGGGATTAATTCAAGTTCTTGAGCTGGCGAGCGTGGCGGCGGGCACGGCGCTTGCTGTTGTTGCAGACAACGCGCGTGGGCGTGGGCACGGCGGAAGTGACGGGCGTGCTCACAACGGGCTCGGGCACGGCGGCGCTCGACGAGGCGGCGGGCGTGCTCACGACAGGCTCGGGGGCGGGAGTCGACGAGACGACGGCCGTCGAGGTGGGCGTGGCTACGGAGGTGGGCGCCGCGGTGGTGCTGGTCGGGGCAGGCGCTGCCGACGACGACGAGCCGCTGTTCCCGCTGCCGCCTGACGACGAGCCATCGAACACGGGCAGCGGCGGGCCAGGGATGATGTAGTCGTCCGGCGACGGGAGGTTCTCGTCGTTGTAGATGTTGTGCAGGATGCCAGGGTCCGTCGCCGTGTATAGCTGCGTACCTACGACGCCCTCCGGCACCTGCGTGCCCGAGCCCGTGATCTGGAGGTTGATGCACTGCGGGTACAACTGGGCCTTGCCCTGCGAACCGCCCTCGTGCAGGGCGATGAGCTCGTGGCGCAGCACGTAGTTGCCCGCCTTGATCGAGGCCGGGATCGTCACCGACCAGGTGAGCCCGTTCTCGATGATGAGGTCGTCGGCCCATCGGCCGGTCTGGCCGCTGCCGCGCCCGAGCTCGAGCTGGCCGAGCTCGGAGATCTTGAACCACTTCAGCGTCGTCTTGTCTACGGTGGCGCAGTCACCGCCACAGTCGGCGAGGTAGTCGATGACCGGGCCCTTGTGCGAGTCGGGCCACTGGTTCCAGGTGATGGTGACGTCGCTACCCGCGGCCACGGGGGCCGTCAGCGGTGCGTTGGTGGCGTCCAGGTGGCAGATGATATCCGGGTCCTGGAGGGCTGAGGAGAGGACGAAGCCGTTGTCGGTGGCGCCGTTGCCCCAGGTAATGCTGTCAGGCTGGGGGCCGAACGGCGCAGAGGTAGGATCGAATCCCGTGTACGACTTGCCGTCGGCCTTAACGACGGTAACGTGACCATGAGCCGAGACGGAAACCGCGCCGGCGAGGGCGGCAATGACGGCGGATCTGAGAGTCGAAGACATCTTGAATAAAAACGGTGGGTTGCTCAATTCCTGAATGTGCTAGATGTGTAAACACGGGGAGTTGTGAGGTGTTCGTTGGCAAAGACCGACTGGCGGTAATGAATGTGGGATCTGACTTCAAGTCAAGAACGAATGGCAAAAGTTGCTGAAAGGAATGACTGCCCGAAAAGCACGGCGCACAAGTAGTAAGTAGGAAACACGATGGAAGACCTGAGTTGAGTCTGGAAAGCTCAAAAGGATAGGATGGTAGGAGGAGGGAAGACGGCATCCTTATACCAACCGGTGCTGCGCGAGGGCGCGGGGGGACTTACCGCCAATGCCTTCCAAGAGCCTCATTTCCGGTTCTCGCGGCCCCCTCTTCCCCCTAGGCGAAGAAGATCACGTCGATCCACCATGGCGTTGGGTCGGCGCCATCTACTTCGAGGCGATCACATCGAGCAAGGGTCGACTTCAGACGCAACGACATAGGCGGCACGCATTTCCGTCGTAGGATGTGGTGACGGCGACAAAATCGTAAAATGAATCGACCGAATTGGGGACGAGACGAATGGGAATCGTCAAGATGGGCTCTTTAGGTTGTTTCGCATTGGCGCGAGGCCGGGGTGTTGACCCCTGAGCCACGAAGCTTGCATAAATGAAAAGGTCCCTGCAGCCCCTGCATGAGCTTACAGAGCGACGACGCAGGCGAGGAGAAGCTGTTTCTTCGAAGGTTCGAGTGGAGTTTGTTCTCTGATCCTACTACGATGTGTGCTAGGTGGTATGGATGTATGTGGTTAGCATCGTCGATGGTTCTGTTCTGCGCTGGGAGGGCGAGCCATCTCGGCGGGATATCAAAGCGAATTATCGAGTAATCCCTGGAGTTGATCATGATCGTGCTGCACTCGCGATCTCCCGCCTGCAACGTACACAGAGGCAGTATGGCCACGCGCAGATCCACCCCGAGCATGCTGGCAAGTGATCGGGCGACTATGAAGGCTTATACCAACGTATCTAAGTACACACGGGTAGAGTTTCCTACGTGTATGGAGATCTCGAATCCTACCTCGATTTCTATACGCTATGTATATCCGGTTCGCAGCTTTTGCTGGCGACAGAATGCTTACCGTGGCACCTGATACGGCAACAGAGATTCGAAGCGCGTTGCGGTCAGGGGGGTTGGGTCAGCCCGCGGATTTCTGTTCTATGGATAGAGCGGTAGGCGATCCAAGCCACCCCGGACTCGAGACGCTGGCCTCATATCAAAAAGGGGAGGAGGATATTATCTCGGCAAAGGGAATGCATGTATGAGCATCCTTGGCAAGGTAGGACTAGCCGACTTGGCAGCGGGTGGCAGAACAGATGGCCCCCAGCGACGACTCTCACGACTTATTACGGTCCAGGAGCTATTACTCGAACGGGCGACGAAGTCGACTAGTATTACATATTAGTCCGTAATATGCCAGGAGCCTCTCGCGATCGGTATCCGCCTTGCATAGAGGACTTGTGTCCGTCGAACGATGTGCTACTCCGTACCCAGCATAGCATGCCTATCCCAGAAAGTCGGGATCAAACGGTCGAGGTCATCCACCGTCTAGGCTATTCCCGGGGCACGCTACTCTTTGCCTCTTGAATCTCGCGATGTCATTCACTGCTAGTAAGCCAGAAGAAAATATCCTATACATACATATATGCATGCATGCGTATACACATACGTATATACACTTGGGCTTCGTCTCTCTATACTTTGAGTCTAGAAAAGTCCCGTCACCGTAAGTGACCTAGTCACAGTCACAATGAATTCCTGAAAGTCTTCTCTTTGATAGTTACCGGTAATCTGCTCCCTGGTAACATGCTATTGCTACGCTAACGCTGTTACTAGGACGTTTTCTTCTCGATCGTCCGGCTAGTTGGCGCAAGTTCTCCTCGCCAGGTATTATACGACAACATCTATACATACGTACCGACATACATATACCTAAACACCACAAGCCGCCAGCGTCCCGAGGATGAGGAACTCGTCTAGACGCCCTGCGTTAGTGCGGATGGCGATGTCGATGGCAATGGCGTACAGGGACACCAAACCAGACTTACAGATGGCGAGGCCAAGCGTTCCTCCGACGAAACCCAGCGACGGCCGGAAATAGACTAACGACCGGGCTGACCACCCACTGGAAGATCTGGACGGCAATCGCCAAGAGGTCCTAAATCCCTCGGCGATTGATTGGAAGCAGCGTGCGACGATGGGCGTGACGCTCGCGATCGCGTCGTTTCGTAGACCAGTTCGGCGCACATACATATAACGCAAATTGCGCAGGGTCCGATTCCCGATAGATACTATAGGTCTACCGCTCGCATCGACTTCTCCTGAACTCGTAAATAGGAGGTGCAGGTAATTTAACCCGCTGATAGGGCGAGGGAAGCAGCACCAAACGGGTACGGAACCAAACAATAGCTTGGTCTGTTCGCGCCGTTAGAAAAGTGTCTCGTAGGTAATGGCAGACGTCAGCAACAGGGACACGACACAGCACTCACTTGCTACGGAAATAGAGAATCAGAACATCGACGGAGTGTCGGCTGATGAAATGGTTCCCTTGGCGAGCTCGCTGTGGTTACGAGCGGCTTGGAAGATGGGAAATTCGTCACGAACGCCTCTGTCCCGTTTCAAGTACCTGACCGCTTCGCGCCATGACGTCGGCATGCCCGATTCGGGAAAGGCGGCGGGATTCTCGGGCCGCCATTGGCCTAAAGTACCTCGAAGTACACCCCGCATAGAGATTAGATATGTATCTAAGCGAGGTTACGTCTTTATCAATACCTATAGAAGGCACGCCCGAAACTTCATCAAAACATCGTGATTCTCCTATAATCATTATGCAGTCATACCTTTATGCGGCCACCTGCTGTCTGAGTCTTCCGAGATCACAACACGGCAAGCGGAGACGGCATGGTTAATGATGGCAAGAGACGTCGATGAACTGATAGATTGATGCTAGGTATACTTGCTAGTCTATAGGTAGTGTAAACATAGGTGAAGACGAGGGAATAGTAGGCACCTAGGTACCTACCTAAACATACGATCAAAACATCAGAACGGTATGCATGAAACAGCCCTCCCAACCGACATCAAGGTCCGGCCTGTCGACACACCCGTGCGTATAATAATAATAATAATCATACTAGGTAATAGCGCAGGTGAAGCCGGGATGCGAGGAGGAGAGCTACGAAGAGCGCCGGAAGCCACCGAGGAAGCGCCAACGCCCCCGGAACAGACACGCGGCTAGCTGCTAGAGCCGGCACGCTGAAAGAGAAAGAGAGGGACAGGGAGAGGGGGAGAGCCACTCACCACATATTGTCCCGCGCGATGAGGTTTTGGAGGAGGCCGGAGCTGGGGAAGGTCTCGAACTGGGAGCGGGCGTCGCGCATGGCGCGCATGGCGTCGGGGTCGCGGGTGCGCTCGGCCTCGGCGCGGGCGCGGCGGAAGCGGCGGCCGAGGTGGCGCCACTCGACGGCGTCGACGCGGGCGAGGCTGGCGGCGCGGCAGGGGGGGCAGTCGGCGCCGACGACGCCGCCGTCGGGGACGGTGGGGGGCAGGGTGTGGATGGTGTCGTGGGCGAGGGGCACGGGCGCGACGACGTGGCCGCAGCGGGAGTGGGTCATGTCGCGGCGGCAGAAGGGGCACGTCGGCGACGACTCCAGGTGGCGCGCCAGGCACCCGCGGCACGCGACGTGCCCGCACGGCAGGATCGCCGGCACCGCGCCGTTCTTCGCGTCCGCCCGCCGCGCCACCCGCAGCCGCGTCGTCAGGCAGATCCCGCACGTCAGCTTCGCCGGCCGGTCCAGCAGGAACGTCACCTTGGGCGTCGGGAAGTACGTCTCGTCCTCCGCCACCACCCGCGGCGGCGGCTCCTCCCCGCCCGCCTCCTCCTCCCGCCCCAGCTTCGCGAACTCCCGCACCAGGTACTTCACGTCCGAGCTCTTCGTCATCCGCGCCGCCTTCCAGTCGATCGCCGCCTCCCTGCCGACCACGTCCTCCTCCTCCTCGTCCTCCGACTCCGACTCCGAGCTGTACGGGTCCACGTGGTCCTGATGGACCTGCCGCGGCGCCGTTCTCGTGGCGTTCTCGGGCGCCGCCCGGCGCGAGTGCCGCCCCGAGCGGGACGATCGCGACGAGCTGATGTGCTCCCGGAACCGCGATAATTCCCTCGTCCGACGCTCCCGAGTCCGGGGGGTGCTAGGGCGGTGGCTCATCTTCGTGGGGATCTTACCGAGAATTCTGCCGTTCTTGCTAACTACTCGGGTATCGGTGGTGGACGAAAAGGTCATGGTGGTTCAGAAGTGTGATCTGGTCGATCAATAGCCAGGCGCCTCGGTTGGCGTATTTATTAAGACGCGAATAATATGCTCCAGAGCTATTGAGCGTATTTAAAAACCTGCTGTTCTGGAACGAAGCCCATTGAGGATTCAGCATGTCCTATATAGGATCAGGCCGGCTTGTCTGGAACAGTTACTTTATCCCCAGTCGCACCCGCAGCCTCCTTTGTCCTAGTCAGACGCGAGTGCGGCCGAGTGGTCCAGTTCTTTGACACTATGTAGACGATACACAAAGAACTGGGGTTATTGTGCCTTGCGAGACACAGCAGAACTATCTGCTGGAGAGAAATGAGAGCCATAATCCTAGAAACAGGGTATCGGGAGGGCGCCGAAGGGTTTATATGTGCCTGACTACGTAGCTTGCGAGAATCCATAGCGAGCTAGTTGGGGGGGATTATATCAATACTGGATATCTATAGACTAGGAGCCTATTTACCAAGTCTTTTTAGACATATTTCTCGCCGCGGAACCTAATATTGAAATGATCGATCATCAAAACTGGGCGACTAGGTATCACTTTGGAGGCGGCACGATAATCCTTTGTCCTGTTATTCGCTTTCATGCATCGCTCGCAGCGCAATAAGGGCTTCTAGCTCTAAGCCTTCCCCCCCAAAACCAAAGGGCGGATACGACCGCTGTCCCAAATACCGCAGAGCTGCCTGCTAGAGCCGTGGCCCCGAGCCCGAAGCCCAAAGCGTCAAACATGTAGGGCGCGAATAGAGGGAAGAACGCGGCGGTGATGCTTCGTAGGACGAGGTTCGTCGAGATGGCGGATGCTGCGTATTGCGTGTAGGTGTCGATTGTGTAGACAGAAACGCAGGCGGAGCACATGTAGACCCCCATCGCGAACATCAAGCTCCCAATGTTCGGCATGATCCAGTGCAGCCTGGCCTCGCCCGACCACCCCCACCAGAGCAGCCCGGCCGGGACGAGCGCGGTCCCGAGAATCATGGTGGGGATGCGAAACTCGGGGCGTCCGACCCCGTTGTTGCGTGCCTTGAGTCGGCGATAGATGTGGTCGTTGAGGTGGCCGGCAAAGCCGGCGCCGAGGATCAGCCCGGCCGCGAAGGAAATGTAATTCAAGCTGCCGATCTCAACGCTTTGGCCGTATTGCCCCGTCCACATGAGCGGGTACATGAAGAGAAACAGGAACATGGTGCCGTACAGGAGAGCCATGTACCCGGCTAAGAGCTGCACGATGATCTGCGTGCCGAGCATGCGGAACGGGCGTTGGAGATGTGTATGCATGAGCGACAGGAAACCCGTTACCTTCTGCGCGTACGGCTCCTTCTCCTTCTCCGAGCCGGGTTCGGGCGCCCTCTTCCGGTGAAGCAGTGCCCGGATCCTCGGCTCGTAGGTCTCACGTAGGAAGACGACAGCCACGATAATGACGATAGCCGAGGCGATTGACGTGACGAAGAAGATCCAGCGCCAGGTTGTCCCCTGTGATATGAAGGCGCCGCAGATGGGCCCCAGGGCGGGGCCGAGGAGCGGGGCGGCCATGAACAGCGCGAAGGTGCGGCCCCTCTCCTCGGCAGCCCAGAGATCGCTCATGAAGCCGCCGGCGAGGGCGTCAGCGACGCAGGCGCCGAATCCGGAGAGCAGCCGGAAGGCCAGCATCTGGCCCAGCGTAGTGGCCGCGCCGCAGCCCGTATTCCACACGACGAAGACGGCGCTTCCTGTCACCAGCACGGGCTTGTGGCCGTAGACCTCGGAGAGCGGCGCGAGGAGCAGCGGCGCCAGCCCGACCCCGATAAGGATCAAGGAGTTAACCAACAACCACTCGTAGGGCTGCGAGACGTGTAGGGCGCTCGTGATCTGGTCCCGCGCTGGCGCCAGCATCGTCTCCGAGAGCGGCTGTAAGAAGGCGAATGCGGACAGGATAAATGTCGCCGTCAATTTCTTTCGGCGGGGCCACGACTTGGCTAGGTAGGCGTCGTCGTCGTCCGGCCTCGTCTGCGTATCCTGTCTCGGTCAGCGCGGGAAGGCTTGCCATGGTATGTAGCCCTCTGGTCCCGGCCCTCAAAAGACCCATCGCCACGTACCGGATGAACTTGAAACGCTTCGGCCTCGGCGCCATCCTTCGTAGGGAAGTCGGGGATAGAACTCTGGGTGCCCGCGTGAGGTGAGGCGTGGATTTCCACTCGCGTTGCCTCCATGTCGCGATCTGAAGCTGTCCCGTTAGTGGGAGAGGGGAAGCTAGACGGTTTGGCTTCGACGAGGCACACCCGGAGAAGCGCAGATCTGAAGGAATAAGCTGGTGAAGAGCGGCTGTTTCCCTAGCTCCAAGAGAAACAACGGCTTATCAAGGCGGACAAAAGCGACTTGCCCTCCCTTGCGTGCCGTAATCTAGGTATCTGGCAATGTTTTCAGTGAGGTTTGGCAACCATGCTAGGAGTAAAAAACAAACCACACTGTGATATCCAATCTCGTAATTTGACCTTTGCCTCTCTTGAGAGCAAGGGGATATCTGGGTACCTGGAGGTAGGTATAACCACAGTGTCTTAGGTACCTACACACGAGTACGGCATCTTCTAAGGCCTAACGCCGCGTTTGCTACCACTTAGCGCGGTGCCCTCGCTGGATCTACTTCGATCGCCTCGGATAACAGTACTAGGGCTGATCACCTTGGCTGGAAGGGGGAGCCTGGCAGTGTAGCCTCGACGTCGCGCGCTGTTATACATGGCTGTAGGGCATGAGAGGGGATCGGCTCTGTATCGTATCCGGTCCATAGGTGTGAGAAGGATGTGGATACGCGGTTGTGAACCTCTACCTCTGATCCTGGCATTTGCGACTAGGTTTGCGAACGTTGGTGAGCTACGCCGGGGATGCAACGCCTGCAGCTTGCCTAACCCTAGAGAGAGGTTGCTGTCAAAGGGACTGGCTGGCAGAGCACCCTTGCCTTAGTCACAGGAACTCGGCGCACGTTGGAACACATGGGAGCACATGGGGGGAGATTGGAAGAACATGTTGGTGTGTTGTCAGTTGGTGATGAAGGGAGTTGGTTTATGGCTGTCCAAAGGACTCCTCCCTCCGCTACTCTCAACCCGTGGATTGGCGGCGGGATAAATGCCACCTAACCACACCGCCTCATGTCTGCACAACATACAGGTGGCTACGTTCCGTCGAGTGTGATTCACAATAGTTAAGCGTTAGTAACCATCAGACCATCGCGATGCCCATCCCGACTGGACCACCTCCCCTGAGAACGTACCAACCAATACAACGCATCTTTTGGGACGCGTTAGCAGGGCCTTGTGGGAATCCGGGTCGAGGTCGCGATAATATCAGTTCCTACAACTTAGGAAACACCCCCCTTAATTAACTTGTACCAAAAGAAAGGTAGGGATTGATAATATAAACAGCACGCAGTTAGTTGGTGGATGCCATACGGGAAAGTGCACAGTTATTTAGGATGGTGAGAATACAATTTCGAGTAGGCTTCGTGGGAAGCTGTGTAATAACCCTAACTCTCCCAATATGTGCCTACTCGATGGCGGTGAAGGTTGAAAACGATCGCCGTCTACAGTTATTATCCCTTCGGGCCAGACCCGGGACACATTTTGCGTCACCCTTCGCTCTGCTCCCACGGCTTCACCGTCTTTCCCTCTTCGTACTTGCCGCCGGCCGGCCGCCACATCAGCCAGAAGGTGAACGGCTGGACTTTCTCGGCGACGTCGGTCCAGGCCTGATCGGGGGCGTCGGTGGCGGGCACGTTGATGTTCTCCTCGATGTAGACGAACCCGTTCGCCTCGTACAGGGGGCGACCGTACGGGGTCGAGTCGAGGAAGACCTCGAGGCCGGCTGCGTCGGCTTCGCGCAGGCCCCAGTCCAACAGCTGCTGCCCGACGCCGCGGCGCCGGTAGTCCGGGTGCGCGAAGATGATGAAGAGATCTGGGCGGAGTGAGCGAGCGCGCGCGTTGAAGGGGCCACGCCAGCAGACAGGCAGGTAGGCGGGCAGGCGGGCAGGCACTTACAGACGTGGGCGCGCTGGGCGGCCCGGGCCCGCGGCCGGCTGTGGTTCGCCAGCGCCTGCTCGACGAAAGCCCGCGCGCCGCCCGCGGGGAACCAGGTGACGTCGGAGGGGTGGGGGGCGGCGAACGGGTTCTCGTGGTGGACGTTCCAGAGCGCGGCGCCGGCGAGCCGGCCCGTCGCCGTGTCGACGACCTTGTTCCAGCGGCTCGAAGGGTCGCCGGCGTGCCAGGCCCGTAGCCGCGTGGCTGCCTCCTCGATAGCCGCCTCGCGCGCCGCGGCCCCCTGTCCGTGGATCGGGAAGAAGACGTGGAAGAATTTCTGCGGCGGGTCCTCATACGACTCGAACAGGCACCGGGCCAGCGCCGGAAAGTCGACGTTCGGGTCGATCTCCTGGTGCTCGAGCGGCATGGCTGGTGGCGGGGAATGGATTGAAGCGAAAGATTCGCAGTGGATGGGGGCGTACAGGAGGGCGGGGGGAGATGGGTATGAAATTGCGGTGTCTGGGGGATAACAAAGGGGCGTTACAACTCATCAATATATGTCTGCGGACTCTCTTTTGCCGTAGGTTGTTGGTCCATATGTTGGTGTATAGCTTAGCACGTAGGTAGAGAGACTAGGGGCGATGGCGTCCGGGAGAGACTGGCATTGGTCGGGGAACACTTGCGCGCTCCCCCCCTTGCTGTGCTGTGTAGGCAATATTAATGATATATCATTATTGCCTTCAACAGACCCTCGTTTAATATTGGGTACTGAAGCGATGTACCTACTAGTCGGCATGCTTTTGTTTAGGATTCATCTTTGAATTCGAACGAAATGTGCCCGCCGAACCCGATCGGTACCTATACTTTTACTGCCGCCTCCCTTTGTATAGGACTGTTTGCCTTCGGTATCTTATGCCGCCTCCCTAGACGTGATACGACCGTATCAGCGCCGTTGCTTATGCGCGTCCTAGGCATTACCTACCCTCCTTTATACGGAACATCCGGTAATTTAGAGTCGTGATGCTCCTATTCGCTGCAATACCGCCGATGGCAGTATCTCTAGGGGCTACCTGACCGGGTGGCTGGCCATCACAGGCTGGCAAGCCTTAGTTGCCTCTGGCGGATTCCTCATCGGCACCATGATTCAGGGGCTAATTCTACTCGCCCACCCCGAGTACGCCGGCGTCATGCAGAATTGGCATGGGACCCTCCTATTATGGGCAACGATCCTCTTAAGCTATAGTATCAACACGGCTATCGGGTCTCTCCTTGCCAGATTTGAAGGCTTCGTTCTCATCCTGCATATTCTCGGCTTCTTCGCTGTGATACTGCCCCTGGTAATCCTCGGTGAACACGGAACTGCTACGGACGTGTTCGGCACTTTCCTCAACCTGGGCGACTGGCAAACGCAGGGGCTATCATTATGTATTGGCATGATGGGAAACGTCTTTTCGTTTCTAGGGGCGGATGGGGCAATCCACGTAAGTACGACGACCCTAGCTACTATTATATCAGTAATCCGGTGCTATTATGGCCGTGAGGGGGGACGGTTTACTCACCACCTCACAGATGTCAGAAGAAATCCGCAATGCCGCTATTACGGTCCCTCGTTCCTTGCTAGCTAGTCTCGCCATCAACGGGACGTTGGGCCTTGCAATGTTAATTGCGACCTTGTACTCTCTCGGCGACATCGACACAGCATTAGCTGAGAATCCCCAGTACCCTTACATGGCTATCTTTGAGCACGCCGTGGGCTCCAAGGCGGGGGCGGCAGTGATGGCTTCCATTATAGTAGTTATGACGATAAGCGCCACCACGGGATCCCTCGCCTCGACATCTCGGATCTGTTGGGCATTCGCTCGCGACCATGGGCTTCCCGGCTGGAGGGTGCTGAAGAAAGTCAGCCCGCGGACTAGCATTCCCCTCTACGCCGTCCTTACGGCTTCTTGTATCGCCGTCCTCCTGTCCCTCGTTAACATTGGGGATGCCGTAGCCTTCAACGGCGTGATATCCATCTCCGTTGCTGGCCTGTTCGGGTCCTACTTCATTGCGGCTGCATTACTCCTTTATCGCAGACTCACCGGAGGGATCCGCTCCCCGAAGGACGACAACACCATATTAACCAGCACAATTGTCACCGGCTTAACATGGGGGCCCTGGCGTCTCCGCGGAGCCTTCGGGGTTGCGAACAACCCTTTTACGTGAATCTACCTGTTCTTCGTCTTCTCCTTCAGCTTCTGACCGTCCTACCGAGAGGTCACACCTCAAACCTTCAACTAGGCTGTGCTTGTCTTCGGGGCAGTAGTGTCGTGTATTATTTGGCCTGGGCGAGGAAGAGTTATTCGGGACCGATCGTCGAGATCGCCCACTGATGGAATTGGCGAGCCGGACTGGGCGTCAGCAATGGGTCTACGGGCAGCAGTTGTTGGTGGTTCTGGAGATACAGACGCGATGAAAGACGCTTGGAGGAAGGACAGAGAGGGATCTTTTTAAACAATTGCTACATGGGGGTTAAGGCCATCTACGAGTACTCCTGTTCGCAGCAGATTCAGTCGCACATTTCTATCTCGGGGATGAGAAGGATAGAGCAAGAAATCCTGCTACATATCTACCGCATCTATATAGGCATACAATATTGCGCCTTCTCTCATATCACCGTTAGCGGGTGCTCTCGTGTGACCACCATCACTTGGCACGAACGCCTGGTTGATGGCGGCGTAGCGTCCGAGATCAGATTCCTCTGGCGAGCTCAGCGATACTAACGTGTCAAGCTGCGTCTCTGGAGCCTCGGCTCCGTCTCTGGTACTAAAATAGAGCGTGTCCCTGAGGGGTTCGAAGAAGAAGCGGCCGGCTTGAGGATCGATATCGAGTAGTAACCAGTATCGTTTTAACCCTTTAAGCCGGTACTCTTCGTACGTACATAAGTTAATCGAAATTGACGACGCGGACGCGTAAATAGGAGTAAATTTGCCCCTATATTGTGGCTCGAAGATTGTGGCGCTGCGGGCCCGGTGCTTCTGCTTTAATCTGAGGCAAGAAAAGAGACGGATATGTCCATCTGCGAGGTGAGCTTTACCGAAACGGAGAGTTCAATATAATATTCGAGTGCAAGATTATACGTTGTCCTTATGGAGCACGGTACTCGACTGTCACGCTCTCTGAGCGTCCCCAGCGAGATTCTCGGGCACTTTTAAACGCGCGGGTGCGTATCTAATTAGCCAGTTAGCAACCCCTATCCCACCGTTGAAGCGATTGTGACCTATCTATTATCTCCATAGGGGCAGGTTGTGGTGTCGAGTGCTTTGTATAGTACCGCGGAGTCGTGTATATTACCCCTGAGTAGGGGGTTTTTGGCATTTGTAGTTTTCGCCTAAGATATTGGGTATTATATCTTTTCCCTTTTCCGATGATGGACATATATATGGCTCGCGACCTCGTATGTAGTTTTAGTGGAATATTAGGGCAGATGCTGCGACAGCCTTACTTCTGATCACACGGATTTGCTTTACTCCGAACATGTAATTCCATATATAAAAGCCGCCGAATTTGGTAGGCAGTGCAGAAACTTCCACAAGAACCAGCTCCCATCGGCGTCTACTTCATCTTCAACCATTCTCGGTAGTGAGTTAAGCCAATAGTCAATGTTCCTCCCGTCCAACCCTCCTAACAGTGCTCTGCATCCTTCGCAATAGCCGCCAATATTTTCGCACACTTATCGTCGTGCCTTCGATCCCTTTAATGTTTCCGCTCTGTTACACTGTGACCCTTGGAGAAATAGATTACCTATGAGTATTTCTTAAGGGATGCCTCCAACCCACTCACCCATAGGTTACAAAGAAAGGCCGACCGCCGATGAGCATATTAGAGAGTTCTATTCGCCTTCGGCTGCCGAAAAAGTCATCAGTCAAAGTAGTTGTTTCCCGGTACCCAGTATGATGACAGATCATGAAAGATTCCGATTCTGCCCTATGCATGATGTATTGTCGTGACAACTTCGTTGGAATATCAACGAGATTTATTCCTGGAGTAGCGTCTATTGAATTCTGCTCTTTCTTGCAAGCCGAGCGTACATGGTTGCGTAGATGAAGACCTGCCTCCCTTTCTGGGTCGGCTTGAGGTGGTCGAGAACGCTCTTCCGGGTGTGGCTCAAGAGGAACAGTGCGAAGATAGAGCTCTTCGTTGTCGTCCCCGAGCGAGCACCAGGCCAAGGCTAGTTTCCGAAAGTTGCTGTCAACCTCACGGCCGTGAGATTTAAGGAGCTTGAGGATATCCACCATGGCTTCCCTCTCGCCTCCTTTCCTAGACGTGAATCTTTTATTGTATTGTTTTTGGTGATATAACTCCCGAGCTGACTGTCTCTCTCGGTCCAATGTGTCTTTGGTTGAGCGGTCAGCCTCACCGTGGCTTGTACGTTGGAAGCCGCAGATAAAAGGTCCTAAAACAATTGAGGAGAAAATCATTGCCGATACGGCGTCTAAACCGACAGTGTTCGAGAGGGATGGATTAGCTCCCATCTCGATCAGCGCTGCGACATTGCGAGGACGGCGGGACATGCAGGCATAATGGAGAGGCGTGTCTCCGTGAAGGTCGCAAAGGTCGATGGATGTATCAAAAAGGCAGGATTGCGCTTGTTGAAAAATGCAAAGTGGTTCCGGGAAAGGAATCATGGCCATAATATGTAGAATTGACGTAGTTCGCGCCGAGTCAATGTACAGTTGCGATGCTCCTGTAACGGATGTATTATCTTTACCATGAGTTAAGAACAGACGTAAAAGCTCTTCAACGAACGGAAGTGGGTAGAACTCGTCCTGGTTGCACTGTAAAAGGACCTCACCAAGAATCGTGACGTCTTCCGTTAAGCGTCGAAGCCGAGATGATGAAACCTTTAAGCATCCTGATCTGCCCTCTGCTAGAAGGTCCAATTGATCGTGCACGAAGATGCAAGGGTCGGCTCCAAGACCAAGGAGCACCGGTATCAGGCGTATTTTCTGATTCCGCACCGCAAGATGTAGTGCTGTCAGACCGTAGCAGCGCTCTCTCGCATCGATAGGGACTGAATATGGACGCAGCACCTCCACCATTTCTATCTCTTCCTGGTGTCGATCACCGCCGACAAGCGTTATCAGATGCAAGCAGGTAAGTCTTCTCCTGAGTGTGAGTGCATCGGGGCGAGCACCTTGGGAGAGTAGGAGTTGGGCAATCCGTTTACGGCTGTACAGAACTGCCGTGTGTAGACAGGTCAGGCCGTGCCAACGAGTTTCAACATCCCAGTGCCGATTGAGTATTAAATGCTGGAACAAATACTCGTGATCGTGACGGATGACTGACCCTAAGACGGCCGCTTCAAAACCGGGTTGGAGATCCAGCAGAAGATCAAGGGCCGCCACAACCGCAGCTGGGTCGCCGAATCCCAGGCGCAACCGCCGTTCCGGAGTGTCATCTTCTGACACGAGTAGGCCGAGGGGTGTTTGCGAGAACTCTAGAGGCAGCTTGTAGCCATCTTCACAGAGTACGTGAAAAAACATATAGAGAATTTCCGGGTTGGTACAGGGGGTTTCGAGGTGCAGAGAGAACTTCCTCTTAGTTCCCGCCGTAGGCTGTCCCGAAATCGGAAAAGGCGTCGTCGCAAACCGGGCGCCAAGTTGGAGAAGCTTCCTAACCAGCGCAGACTTTCCGTGCATTACAGCCCAGCGAAGTGGCGTCACCGACCGCGAGTTTGCCAAGGACCAGAGATCCGAGGTGTCAAGGGCCGTCTCGTTGCACATGTTGTTCACCTCTCCGCCCCTGGCTGCTAGGAGCGCTGCCAACTCGACGGCCGCTGTACCGTCTTCAATATACACTAGATAATGCATGGGACTCGGTGAACGATATGTGTGACTTGGCCGCGCTTCGGTTATGTCGTCCCATAAGACGAGTGGTCGGCAATCGGCTCCCCGATCAATCAGCATCCGGGCGATTTGGTGGTGCCCCCGCCGCAGAGCACATAACAACGGAGTTCGAAGCTTGCGCGATGAATTTCTCTGGTTTATATCCAGGCCGGCGTCGAGGAGGACGGCGACAGCTTCCTTAAACCCGAACAAGCTGGCCATGTGAAGAAGGGAACCAAAATTGTAGGCCTCATCATAGTCTCTCTTAGGTGTACCCATGAAAATTGACCTGATAGAGTGGGCACTCGTTGTTGCCTTTGTGGCTGGTCTCTCCCATATTGGACTCCTCTCTGGCTTTCTAATCGAGATGAGTTTCTTCCATAAGCTCCTCTTTGGCTTCCTGATCGAAAGGGACTCGGGATTTGATAGATCAAAATGCGGCAATACATGCCGGATATATTCGAGGCTCTCGGGCCCTCCAGCATTGAACGTAAATTTGCTGTCTTCTTCAATCTTGTGAAATTCCTTGGAATCGGGGTAAAACTTTCGAAGGTCTTGAATGGCAATGAGAGACCCCGCTCTAGCGCCACCTAAGAGCCACCGGCGCTGCACTTCTTCCTTTTGGTCTAGATCCCGCTGATATAGCGAAAAGAGGCGTCTAACGAGAGCCCTGGCCTTGATACACTCCGCTTCCGCTGCCCGAACAACCCACCGTAGGCCTTCGTCCACGTCTTTATTACTATGTAGTCCCATGAGATGAGCAAGGCCGTGCCCAAAGAGAAATTCGACGGATTTATGTTTTTCTGGCTGATGGTATTCAGTTCGGACCCAGATCCTGGGCGTAGCCTCGTCATACTCGGCTTGTGGCGCAGAGGGTGGGGGCACTACAGTTGTTTCTGGTAGAATCCTGCCTTGCGACGAATCCCGCGTCCATGTCAAGTCGTGAGGGGGTGTAGGCGGGGATATAGGTTTTGGTGTATTGAAGAAGCGGGTGGCTGTAGGATGATGAAAGAATTCCCGCGGCCAGTGTGCAAAATATAACGGTTCGTGAAGTATCTATCAATTTCAATTTAATCACCGAGGTAGATGTAACGACAGGTAATTCGACTGCTGGCACCAAGACTTACCTGCGCGGGAGTACGCCAATACCGGTATTGAGCTATATCCTGAACCAAGTCACGACAGCTCTCGATGTTATGCCGGATATCAGAGGTAGAGGCCAGCTCGCACTGACAGCCAGGTATACCTGCGGGATTCTGGAGGAAAGTGAAAGTTAGCGTGCATCCTAGTTAGTATCGCAAACGACATACCTCGAAGTTCCAAGCTGCTCTCCAAGTTGGTACCGCTGATGCTTTAAGCCAGGAGATATCGTCAACCTCATAATATCCCCACCTATAGTCCCTCCGTATCAGGTTTGGGTTGAAATGTTCCACGCCAAAACCTTGGGAATACGGCAACTTGCGCTGTCCTGCATGGCCGAGAATCAACAGAGCAAGTCTGCTCCAGTAAACCGGGTGAGTGACAGACGCATGTAATTCCGGCACAGAGGAGTCGACCTCGATCGAATCAATGTAGCAATAGTTGAAAAGCAATGCTGTTGGCTGGTGGACAACACCAGTTGAGTCCTCAAGCTTCGCAACAATGGCCTCGGCATCGAGAACCGCCGCACTTTCGGACGTATCTTCTTTCTGACTACCAAAGACGGCTGGTCTACCTTCATTTTTCCCCGCCCCCTCGTCTAATCGTTGACTATATCCACTCTCGGAGTCTGTATCATAGTCGTTACTAGTTGGCCAAGGCCGACTCTCAAAGTCATCGGATAGTAGGTAGGATCGCATAGGTCCCTTAGGGAGCTCGTTGGGAACCAATGGACCGGAAGACCTTGTTATCCCTGGTGCCCTGGGCCGTATCGATAGGACTGGAAAACGCGATATAATAGGCGACATGTTGTTTCTAGTTCGGAAACGGACCGGGGCTAATCTAATGGTCAGACATACGGCATTTCTGACGAGGCTAGCTGCATCAGCTTCGGGCAAGTCATGCCCATTAGCTAGAGGAGACCACCCGATTTCGAATGAAGGGCGACTTAAATATGACGGTACCAGCGGTGTTCCGGACATCGCGGTCGTTTGCGCTTTGGGACCGCTTCCAAAGCCCTCAATGTCAAATGGGCTCAACTCGATATGCTTTCTAGCTCTCCGGCGTATACCTCCGTCTGCTAGCGTCACATCTGTCTCTGCGACAACTACGCCTTTGGCGGGACTTGGTTCTCTCAAGCAGCCGGTAGTGTCCGTTAAAGCACTGAATAATAGCCCTTTTCGACGAGCTCGGCGCCTTTTCCGTCCTCTCAGTATGTCAGTTTGGGCTACCACACCGTTACCAGGATTGCTGGTGGTAGAGTGTAAGCTGCTGCCAGTGGGGACAATGTGCTTAGGGTCAAGAGTGGATGAGTAAGGCTTCAGCTGGTCCCATTGTCTGACTATCTGCTCTTTGACACTTCCAACCCATTCCTCGATAGGCTCAACAGGCTTGTCCGAATTCTTCACGAATAGGACGGCAACGGCAGGTGTCCAATGTCCAGGGGATGTTTCTAGTTTTAGGAGAGACACGTCGGGAATCCAGTGATACGCATGTGCCCTCTTGTCCAGAGCCAGAAGATCACCGAATTCATCCCAAAGGAGATCATGGACTTTTTCCTGGGTTATACCAGCTGATGGGGAGGTGGGAGCAACTGAGTCGGAGTAAAAAATGCTCAGTTCTGGTTCAATAATTCCGTATCCATTTCGCCGCTTGAGGAAACTAGGCGCCTCGACCAGACAGAAGTACCGTTCCACTTGTAAAGAGGGTTCCGGGGCAGCTTTGACACTATCTTCGGTCGGCTCACGGCTAGTATCCAGAGGCGTAGGACTTAGTAGATGCCGTAAACTGCCAATAGACATGGTGTTATAACCGCGTACCCGACAGCTGATCTACCTACTGAATTTCTGTAGGTAGATTGCAATCTTCCTGGATAATATGGGTAGAGAAAATGAGAGAGATCTTGAAACATAGCTATTGTCGATGGAAGAAGGATTCGCGACACAACGCGCCATATCGATTTTCTATTTATACCTACCTACTAAAATGGCGTAGGCAGGAAGACTAGCAAGCTGGGCACGCTAATCACCGCTATGCACGTGACGAGAGGACCTCATGTTTATCGGCGGTCAACTCAGCCTCAACCTTCAATAGGTATCTCTTGTTCAGCCTTCATCAACTTTGCTCCCTTCTTCATATACACCAATAAAGCCCTTTTCTCACAAAGTCCACAATCTTAACAGAAACCCATCATGGAAGCAGCGGGGTTTGCAATTACCGTTGCGAGTGTAGCTTCTATCCTACAGACCTGCCTCGAAGCCTACCGAGGCCTCAACACAGCCTTGGCAATGGGAGACACGGCCAGTGCGATTAATTTGCGGTTTAGAGTCGAGGAGATGAGGCTGCGTCTTTGGGGGATGAGTCGTGGCATCTACTTTGGCCTAGACAACGGCAGCGAGGACCCGGACATTATTATCCCCGGGGCCTTGGCTTCTCGAAAGCGTCACGGGTCACCTCCAGCTGCTGCGCGGGACAACGATGTCCTCCACATCCCGCAGATGGCAAAGCTAGCGGTTGACATTCTAGGGAGGATATTTCAAGTCCTAGAGAATTATAGCCAGGTTATGGAGAAACAAGGCATCCCGAAGCCGGTAGTCTCAACAGAGGTCGACGAAGGTCGGTCACTCGCCTCGCTTTTCTCGCCTGGCCGGATCGAAGCAGCTAAGGCGGCCCAAGGAGAGGAAGCCAAAAGTGTGTCTAAGAAGACGCCTTTCGGCGCAAAGATTCGCTGGGCAGTGAGAGACAAGCAAGTTCTAACCGATTTACTTGATGAACTTACTACGCTGAATGACGGATTGCAAAATTTACTCCCCAGAGAAGATGCCGTACTTCTCTGTAGAGGGTTGGCGGCCGAAGCAATTAACGAAGAATCAACTGACCTTACAGATATCACAATCGAGTCGTTCGGAGGTATGGGTCGCAAAGCCGCCGCGGCGCTTGAGATCCGCCAAGAAAACTTGACTAATCTTTCAGAAAAAGCTTCGCCATTCTCTACCAAACCTCTCAACGAAGATTGCGAGCCTTCTTACCTGATTCCCATATCCTGCTTCCCGGACTTCACCGAGCCTCGCCTCAAGTACCGACAGACTATCGAAGGTCAATTTGGGAACGAGGCATTAGAAGTGCCGCTTGTCCGAACCTACCAGACTTTTGTCCCACTTCCACCTACAGCGGGGAGCAACTCGGCAAAAGTTAACAAATTCCAGCGACCAGAAGTCGTCTTGGTAGAGTGGAGATCACAAGAAGCAGAGTCAAAGTACTCAACTATCTCTGCCGAAGCGCTTGCGAGACGTCGCGACCATCTCGTCTCACTCTTGCATAGGACGGCTACCTCAGACGATGAGTATCGAGTTCTCAACTGCCTCGGCTACTGCCTTACATCTGGTCGACTTCCTGATGGAGAAACACATCCCATCGTAGGATTTGTCTATAGACTTCCTGATGGTGCAGCGAACCATGTGGAACCGATCAGTCTGAGGGCAATATTGGGAGAGGCATTTGCAGCTACCGACCCTCACATTCCTAATTTGGACGACCGGTATCAGCTAGCCTGGAGCCTTGCCGTGTCTCTGTATCAACTTCAGTGTGCCGGGTGGATTCACCGAAAGATATCAAGCCACAACGTTCTCTTTTTCAAAGATAAAGCCAGAGGCCAGATCGACATAAACCAACCGTACGTCTGCGGATGGCAATATGCGCGGCCAGACTCCTATATACCGGGATATAAGCCAAGTATCTATGAGTCGGAATCGAGGAAGGTCGGTAGTCTGGGTGATCTCGACATGTACGCTCACCCGAGAAGGCTAGATTACGTGAAAGGGATCCCACGCTTTAGAAAAAGTTTCGACATATACAGCCTCGGCATCATACTAATAGAGATTGCGTTTTGGGAACCCATAGTGGCTTTCGCCGATGTGGAGAAACGAACGCTGATGGAGAGGTTTTATCACCCTGTGGAGCCGACCACCGTATGGGCGTCGAAAATTCGGGCGGCTGCGGAGAAGGAGATAGGACCAGAGATGGGTTTGGCCTATCGGGATGCTGTTCTGGCTTGTCTCGGAGGCTTGAAGATGGCTAGCCTTGACGACATACTAGCAGTAGAGGATATCGACATGAAGAACATCGAGTTGGGCATAGAAAGAGAATTCTTCTGGAGAGTTGTTCATTCCTTACGGCTGAGATAATAAAGCAGCACTCACTAGTATCGCTGGATGCGCTGTGGGCACGTAGGTATAGCAATGTAGGCGTCTACGTTTTACGCAACAGGGCCACGATCATATAGGTAAAAATGCAATCAACAAGTCCGTCTCGACTCTCGCGTCATCCGTTCGTTGCCAACCCGTGCAGACAATATTTAACATCCCACCACCGGTCTTTGAACTCCACCGCCGCATAAGAGGGTGTCTGCCGCTTCAGGGGCAACTCTATCGTCATCCAAGCATCGGATTGATCCACGCAAATGATCCCAACAACAGCCGGAGCCGCGGTCTCGGGGGCCTGTCTAAAGGTCATTGTCCGTTTCAACGGTAGCTACCGCCGGCTCAAGGCCTTTTCAGCCACGCAGGAAGCCACCCTGACTGGCAACAGTGGACCCATAATTGAAGCATTGCCAAGTGGGGGCAGGGAGAGACCTGAGATTGGTCAAGTCATCCAGCGATCGACACAATCCCTGGAAGCACATAACGTACCGAAATAGAGGGATACCTGAGTACCTAATGCAGTAATCCGGTATAGGGGAGTCCCAAGTGTCCTAATCCTGAGAAGTACTATGAAAGTACTTGTGCCTACATGACCCAGGGCCTAATAATCCATGTACTAGGTACCTAGCAAAAACGGGTGCTGTGCTGTACCTCCGTATTATCCAACACAATCAACATGTGGCTTCTTCCTCTATCTTATCTCTCTCTGTCTCACCTTGTTAGACAATTCGGCAACGTACCAACAAGTCGGCGACAACCCGCCCACTCTCTCCGTCACCTCTACCACCACCTGCTCTTACTGCCCACCACCGACACTCGCCGCACTTCTCGACGGCCCAACTCCGAGCGAGACATCTCCGACTCTCATGCAGAAGCCGTGCAATCATCGCCACGCGGGCTCCCTTGCTGATACTCCTTCTAAGCCTAGGGGGGCCAAACCATGCATGCGCCCGTAGTAACTTAACGTAACAATGTCGACTACCGCCGCCGCTCCGTCCTCGCAGCTCTCGCGCGCCGAGACTCTCTACCTCAGCGGCCTCGCCCTGGTCTGCGTCGCCGTCCTCGTGCGCACCTTCGAAGGCGAGGGCGAGCCCCTGATCGCCTCGCTGGCCTTGAGCGGCTTCGCTTTCGCCGCCAGCTACGCCATGATACGATGGCTCGGCCCTGCCTTCATCCACGCCGGCTTGAAGGGCCGCGACCTTTCCAAGCTCAACAACAGTCACTACCTGCCCGAGTGCATGGGCGCCATATGCGCAACCGTCTACATCCTCACAATCATCGTCTTCATCCCCTTCCCCTTTTACAAGGACATAGTGGTCGCTACTAGTGGTGGTGGGAATCGCGATGTGGTCATGAACGTCGAGTTCGTCCAGAAGGGCAGGCTGCTTCACAAGTTTCCCCACAACAAGGTACGAGGCGTGTCCCCTGCCCTGGCCTCCTAACCGTAGGGTCACCACCGCTTGCCATTGCGCCGGGCATACGTGTCGTGCTGATGCCTCCATCTCTGCTACTCTCTAGCTCGCCTCCTTCCTTTCTGCCATCATCTCGCTCCAGTCCATCACCCTCCTCGGCATCAGCGACGACCTCTTCGACATCCGCTGGCGCCACAAGTTCTTCATTCCCGCCTTCGCGTCGATCCCGCTCCTCGTCATCTACTTCGTCGACTTCGGCGTCACGTCCATCGTACTCCCTACCTTCCTCCAGCCGTATGTGGGCCAGGAGCTGTTCGACCTGGGCATCCTCTACTACGGATACATGTCGGCCTTCTGCATTTTCAGCCCCAATAGCATCAACATCCTCGCCGGCATCAACGGCATCGAGGTGAGCCAGAGCGTCGTCATCGCCCTGCTGATCGCGTTCAACGACGTCCTCTACCTCGTCACGCCCTACCCCCACCCGGCCACCGACTCGCACTTGTTCTCCCTCTACTTCCTGCTGCCCTTCCTGGGCGTGAGCTTGCCGCTCCTGGTCCACAACTGGTATCCGGCTCGCGTGTTCGTCGGCGACACGTACTGCTATTTCGCGGGCATGGTGTTCGTGGTGGTCAGCATCCTGGGCCATTTTTCGAAGACTTTGATCCTGCTGCTCGTGCCCCAGATCTTCAATTTCGTTTACAGCGCGCCCCAACTCTTCGGGCTGGTCCCGTGCCCACGTCACCGCCTGCCGCACTTCAACGCGCGTACCGGGCTGCTCGAGCCTAGCGTCACCAAGTGGGAGAAGGATAGGCAGCCCCGCCATCCCGTCATCGCACACGTGCTGCGGCTACTAGCGAAGCTCAAGCTGCTGCGGGTCAAGGAGGACGAGCAGGGCCGTTTCGAGGAGACGAGCAACTTCACCCTCCTTAACCTGTGGCTAGTCTGGCGCGGCCCGATGCGCGAGGATGCCCTGGCCACGGAGATCACCCTCCTGCAGGCGGCTCTCGGCCTCTTCGGCCTCTTCGTACGCCACCGGCTTGCGCTCCTCATCTTTAAGGAAGATAACCTGAGTTTCATCGGAGGCGTCGTCTAGCCTGGCTTCCCCGGATCGGCCCAGATCCATTCCATTCCAAGCCAAGGAGAAGGGTGAGCGCTGAGGTTGATCCTAGCACCTTCTCCCTTTTTTCCGCTTTTTCTTTTCTCACGTGGGAGAGCAAGAACAGAGGCGGATAGAGATACCCATTGCCGCGCGCGCATAGAACATAGATAACGGACCCGGAAAAGAGGAGCAAGGGAGGAGGAGACAGGCAAACAATCATAGGTAAGGACACGTAGCCGAAGGATAGCCCGCTCGGCTTGGCTTACATGGCGCACATGCACGTGTAGGCATGTATGTACATAAGACAGACAGACAGATATATAGACAGAGACGGGGGACGGGGTGGGTTGCGAGCGGATGTCTCTCCGCGAGTGGTGAGTTGGTGTGTGCCGTGCGCGCGCGCGCCCCCCTCTCTCTCGCCGGTAAACCCTGTCCCCTGCGGCCACCCCCCTCCCCCCCCCCCCCTCTCCGCGAATTGAATGAATACGAAATGCGAGACCGCGGGTCCGGACTCGGACTCGGGTCGCTCGTTTTGCAAAACCCCCCTAGACACACACACACGCACGCACGCGCACAAACCTACACGAGTATCATACCATGCGCGCGATCCACGACCGGGCGGGCGGGCAGCCGTCGTCCCAGGTGTAAGTACTTACATGAAGAGAGAGGTGCTCGCGGTCTCGGCTGGAATTGCCGATGAAACTTTGTGCGTGTGCGCGTATGCGGGCACCGCAGGCAAGGGTTGGGCCGGTTACGTGGATGGATGGATGGGATCGGAGGCCCCGCCGCGTCTTACCCGCGTCTTAGACGCTCTGTCTGGGCTGCCGAGTCCTCTCGTCCGCGGAGGCGCGCGGGGGGTATGCATGCTGCGTGGGCGGCCGCGGGCGGTGGTCGAGAGAGAGAGAGAGAGAGAGAGCGGGCTCGAGGGCTGGTTTGTTGGCGGCCGAGACAAATGCCCGCCGCGTAGGAGGCTAGCTTAGCTTAGGTCGAGCTGGGCAGGTAAGGCAGGCAGGCAGGCATATCCCCAGGCCTTCTTTTGCGCGGTCCCGCGACCAATCTAGGTACCTACGTCTTAGCCCTAATACCCCCTAGAGAGATGAGAAGAAGAATGCCTGGCTTGCCCGCGACAACTTGTAGGTATGTGAGTATATGCAGACCTAGGTAGTGATAGCCGTAGCCCCTCCTCGTTAACCAACAGTCTTCTGCCGGCTGGTGGATACCTATGAGTAGGTATCTTGTCGGCATCCCCGACGCAACCCGCGATGCCTCTTCGACAGAAACCTGCCCTACCGGCGGCCAGACAGACTGACAGCGCGGACAGCCACAGACATCGCAGGCACACGCGACCGACGCCGCCCGCGCGTCCCGCCCTCGAACCCCCCTCCCTTCCTTTCGTGGGTCCCTTGGCCAACTTGCCTCTGCTCGCTTCAACCTACCTCTTACCGACCTCCTATCTGACATGTAGGTTGCCTTACCTGTCCCGCACAGTGGTGTATGAGGTATGTATATACCTACAGTATGCGCTGCCTCCCCTTACCTAGGTAGGCACATACCTCTAAGATACTCCCCGTGAGACAGAGGGCTCATGTCTATGTGCAGGTAGGTACCTACATGCCTACCATTTCGCTCACTCGGTCTCTCCTCTCCGTCATCTTAGGTACCTCCTCTCTTGTCTCGGGTTATCTACCTATCCGGCAACAGGTACTAACAAGTGCCGCATATTACTCTGCAATCGTCGCTCTACTGAAGCACCCAGAAAGATAAGAGATGCGAAAAGAACAAGCTAGAGGCAAGTAGGGATGCTGGCGGACACTCCCTCGTGAGACAAAAAGACTCGACAATCCATCCGATCCCTTGTGTCCGTAGGTAGGAGGGCAAATATTGAAAATATCGCGTGTCAACCTGTAGCCGTCATACCTCGCAGGCACACAAAGGTTGGAAACGCGCAGCCATCTCATTTCGCAAGTAGTATTTGATTTCCCGCCTCCGAACGCGGTGGAGGGGCTCCCGTAGGAGCTGCGGTCGTGACCTTACCCCCTCTAGTCATGCATATATGTAGACATCATCATCTCCTTACATGCCGCAATTAAAAGCTTCCGGCTTCCTAGTAGTACATATACGATATAATGCGGAATCTCTACCTTTTAGACTCCGTTCCCCTTCCGTCCTCGCGGCAGCTGCCTCTTCTTTAAAGTCACGCCGCACATAGCCGCCGCCAACGCGAATTTTTGGTGGCCGGAATGATCCCGTCGTCAACATCCAATCCAGTCCAAGCCGAAGCCGAAAACCAAGCCAGGGCGAGGCCCGGCCTATCCGAGTTCAGGAGAAAAAAGAGGAAAGGAAAAAAGGCGATCCGGCGTGGATCAAGTGATTGCGAAGTCAATCGATATCTTCCGAGGCCGTGACCTCGTTACCAACTCCCTGCCGCAAATGGTCCTGTGTAGTACCACTCCTAACGCCTAACACAAACAATGCCCTCTACACAGCCAGTTTCCCACTTCGAAATCTGGACACGACTCCGGTCCCGGGGTCGCAGTTGAGATGACATATGCCCGAACACGCAAGGGTCATGAAGAATGCTATCATGCGAGTGTCCCCAAATCTAGACCCGATGGCGCTACTAGATATTACAAGTCGTTCTGATAACGAACTTCTCATCCTCAGCCGGTTTGATCCACGTTCTTATCCGTGGCCGGGGGATCGAGCATCATTGTATCGGCGCTTGTCGGTGACTTGGCTTCCACTACCGTCGGCGGCTTCAGAACTCCAGGCTTCACTGCCGCCGCCTTATTCATTCTACTCTTCGTGTAGTCGCTTAGGCTTAGCTTCTTCTTGATCGGACTGGGCTGAACTCCGTTGGCGGATAGTGGTAGAAAGGGACTAGGCACGTTGACGGCCGAGGATGGTGACTGTGTCAGGGTGCCGGCAGTGGACAATGGCGTCGTTACGCTGGAAATGACGGAGCCGTTGAAGGTAGGGACCGGCGGCATCTGTACGCGTAGTTCGGGCGTTTTATTCTTAGGGGTAGAAGTTGCCGCCGTTATTCCTTTCGGCTTCACAGCAAGGCTTGTGTTCGTTGTTGTCGATGCTGTTACCGCCGTCGTCGGATTGCTTAGAGACAGGCTCTTGGTGTTTTTAGGCGAGATGGGGGAGGCGTCCCCCATAGGCATATCGGTGGATGGATCCGCTGCCGGCGTTGTTGGCTTGTCATCCTTGGTTAACATTGCTTCGGCCGAGTCCTGTTCCGCTTTCGGCGAATCTATATCCATCTTGACCATGGCAGCCGTCACAGACGTGGGAGAGATTGTGAGGGATGCCCTTTTACGATCCTCTTCCTCCCGCAAGCGACGTCGAGCACCGACTAGGCGCCTGGAGAGGGGGACGACTCGTTTAGTTATTTTCGCCTTTTGTCCTAGTCCGCTATGCCACCCGCCACCAACCGGACCAGTCTGCATAAAAGTGTCACGGTATTGTGGGTGAGGCCCCTGAGAAGGGTGTCGCAAAGGACTTCGATCGGAAGGCTGCATCAAATCGTGCTGCTTGCGGGGGTTTGACATGATCGACATGCCGGGAAATAGGTCCTGTGAGGTACCAGCATCGACATACCGACGCTCTGACGTGCCGTTAGGAAGACTAGTTAAAGGACCAGTCGTCGACTTAGGTTTAGATTTCGTTGTTATGCCGGGGTTGTTAGTCCCGTCTGAGGCTCGCTTCTTCTTTCGCGGAGGGGGTTGTTGTTCCATACGCCGAAATGAATCTTCGACCATCTGCACCTTTCGCTTGTCTCGGTCGGTGAGCTCCGTCAACACGCCCAGAGTGTCAAAAGAACCTTGGCGCGGCGCTGGTGTCATATCTCGGCTGGGAGGTTTGCTACGTGACGAACCCGAATCGTTGTCTGCCCCGTCATCGCCGTGCCCTTCACTAGCGGCTCGACTATTGGTGGCATGGCCTGTGCTGGTAGGTGATATAGCGCTTGCCTTGGGCTTCCGAGATTTCTTCTTGGAGCTCTTTTCTTTCGACTGTTGCGGCTTCGTTATGTATGTTCGGTGAAAGCGAGCAAACGCACAGTCGGGCCCCAACTCGCACGCGCACCCGCCGTATTCGGACAGTACGGCGTGGACCCACGAGGCGATACTCTGGTAGGTTTCCGTCTCCTTGTCGTTATATTCCGGCTGGGTGCTCGTTTCCTCGTCTCCAAGGCCGAGCAATTGCTCCCACCTCCGTGCCACGTCCTTCTGCAGATTGAACTCCCAAGGGATTGTGATCTGCTCCGAGGAGGCTATCCGTCGATCGCTCACAAGCCAGAAGTGGTACTCGGAGCCATCAGACAAGTACGTGTCCAGGGTCGCATTTGGCTTGCAACTTCGCCGCACGTAACGAGCGAGTGATCCCTCTCTCCGGGTATCGATATAAATAGGAAGCCTGGGGTGGAAAAAGACAAATGGAAGTGGCGAGCTGAGCTCCTGCCACCGATTATTAGGATCGTTGCAGTAGTCCTTCTGAATTCCGATCTGGCCGTTGAGCTCTATTAAGGGTACGTCCTCGCCAATCGCTTCCGAGGTCGTCAAATACTGCCAATGCACTACAGTATCGGACCCAACAACCGACTTTTTCGCCTCCACTCGTGGTGAAGTCTTGACCGAGTCGACATCGGGCGGCGAGGAACGAAAGACGTCTTCGAAGCGGCATCCTGTCTCTATTCTCAACTTGTCATGATCTCGCAACCATATCGACATGACGTCCGATACCAGGAGACTGGCAAATGAGTTCGTCTGGACGATTGACACATCACGGTCATCCTTGTAGAGGTTCAAGAAGGCACTGGAGTAATGTATCTCGAGCTCGTGAGAAATGTCGGGGGGTGTCGTAGCAGGGCTTGGTGGATGACCGTGGGGATTTCCGGATTTCTGGCTGTACGAAGGGCTGCGCTTCGGGTTTTGAGAGCTGATGGATTGGCTGGGCCGATGAGTACTTTTCGACTTCTTGTGCTGATGTGTAGGAGGATGATCGTGAAGATGTTTCGTATTCATGTCGGAGGCGGCGTAGCCATTTAGAGTGAGGTCGGTTGGTTTAGCCTTCTTCTTGTTCGCCTTGGAGGGAGGCCGCTTGGCTTTCCTATCCGACGCCTCCGTTGCGTTTGGTTTACTATGGCGCAGCTCTTGTCGCTCTCGGGCCCCCTCACGATCAAGCAGCCGGGAGTTACAGTCGACGCATGAGTGAGCAAAATCCTCTCGCAGCGCCTCGTCGATGTTGAGGGGATAGTAGCACTCGATATGCTGCCAACTGTCGCATTCTTCGCAGTAGATAGTGTTCCCATCATCGTCAGAAAAGTTGCAAATACACTTGATCGTGTAGGGTTCCTCTTCAACTGGCGCCTGAAGCTTATTGGGCCCATGGCTGGGAAGAGAGGGTATGGACTTGGGACTAAGGAGTGTAGTCTGACTCGGAGTCACTGGTTGCGGAGGCAGAGGCGGGAACCTGTCTGTCATAATCTAACATACACCCCAAGAGGTGCTTGCTTGCGAGGTCTTGTGGTGAGGAGGAGGCGGTTTATCGCGAGAACTTGGATGGCATGACGACGAATTTTGGTTCGACGTAACCGCACACTCTTCCCAGGAGTGCTAGAATCGGTGTAGAGTCTGGGACAAAACACATGCGTCGATGTAGAGGTGGTAGAGCACTGAGGAGTGTGTCGCGTCTGGTAACTTCTTGTTGCTGTGGGTTGCCGTTTCGGTGTCAGTACTGGTATTGTTGTTATTGTTCCTATTTTGGCGAGGTTGGTTTGACACGTCTGGATTTTAGGTATGAGCGCCTAGCACCAAGGGCAGCGCAAGGAACAAAAGAGATGCCGTCGGCCTTGACAGAGGCAGATCAAGACGTGTTGCCTGGCCTCGGATGGCGAGAGTGTATTATGCCACGATAGGACGAGGTAGATAAAACGAGGTCGGATTGGAATCTGATCGCAAGGAGAGGGTGCGACGACGGGAAATGACAACGTCTGCCGGGCACCTCGAGTCTGTCTCGCCGCTGCTCTGCTCTAGGGAGAATGCGCTTCGGAGGAGGAGGATAGAATCGGAGGCGGACAGAATTCGAGCGGAGCGGCAGAGCAACGGGCTCGGTCCTAGGCTAGGTTTCCACCAGTCAACAAACGATTCAACGATCTGAGGGCGCGAAGGCGAGAATGTAATCGTATTTGGTCGGTTGCGGCGAAGATAAGAGGAGGATTGGATAGACGCAGGACAGTAGAGAAGAATAGTGAAAAGGGAGAGGGAATACAGCAAGACAGGGCGAATAGAGTAGGATTGGGGAGGAGCACGAGAAGGGGGAGGAGGGAGAAAGAGCAGACACAGCAGGCGGGAAGGAGAGTATGCGCACCAAGCAAAAGGGCCAAAAGAGGAAGAGCTAGAGAGAAGAGAGAAAAAGAGAAGAGAAAAAAAAAAAGAGAGAGCGAGAGGGCGAGAGAGATTACTTACTCTGTACTTGCCAGGTACCTGCGGCCTACCTCTAGCCCGGCTACCTGGGCTGGGCCTCTCTGGTTGCCAAAGCGAAGGGCAGGTTCGATCGTTGCAGGGCACCTGCAGCTCCCACTGACAATTTTGAGGAGTGGTGCGTGCACAGGCACCTATTGGCATGGTTCTTGGGGTGGGAGCAAGAGGCAAGGCGGGAAAAATAGTGCCTGTGAAGGCTAGTGCATGTATTGGTGAGGTACATAGAAATACATACACGGTACAAAGGCTCGACCTAAGAGGGCGACCTCAGAGGTGCCACAGCGGGCAACAAGAGGGAGGCATGGATGTACACATGTACTATGGTACCGGTGTTGTCCACTGTTGTGCAGGTAGGTGCAGCTGTGCCCTGTTACTGCCAATCTTGTGGCTGCTGGTTGGGGTGTGGGCAGGCAGCAGAGAGGGGGTACATGGTGAGCAGATGTACATCCGCATATCCATGACATAGGGTATGTTAGGTATTCCCGCCATTCTGCGGGGCCGCCTAGGGGAGATTTCGGTGCAGGAACCACCAAAACAGAGGGAAACGGCCTCGCCAGCTCCATCCGAGCTCGCTATCGCTGGGGAGTGGCAGACGCAGCAACTTTGGTACTTGGCCGTAAAAGCGGAGAGGGCTCGAGGAGGGGAGGGGGAACGGCTGAAAGGGAAGAGGCGGAGGGGAGAAAGAATGCATGGAGGCACAAACAAATTGCATATACATCATACATAAGCAGAACGACTCGCCCTGGGGATATAGAGAGAGGGAGAGAGAAAAAGATGAAAGAGGGGAAATGGGAAAGAAAGGGGAGGGGAGTACGGGGCCGGGGGGATTGGAGACACCAGAAGGGATGGTTAGGAACTTGGAGGAACTCGACGGTCGCGAAACCCCCAGTCAAGAGAACACGACGAGGTTTAGGAATAGAGGAAAGTGTGCGCGAGAGTAGTATTGATAGTAGTAGCGGCAGTCGTATGTAGGAGTAATGAGTAGCAGTATCTGCTGCGGTTGTTGCAGGAGGAGGAACAACGGGCAGTAGTGGTAGTAGTAGTAGTGGTGGTGGTGGTAGTAGCAGTGAGAGCAGCAGTGAGGGCAGCAGTGGGAGGGGCGGCGATAGGAGGAGCAGTAGTAGCTGTCACGGGAGCCGTAGCAGAGGGAGAGGGGGAGAGAGAAAGAGAGGGAGAAGAGAGGGAAAAGCCACCCACATGGGAGAGCGTCGCATCCCCATCCTCTGCACAAACCATATCCCCAACCTAAGAGACCAAGACTAAGCCGGAAAGGGGCGGGGCCACCAAGCGCGAGCAACCGGCCAACGAGAGCGCCGCATCACGCCTGTATCTCCGCAAGCCTTTTTTTCTTCTTGTTCCCCCATCCCCGCCAGGCACCCAAGGCATCCATGCCAGAAATTAGAACGCTTCCAACTTCGATCGCCCGTGGCCGGATCCGATAGTGAGACGGCCAAGCGGGATGGTGAGAAAGCAGCGAGGACCGGTGGCCAGCGCCCTCCACGGGAAAATAGAGTAGAGTGAGAAAAACGGCACAGAATCCCTACTACCCCTTCCCGCCGCTCGCCGGCTGGTCCGTGGGTTTCCGGGCGGACCGACCTTCGAGACGGATAGAGGCCATCTCCGCTCTGACGTGGAAACAGAAACCCAGAATCAATATGATGCGCATAGGATACGTAAAAGCCCAGGGGAACCCGTGAGGGGATCCAATAAGAGGGTGTAAAAAGAATTGTCGAGCTTCGACGGTCTCTATGGTCAGAAGAGACAGCGAGTTAGCAGGACAGGCAGATGGACAACCCCGGAAAGAGATAGGAAGGGTGCGCAGTGTCGAGCACACAATAGGTGCTCTCGACCATGCCCCTTCATAGGTACAAGAGGGGAAGATGGTTTATGTGATGACGAAAGCGCTGGCCGCGGTAGCTTGTCCCTTTGTTGTCGGCGACTTGATTGGTTGTAGGGAAAGGGATGGAGATGGTCTCCTCATGTCACAGGGACAAGATGACGAAGGATTTATTTTTCTCTCTCCCTTATGATTTTCAAATCTTTGCAGGACGGGGTTATGTTGCTTACAATGCATACTACGTATGATGGATAATCCGTCTTTAGCAGCCAACCGTTTTGCACGATAAGGAGAATGGGAGATGGTACCTATACGCATATACAACCTACTTAGACAGGTAGGTACCTCTGGTGGTAAATTAAGAGCCGTACGTTACATACGGTGAAAATGACGGACCCGTATTAGTTATGTACACTAACAAGGTTTAGCTGAAACTTCCGGCCTCGAGTTAATGTCGAAACCAATCTTTCTTTGTGCGATCCATGTGCCCTCCAAATCCTGCTTACCTTCCGTCACTCTGCACGTATATACTACGTATACACGTTAGGTAACGAGCCCCAGGTATGGTGGCATGTTTCCCACCGCCGCAACGGGCTGCCTCATGGGAAAGGGGGGGGAGGCGAGGAAGTAAGCAATTAGGAGGGATTGTTTAGAGGCTGTTGACGCTACCAGTTTTCGCGTTCTGTTTGCATATGTTGAGCGGAAAAGAACACGTCTGGATAAATGCGATGGCCGTGGAGAAATCCATGCCAAAAAGCCATGGGCGAAGAATACTTTAAACCCCAATGCATCCCCAACACGACGGTCCTAGGGAGCGGGCGAGATACTCCGGTACACATTCTGTCTCATCTCTTCCATTTTTAACCGTTGAGTCATAGACTGAGGAGGGGGACCCCAGCGCGGATTACCTACTAATACTATCCGTCCATTCATAACAGACTCGCCAAGAGCGCAGCGATTCCGTTTGGTTACGTTGTCCCGGATTTGCGGCATTCTTGCTGCAAGATGATCGTGTGATGAATATGGAAAACTGGGTGATTTGCCGGCTTGTTGACAGAGCCTCGTTCCATGGGTAGGCATTCACACCCATACAATACGCATTTGCCTGCCCCCACACACACACACACCACACACACACACACATATATATATACACATGCGCATATATGTACGCACAAAGCAATAATACAGTATTCCGTGGGTTTATACCATCCTTCGCCCACTCTTGACCGCTCCTCCTCCCGTCCCGTCTTATCACCCCTCTTCACCCCTCTTCGTCGGTATGCAGGCGGCAAGAGGAGCTGTTTGGCTGCGTCGCTCACCAAGACAAGCAGCGTTCCAAGCGTGCTTCGACCAAGATCCGACGCTCGGATTGCACAGTCTCGATAGGCTTTTGTTGGTTGCATTCCGACCCAGGAATGCATGAAATCGTGGCTATGCTCGCGGACAGTCTGACCTCATGCGCCCAATCACCAGGCGGTGCAGGCCTGGGAAGAGACCTGCACCCGGGGGTGGGCTAGGACAGTTATCGCGCTACTGGATCGAGACCGTCGGTTGCCGGGACTAATAAGTACGCCGCCATCAACTCCTCGGCTGTGAACTAGGCAAAATTCGAACCCATCAAGGGAATCCCTTCGGCGATTGGAGATAGCAACGCGCCTTGCTTCCCCCCCCGCCGGATACGTGTGGCATGTGTGCGTGCGCGTGTCCTATCTCTCATGTACTGATGTGTATGTATCCATGGGTGCGTAGACGCCATCGACGGATAGATGATGCGAATTCTTGGAGGCGATTAGCGGACACGACGTGAGGGGCGGAATCGGGTGAACAAAGATTGACATCGACTCGACGCGCCCACAATTGCCGCCCGCCACCGCAAACCTGCTTTCATTATCATTCCGGCTTCTCATCTGGACGTCACGTCGCTCCGTGCGAACCAGTGGTGCAACCTGAGCGTTCCGCTCGCGAAAAGAAGGGGATACAGACACAAACAGCAACTTCACTCGCATTACCGCCCAGGTCGGGGAGACGCTGAGGCACAGGACCAGGCACCGAGTAATAATATCGATGCAACTGTGCGGCCCTACCAAGCCAAAGGGCCAATTATGGGCTCTAATTGCAGCTCGGTTGGCCCAGTAGTACTTCTATATTCGCCTTAGGAAAAGTGCAGGACACAGAACAGCCCTGTTGGCGTTTCATAGGCCAGCCTACTATCATACGGGTCCCGAGGACGGCAAACACATCCTCCCAAGGCCCATCTGGAAATGCCCAACCGATATCCGTCTTCTTCACAGCGCCGCGTGAAGCGACATCCATAATGAAAACGCAGATCTTGAAGACAGCAAAAATTGCGGGAACTATGATCCACGAAGGATAATAGAAAAGGGGCAACTCCGCGCTGTGCAATGCAGGTTTCCCCCTTTAAAAGCCCTTCTTCTTGAGCGAGGACGTTTCTCCCAAGGTAAGTATGAAGAGAAAAGAGAAGGAGAAAATACGCAATGAGAGCGACAGGATGACTTGTCTTTTATAGGGTACAGGAACGCCCGAAGGCCCCGGGGGGGGCCTGGGTGATTTTCGACCTTTGGCTGATGTGTTTCGCTCGTCTTTCTCTCCTCGGGATAGACTCGTCTTACGGCCGGCTTAGGCCACCTAATCCGACCAATCAATCCCTAGAGCTGATTTCAGCGCCCCACTTCGCCCAGCACTTAATACCCCCTCCAGCAGGTCAGTAAGTACCTAGGTACCTACAGGGTAACGTCCATTAGTGTGTGTTGGAGACGTCTGTTTCGGTGCTAGGTACTTTCGGACGGCACATTCCTTCCACGTATAAGTAGCCGTGATTTACAGGTACTGTCTACTCGATACATCAGGCCGCCGCGACTGCATCGAGATGCAAATAAGCGGATACTTACATACCCACAGATAGATTATAAATACGACGCAGCACGATCTCGTACTAGAGATTACTACCTGGACGCTATCCGCTTTGCAAACGAATCCCATGACCACATTCACCGACGACGGAGCGTGATATGTAGGCATATATAAATACCCCATCGGCGACGGATCTCAGTGCAACCAGAGAAACCTCTACACCGCGATTACCACCATCCCCGGACTCGTTGATAACGCCTGCGACAGGCTCGATTTCGCGAACACGGGCCGATCAAGCTGCAAGTTTAGCCCTTCGTCTTCCATCGTATCTTCGCCGCCAATTGCCCACCGACAAACGAAGTATCAAATTACTAAACAGCAGGTGCTCAGTTCCGCCATTAGAATTACGAGCCGCCTAGATAGCTCCCGGAAAGAGTGACATTTCAGATCGGAGTCCACGAATGGAGGCAATATGGGTACTCGCCCCGTATCCTCGTCCCATGGTATCCAGCCGCTGGTACGAATGACTCCAGGCGGCGCCAACAATCGGTAGAGGCCTATGCGGGGACAAGTTCACCGATCGAGGGCGGAGCTCCTAACCCCTTGGGTTTATACCAGAATCTTCCTGCATAGGTGATATCCGCGGCCCGTTTTCATTTCTGATAACTTCTGAATCAAACCGCCGTCAACGTCGCTCACCCCGTCGACTTCGCAAGACCCAGATTCTCATTTGAGCGGGCTCACCTGAAGCGCCTGACGTACATGCAAAAGTCGCTGCCTGTTTATGCGCTTCCCTGACCGAGGATCAACGAGGAGCTTCTACAGGCGTCCGCAACTCTTGGTTTCCTCGTATCGTGCGCTTCAAGCGATGGGCAAACCATCCCGTCTAGGTCTAGTAGCAGCGTATCGTCATGCCACTGTTGAAATGCCGGTGTGATCCTCGTCCGCATCACCTCACGTCGTCCCGTCCATCTCCGATACGAGGCCAGGTTAGCGGCACTGGTACTTGCATGGCTATTGGTTCCACCCGGATGGGGCAACCGCTAAACCGCGAGGCCCTTCGGGAGTAGCTTGCATCCAACGGCGAATGGGCCGAATTTTCAGCAGGCAGGAGGCGGCGTGTTCCCGAAGACGAATGGAAATCTTGCAAGAAATCATGTCTCGAAGGAAGACGTAGCGCCAACCCCTAGCCTGTCTCTAGGATATTGATGTAGCTTTGCAGGTTAGTCTTTCAGTCCAGGGCCATATGAGGTGATATATGTCCTCGATGCAGCATATTCTGCGCATCAGGCTCGGTCAACAAAAGGAGGCGATCTGCGGTGCTCGTAACCATTCTCGAGGCTTCGTCTCTCACGTTTTTAGAGAATCGATCGTATACGGCGTACACTGCGGCTATCGCGATAGCATTCACCATTATCCACGGTCTTGAATTCCTATTGCTATCTCTGGGCGTAGTATTATTGAGATCAGAGACGGAGCTCTGCGAATGGCGGGATACCCTTCTTCAACGATGTTTTGTGTTCCTTTTCACAGCATCCTGGGTGGTCGAGGTCATTAGGTGAAACATCCGCCCAGAAGTGAGCCAAAGTTTGGGACTATAGAAGAGGTTCATGCCGACACTCGTATATCTCGTCAGAGTGCCACGATCTCCCCTATTCCTAATAAGTCGTCCTAGACGTTAAGTGAGCCCACCTAGCTCCAGCAAGATATGGTGAAAAGGAGAGGTAATGCCAATGGTTATGCAATTTACCTCTTTGGGTACAGAACAACTCTCTTCTTGGCGTCCGAGTTGATGTCAGAATATTTAGCTATGGAAACGCTCAGCGCCAACTAGAAGTTGGATAAAGGGGCTGGTGAGTTTAGTTCCGTCCAAGCTTCGACTCACGCTCAACGCTGGTTAGAATATTGAAGGCCGAGACGTCAGCCACAACAGTGGCGTATTCCAATGGTGTGTTGCCTACTGCCTTATAGAGCATCAGGAACGATGTATGCGGCGACGAGGTGCGAGTTTGGATGCGGCAAGACTGAGTCGAAACACTCTGTCTGATACTGGTTCCTCTAGTTCACCATCAACCGGTATACCACCAGGGACGCCCGAAGTACCGAACGTGTTATCACCACGTATGCCTTCGTTGGCGAGCGTTCAGGGTTCACAGATGTTCGGAAAGTCGTCTTCGGTTTCTGCTCTTGCAGGGGGGAGGGAGGCAGCGGACGAAAAAAGAAAAGAAAGGGAAAGGGCCGTGTTTAGTTGGTGAGCGGATGAGGTACGATATCCGACTCAGGCCTTGCTTTGTACTGGCCCGGGGCCTTCATCGGAGACTCATCGTGGCTGGCGCAGTCAGTCCTAGGCGAGAAGCAAGTCGTGCCTTCAGAAGGGGTGTCGTGAGGAAGGCGAGAAGTATTGGCAGATACCGCCCATAGGGTGTGTGAAAGGGAACGGGCGGATGGAGATTTGAGAGAGGGGTTGGGTAGAGGTAGAAGGACTCGATTTTATGGATCATACAACCTCGACCACCGCAATTGAAGTCACCTCTTACAGACCCCGAGTAGCCATCAGGTTTCCGCGGACGTGAATGGGATCGGCCTGTTTTTTCTAGTCTAGCCCCCTCTACTTTCGCTTGCTGCTGCTATGACTCCCTAATGAGCGACCGGCCGGCGGTGACGGTAAGACCGTGATGGCGGATAAGGTGGCCGTGGTTGCAGAAGAGGAGCGGTGGATTAAGAGGAGCGGTGGATTACGAGGATGCGGGTGGACCGGAGTAGGGAGGCTGGTAGCAAGCACCGATGGCCGTCGCGGCGAAACGGGACGCGCTCAGTGCCGGAAACCGGGTGTTGCGTACTCGTTGATTATACCAGACCGGAGCTGACGCGGTCTTTTCACGCGCACGAGATAGAGGTCCGGTGCTCGCTCAAGGCACCTCTAGACGACCGAGTTGAGCAATCGCAGAGGGGGGTGTTGTATCATGGCGTATATGACTACCGCATAGACGTGTATATAGCGGTAAAGGGCGAAGGGGATGCTCCGGGCAACGTTTACCTACCCATAATCTCCCTTGCTGTGTGCGTACGTGTTTGTAGGCACATGGTCATATCCACCACCCCCTTAGTCCACATATATCCTACCCATCAACCAGCGGCGGTTAGGGGAGTCCGATATAGGTGCATGTTCATATCAAGTTACGTCACGCATCGTTTTAATTTTGCGACTACACAGTAAGCAGTTGGCGAAGCATGGCCCGTTCCATAGGTAATTCTATGCTGGAATCCTATTACCTATGTGCTCGGTGTCCAGTAATCTCGACGGCAGTTGCCGAGGCTTAGGGTTAAGATTGAGGCTACGCAGCATCGACCCCGAATAGACGGATGTGTCCTAAATCGAGCTACAACTGTATCGCTACGCTGGTTGGCAACTGTACTGCGGCTAAGGTGTACGGAAAGTAGGCTGTTAGAACCACCAGCGATGCCGCGTCCTGTCCGAAGAGCCGGAGAATTATGTCTGGGGCGCGCCGAGTGGTCGGGGATTGGTTGTATCGTAAAGCCCCTCTCGTGATAGAGCGTGTCGAGCCTTTTCCCCGGAAGAGGCGGCTGGTAGTGCTAACTGTACAGGCTTTCTGGGGCGGTGGCATTCTTTACGTATAGCGGGCAGTAGGCAAAGGGGTAGACTTATTGGCCTAGTGTAGTTAAATCTCTCAAACTCTTTACATGTGAATGTGCTGATGCCGGGCGTCAGAATTACCAGGATGGCAACACCAAAAAGCCTAGGCCTTACGCCATGTCGCCGTCTTCATACCTACCTATGCTGGCATAGAGTCGACAGGACGAAAACCTAACCTGGCCCTAAGTCACTAAGGTAGTCGTTAGAGCATGGGTGGGATGTCATACATCTTAGAAGTCGATAAGGAAAGGAAAAAAAGGAGGGGGGGGGGGAGTTCTAATATCACATGGCAAAGTATTATTGCCAATAAGATAGGTAGGCATCGATGGTGGAACCGGCTTGGCTTGGCTTGCCGTCTAGGAGTGTTTTTTTTTTCCCCTTCTTCTCATTTTCATTCCCACCTTCTCAACACCGGGCATTATCTGAGCGCGTCAGCCAGAGGACGATTTTATGTTGGGGGCATACAGACGGACAAGGGAAGGACAAGAAAGGCAACCCGGCGGCGGCTACATCTAGAGGGAGAAGGAAAGGAGAAAAGGCGAAGGCGGAAAAGTCTTCCTTCTTGATGTCACCAACGATGGCGGGGTCCATCGTCCATCTGCGTAGACTAAGCGGGCAGCACAAGCCTGGCTTATCGATAGCCACAGGTAGCGTTTGAGGTCGTCCTTGTACGTGATTTAGGCACTGCCGGCCTTCGGCATGGGATGCGGTGGAAGGAGGTACAGCGGCGGTAATAAGTCACGTAGGTACCTCATTCTGTGCTGTCGAGATGCACAGAGCATCGACGCGAGGAGGTGCTGGCTGGGTGCCGATAGCGGTGAAGTTAGCCCGCATGCACCGGCTCACCTCGCCAGATACCTGCTTCTTAGGTACAAGTGCGCGGCCGCCAGGGCCATTCGGTACGTGCCCGTCATGTCGACTGCGCAGTAGCGGAAAGTACCCGACGGCTCTGGGGCAGGTTGGTACCCAGAATTGTCTTGCCGGCTGCCGCCTGTCGTTGGCCAGTCCCGGTTTAGACTTGCGACCCACCTTGCCCTATACGGCAAAACCCTAGGCAGGTGGGAGGGAAGGGAAACCTCCATCCAGAGCACGAAACAGGAGGGGAGCTTGAGTCACTCGCTGGTGGCGGAATTTGCGTGTAGGAGGCAGGCAAAATTCAAAGCCCCCGTTGGCGTGTCCCGCCTGGCTCTGCTCTCTCCCTCCCTCTCCCTCCCTCTCCCGTGTCTACTCAAATCCCATATAACCTCGACTCGGGACTCGCCAGCCTCGATATGTGGCTGTAGCACTGCCAATCCATCGTCGAGCCTTGGAGCCTCCAAGATGCTCCGCGCGCCATGAGAATGCAACACGCCGCCTGCAAGAGGGCCTATTCGAGCTTGACGGTAAGCGAGATCGCCCTCTCCCGATCACCCCCCTTCTGCCGTCAGAAGCCGCGACGAGAAGCCATTGCACGATCTCCGAGCGAGACTCCGAGCGAGACTCCGAACCACACACTGGCGGGTCGCGCGTGGACGTGCTAGGCGTGCGGTTACTAATAACCTGCTAGAAGCGGTTGACAAATCCTCGCACCGGCATACATGGCTCGAGCTCGTCGTCGTTGCGACCCGCGCGGAGCTACCCAGTTCGCGGTGGGTACCCGGTAACCCTCGCCGTTCCGTATACCTCGATATCCGAACTGCAGAAGCATAAGAAAAGTCTCGATCGGGTAAAGGGATCCTCCCGATCCGAAAATGTTAGAACCCTGTCCTAACCTCAACCCAGGACTTCCTGGTGTCCGTCCTTGAGACCTCCGTCACGAAGCGAGATGCCAAGGCATACATGAACAAGTTCATACCGTTGCTGGAGAAGAAGGGCGCAACCGGATTCAAGGGGCGTGCAGCTCGCGAGAGCCAGGATAAGGCAAAGGCTGTCGTCGGGGAGATCGTGACTCTAGGCGCTGCCGTCGCGAAGCAAGATATCGTACAAGGGCCGAGACCGGAGGGGGATGTTGCTATCCAAGCCCCCTTGTATGTCGCCCTGGTCAAGTTTCGTGCTCCCCAAGAGGTCAACGACGCCACTTTAGATGGTGTGGGCAAGACCCTCAGCCAACTCCGGAAGCTGGGACTGATAAGTATTGTCGTCGTCGACTGTGCCGCTGCTGGAGAGAAGAATGAGGTTGCACAGCGGAACGCCGCCACCGTGCAAGCTAACCGCATCGCCATGGCCATAGATAACTACGATGCGCCGGGGGCACGGATTCTCGATCCGCAGATTTCCATCAAGAGCTCGGCCAAAGCGCACAATCTGACGTTTACTTCACACGGTCTCTTCGTCGGCAACACCAACGACCTTATGGCCGCCCTACAGGAGGAAGTTATCCCCGTTATCCCTTCGTTCGGATATACCGCCGACAACTGCGCCCTGAAGACGGTTGATGCAAACGATGCCATACTGGCGCTAACTCGTCAACTATCTGGTCTGCAATTTTTGGATCAGACTCCTCAGGACTCTCAGATGATTCCCATATCCAGATCTGCCGAAGTGTACCGCCTCATCATCCTAGATCCTCTGGGAGGAATCCCCGCAAAGAACCGAGCGACTGGAAGATACCTGTTCTTAAACCTAGAGCAAGAACTCCAAGAGGTTCGTAAAGACTTGGCAGCATCCGCGCTGTCAAGCTCGAACCCGTCGAATCCGGCGGGTTCAGACAATATACAGCACCTAGAGAACGCCGAGTTGGCCAAGGACGTCCTGTCATTGCTCCCCCCGACATCCTCCGCCGTCATCACTACGCCGCAGGAAGTGGCAAACGAGAGGGCACCAAAGGACGACAGTATCGACTGGGCTCTTGTCGGCACCAGGCGAGGACAGAACCCCCTGATACATAGTCTTTTGACGGATAAGCCTATTCAGTCCTCGTCTCTGCCTTCAGAACGTTTCAGGCCCGTCACATCCTCAACCGGTACGGCCCAGCTCGGCTCGTTGACAACTTTGGCGAAACGCGGGATGCCTTTGACTATCTTACCGGATCCTCGGGTCACCCCGTGGAGACCGCCCCAACCGGGACAGAAGGGCCTCAACTTGACTGATCCCTGCATAGATCTGCCTCGGCTAGTTAACCTAATTGAGGACTCGTTTGGCAGGAAGCTCGACGTAGAACACTTTTTAAAGAGGATACACGGAAACCTAGCTGGCGTCATTATCGCGGGAGAGTACGAGGGAGGAGCCCTGCTGACCTGGGAGAAGCCCCCGGGCTTGGACGGCTCCGAAGCCAGTAACCCGAATCGAATCGTGCCCTACCTGGATAAGTTTGCGGTGCTCCGAAAGAGCCAAGGCGCCGGCGGTGTGGCCGATATCATCTTTAATGCCATGGTCCGGGACTGCTTTCCGGATGGGGTGTGTTGGAGAAGCAGGAAGGACAACCCGGTTAACAAGTGGTATTTCGAACGTTCGCGAGGCACGTTGAAGTTTTCTGACATGAATTGGGCGATGTTTTGGACGACTCCGGGTCTAGTCGTCGACGGACAGAAGTTCCAGGACTACCAGAACGTTTGCCGCGGTATCGAGCCGTCGTGGTCAAAGAAGAAATAAACACGTTGGAGCGATAAGACGCCCCGAATACGTCAAATGAAGAGGATGATGACATGTGATGATGATGTCTTCGTAGTGTTTTGTGATAGAGGGAAACACGATGAACGTGCATCAACTGTAACTAAGAGCATCCACGGATCCGGCGCAAATCATTAGGCATGGTCACCTCTTAGAGGCAGAACATGGATGTGCGGGCTTGTCACATTAGGTAGGAAACTGTAAAACCCTACATTTCCCTGTGACGAATACCCATGCTTCCGCCGCTGATGGCACGGGCTTACGGGGTTATGTATGTGGAGGGGGCACTGTTGTTGTGATTGAAGCCCACTCTATCCGCCCTAGTATCTTGTTTCATGACTTGGTGCGGGGGGAGAATACTTTGTCATATGTACTGCGAAAGCACGCTCTTTTCTCTACTTTGATGATTTGCTCGGGCGCAATGACTTTTACGTCGAGTAGAACTCGCGGACTGGTCTTTCTCCTCGGGCAGACTCTAGGAGGGGCAACAGGGTCGCTGGCCACAGGGGGGGAAATTTTGAAATCAAATAAATGAATTAAGGGGGAGAAGGGAAAGAGAGAAGAAAAGGGGAAAAAATATTTGACTGACTGCGTCCAGGGGAGGATGGTTAGGTGTCATCGATCTCGAGGGTTGGATTGACGATACCGAGAAGTCGTTTGTAATAGTTGAATCGTGGGGCGGCTGGCATTGGCGGTCAGGATGCGAAAGCACCTAAGAGACCCCACCATTTGTGGTTGGCATTAGTCGTAGCGGAGGAGGGGGGGGGAAAGACCGGGCGTGGTTGGATTGGAGGGGTGGGGTGTGGATATAGTTACCTAGTCCTTGGACCGGATCCGGCGAGGAAGTTGATGTTCAGCGTACCCGTATGTGTAATCGATACCTACTGAGCAGGTCCCACGTGACATATCCGATAGATATTCGCACCTCGCGGCCCTATCTGGCAGCGGGGGGTCGCTACGTTTAGGTACCTAGGCAGGTGGTAGGTAGGTAATGCCGTCAGCAATATCGACGATAATACGCCATGTAGGTACAGAGTACCTACCTACCTCCTACATGCTTGTACCTGATCCATAGGAGGCACCTACCTATGTGATCACGGATGCATTTTGCTCCTGCCGCTGGCTGCGGCGCGTTTCATTCAGGGTACCTCGGGTACCTGTAGGTATTCTTCTTCCTCACCCGCGAATACGTCTGCAAGCGCGCGCAAGACGATGGTGATGAATGCATAAGGTGTAAAAGAAACACACCTACCTAGGTACGTTTTTCATTACTTACCTACCTACCTATATATACCTTACGCTGCGAAATGAGATAACCACCTATATACCTACATCTCAAGCAACACATTAAACAGGAGTCGGTTGGGTACAGTACGTCAGGTATGTACTGGGTAGGTAGATACCTAAGGTAGGTACCTACCTAGGTACCTACTATAGGTACTCTGGGCGTGTAGGGCAGCAGCCAAGCGCCAAGAGCACCTCCCCAGTGCTGATGGAGAGGGATCTCGAAATGTCCAGAAGCTTCGCGGGAAGGCTCCACGGTGAGGCGCCAGAGACACCCCCGGGGCGTGCCGTAGAAGAGGGGCACTACTTAGACGCCGCGCTGAGGTCTCAAAATTCCTTTTTGCGATCTCTCGTCTCGCAACAACTTCGGGCAGCTTTTTTTTTTTATTCTTTTAAATGGCATTTTCCGACCCTGCAATTTTCCACTGAGGCCAGGTCTTTTCTCGCCCTCCCTCTGCCGTCAACGCGACCCCAGCAACTGGAGACTACCAGACGACGAGCCTGAGCGCAGTCCGTCCCGCCCCCTTCGTCCCTCCAACCCATACTGCTACCTCATATCTGCCCAACAAATCACACCCTCCTCGCCAGCCACGGCCGATTCGTAGCCCGGTCCCGCGCACAAATAGTCACGGCTTGCGACGCTTTGTGACCCCCCGCAGACGAATTTCCTTTAATTTGTTTACTCCCGTCCGTACCGCGTTTTCTCCGGCAACATGAGTACCGTAGTAGGTAGGTCTCGTATACCCCGGCGTCGAGCAGGCTCTGGAGAGTCAGGGCGCGAGAACTCCCCGGCTGACATAAATCGCAGGTGTCGACTTCGGGACCCTGAACACGGTCATCGCCGTCGCCAGAAACCGAGGTGTCGATGTCGTACGTATCGCCCGTCCTGCCTCCACTATCCCCCCTTCACCCGCCCATATATAGGAATCTCTGGTTGTGGACAGGGCTGACGACTTGCGTAGATCACCAATGAGGTCTCCAACAGAGCGACACCGTAAGTGAACCCTAGCCTTCCTCGGTGCTCCCCTCCCGCGCGTCTTCGTGCTGACGAGGCCGGCCTCTCCTGTAGCTCGCTAGTTGGATTTGGACCCAAGTCCCGATACCTCGGTGAACCGGCCAAGACCCAGGAAATCTCGAACCTGAAGAACACTGTCGGCTCCTTGAAGCGCCTGACGGGCCGGAGCATCAACGACCCCGACGTCCAGATCGAGCAGCAATATGTTTCGGCTCCTCTCGTCGACGTCGGTGGTCAAGTGGGCGCCGAAGTCTCGTATATGGGCAAGAAGGAGAAATTCTCAGCCACTCAGCTGACGGCTATGCTCCTGAGCAAGATCAAGCAGACGACCCAGAATGAGCTGAAGCTACCCGTTTCCGACATCGTCATAAGTGTGCCGGCCTGGTTCACTGACGCCCAGCGGAGAGGCCTCCTAGACGCGGCCGAGATCTCTGGTCTCAAGCTTCTCCGTGTGATGAATGACACCACGGCCGCTGCCCTCGGCTACGGCATTACTAAACTCGACCTGCCTACGGCCGAGGAGAAGCCTCGACGTGTCGTGTTCGTCGACATTGGCCACGCCGACTATGCTTGCACCGTGGCTGAGTTCCGGAAAGGCGAGTTGAGTATCAAGGCTACCACATACGACCGTCACTTCGGCGGTCGGGACTTCAACCATGCGTTGGTAAGCCACTTCCACAAGGAATTCAAGGGCAAGTACCGGATCGACATCACGACCAATCCCAAAGCCATGGTCCGCGTCGATGCCGCCGCGGAGAAGCTGAAGAAGGTGCTCTCTGCGAACCAACAGGCGCCCTTGAGCATCGAGTCTCTCATGAATGACGTCGACGTGACCGCCATGGTCACGCGGCAGGAGTTCGAGGCCCTCGTTGAGCCGCTGCTGAATAGGGTCACTGCGCCCCTAGAGCAGGCCCTCGCTGACGCTGGGCTGACTAAGGAAGACATTGACGTGATCGAGTTGGTCGGTGGTGGTACCCGGGTTCCCTCTATCAAGGAACGAATCCAGTCTTTCTTCGACAAGCCGCTTTCTTACACGCTCAACCAAGACGAAGCCGTCGCCCGGGGTTGCGCCTTCGCCTGCGCCATCCTCTCGCCCGTTTTCAAGGTCCGAGACTTTTCCATCCAGGACATCGTGAACTACCCCATCGAATTCTCCTGGGAGAAGGATGTCGACATCCCGGATGAAGACACGAGCCTCACCGTATTCAACAAAGGCAACGTCCTTCCTTCGACTAAGATCCTGACCTTCTACCGGAAGCAGCCCTTCGACCTCGAGGCAAAATACGCTAACCCCGAGGACTTGCCGGGCAAGATGTCACCTTTCATCGGTCGGTTCTCCGTCAAGGGTGTCAAGGCTGATCCCAACACCGAGTTCATGATCTGCAAGCTCAAGGCCCGACTTAACATCCACGGCGTCCTGAATGTGGAGAATGGATACTACGTCGAGGACCAAGAGGTTGAGGAGGAAATCAAGGATGATGGCAAGAAGGATTCGGAAGTAAGTCGCATCCGCCTCAACCCCGATTGTGCTATTCTCCTCCCGCATAATGTCACAAAGCCTGGATTGGGTCGTCCATCTAGGGCGCTTCTTCACGAGAGACTCGTCGCCTTGAGGAGTCAAATATCCGCTAACAGTAGCTGTAGGCTATGGATACGGACGATAAGAAGGATCAAGACAAACCCAAGACTAGGAAGGTCAAGAAGCAGGTTCGCAAGGGCGACTTGCCTATTGTGTCTGGCACCACGTCTTTGGACGAGGCGGCGAGGAACGCCCTCGCCGAAAAGGAAGCGGCGATGATCATGGAGGATAAACTTGTCGCCGACACCGAGGAGAAGAAGAACGAGCTGGAGACGTATATCTACGACCTCCGGAACAGGCTGGACGACCAGTATGCGCCGTTCGCCGACGACGACGAGAAAGACCGAATCAGGGCCAAGTTGACTGAGAGCGAGGTGAGTCTGATTTAGGCTCTGACCCTTAACGATAACAGGCGCTAACCGCTACGTCGCAGGACTGGCTCTACGAAGATGGTGAAGATGCCACTAAGGCTGTGTATGTCGCCAAAATGGAGGAACTCAGAGCTCTCGCTGGCCCTATCACACAACGATACTTTGACAAGGTCGAGGCGGATCGGCAAGCGCTCCAGGCCAAGCTCGACGCCGAGAAAGCAGCCAAGAAGGCTGCCGAGGAGGAGGCTCGCAAGGCTGCCGAGGCAGACAAGGCCGATGCCAGCAAGGATGAAGAGATGACGGACGCGGAGGCGGCAAAGCCGGACGAGGATGGCCTATCTTAGAGCAGCATACGTTCTCCTCCCCGCAAGAGCAAGCGCAGGCGCAAGGGGGTCTCATGACCAGCTGCTCGTTCCTCTCGGTTCGACAAGGTAACTACGCGCTTGCTGCACGATATAGATGACGACGAATAAAAGACTAGAGAGCCTAACGACATGGACGAGGGCTGGTTGATAGGCACAGGAACTTGCATCGCTCCAGGGTTTGATGAATTGACCATCACATCGCGGTGTTCACGACGAATAGAACTTTTTTGACAGACACAGGGAGGGGATTGTCTCACTTGATTAGCACCCCTCGGGCATTTAGACAGACCAGGCAATTAATGGTACGCTTAAGTATATTAACGAATAAACAGTTACTCAGGGATAATAGCTCTGAGGTTCGGTGTTCCACGTAAGCTTCTCTCCCCTTTTCCCGCTCCAGATCTAGCCGGTGGGGATAATCTGCCCGCCCGTCAGACTCATCTTAACCCAGTCGAATTATCTTTGCTAAGTTTACTTCGAGATCAGACGACGAGTGGGACAGGAATGCCGCTGGGAACCCCTTGGCGTAGGTAGAAGCGTAAGTGGAAGACGGAGTAATGTAACAGGGGCGCCAACAAAAGGGTACCCTACCCTATGGAGATTAGGATAGACGGATGGCGTGTGGAATTCTGGAATAACGATTCGGTGGACGTAAAGGAAACGGGGATCGGGATGTTTCGGCCCCGAAGATATTCCTGTATGAAGGCCAGGTAGGAGAGCTGCCTTGGCTTTATAACTCCGACGCCGTCGCCAACCGAGCGAGCTACGCAGGGAACAAAATATCGCATATGCGCACCCGCCAGCTCGCTCTCTCCCAGTACGAGAGACCACCCCGAGCTAACTTGCAGCCACTTGGTTTTTTTCACCCGCGAGAACGAGAGTAGACGGCAGAAAGGAGGAGAGGGCATCCGGCAGTTTGTTTACTCGCACATTTTTGTTCGCCTCCCGCTCGCCCCTTACCTACCTCGCGCCGCACTGTCCCGCGCCGACGCCCGCGACACGATCGATCGACCTGCGATGGCCCGGGATACCGTCCTCCGCCGGCGCGACCCGACGCCCGGCGCGGGGCTCCGCCTGGCACTCGCAGCGCAGACCGCGGACCCGGAGCCGATTCCGGCGCCGCCCAGCGACGTGAGTTGTGCAGCGCAGAGAGGCCCGGCGGGCCTTCCCGGGCTGGCCCCTCGCCGGGCCTCCCCCCCCCCCCCCCTCTCTCTCTCTCTATATTGTCTTGTCTAACCGGCCGGCGCAGCCCGAGGTGGTGCGGGCGACGTGCGACACGTTCGTGCTGGAGCGGTTCACGGCGGAGGACGCGTGGGAGCTGGGCCACCTGCTGTACGCGCGGCTGGCGCCGGTCGCGGCGCGCCGCGGGCAGCCGACGCTGGTGTCGGTGGCGCTGGCGGGCGGCGCCACGGTCGCCTTCCAGGCCGCCGTCGGCGCCGGCACCACCCCCGACAACGAGGCCTGGGCCCGGCGCAAGCGCGCCGCCGCCCTGCGCTTCGCCGCCAGCACCTGGCTGCTGCGCTGCCGCTACGGCCCCGGCGCCGCCGGCGACGACGCGTTCCGCCGCCGCGCGGGCCTCGGGCCCGAGGAGGCTGCTGCCTACGCGATCCACGGCGGCGCTGTGCCGAGTAAGTCTTTCCCCCTTCCCGACGGCGAGACGTGCGCTGGTGCCGGTTGCTGATCGGCGGCGGTTTAGTCCGCGTCCACGGCGTCGAGGGCGTCGTCGCGGTCGTCGTCGTCTCCGGCCTAAAGCCGGAGGAGGACCACGGCGTCATCGTCGACGTGCTCAATAAGCACTGGGAGCCGGTGACGTGAGAGGGCAGGGAGCGGATGGGAATGGGTGCGTGTGTCTGTCTCGTGGAGGGGTAGCTGTGGGCAGGTGTAGCTCGGATCTGCCTGTATCTTCACTTGGATTCTAACGTCGACGAATATTCGGGTCTCCATGTCTATGTAGCCTAGGGTTTTGGCTGTCGCGGTCGGCTGAGCAAAGCAATTAGTTGCCTGCGTGGCGCACCCGAGGTGCTGTCGTTACGTGCCTCGAAGTGGGCGCCCGTTGGCCAATTCACATCACCTACCTAGCTCGTCTTTGACGAATACGCTTCGTAATAAGTTCCTACGTAATTGATATCTTTCCTCGAGGGCACCTCTACACGTTCTTGCGCCAATGAATCCTGGAAAGCGGACGATGCGACCGAGAGAGACGAGTGTCTTCGGAGCACACCCACTCTTAAGCGGGCCCCGGAAATGTCGAGAAGTCCGAATTGTGCGAGCGCTGCCTCGGCGGCGCACATCTGAGTCATCATCGTTTGGCCGAGACGCGCGCCGCATTCCCGGGGTCTCTCTTCTGCCTCCCCCTCGATCTCTCTCTTTCGCCCCCCCCCCCTCTAGAAACTACAGGATGAGGACGCGCAGCAGCTTCGGCGCTCGCGCCTAATGTCTGGTGCCGAGCTGCAACGGGTAGCTAGCCTACTTAGGGGGCCGCGAGGGATCGACAGCACCTCCATTGCTTGTTGTTGTCGGGTCGGTACATATCGTCTACGTACTTGAGCATCGAGGCAGATAAAGGCACGGTGCGTAGCCTCCCACCCCCCAGGTACCAGCATAAACATCCCGGTTCCGCGACGCCCCCTCACGCGCTTTGGGCGGCCAGACTGCCGCCGCCGCTGCTGACAGGCGCCTGCGATAAGGAGAAGCGATCGACGTAACGACGCGTTCCCGCCGACTTATCTCCTAGAGCCTGCATCCGGGATTTAAATAATTCGATCCCGCTCGCTGTCGACACCGCCGCCGCGAATCAATCCTGCCGCCCCTCGCTGCCATTGTCCCAACCTCGTACCTACGGATTCTCCCACGGACTGCCTAACCACCCTCACACCCCTCGCCTGTCCCCTTCCCGCCTACCTACCTACCTAGCTAGCTAGCCGACCTCCCTCCCCGTCTTTAACCCCACGCACGACGCCGCCATGGCCGCCGAGGACGCCGCAGCGCCGCGCATCACCGTGTTCCGCGGGTGGGACGCGGCGGGGGCGCACGTGTGGTCGCCGTACGTGGTGAAGCTGGAGGCGCGGCTGCGGTTCGCGGGGGTGCCGTACACCGTGAGCGGCGGGTCGCTGCGGGCGGCGCCGCGCGGCAAGATCCCCTACGTCGAGTTCCGCGCCGAGGGCTCGTCCGCGCCGGCCCAGCGCCTCGGCGACTCGGCGCTCATCGCGCGCGCGCTCGTCGACCGCGGCGTGCTCCCCGACCTCGCCGCGCCGCTGCCCCCGCCCCGCCGCGCCCTCGACCTCGCGCTGCGCGCCCTGCTCGAGGACAAGCTGTATTTCTACCACGTGAGTGCCCGCCGCCGGTGGCGCCTCTGCGTGTTTTGACTTTTTTCTTTCTTTCTTTCTTTTTCTCCTTTCCGAAACCTCCCCCCCCTGTTTTCCTCCGCACCGTCCCGCCGCTAATCACCGCAGACCTGGGAGCGCTGGTTCGGCAACTACTACGCGATGCGCGACCACGTGCTGGCGGCAGTGCCGTACCCGGTGCGCGTCGTGGTCGGGTACCTCGTCTACCGCACGGTCACGGCGACGCTGCGCGGGCAGGGGACGCTGCGCTTCGCGCCCGAGGAGATCACCGCGTTCCGGCGCGAGATCTGGGACGGGTTCAGCGCGCTGCGTAAGTCGATCTACCCCCCCCCCCCCCTCCCCCTCTTACCCCCCTTTCTCGACCGCGCTGACGGGCCCTGCTGCAGTCCTCGCGTCCCGGTCCGAGAGCGCCAGGGGCGCCGCCGAGCCTTTCTGGGTCCTCGGCGGCGACCAACCCACCGACGCCGACACGACCTTGTTCGGCTTCGTCGTCTCGGTCCTCGTATGCACCGCGTAAGTCCCCCGTAGCCCTGCTGCTAACTGCTCCCCGGCTTACGCGCGACGCGGCACTCCAGCTGCCCCGACTCCCAAGAGGTCGTCAAGAGCTTCCCCGTCCTCCTGGACTACGCGAGCCGGATCCACGACCGGTACTTCCCAGATTACGAGAAATGGACGGTGTGACGTGCACCCTGTCGTCGACGGAAAAGGTGGGGGTTGCCGCCGTGCTGACTGGACTTAGGGAGTGTGTCTGCTGCGGCGAGAGGGACGGGAATGGGAGTCGCGGGACACGATAGGGGAGAGTATGCTTCCTGCGGGTGGGCAGTGGAAGGCGAATGATATCCCGCTTTCAACGCGATGTCCCTCCTGTGGCATCCTGCAGTACATCATCCGCCTATTTACTGTCTACACCTTGCTACAGCTCGACAGGGGGTTGATTATTTATAACGACGGGTCGGTTTCCTAGCAATTGGTTGATAACGCCCCCCTTTCCATATGTAGATTGCGCCTATAATATCCGTGATATTACTTACCTATCCGTAGATACCCATCCGGCCGCACTCCCCGCATTTTGAGACCATGTGGCACAACAGCAACGACAATGTCTACCCTCAACCTGACAACGTGACGCCATCTACAGCAACGCCTCATCGTAGTAAAATCAAGTTGCTAAAGTCGTAGGAATCGGCCGTAGAGAGAGGTGCTGCTTATCTACCCTCCGTGAGACGACGCCGGACAACTCTCTGGCAACGACCAACACATCCCAGACTAACACATCCCAAGCCAACAATAGCAGCCAACTCCGGAGCAAACGCGTGACACCCAAGGGTAAGGCAGACCCCCGTTGAATTTACGAGCGATTCTATTGACACGACACGGCTCGCGTTGAGCGAGAACACACCCGTTCATATCTACTCATCGCTTGTGCTACGGTGACCATGGGAGATATTACCATGTTAACTACCTCGATCCTACATTGACTTGATTACAAGTCCCCCACCCCCCCTTCAATAACACGGGGACCTCGATAAAAGAGGCCAGCCTAGCCGATTAATCTATAAAAAAAACATGCGGGAAGTTAGTTGGCGCCGACGCCGCGCTCGCGGCAGTACTTGTCGACCTCCTTCCTCAGGGTGTCGTGCTGGCGCTCGACGAGGTCCATGATGTCGCGGCACTCGGGGCCGAGCGCGAGCTTACCGCCGCCGCCGCCGCCGCCGATGCTGCCGTAGATCTCGGTCATCTCCTCCATGACGGCCTGTAGCTGGTTCGGCAGCCAGGTGACGATGGGGCTGCCGCCCGTCGCGGTCGGGTGCGACGTCTGCTTGAGGATGTACTCGCGCGCGAAGCACCAGTGGCGCCACCGGAAGTCGCGCACCTCGTTGAGCGCCCGGAGCCAGAGCGTCCGCGACTCGCGGATCAGTTGCGCCTCCTCCTCCTCGCCGTCGGCCGGGGCGGTGTCGATCGCGAGCGCGAGCGCGAAATCCCTGGTGCCGAGCTCGTCGGCGCACCGCTTCACCTCGACGAGGAACTGGCGGTGGTTGCTGGGGCGGTACTGGCGGAAGTCCTGCAGGATCTCGGTGAGCGGGGTGTCGGGCATCTGCACCTGCAGGAAGTTGTCCATGAGCGGGATGATGGAGTCGTTGGCGCCGCTCTCGCCGCGGAAGCTGAGCGGCTTGCCGTCGTTGGCCCCCTCGTACACGACCCCGTCCGGGAACATGGACTGCGACGTGATGCCGAAGATGAAGGTCCGGAAGCTCGTGTACGCCCGCGGCTTCGACTTCATCCACATCGTCTCCATCACGCCGTTGACCTTGCGCATCGCCTCCACCATGCCGCGCAGCCCCGCGTTGAACGCGCGCCGGCGCTCTTGCCGCGCCGAGGGAGACTCTGACGCGGAGGTCCCGACGAGCGCTTGTAGTCCCGACATGGCGCCGTGGACGAGCGGCCCCGAGTTCCTCACCATGTCAATGTGCACGAATACGAACCCGGCCTCCGAGGATGTGGGGTCGAGACCGTGCTCAAACGCGCGGACGAGCCTCAGGTTCGAGTACTCGAGGCCCGCTTTGGGGTCCTCGAGCCGGTAGTTGAAGAGCGCGTACGACCCCGCGTACTCCATGAAGGGCTTGAAGCCGGCACTGCACCAGTTGTCAATTTTGAGCTCGGGGACGACAACAAAAACGAGAGAGGAGGGGGGGCGGCTTACAGCTCGGCGCAGCGGACGATAGGACGGGATAGTTGAGCAGGCAGGAAGGCTCTTCCCAGTCCGTACGGCTCGCCCTTGAGGAAGCGCAGGTGGCACGGCTCCAACAAGAAAGCCGAGGCCAGAAACGAGTAATCGCGGTAGAGAGCATTCATCACCGGGAGGTTCTCGCGGTACTTCTCGACCTCACCCGTCAGGTCTGGGAGGTTATTCAGCACGGCATCCCCTAGCCTCCCGTCAGCAAGCAACCCAGGGGCGCCCGACAGGGTCTTGACTGGCATCTCGCGCAGGAGGGTCTCGACAGCGTCAAACTCTGCCGGCAAGGTCACGATGGGATCCATGCGCGCCAAGAAGCCGCGGGTCGTCGAGACCATGAAGGAGGGCAGCGACGTGTCATCGGGCTTCGTGTCCTCGAGGACTTCGAAGGATGAGTTGGGGATAAACATCTTCTTCTCAAGATCGACGATGAGAAGAGGGGAGGGGGGGGGGGGTTAGTTTGGCTCGTTCAAGCACGGAGTGCACTCGAGTTTTGGCGAGTGATCTGGAGAGGAAGAAGGATGAAGAAGGGCGAAGAAGAGGCGGGGGGGTAGACAAGAGAGGGTTCTGAGCTGGTTCGTGGGAGGGGTAACCTTCTAGGGATGAGAAGCAGGACAGAACAACTGCGGGAAGACGGGATCGCTAATATACATCGTGGCCGGAATGGTTCCGGCCTGGAGGGGAGCAGTGCGGAGTCGACGACTAAGCGCAGTGACTGCTTACTGACGCTCTCGTGGCCGGAACTTTTCCGGCCACGAGCGAGACCGGAGTCGGGGTCCGCGTTGTCCGTTGTCAGAACCCCCCGCTCGATCCCATGCCCAGAGGCCGGAACTGTTCCGGCCTCGACACCGAGACCGAAAACAGCGTGCTGATAAGAGGCACTTGGCGCAGCGCGGGTCAAGATATCGGCTCTTGCAGAGCGTCAATACGAACGACGGGATTGGGCAACCAGGTGGACTCGTCGCATTGCCGACACGCGCCCTCCCGGCTCACCCCCCTCGCCCCCTGAGCGCACTTACACACATCCCAACCAGAGGGGAAGGGGGGAGAGACTCCTCATCTTACCAGCGACGCATTCCGGACGGCCGACCGCTGCCAAACCCCGAGAGGACGTAAGGCCATTGCCAGCAACGCCATGTGACCGAGCCAGAATTACGTAAATGCTGCTCAGCCTGGGTGCTCTGCGCACGAGGGCGAGATTAGGAGAGACGGGAAAAGTGGGACTGCCAGCGTCCAAAACCGGCAAAGGCCGGCCGTGGCCGGAATGATTCCGGCCACTGCACGTGACTCGCCTACGCCCAGCCCCCTCGCGCGGTGGATCGTTCCCCCCTCCTCCCCCCCTTTTTTTATCGTGCTCTTGCGCTGGCGGTCTAGGGGGGGGGGGTATTAGTAATGCTAAATACGCAGGATTCGGTTCGAAGGCGCTCGCGGCGGACAGCGATTAGACCAGCAACGATCAGGCAAAAGTACCTAGCGATTAGGCAAGTCTGCCCTGGGAAGTGGAGACGGCGGCGAGCTTCTGTCGCAGCTTCCGCGCTGGCAGAGTGCGTCACGGTGACTTACACCCTGAGGAAGTCGCAGCTGGCAACTCGCCTGCTGTGGCTTTTTCCAAATTGAACTGACCCCGAACCACGCATTTTTCGCCCTCCTCCTCCTCCTCTCCTCCTCCTCCTCCCCTCCTCCTCCTCCTCCCCTCCTCCTCCTCTCCTTTACCTCTCCTCCACCAGCAGTAATGCTGAATTGCCAGCACGCTGCGGGGAGTCAAGGGCAGGCCGACACGATACGAAGCGCGACGTTACGTATACGTATGTACAGCTGGCGTCGGGGGGGCGTAGATGCGTAATGCATTCTGTGTGTACATATGTAGGCCTCAGAGAACGAGAGATGTCTCCTGCCGCAGAGACCGCTGCCGCAGCGGGGTTCAACGTTGCGGTTTTGAGGTATATTTACCACCCCTCGAGCCGCACTCGCCTGTCATCGGGCACACTGGCTCCCCCCCTCTCCCTCCTAGTCACCTTCTCATTGCTTCGGACGCGATTTTCCTGTGAGCCAATCCCGGGCCCTTTCTTTCACGTTACTCTCCTCTCGCCTGCTGGGGTCTCTTCCAGATTAACCCCAAACCACATAATTCTCGGCTGATCTTGCTGGCTGCGGTTGGTTTAGCGACAGCGAGTCGGCATCTCGTTAGCTGTCTCCTCTGACCTCGGAATTCAGCCGTGTTGGTTATGACGTGCTGCCAGCCGCCGAAATTCTCCGGGCTGTCGATGTTCAGTGTGGGGGGGAGGCCGCAGCCTTCCTATACAGCGACCCTCGAGTTAGGGAAGCCTTAGACCTGGCTGGGCATGGCCTAGCCTGGCAATCCGACCTAGCAGTGGTCGGATAAATACTGAGAGATCTTTTCCCGGCAAAGCTGATGAACCAAATGGATGTCCATCCTGTCCAAGAGATCATCGAACTCCCACAGGGAGACGACGAACCCCTAGCCACGTATTACACTCGTGCCTAGAACCTACTCCGACGAAAATCATCCCAAGGCACATTGTTTCCATAACAAGATAACCTGACGATGCTGGAATCCCACACGCTCGAGCGGTCATCTGGTCTAGGTCTCCGTATCTTGGTCGGCGATTCGGTCTGGATCATACAGGACGGTATGCGTGCTCAGCGACGTGTCGAGGAGACGATAGAGTATTGAGCCGGTAGTAATTTAGGGCCTCGACCATCTTCCATCTGTCGTGGGGTTCCTGATCCCTAACGTATAATAATACTATCACGTAACTGAGCTAGGAGCTACGCCGTGGTGCGAGAGCACGCGCAAGGAGCAATTGAGCTAGTGAGGCGGGAGATAGAAGGGTCTCGTTCTTTTCTAGAATTAAATGAATGGAAGTAATAGGAGTATGTATATATAATAGCTCCAGTTGTTAAGGAAAGTATGAAAGAGTTGCGAAATGGGAGTAAGCTCTACGTGATATACACCTTGGTAATGATTAATAGTATTCCCAGTTACAGAAAGCCAACCAGACCTGTGATATAATAAGAAAACATCTACGCTCATTTTGCCTACTCAATTCGACCAAGCCGTCGATTCCCAACACGAGCGATGCCAGTGATGCCCCCTCTCCACCTGAGTCCTCTGAATGTATTTACCACAAGCAAATACCTATTCCTGGGACATAAAAAGGGGCAAGTGACGGGGATCAAGCGTGAGGATCCAGACCCCCTAAAGCGCACAACGCCGGCTTACTTAGACGTGTGCATAATATACCTAGGTACCTAGTATTATATCGGCCGGGCATCAGACGTCCTCGCCCTCTCGCCTCGTCGAAATCCGAGCGCCGTAACAGAAGTGAACGTGAACTGCCTCCTCCCCTTTCAACCCCCCCTCCCCCTTCGCTTTGTCCTATCCCCTTCCTTTAATATTTCCCCTCTTTCTTCTCGTCCGCAAACCAACCCCTTCCCCCCTTTCCTTTCCCCCCCCCCCTATACTCTCTCTCCCACATAACGCAAACGCGACGCGACGCAACCTAATCGCTAACATCACCGTCGGCGCCTGTGGCGGTGGCGGCGAGGTAGTCGCGGTGGGCGGCGAACATGAGGACGGCGAAGCTCTGGGCCTCGGGGGACTCGGAGCGGGGGGTGCGGTCGCGCCAGTCGAGCGGGTTGACGACGGGGGCGAGCAGGCCGCGGGCGTCGACGCGCGCCTCGGCGGCGCGGCGCTTCGCGTCGGCCCAGCGCACGTAGCGCGCCCCGAACTCGGCCGGCGCCAGCCGCGCCATCCGGTACGCCGTCGCCGCCAGCAGCGTCGTCCCCGCCAGCTCCCCGAACCACGTCGCGTCGTCCAGGTAGTTGCGCAGCAGCGGCTCTCCCGGCTCCGCCGCGTCCAGCCGCATCGCCGCGTCCAGGATGCCCCGGATCGAGTCCCGCAGCCGCCGCAGCAGCAGATCGTCCGCCGCCGCTGCCCCCCCTCCCAGCCCTAGCCCCGACCCCGCCGCCGTCGCTAGCACCCGGCTCATCCCCGCCGCCGCCCACGCGTTCCCCGTGCTCCACAGCCCCAGGTCCTCGCTCTGCGGCCCGACGATGTGGCGCCAGAGCCCGTCCGTCGCGTTCCCGCCCGCGGCATCGCGTCCCTCGCCGGCGGCGGTGCTCCGGCCGACGCCGAGCACGTCGCCGTACAGCAGGCACTGCTCGACCGCGGCCGCGAGGAGGTCCGGGTCGCGCGTCTGCACGGCCCAGTACGCCAGCGTCGGCGGCGCCATGTACACAAAGTCGGCCCAGAGCTCGGCGACCGTCTCGCGGTGGCTGATGGCGCCGTTGGGCCACCGCGGCACCGCGTCGAGGAGGTGCCGCACCTGCCGCCCCGCCGCCGCCAGGTACGCGGGCTCCGTCTGCCCGATTAGGATCGCCGGCACGCCGAGAGCGGCCGCGTCGCCGGCCGAACCTGAGAGCGAGGGGTGTCGTTAGCTTTCACTTTCAGGTTGGAATTCTTGGTGCTGCTGCCACCGCCACGCCTTTGCTCCCAGAAGCCACTACCTAGGTAAATGAAAAAGGAAAATGAAAAAAGGGGGGGGGGGGTGGTTAGTTAGGCTATCTACGCACGTCACGTACCGTCAGCGTCGATCAGCGTCGTCCCGTTCGTCCAGATCAAGGGCCGGGTGTAAGTGAGAGCCTCCGTACTGCTGACACGCAGCACGGGTACGCCGCCGCCCGGGAACGCGCTGTTGCCGCCGAACACGGACGCCCCCGGGTCGTACCACTCGAGAAGCGCCTCCGCGAACGCGCCATACTCCCAACTGTGCGTCGCCAGCCGGTACCCCTGCGCGATTACGTTGTTGATGACCTCGGCCGCCACCATCGTGTCGTCTTTCCTGTTCCCGGGGTTTCGTCTTGGTGAGGAAAAGAAGGGGAGATGTTTCCGATGGGTTCCGCCTTATCTCACTCTCTCTGTGTCACCTCTGAACTTGACTTTATTCTGTGCTACGCGGTGCTGTGCTCTGCCCCTTTTACGGTCCGCTGGAAGCTAAAGACTCTACCCGTGCTTGAGGCGCGAGGAAGCGAGTAGCCAGGTAGAATATAGTGCCAGCCCATCGTCAATCTTTAAATAGACGACGAACGACATGTACGACTATGTCAACGAAGCTGCCGCTGCCGCTGCCGCTGCCGCTGCTGCTGCTGCCGTCCTCGTGCCCTTGAGTCTTCGTGAAAACTGGGAAGCAGGATGGCCCGTGGAACGTAGGTCGAGCTAGCTAGGTAGGTAACCGGCGTATAGCGGGATGGACGAATTTGCTCGCACCATCACATGCGGACCGGCAACTGTCGACGAGCATCACCAAACTCGCCGATGTCACAAAAGCGGGTTGGGACGGGGTTGGGCGACGCGCGCAATTGGCCTGCTCGTAACAGACCCGAGATAAAAATAAGTGGCCAGGCAAGTCAATGCACGGTGCCCGAGAGCACATGGGCCCGGCGACGCATTGGGACTAAGCGGCGACTATAAATATAGGCAGGCGACAAAAGCGAAGAATGCGAGCACGCTTGGAGGCTCTCGTGTTCAGCTTGCCGTATCTGCGTCGCGGGATCGTACCAAGAGCCGCCATCGGCCTGCTAGTCCCTGCGCGGGCGGGTTCGCAGCTTCGTCTAGGCCTTCTCGCGACGGGGGTCACACGGCACGGTATGGCCACGCGAACAGACGCATGAGCCGATTCGGATGGGGAGACCTGCTGAGTCATAGACGTAGAGCTGCGTGGGTAGGTATACCCAGTGCCAGGTTGCGTCGGGATCTTCGGACGAGGCTCGCGTAGACGCACGTTCGTCGATGGTTCTTCCGGGCTATCTCAGATGCCCATCTATATTTAGCTACCCTGCCGCAGATACGCCCGCTGCAGTCGTCAGCACTAGAAAGCCAATATTGGGAATCCTCATGCGTGGAAGAAGAACCAAGAGGGTAGCGAGTGGGGTCGACTAGGGAGGGAGACGGCTGTCTCCCCCCTCTGCCCTCCCCCAGACCCCCTCTCTTCGTAGGTATGCATTTTTCGGAAGACTTGCCGGGGGGGTCGATCTCCGGGACCCAAGATCCCGGAGCGGAGCTCGGGTGGGGCGCTCTCAGTGCACTTGCACGGAGAGGGAGGTCACCGACTTTTGGAGCCGCCAATATTCGTTCGATCCTCCTATGTGTATACAATATTATACTCACATGACTCTCGAGAGTCGGAGGCTCAGGGTGCGGATAAGGGCTAGCTAGGCTCGGTTCGGATTCGTCCAGTTTCTCAGCCATGACCTCTTTTACGTAGGTAGCATGCATGGCACCGGCAATATAGCCGTGCTGCCCGCCCCCCATTCCCATCCTTCCGAGGTTTTCTCTACGCGACAGTAAGCGTCGTCGTTGAGGCATTTGCTGGGGTATAGCGCCGGGGAGATGAGTGCGATGGTGATAGCCAAATAGGGAAGCCCGCGCAAGTACGTATGTAGACGTCTACGTCTCCCCTCTCCCCCGTCGGCAACTTACTGGATAGGTAGCCTATATCTGCCACTGCGGTAACCGCCGGTTTAAAAAAAAAAAAAAAAAGGGCACGTGGGGCGAAAGACAGGGGATACGGGCGCCGTAGGCAATAATCCCTCGTTTTCCTGTTACTGAGCCATCGGCCAATCGTCACCGTATGTATTGTCGTCGAGTACATGCCTAAGAGGTAGTTCTAACAACGTCCGAGCAAACCGTGCGCTTCGTTGTATGCGTGCGTGTATGTACCTATGCGATCCCTTCTTTTTGGGGGTGGGGAGGAGTCGCTCTTCGCTTTCCACTCGCCGACCTCTCCTTTCCATTCCTTCCCCTTTTTCCCTGTCCTGATTCTGTCAAACTTTTTTTTTCTCGGGGGGGAAATGAGATATACGCGGATATAAAACAGTTACGAAATCGGTATTATGCGATTGAGGTCTGCATCGCCTACCCCTCGTCGCTCGTCCGTCACTATCGCACCCTATTAAAATGCAGCAGAGAGACGGTGAGGGAGAGGGCGCGTCGGGGAACGACATCGCTCATGAGGGTCGTGATGCGAGCGTCTTCTACTAATTGATGTCAAACAATGGCTTGAGCTTGATAATGAGCTGCCACTCCTCTGTCGACACGTCTTTCCGGTAGAATTCCTTCAGCGTGTCGATGCTGGCGCGGGAAATCAGGCTGTAGAGCATATCTTTTTCCTCGAGCTGCCGCCCATAGGTGGGCTGATGGCCTCCCATCTCGATCTTTACCGCCACCGAGGGCTGACCCTTCTTGCAAACTGGAATCTGCTTATGATCTCTCTCGATCGAGGTCCTGTAGTAGTAGTTAGCGGGCCTGAAAAAAGAAAAAAAAAAAAACTTCCCAGATTTCCCAGCTAAGACTTACACTCTCCCCAGACTGATGATCTCCTTGGCGCCCGTCGTTGGATTTTGCTTGACGGCGGCAATCGGGGTGTTGATCTTGAGGCTACCGTCCACAACGTCCACGCCTACGACGATGGGACTCGTCTTGTTGAAGACGGCCACCGGGTTCAGCACACAAGGGAAGACAGCCAATAGCTTCGACTCTTCCCTCTTCTTTTCGAGCTGTTCCTCCATGTGCTTCGTGAAGGCGTCGAAAAGGTGGTAGATGATATCGGCAGTAAAGATCTTGATGCCTTGATCGTCTGCGTACGCCTGAGCCTCTTTATCAATCTTAACGTCAAAGCAGAGCATGACAGCATGGTCGGGGTTCTTCTCAAGCATCGTCGCGCATTGGATGACATCTCGCTTGAACACGGGGCCGATTCCGACGTTGGCCACCGGAATCTTGCAATCCTTCAGGAAATCGAGCAGGGCCTCGAGAGAACCCAGGGTCGAGGCTTGCACGCTGACACCACGCCCAGTCGTGGCGACACGGCTGAATAGCTTGTTAAGATCGGACTCGATCTCTTCCTCGAGGTCCTCTTCGTCGTCATCCGGCCCAACCACGAGCAGTCGGGACCCGGCAATGGCTCCCTCGAGACCGGGTGCGCTAATCTTGACACCGACCGCGGCCTTGACTTCCTTGTTGTGTACGTATTGGGATTTGACACGCAGCTCCTTCATGGTGGCGGGTGTGAGGAGGGCGCGGATATTCGTCGTGATCGCCCCCTCTACACCGCAGACCACTATCCGGTCACCCTCTCGGAGGATACCGTTGGATAGGATGACGTCGATGGTCATACCAAAGCCTTCGATCGCCTTGACTTCTAGAACGGTGGCCTGGACCTCAGATAGATACATCAGGGAGCCCACCATCCTCTCCTGGGTCAGCTGGAGGATGAGCTTCAGCATGTCGGGAATACCTTCGCCTGTGTGAGCCGAGGTGGGTACCAACGACACATTTCTAGCCATCGACTTGTTTTCGTAATAGAGTTCGGCGTTGAAGCCCTGCTCGGCGAACGCCAGCTTCGTCGATTCTAACCGGTTCTTGAACTCGTTCTGCACACCCTTACTCTGGAGAGCCAAGCTCTCTTGGAAGCCGTTATTATCAACCTTCTTCCAGCCGTAGAGACGGTCTATCTTGTTGAGAGCGACAATAAAGGGCGTCTTGCGATCCCGAAGTAGCTTCATGGATTCGAGGGTCTGGGGCTCGAGGCCGTGCATTATATCGACGACGAGAATGGCGATGTTACAAAGCGACGATCCTCTTGATCGCAAGTTCGAGAAGGACTCGTGACCTGGGGTGTCGATGATCAGGAGACCCGGAACCTTGAACTCGAAGGCCCCATCCGCATTGACGACAGCCGTCTTCTGTTTGATGGCGTCGACGGGGAAGTACGTCGCGCCGATCTGTTGGGTGATACCGCCGGCTTCGCCCTCCTGCACGTTGGTCTGTCGGATCTTGTCCAATAGCTTTGTCTTGCCAGTATCGACGTGTCCCAGGATACAGCAGATTGGCGACCGGAGGTTGTCCTTTGACCGCGCAGCAAGGGCGGCCTGATGGGCCTTCTCTCGTCGTTCGGCCGCCTCCTTCTTCCGTTGAGCTTCCGCAGCCTGCGCGGCAGTTTGCGCTTCGTCTTCCGAGGATTCATCTTCGGATTCGGATTCGCCTGGCTTAGGCTGGGATTGGGCTTTCGCCGAGTCAGGCTGCGAAGCCTTCCCATTCGTGGCAGGCTTCGCCGACGCCTCGGCTTCCTCCTCCGAGTCGGCGTCCCAGCTATCTCTCACGTCGCCCTCGGCCGCGGCAGCGGCGGCCTCCCAATCATCTTCGATATCACTGTCCGCCCGCGCCGCCGCGGCCGCCCGAGCCGCTTCCTCGGCCGCGGCGGCTTCCCTGGCAGCGTTTTCTTCAGCTTCCTTCGCTGCAGCCTCAGCTTGCAATCTCGCGCGCTCGGCGGCTTCGGCTAAAGTTTTCTCCTCATCGACCTAATAAGACATACGTCAGCCACGGCTTCGCGCCTCCAACAGAAAAGTCATAGTGCCCATACCTTTTGTTGAATCTTCTTGCTGCGCTTCTTGTTGTCGTAGGCAACCTTCTTCTTCTCCTCGGCAGCTTCCTCGGAAGGGCCAACCTTGATGCCGGCATTGATCATCTGCTGTAATTTCCTCTCGTTCCGGGCTTTCTCTTCCCTTTGCGCCTTGGTCAGGAATTTGCCCTCTTTCTTAAGCTGCTCGATTTTTTCCTTTTCCTTCTGCTTCTTGCGAGCCTTCTCCTCTTCTCTCCGTTTGTTGGCCTCGGCCTCTTCCCGCTCTAATGCTTCGATCTGTGCCTTCTCTTCGGCGGCGAGACGTTCGGCCTCTTCTCGCTGCTGCCGCAAAGCCTCTTGTTGTTTTTGAATGGCTTGTAGATGTGCAGGTAGTTTCTTCCCCTTCTTACCACTAGCCTCGGCCGCGGGTTCGGGAACGGGAATATCTTTCTTCTCCTCCGCAGCTGGCTTTGCAGCCTCGGCAGCCTTCGGAGGAGCGGGAGCTGGCGTCGTAGTCTTCTTCTTCGCGGCCTGGGGAAAGCTCGAGTTAGCTAAGGAGCCGAGTTTCCCTCGGTAATACGGGGATTCGCTCACCTGTTCTTTCTTCCTCTGCTTCTCTCTCTCTTTTTTTAACTTCTCCTTCTCGGCTTTTGTTAGTATTCTTCCGCCTTCGCCAGTCTCATCGTCGCCGGCATCCCCTGCGGCGGCGCTGGCTGCCTTGGCCGGCGGTTGCTGCGGCTTGGCCTGCTTTCCGCCCTTGCCCTTCTTCTCTGGCAATGGGAATTCATCCTCTACGGAGGCTTCCTGGGGAGGCTTGACTGCAATCTCAGGCTCGGGCGCTGGAGCAGGGGCAGAAGCATCTGGGTCGACGAAGTCCTCCGACAGGCCTTTCTTCTTCCGCTTTTCGCGATTCTTTTTCATCATGGCCATGAGACCGCCGACGGGGGCGTCATCCTCGTCCTTGTTCTCTGTCTCATCAGGTGGTGCGGAGGCATTGCCGTTCGTAGGTGCGATAGACTCGCCCAATTCTGCCTCCCAATCATCGGCTGCCTTTTTGTTCCCCTTCTTCTTGGGCGGCATTTTGGCGGTGGTGTGGATGTAGACGGGTTAACCAGGGTCGCCGGTATCGACGAGGTGAAGAACGTGAAGAATGAGGTCGTGAGATGAGCCTGTGAATTTCAACACAAGACGAATGCTTTGCAAGTAGATGGTAAGGAGAGACGCTGCGGCAACTTCGCCTCCATACGAAGTTTTACTCTGTAGGAATGGGCGGTAGTGAAGCTCAGACAAAGTCAATACGGAAGGTCATGAAGGAATCCGGGTGGGGTGAATGGATCCTCTTCACCACCAGCAGCAATTTTTTGTTACTCCAGCCCGCTTACGGCTCCTAGAGGGAGGGGAGGGGGCTTAGAGAAGGGAAATAAGGGGAATGAATAGGCGACAAATTGCCAGCTGGAAAATGGGATGTCATTACGTGTTCGACCTTCGGCTTAGCCACATATCGACACCAACAAGAAGACGAATAAGTGCGTGACACTTCCTTATAACTGATATGGTGGCCCGGCCCACAATAGAGGGCAGAGAGATTCCGAATGGCGCGGGTGTGCGTAAGCAGGCGAGGGCGAACTAGGGCGAGATGACGACGGACGGCGGGATGCGATAAAGAAGAGATGGAGAATGGGGAATCCAGAGCAGATCAGAGGAATACCTTAGGTACCTCCTAGGGGTACACTACTCTCAAGGTACCTGCCGGTTAGGAACGCTTCGAGACGGTTAGGTACCGAAGGTGGTAGTAGTAGTAGGTGCGTAACCTAAGGGTTAGGGCCATCTACTCAAAAGTGTGTAGGTAGGTACCTGATGTACCTTTAGTATGTGGGTGCTATGTACCTACCTACTTAGGAGGTACCTGGTCGCAACGCTATACCTGCAGGCAGGTACCTACGTAAGCCAACTACCACCAGCCTAGCGAGGTAGTGAGGGGTACCTTGAATACTTGGGTACCTAGGTAGGAGGTGCTTACCTACCTAGGTACATTATTGCGGGGACCCCGGCGATCGGTAGGTACATCGTGTACATACCTACCTATGATTTAGGTAGGTACCTAGCAACTGTAACCGGCCTTGGTGCGATGCCGCAACACAATAAATACTAAATAATAAGGGCCTATTTATTTCTTACACCGAGTCAAACTCCCTCCCTAAAATGAAATCAACCAAACGCTGGTTATGAACAGCAACCATTCTAAGGTGTGGCGCTCATGAAATCATACATACTTAAGCAAGCCCCTAGGTAGGTATATCTAATCGATAAGATAAGCAGAGTAGGCATTTGGACACCTAAGGTAACCCAGGTAGGCAACATGCACACAGAAGACCACCATGAAAGTGTAGCAAAGTAGAATTTCCAGGTCCTAGGTTACATCTCCAGTCCCTCTTTTTCCTCGTGTTATCCGCTAGTGGCACACTCGAGTCCCTCTCGTCCATTCCGAAGAAGAAGTTTTGGTCATCATTCATCCCTATCTACACCTCACAAGACATATAGCCTCCCATCTCCTACGTGATCAGCTACCTACAATATCCACATCAGAGAGGTCCCTCGAAGGGAGGCCTTATAAGGAGGGGTAGATGCGTGCACATATCACGAACATAGCGTCGACGCCCTGCGTTTTCATATAAAAAAAGAGGCCCCCGAACGAAGCTCTTCCATCTCCGACACCCCCTGGTCCCGTCGATGCGGGCTAAAGAACGGGCGAGAGATAGTACGTGAGGATGCTATAGCCCAGTTCGTAGGAAGCCGTGTCCTGGCCGGGCCCTTCGCGCGACGACAGATAGCCTTCCTTGTCTAGGGTGCCGAGAAGCTCTCGGAAGCGTTCCGCGTGCTGCTCCGACATCAGCATCTCCAGCGCACGCTTGTCGAGGCATCTCTTCAGCACGTCTCCGTCCACTTGCATGTTCAGCTTCGGGTCAAATCTCGGCTCCGGATCCACCTCGTCCTCTCCCTGCCTCGACGAGATATAAGGGCAGATCGCCGGGGACGTCGCCGCCACGTTCTGGATGAATCGCAGGAGTCGCCACGCATTTTCATCCAGAAGTGTAAAGTGCTGGAGCGACCCATCGATAGTCAAGCCCAAGATATCCGAGCCGGCCGGGCCGCTCCTGATGCACCCGTAACGTGGTCTGTTCTTAAATGTGCCCCACAAAGCTCTGGTATACCCCCGGGCGAACCGCCTGATGGATGCCTGGAGCTCCGCCCGGAATATCAGCTGCAACGGCCTCTCGTTTTCTGGAGGAGTCCATAGGCCGTGGACGCCACACATAGGGTCTGACAGCATAGTTATAGTGTTCAGCGACGAGCCGACCTCGATGGAATGCAGGCTACTTCGACAAGTGTCGTCTGTGTGGAGTTGGCTCATCTGTTCTCCTGGGAAGGAGGGCTCACTTTTATAGTCGAGGACCACGAGCGAATGCTTGGTGGTGAGGGCGTGGAGCCGTCCATTCACTACTTGCATCCACGAAGCCGGAGATGGCAGTTCGCACTGCCTCACAACCCTAAACTTGCCTTGTTCGATTATGTGGTATTGGATTAGATTCCCAACGCACAGGAACACGCCATGCTCGTCCGTAGCAACTGACCAGATAGGTCCGTCTCGGATTTTCCGATCAAATTTTGTCCAGAACCGTATTAGCCGGGGCATACCGGTCTGTGTCGACGTGTTATCGGGCTCGGCTGAAATGATCAGGAGAAGGCCTTCATTTGCTCTCCTCCTGAGAGCGAGGACAATCCAATCCCCATGGACCCCTCCGCACCTGTAAGACCATGTGGTGAGCGAGATGGCTCTCGTATCTAAGCTGCCCAGACCAGTAATATAGTCGACCTCATAGTACGTATAAGCCTCCTTCGACTTCCTCCTCTCGAGCGGTTGCGATAGATCACGCCCGGTCGTAGGGTCGAGGAAGTGTAGCGAGGGTCGCCCGTTCTTCGAAACAACGGTAATGAGGGCCTCTAGTTGCGGGGAGAACATAATCTTGACTGGCGTGCCCTCGACTGGAAAATATCTCGGAACCAACTTAGGCCGGCGTTGCAATTCGGTGATCATTATTCGCGCCCCCGAAACCATCACCAAAATCGATTCTCCGTATCCGATAAGTGGTCGACGCAATTCCGCTACGAAGTTGATCGGCGGCGAAGGCATGCTAGGGCGATCTCCGTCTGTTGGCCAAACGCGGTGTATCCCTTCAAACCGCGTTCCGAAAGAGTCGCTGGTATAGTTGGTCACAATTGCCAACTCGGCGTCACTGCAGACCAGGAGAGAATTCGGGTCCCCGATGGCGCTGCCAGATAGTACATGGGACGGCGACACGCTAAGCTTATCCCAACATATTTCGTGGCTCGTAGCATCTCCATCACCGAGTTGCGTAGTGATTACGTATCCGTCCCTTGTCCCGACAGCGATGATCGCCTTGCCGGACCGATCGCCAAGATGTACGATGCTTGTCAAAGCTCCAACGACCTCGCCCCCTGCGGGATCCCCAGGGTTGAAGCCAGCACCTGTCGTAGTTTGGGTAAGCATTCACCGATAGATGTCGGTTCACGGCGGAGGGGCATACCTGGCCGTAATTCTACCAATATAGGCGACGCAGGAACGTGTGGCGTGGATTTGGTGTGATATACTGCTAGGGTTGAGCTTTCGCCTTGCCAGAGACCGGCCAGGATTACATCGTTTCCAGCCAACTTATCTACAGCGAGACAGGTTACCTCGCCTCCGATATCAAATACTCGTTGGGAAGAAACTTGGAGGCCATCGATGCTTAACAGCGCGATCTTGAATTCCGAACTAGAGTATACTGCGAGCGCAATGGAGTCACCCCGAATGGCAGCATCGGCGACGACGGCGGTATGATTGTGTATAATGTCTCCTATTCGAAATTGAGAGCTATTATAGGTTAGGCCGAGTTGACCACCAAGAAGGTCGGCTTTGGTGGAGGAACTCACCAGGCAGTCGGTGTCACGATCGTAATATAAGTTGTTGTAACCTGCACCACCACGCCATCGGCCTCTTGGGCAGTTAACGTGGTTGAAGAGAGATCATAGGGTATAGCGTCGTGGTCCAGTTCTGAAACTTCATTCAGGTCGCCCGAGAGATGCAGAACGGACGACTCATTCGGAAGTGCTAGCAGCAAGAAGAAACCATCTTCCGCGGCTCCCATATAAGGGGATATGGCCCAGCACCGCCTGATGTTTGAGGAGTATGAAAGATCCAGGCCAATTCTAGCCTGTATGCCATATCGAAATTCGGTGATGGCACCCAATATGCCTCTGCCGCTACAGGCAAAAACCTTCCCTGGTTGCAGGGAACTGGGGTCTCTATTATCGGTGGCACACGACGTAGCGGAATTATCCTCGTGCTCCTCCCCCGTTGCGGCATTAGTTACGGCGAAGTCCACCGTCGGCGACCAATTTGGGATAGAGCCAATTCTCTGTGGTGACTGTCTCGCTTCAACCTGTCGATAGCTTCGAGGTTAACCAAGGCTGGTACGCAAGGGGCAGATCAGATCTCACATTCCAAACTGCTCCTGGGCCAGAGTCGCCGCCTGTAACCAGAACATCGCCAAAAGGATGAAAGAGTGATGCAAAAGCCGTGTCAATATTGCAATCCACAGAGCCCATGCTAACGCTAGTTTCGATCTCGGACTCGTCGCCACATTCGAGGAAGTTAATGAGACCATCTTCCCTTGCCAAGTAGATAACGTCCTTCTTGTCATGATACGGAGGGTGCCTTATGGGCCGTGTCCAAGCTGTCCACAACGGCTCTCTTGTCCCGTGGTGCAATTCCGTGTCATCTCGGTTGGCTAGGTCGAAGGGAACAAATTCGGGAGGGCCGCTCAAGATATCGGAGCAAGTCGCTGTGATTCTCTCGGTAATCATCAAAAAGGCGTTCCGGACCTTTAGAGGCACGACCAACAACGGCATGCGGTAATTCTCCTCAAGTCTATATCCATTTCTCTCTTCCAGGAAAACTTCCGTCATGTCAAGCCTACGATCCCATTCGTACACTGCTAGTCTCGAGACCTCAGGTTGGACAACAATGATCAGCAGGATTATCTGATATTCGTTCCCATGATGAGGGTGAAGGAATTCAATTTTGTGGATGATACCCTTGACTGCCCGAGCCACCTTCTCCTTGATTGGCTGCAAAGTGCCATCGCGAGAGTATTGTTCTCTCAGCGTTTCCATCGACTCGAGATGATACATGATGAAAAGGTTCTCGGAGCAAGCCAGGGCTAGGAACCTCGACGAAGGGTCAATAGCCATGTGGAACCCTGGGCAGACTAGTCGTTGTCCCGGCACATGCTGGGTCGAGGAAACGAAATCCCAGCTTCTCCGGGGCCCCTGGTGCAGGAACAGAAACACCAAGTCTCCCCGTTCGAGCACTAAAACTAGTAGCTGAGGGGGCAGTGTTCCATTGGGGTCCGGGAGAGCCGAGGTCGGCGAGCTCGAATCGGCCATTTCCGTATCACTGTCCTCAGTTTTTACATAGGTAGAGTCCCCGATATTCTCGCCACCTGCTCCGCGAGAATACCGGGGCGCACCCATGACGACAGCGTTCCGTATCCGGGATCCGAAGTCCTTCTCTCTCGTAACTTCGTGGAGCTGCCTATCGCGACCAAGCTCACATATCTGAACAGAGTGGTCCTGCCCGCATAGTAAAACACAACGGTAAGGTTAGCATCCAGTCAACTAACAGATTGTGGAGAATAAATGCGAAAAAAGGAAAAATAAAGCCGGCATATAACATATGCTTGTCTTAATCCTCCCTCTTTTTCCAACGTCCCCACCCCATATTTAGAGGAGAGGACCAACGAAGCATAGAAATAAACTCGTAGAATAGAATCGAGCTTCACGATGTGTCATCGACTACCAATAACATGGTGGTTCCCCGGCGCCCGTAGGGCTCCAGAGAGGCTAGGAGATTGGCAAAAGGCAAGGAAATAGAGTGAAACCTACCCCGATCAGGGCAACATCGTTGAAGCGGGGCGAGCGAAGCTGTACAGGTAAGACCCATCTTGTGACCGGGCTATCGACGATTGTCCTGGTGAGTAGGCCGTAAGTCGGGGGTTTCGGGGGTGTTTGTCTTCCTATCCTCCGACCCGCGGTGCCTTGATCCCTCATAACCTCTTCGGCGGTGATCGTGCGGGACACCCACTGATCGTTTTCTAGGATGTAAGTTTCCAGAGATGCCATCGTGATAATGCGTCACTACTTGGCTAGAGGCGCAGATTCAACCAGCTGGCGGGGGCCCAAAGATACGCCGTACGAAGATATAGAGCCAGGCGAGGACGGATATAGAGAGCGCGAACGGAGATGGGTTACGGCTGGCAGCGAAACTCGCCACAACTTCGTCGGCTGGCAACCGAGATGGAAGGCAACGGATATGATGGCACGACCGCACCTCAGACGGCTTAGACGGGCAGAAGCTTCAAAGGCCACCCGGAATAGGGAGGTGGCTTGGAGGCAGGCAGCGCGGTATGCCGAACAGCCTCGAGGTCCCTAACAGTTTGCGTTAGACACCAGATAGCACGAGAAGGGGACCCAGATGCCGTCGGCAAGGTTGTGTCCCAGAGATGAGGAAGAAGTGGATAGCTTGGGAACTCCGGCTCGACCAGGTCGACCGACTGCCTAAGCTAACTGCGCAGGTACCTGGCCTATCTACCGGGGCAGCGTATGGCTGGAGATCGATATGCATATAGTATTCGTCGGAAGCAGGTGGGCAGAGCAAATAGGACGACGGGCGGGCTTAAACGATCGGCTGAGTTGGCAGGTAGGTACTATAGTCTCGTACCGTCCCTAGAGGGTTGTCCATGGGCAGACTACGGGTGTGGGTTGAGGGCGGGAGGTAGCAGAGGCGGGAATGTTGGTTGGGAGTTGAAGCCTGATATTGTTAGCCTCGACGAACCGGCTAAGACGTAGTAGGTGGGTATAAGTTTAGGTAGGTTGACGTCCTGGTGCAGATCCACTGTGTCGTACCTCTTGCTAGAGGAGGAGGTAGGTACTTACGTACCTGACTTGATAACCCCGTATCGCGGGTACCTGTACCATGACTACAGGGTTGAGTAACATGGATACGTACCTTGGATACCTAACTCCAGTATCTACCTCCTAAGGTAGGTAGGTGAGCAGACTCGGGAATAATGGATTGACGGAGTACCTGAGGCACCGAGCAGAGGTACCTGATTCGGTACCCGAGGTATTGGGGGGGTTCAACCCCAGTCACAACCTTCCATGCAAATGCCGATTACCTATCTGATGTCGCCCTAACCCTACCTACCTCCTCTACTACGAGCACAGAGGTACCGGTTACCCAGGTACCTTTCCCAAGGTCGATATCCGGTGCCTGACGTACCTACCTATCTTAGGTACCTGTGAAGGATCAATTTTAACAATACACCCAATCTATAATACTCGGTAGTTGCCCTTCTAAAGGTGCCTGTCCTGTCCCGTCCAAAGGAGGTCCATCCGATCAGGCCAACCCGTTACGTACCTGGAAAACACCCTATTAGGTCAGGCGGGGTTGCTATAGCGTCAGGCGTTGGGTTCATCTTGGGCTCCATCTAGGCGTGTACGAAGATATACGAGGGTGGGAAAATATCTCGGAAGACCTGGACGAGACCGGATGCAGGCGAGACACCATAAATTTGGGTAAGTGGCTAGCTAACCTAGATGGAGGCCACCGATGTGTGTCCAGATGCCGTTACCTACATGATGTAGGCATTGTCTCGCCCCAACTCGAAGCCGTGTAACTTGCCGCAATATCGTCGAGGATGATAACAAGGCGCCCTCTGCAGACAGACAGAGAGGCGCGCCGAGAGAGAGACGACGATATGGACGTTTGTTGCCGTATCCGTACAGTACCCGACAAGGCAGCCGTGGAAAGCCTATAACTACCTACACCTGAATACAACCTAACTAAGCACGTGTCGGGCACCTTGACCTTGAAGCCCACGTGTAAGATAGGCCCTGGCATGAGGGGGATGTTACGACGTCTGGGTGGAAGGAAATATTGGGGTTTCTCGGTCAGCACTTCGTCGGCGCGATAGAGCGAAAAAAAATTAGCAGGCAAGAGGTTCCAAAGACACCAACGAGGAGATGATTCGATAGAACGCCGTAAGAACACACATAGGTTGATATTGCCCATGAAAGAAAGGCACGAGACCAGGAGACCTCGAGACTTTGACGATGTCTTTCCGCCCCCTCTCCCTATATGAGCGTACGAGGCAAGGTATGCCGCTATGCCCGCCCGCAGCTCACAAGGTGCATCAGGTAACCTAGCGGTAGACCGTGGGGGGTGCCCGTGCCCCCCCCCCCCGGCCCATGAATCCACTATAGAGAATACGATACCCCGGGCAGAAATGACATGCTTCTTGCAGATCTAGTCTAGCGCCACGGCTCCTCGGAACAAATCCTAAACACTGGTTTGGTAAAAGAACTGATAGATTACGAGTATAGGGAAGAATCATATCATATATGCAAAGCATAGGAGGTTAGCATAAGGTAGTGTATAATAGATTTTTCCAAGGAGCCTACTTCTTACAATTCGTCGAGCAGGCGGTTTACTATAACGGCAAGTAAGAGGGAACAGCTTGGACGTACCCGTCCGTATAAAACAGGTACCTACTTAAGTACCGTGACTAGGCGGGCACCTTGATGACGGTGATCAAGACCGGTCAGGAGGCTGCCAGTGGCCGGGGGGGTTGTTTCTGCTTCTGCGGTCAAGTGCCGGGTAACTTATAGGTACCTAGGTTGGTGCCTTAGGTACCTCCTACGCCCGTCCGTCCGCTGATCCCTCGTCCACAACTCGCCATCAATGCATACATGCATAGCTGTGTGTGCCCGTACGTTATATCAACCTTGCCGTGCCTCCTTACGTCGATACCGTTGTACCTACATACTTGTTCCCACGCAGTTGGTTCAAATCGCGGATCTGGCAATTTACGACAATTCTACGCCCTCTTCGACGAGCTTCCTCGTCAGACACCACTCTTCCCTCTTATACTGCCTCTCCCCGAAGCAAGGCGCCCGGCAATCTAGCAGATAGATTAATCCAAGTCCCAACCTCGACTTGCCACCTCCACCCCGGAGATTCTAGAATATCTATTTACGTACGCCAACGTTACACCGAGACGAGATCCTACCGGTACAGCGTATTGGCCCTTTCGAAGAGTGCTGGGCGTAGGCGAGAGGAGAACGGCCGACAAAAACAAAGAGTACATGCCCATCCGGAGTGTCTGGGACTGATGCCGCGGTAGGCCTCCTATTGATGGTATCGAATGCCGGTTGTAACCCTTGTCAGAGCAAATCCGGCGTACTCATTCGCTCGCGCCGGCGTTTGAGGCAACCCGACGTGCGGCACTAGGAAAGGGGAAAGAGAGAAAAAAAAAAAAGAAAGGGAAACGGGGAGGTCGAGACGATCTGGTTGCCCATGGCCTCGGAAGCTTACTCTGAAAAGAACGGGGACGAAAACGCAGACGCCAAAGGTGACGAAGGCGGTGCGGATCGTGATGCGCCCGCATTGGCTCGCAAGCAAATCCGCATCTCAGATGCATGCGAGCGGAGAGACATCGACGATCTCCAGGCCCTGGCTGTGTCGAGGGGCGGGTTTCTCTCCGACGCCATCCGACGCCAAGCATGTGAGTCTCTCGCCCGTCTCACCTCGTCCACTTGCGGTCGATTTCCGAGAGATCTTGAGGCTCTGACCGTTCCCCGACAGGGCCGATACTGCTGGGTTGCCCTGCTGGCGAGGGCGGGGAACAGGACGGCGGTTCCGATTCGTGGAGACACCTGCAGCGACATCGAGACGAGGACCAGGTCAAGCTGGACGTTGACCGAAGCTTCGTCTACTACCCAGATGGTACGAGATGCTTACCTTTTTTTTTCCCCCCTTTTCCGGCTGCTACCTTACCGCCTTCTGTGCTACCGAACTAAGCGCTAGTTAGACAATTCCCAGGCGCAGCTCGCCCTGAAAAAGTCGGAGCTCGCGGACCTCATCACCGAAGTCCTGCGGCGCCAGCCGTATCTATGCTACTTCCAGGGCTACCATGATATCTGTCAGGTGTTCCTCCTGGTGTTGCCGCCGGCGATCCGGGCCACGGTCGTAGCGCGCCTGTCGGCCCTGCGCGTCCGGGACTTCATGCTGCCGAACCTAGCCCCGGCGGTGACGCACCTACGGCTAATCCCAGATATCCTTGACGCGGTGGACCCGGCGCTATGCGCGCACCTGTCGCGGATCGAGCCGTACTTCGCGCTGTCGGACACGCTGACCATGTTCGCGCACAACGTGCAGCGGTACAGCGACATCGCGCGGGTGTTCGACGCGCTGCTGGCGCGCGAGCAGGCCTTCAGCTTATATGTGTTCGCGCAAATCGTGCTGCGCCGCCGCGCCGAGCTCCTCGCGCACGACGAGCCCGACATGCTGCACTTCGCGCTGTCCAAGCTGCCGCAGGACCTCGACTTCGAGGAGGTCATCGCCGACGCCGCGCGCCTCTACGACGCCCACCCGCCCGAGACGCTGCGCTCGTGGGGCGCCGTCTCGCGCGCCAGCGCCCTCAAGACGACCCGGCCGGCGCGCCGCTGCGCCGCCCAGAGCCTCGACGACGGCCGGGCCTATTTCGAGAGGCAGCTCCGCGAGCTCGAATGGGCCGAGAGGCGCCAGGCCGTCCTCAAGACTTTATGGTCGAACAAGGTGGTCGTGGCAGCCGTGATCATCGGCATCGGCGCCGTGTACTTCCGCAAGGCGCCGCTCTGGGCGAATATCGTTGCGTGGTGAGCGGCAGGCCGCTATTTTTTTTTTAACCTACCCAGTGACGATTCATAATAGGTTCAGCTTTACGAATAAAGATGATTAAATTGTACGGGGCTGGGGACAATGTTCGGGATTTATTAGCCCCACGTTCACGCTGTCCCTATCCTGCTCTTCGTACGCATGCGGTTGGCTCGGTGGTACCCACTCGGGTCGAGTCTACATATGGGTAGGCTAGCGAGGGAGAAACGGGGAGGCGTCCTGGGACGTACAAGATGTATACTAGACGCTGGAGGGCTAGCCGAGCCAGCCGGCCTGCTAGGAATTGCCCAAATCCTGCTATGCCGAAGCCGTCAGCCTACTTGACTCCCTCGACTTCGCCCGAGCACCGGGGTCTGTTGTGGAGACGTGGTGATGTGGAACCGCCCCCCCTTTTTAGGTGCGCCGCGACCAGGCGCTGCCAGCCCGAGCCCACTCTCCGGCGTACGTAGGTCCTCGCGTAGCTGGGCGATTGTAGGACGTCGCCGTCAATACAGGCTGCCTCCAAGGGAACGCAGTCGGGCGTGTCCGACTACCCAAGCGACTAGGCCAGCCGACCAGCTGAGCTACGGATGTATTTCTTCTATACCCCCCCGCAGGGTAGTCGACGCTCCCAGATCGTGGCCTCAGCAGTATACGCAAACCGCCACGGTATCTCCGTCCTACCACGGCCCTAGAATTATTCTTATTCTTGTTCTTATTCCTCTAGTCCACGTCAAGAGAGGGGGGAGGGGGAGGTTGCACACATTACATACGTACATAATTCATCCCTCTCCCCTTTCTCTTAGCGTACCTCCCGGCCCCACCCCTCCCCCCTCCCTCGTTCATCTCGCCGCGATACTCCTAGTAATCGACACGTAACTACCGTTCGCATCCGCACATCCGGTCCGCCTTTACCCCGGCTCAAAAAGCAAAAAAAAAGAGAAAAATCTCGCACCTCCTCTCACGCCGCCTCCTGGAACGCGGCCTTGAGCCCTTCGAAGTGCGCCTGCTCCTCGGCGGCGAGCCGGCCGCGCTGCGCGTCGCTGATGATGGTCAGGACGAGGCTATAGTTGTTGTAGAGGAAGCGCTCGCGCTTGCGGCGGTCGGCGCCGAAGGCAGCGCTGTAGCGGGTAAGGAATGCCTCCATCTCAGTGCGGAGGCGGCGTGCGGAGGCGGCGACGGGCTCGTCGTCGTCGCCGCCGCCGCCGGGGGCGCCGTCAGCGGCGGCGCCGCTCAGCGCGAGGATGCCGTGCAGCAGCTGGCCGAAGCGCTGGGTGGCGACGTGCGGCGCGGCCGACAGGCGACTCTGCTCGGCCTTGGAGGTGGGCGGCCGCGCGGGCAGGCTCGTCGTCAGCGCGCGCACTGACTCGCAGTGCGCGCTCATGATGAGCTGCAGCCGCGGCCACAGCAGCATCGCCGTCCCGTTGAGGTACCCGTCCGCCGTCGGGATCTTGCGCCGCTGCAGCTCGAACTGGAACCGCTGGTTGAGCCGCACCGCGAGCAGCACCCCGATCGCGTCGTACGTGTCGCCGACCAGCGACTTGGTCAGCGCGTGCCCGAGCTGGAACGTCGGCTCGAATATGTACGCGAAGTGCCGCGAGATCGCCGCGTAGCTCAGCGCCGGCGCGAAGAAGGACGCGAGGAACGTGTACTCGGCCGTCGCGTTGTCGACGAGCGCGAGGTTGAAGTTCCGGAAGGGCGCCTCGAGGTAGTGCGTGGACTGGTCCTCTTCGGCTAAGTAGGAAGAGAGCGCGGTTTGGTTGCTGGTGCGCAGGACGTCGATCCGCCGGCCCAGGTTAAAGGCATCGTGCGGTGGCCCTACGATTTTAGAACTCGATAGGACGGACCCCTTGCGGGAAGTATCCTCGCTGCCCAGCACATCTGTCTTATCCAAGGAGTACAGCTTGATTTCTTTTAAGGCGCTCTCGTAACGTGTGAACCGGTCGGCGTAGTACCATCTCATAGTATTCCTATAAGCCTGGCATATCTCGTCCGCCAGCGCGGCATGATGTTTGTGAAGGAAGGAGTATAAGTCTCTAAACTTGAGGAAATTTTGTTGTTGGATGACCTGCGCATTAATATGTGGCGATCGGAGGGCTTTGATCTGAGCGACGAGGAAGTCTCTTATTCGTTCGATAGCCTTGAGCACCAACTTTTCGAGTAGAGGACCGAGGTCTTCCAATCCTTTGCTACCCTGTGCGGTGGATGCATTTTTCTTGTACGCGGTAGCCCTCTTGTCGATCTCGGCGACGACCTTCACCCACGTCTCGTCGATCTGGCCGTCAGCAATTTTCGAGACTACCATCGGCGGAACGCTCATCTCCTCGACCACCGGCACTAAGCCCTTCTCCACCGCCTTGCGGTTTTCCAGCCGCACGTTGAGAACAGCCGACCGTGCCTGTAAGGTCTCGATGTCGGCAGACACTGCAGCGAGGTCATTTCGGAAGCTGGTCAGATTCGTCTCGACGGAGCTCAAGACCTCGTCGCAAGCTTGTATCGATCGATGGAGGTCCTCGAACTTGGTCTTCTCTAGCTCATCTGCCCAGGATAGCAAAACAGTAAGTATAGTAAGGAGAGAAAGCAGGGTGTCCATAACAAACAGGGGACGTACATTCCTCAGCCGACTGGGGTCCGTGTACAGCAAGGTCATCTGCCGGCGAGCCCTCGGACAAGGCTAACTCCCGAATAGATAAGCCGGCAAAGTCATACTCGAGCTCGAGATCCTCCGCCGATATCGAGATAACCGACTTGCTGGCCGATTCGGTGCCGGATGCTGCATTCTGGCCGTCGTCTCCGAGAAGTTTATTGAGAATCTGCGAAGGCTCAGGCCCAGCATAGGCCGTCTTTGATTCCTTTAGCGCAGAGCCATTGGCCTTCCGAGAAGATGCCAGAAAAGAGGAGGAAGACTCGGTCGAGGCCAAAGAAAGCGACGACGACCTCGGATTCAGGCCGGGGCGTTGCTGGGAGGTGATATAGGGGCCGAGGCCGCTCGGGGTTCTTCGAGGTGCGGGAGAGTAGGATCGACTACCCGGCGGCGAGGGGGCTGGAGACGCGGACTGACCGGCAAGTCGATCGAGCCACATGTTCTCTGGAGGTGTATGCGAAGGCAAAGGGGGGAAGGTCGGGGCTATGAGTTTGGTCGAGGCATGGCTTGGCCGGGTTACGTTCGCGAGCGGGCGGCACCAGGACGATCGATCGAGAGAGAAGGGATCTAGGGAGGCAAGCCGCTGGGTATTGGCACGGAGCCGAGCGGAAGACCGTTCGGGGGGTGTCGGGGTGTCGGGGTGTCGGGGTGTCCGGGGGGTGTCAGGGCGTCTGGTTGTTGCGATAATCAGCCAAGAGACAGCTTATGTGGTTACTTTGGTTAGTTGACAACTTCCTAGACAGCAGACAAGGCCGTGCGACAGCCTCTCCCGAGTCCACGGGGCAGAGGACGCTGATTGGCCAGGGGAGCTAGTCGCAGGTGATCCCAACGGGCAGATACCATGTCGGGTTTAGCGTTGTTCCGGAGTTGATTTACTCTAGGGATGTGGACCAGGTTCACTTCCCTTTCCGAAACAAGCGGGGCATGGGAGCCGGGCCACGGTCGCGTCTTCCAGGTACGTGTGCAGGGTGAGGCATGTGCGCTGGATACGTGCCATTTTCAGGTACCTGTGGTAAGTGATGCTCCCACATCCCACAGGCAGATCTTGACAAAGCACGACGAAGAGAAGATCAGATGAGAACACGAAACCCGGCGGGCGCTGGCAGACGACATCCGGTGGTTCGCGCGATACTCAGAGCAGTTCTGATATGCCCACTCGGAGCGTTTACATACCTACATTCAAACAGCACACCTCCTTATAGGCACCTACCTACCTATATACCGAGGTGTAGGTACCCACCTATGTACCTACAGGTATGTGCTGTAGGGCTAGTGTCGTTGCAGGTGGTCCAGCACAGATACAAAATATGCACATACCTAGGTAGGTAGATACCTGCCTCAATCATATACGTGTGCATATGCGTAGGTACCCAGGCGTCTTTCCCATGCCACCATGGCGGAGAAGCAGAAGCGCGGGTCTGGCGAGAGCTGCCGATGTCTCTGTTCCGCCCTCAGCTGTAGGAAGATTTGGCAGGGAAGTCTATTGGGCGCCGAGGTGAGTCGAACTACCTAGACCAGGTCTCTGCGAGAAGAGACCCCTAGCAGCATTAACTGGGCCCACTACCAGCGCCGAAAGTATACTATAGGTACTTACGGGATGTGGGATTATGTGGGATATATTATACAACGGAGCAGCGTGTTCGGGGTTGTCGACTATAGCTTCTAGCGGAGACGGGGTACCTACACCGCATCCAGCCCTACCTACCTACCTAGGTACCCGTAGGCACCTGTAGTACCTGCGCGCGCCATAACCTGCACAGAGCACAGAGGGGGGTTGCCTTCTGGGCCCTGCCTCTCCTCCTCCTCCTCTACCTGCCTGCCTATACATGACGTACTGCAGAGGTACTGCGACCACAGCGCAAGGAGGTTTACGTATGCATGGACCTTACTATCTTAGGTACCTACAGAGGACGCCCACAAAATCCCTGTTCGGGTGTCCGCTAGCGCTCATCGGGAAGGGCAGCAGTTGGGCGGGAAGATGGAAAGTATGAGCAGAAGACGAGCGAGAGCGAGCGAAAAAAAAATTATTCAAATTGCCCAGGGCTTCCAGCCTACAACAACTTTACCGCAGTGCCAGGCTCGAACGGGCCAATCAGGCGTGCGCTAAACTGTCAGGTGTGCCCAATTTACAGTTGAAGAAAAGAATTCCCGGCCTTTTCCCGTTGAACATCCCGTCCATTCATATTTATTTTTTTCCCCTCCTCTCTACGACCTCTCCCATCTTCCCTCCTCCCTCGCAAATAACGACCACCAGTTCTCGAGCCTCGCTAACCAACTGCTGGCCCGTCAGCCCATCCCGCTTCCTTGCCCGCATCGCCTTCCCGATACTTTCATTTCTTCAGCTAATCTTTCAACATGGCGGACGAGGTGAGTCCCAGTTCATCATCGCCCCCAGCACCGCTCGCAATCTCCCCGTGCCATTCTTCCCATCCTTGCAACTCCCCATGAGCCACCCCGCATTCCGCATCGAGCACGCATCGCTGCTATGCCCCGCGGTGCCTTCGATGTCGCCGGGCGCAGTCACCGGCCGCACACACGTTCTATTTTCCCCCTACCCATTTGCATTTCCGTTCCCACCATTCTGCCACCGTACCTTTCGTGCGCTCCGGCGTCAAGACGAGGAATCCCCAGCGGGCTGCGCGGCCTGACCATGACGCTGACTCCCTTGCTCTCTCCAGTTTGAGGTCGACAACCAGGGCGACGCTGGCGCGTCCAAGACCTTCCCGATGCAGTGCTCGGCCCTGCGCAAGAACGGTCACGTCGTCATCAAGGGCCGCCCTTGCAAGATCGTCGACATGTCCACCTCCAAGACCGGCAAGCACGGTCACGCCAAGGTCCATCTTGTCGGCATTGACATCTTCACCGGCAAGAAGCTCGAAGATCTCTGCCCCTCCACCCACAACATGGACGTCCCGGTTGTCTCGCGTGTCCAGTACACCTTGGTAAGTAAAGGGCCGGACAGCTCTGCAACCCGTGCCGGCTCCGTCGTGCTAACCCCTTCGCCTTTTAGTCCCATGTCACCGGTGACGGCTTCCTCGTCCTCTACGACGAGGAGAGCAGGGAGAAGGGGGACATCAAGAACCCCGAGGGTGAACTCGGCGAGAAGCTCCTGGCTGCCGAAGACAGCGGAGCTCAGTACCGTGAGTTTTCGCTACTTCGATGAACAGGTTTCGGGACAGGGTTAACAGACAACGCAGTCGTCACCGTTCTAGCCGCGATGGGCGAGGAGGCGGCCGTCAAGGCTGACGAGATCAGCCAGAAGGATTAGGCGCCCGCTCGGGAAATAGCCTTGGACTTACGCCGACGATGCCAATAGATTGGACCGTCGGCCCACGGCCTCTCTCGACCAAGACGTGGCCTGCGGGGAATTGCTCAGGCCAGGGGCCCCAGCTGTTTGGCTCCTTCCTGGAGGCATGTTCGTGATCGATTCGCTACGGATATGTACATGAGCGTGCTATCCACGATGGGGCCAAGCATCTAGCGCAGCAATGATACGAATTACGTACACATCCGGCCCCATATTCTCTAAGGGTCGGAGCAGGGGGGGAGGGTGATTGTGGAGGGATCTCGGCAAACGGATTGTCTCTTTATTGGCGCTTAACTTATCCTCCTACAGAATCGACGAGATGACCCGTTTCCCTCTCAGATCCCCGTGATATCTGTGATAGATCGCCACCTGTTAAATATTTCCACTTAAGAATTACAACCGGTGGCCCCATCGGATTTTCCTCGCATACAATTAGATATCTTACCTAGCAAAGCCGTGGCAACAGATCGGTCGAGAAAGGTAGGTATATACTTTTGGGTCAACACACACACGCTTAATCTCATAGTGACTATTTAAACACGCATGTAACCATCTTTCTACTAATATTGGTTCTGTAGAGAATAGAGTGGGTCTCACACATGCTACTTCGGATTTTCTCAATTTACACTACCGACCTAAGTTGAGAGAGAGAGAGAGAGATAAAGGGGGGAGGGGGGAGGCAAGCAAAAAAAAATCGATATACCTATCTGATTTCTAGTACTCAAGAAATCGTTATCGTAATCGATTATTTACCTGACGTGTGTAGATGCGACGCATAATAATGGGACCACCTTAGATACGTACCTATACCTCGGAGCTGCTAGAACTACCCCGTTAAATACTTACCTAACTCATCTATCTACACGTATAGCCCCGACACCCGGGCGCATTTTCAATATAACGAAATAGCAACAACTCCTATCCTCAGTCTTACCACGACGTCGCAGGCCTATTATCTGAGCTGTCTAGCGCTATCTCCCCGCTCTTTCGTTCCCCGCGCCTCCGCCTCATCCACACACATGCCGTGACTGTGTAGGTAAGTATAAAGGGGAAAGACAAGGGGGGTAAGGCGGGGGAGCGACCAGAGTCTCTTCGAGATGGCACCGACTATGTTCCACCGCTTCCACGGCAGGGAGCGGTGCGATGAGTGCGGTGCGCGGCAGTGGTACGCGGAGGACACGCTTCGGTACTGCCGAAATGGGCACCGGCTCGAGGGCTTTGCCGAGCACGTCGAAGATGAAGACGCATTTAGCACACGAGGGAAGGTGTCGCGCCGCCAACGAGAGCCCCGCAGCAATCGAGACCACCCCGCCGTCAAGCTCACCGGCGACGACGCCCGGGAGCTCTATCTCGAGGCCCTGCAGTTCGTCCTCATGAAGCTCGTGCGTGGGCTCCTAGAACGAGGGAGCTTCCCCGCCGACTACGAGGCCATCGTGCGCGCGCTCTGGACTCTCAGAGTGAGGGACCTGCCCCTGAGGGAAGTTGACGATAGTACTAGGGGGGCGGAGGCGGCCAGGAGACGCCGCTCTAGAAGCGCCTCGTCGGCAGCTAGCTTCTCCAGCGAGTTAGGGGCCGACGACGGTTCCGTCTTTTCAGACACTACAACAGCCTCCTGGGCCCCGGACGCCAGACGGCGGTGGAAGCTGCCGAGGCTCATCGACGCGCTGGCGCTATGCTACTTGGGAGGCCTGGTGATGCGGCTACCGATAACGACGGCGGACTTCTGCAACTGGGTACAGAGGGGGGAGTTGGATTATCTCGCGGTGGTAAGCTTCCACTTTGCTCTCGGGCAAGCTAAGTAGCCGGCTATATTTATGCCTGCGGGCGCATTATGTTACCTTAACTGTCTTTGAGCTACTCCCTCTCTGTATGGTTTGAAACAGGCTAACACGAGGTCATCTACCTATATTCGCTGGTTTGAAGATCAATAGCATCCCTCACAACGTCCGGCAACGGCTCCCCGCAGAGTACCATCGCGCGCTACAAGTCAGGGACCACATCCCGCTAGGGCACCTGCAGGCTGCTGTGCAGGGCCTCGTGATAGCGTTCAAGATCGGTGCGGACGTGGTGTTTCCACCCCTCAACTATGTGCCCATCCTCGTTCGGTTCATAACCGAGCTGACTCTGCCTGGTAAGCGCCACTTTTCTCCCCTTCTCTTGTGTCTTTATCCCTCTCGTCTCCGAAATGAGTCGATGCGCAACGGAATACCCGGCTGCCTTGGCTAAAATCGATAGCGGAAATATACTCTACCGCTAAGTGCATCGCCGCGATTCTAAAGACGGATTACTCGTACCCCACGAGAAAGGGGATACGAAAGATGAGTAACCCCGAGGTGCTCCTGATATCCCTAGTTGTCGTATCCGCGAAACTTCTCTACTCACTCGATGGCGTTGAGCGACCTCCAAGGAACCACCATGATCCCCGCGTCGTAAAGGTAGACTGGGCGAAGTGGCAGGAGGCGATGCGGGACGATGTGGGCAAGACCGCTTCGGGCTTGCCTCGCGGTGAAGAATATAAGGTCACGTCTGAGGATGTACTTACCATGGAGGCGGAGAAATTAGACGACTTCATGGACTGGTTTGAGAAGATGTGGATAAGCGACAGGGATCCGAAAAGTAGGTCATACCATCTCCAACTTCTTCACACACTGGACCAAGCAGTGCTAACTACTAGCATAGCTGCTGAGGGGATCCGAGAGCTCTTCGAGACACCGAAACGCCCACCCGATCCAGCAGACCTAAACGAGAGTCCACAGCAGGATAATGGGAGTGACATTGAGCGCGCAAAGAGGAGGTTTGAGGTCCTGAATAACTCCATGGTGATGGTTGAGCCGGTACCCGACGATGATCAAGACGGCAGAGGAGGCAATGAGAGAAGCCGAGTACTCGGCTTGTGTCCGGTCTGGCGCAGCCAGGAGGACCTCCCAGGTGCGGCGCGGGAGCTGTATGAGAGAGCCGCGAGTCTCGTAGCCATAAAATTAGATACCCTGATACGCATGTCAGTGCACATCGAGAGACAGTTGGAGTTGTGGTGTATGGAACGCGCGAGACAGCAACGAGGCAAGGGCAAGGGTAAGGCGACTCGCACAGGTGAAAATGAGGATTCGGATAACAGCGGAGGGCATTCGGATTTGCTTAGCGAGGATTAGTGAGATACCCATGGGATAGATAATAATCAGAATTTGCCCATTGATAGGCGGCTGCTTGTATATACCCAACGGCAGAGAGCCTTCTTCAAACCAAGTTAAGGTCACGATGCGATAAAGGGGAAAATACCTGTGAAATCGGCCTCGATATCTACACAGATACATCTGAGAAAATGACGTAGGGCTGGTAAGGGATAGCTAAGGAAATTCCGCTTGGAGAGACTTCCGGGAGCAGCTGTCAACGGCTGCCAAGTACGCACACATTTCGCGGACCACTAGTCTTTTATTTCGTTTTTGAAGGAAGCTGTCACGTGGCCTACGGACCCACTAGGGCTTTTGTGTGGAATTTCATCAACCCCCGCGTAATTTCAAAGACCGCAACCTCTACCCCGATCTCTCTCACAGAACAACCACAAATCCTCACGACAGGCCGCCAAGAGTAAGTCAACATCCCTCCCGAAGTAGCCGTATTTTCGCTTCATGCTGACGATACATTAGTGCAGATGTAAGCTCCATTCCACGGCCCATCTCCCCATCGAAATCGCCAAAAATCAATGCCGAGCGCGCACCGATTGCGCCGCGCGAACCCGGTCGAGATGTGGCAAAAGGATGAAATGAGTTGATTGACTGACATAACCCGGCGTGGCAACAGCTTCGTGAAGACCCTTACGGGCAAGACTATCACCCTCGAGGTGGAGTCTTCGGACACGATCGACAACGTCAAATCCAAGATCCAAGATAAGGAGGGCATCCCTCCCGACCAGCAGCGCCTGATCTTCGCCGGCAAGCAGCTTGAGGACGGCCGGACCCTCTCCGACTACAACATCCAGAAGGAGAGCACCCTCCACCTCGTCCTCCGTCTGCGCGGCGGCATCATCGAGCCCTCGCTCAAGGCCCTCGCCTCCAAGTTCAACTGCGACAAGATGATCTGCCGCAAGTGCTACGTGAGTTGGCTTCCCGTCCTGTCGCAGCGCTCGCTCGCGCAAACGATCTAGGAATGACATGTACACGGGGGTGCTAACCCGGAGGATGATATGTAGGCCCGCCTCCCTCCGCGTGCCACCAACTGCCGCAAGCGCAAGTGCGGCCACACCAACCAGCTTCGGCCCAAGAAGAAGCTGAAATAGACGATTCCTCCAGCACTATTCCATCGATTCGGCGTCTTGGTTTGGGGCATCGCGAGCACGCTCGGGTGCGCAGGGGAAGGGAAACGAACATGATTCAGACCACTATGATGTCTGGTCGCTTATGGTTCTTCTTGACCTTTTCTTTGCGGACATAGCATACTCTTATGTAGTTCGGTAGCAATCAAGATGCGATGCATATGAATTGAATATCTTGGAGTTCTTGTGGAAAACTCGCTTCGGCGATTACCTATGATTTATGCAATTTGTATGGCTGATACGCAAGCAGTATTAGCTCAATCCATGTTTGAGGAACTCGATATATTTGAGCTCGCGAGCCACCGCGGGATGCCTCTAATGGACTCGCTTCATGGCTGACCGTGGCGTTGATAGATGTCTTCTTCCTCTTCTGAGCCCCCGCGTGGCCCCCCTTCCCGCTGTAGTCGCTCTGAGCGACCTGCGCCCGCCTCCCCGACTCCTGACCGAGGAGAGCAGTAGTGCCAGCAGCATCGCTGCTGAGCAGGCCCGCGTGAGGCTGACCTTGCTTCTCTTGTTTCTCCTTCCGCCTGGCTGCTTGTTAACTGGTTTCCTTCAGTAGCCCACCGCTCGCGCCGCATCTGGCGCCGCTACCACCCCTCACAACCTTTTCACCCAGCGACCAGCCGTTAAAACTGTGATACAGTCGCGTTTCACAGCCTTCCGTACGGTGATCCATAACGTACGTTTCTGTTTTCTGGGCGGGCGGGCGGCTGGCCGGTATGTCGCGTGGGAGACCCAGAGCAAGGATTTCTGGGACGTCGCCCATCTGCAGTCCCACGCCACCCCTCTCGCCCGATGCATCCAGGCTTCCCGGCGCAAGCCGCTTTTCATGGAGATCAACAACGGCGGGCCGGTCGGCGAGTACTTCCGCCGGTTGGCGACGGATCCCCGGTGCGTTACTGGTTTATTCGTTCAACTTTACGGGGTACCCAAGGAGGTACCGTGTCAATATTGCGAGCGCCGGCTGGCCACCTCCGACTCCGCCAAGTACGCCGGGATGTGGCCCTTTTTCTCCTGTCGCTCCCTAGCGCCCGATCGTATCTTTAGGCACTCCTATGGTATCTGCCTCTTCTCAATCGACGGGACCCGCTGTAAATTCCGTAACGAGCGGTTCGCCTATCTGCGGGCGAAGGCAGATCGAATGAAACAGTAAGAGTGAAACTGGGACCACTGGTATCTGAGGAACTGAAGCTGAAGATCGCATACGGGTTGTATACCTACACGGAGTTGGCAGCAACTTCAGTGCTGGATATGCCAGCCACGAATCTCTAGGTATCAATACCGTGTCAGGCTAAGGCCCGGCACCCTCCCGTGGAATAGGTCCAAGCGGAAAAGCTGGATGCCTCCTCAGAAGTACTGGCTCGACCGCCTAATCTAAGAAGGCGTCAGACCTGGGTGATTCGAATCTACTAAGGTAGCCAATGGACGCTTATCCGACTGGGCCGCCCAGCCAGTATTGATACCAAAGGATAAGGATTGTACGTAGGCATATAAGGGCTGATTCCTAGGTAACAGCATCCTAAATTGATATTGGCTCGATATCGTTCACGATAGCTTCTACTGTGGCTCAACCTAAGCCCCAGCTGTAGCTGTGAATACCTGCGCTTTTCCGCCCTTGTGCGCGACGAGGCCCGTGTCTTAAATAACGAACGCTCCTCGACGCATAAGCTTATCTCGGCGATCAACTGCGATGGTTTCCCACCAAGTGTAGTTTGTTATCGCGTCGGCCTGCAGTTCGTACCTAGACGAAGTCATCAGTTAAGAAGGCTAGACTACGTATCAATACAGGTCCTTTTGGGCGGTCTCCAGCCTGCTTAGGCAAGAATGATTATGTAATAGAGATGCGCCCCCGCTTCGCTCCGTGTCCTCAAATGCAGCTCGCCTGCCTTTCAGTTGGTATGGCTAGAAAGCTACGTAGGTACATCCCGCTTGGGTCTCATTTGGCTTGCGTCCTCACGCCTTCGTCTCTCTTTACCTACCTACCTAGGCACCATATCGCGAAGGCAGACTCCAACAACGAATCGAGGTAACCATCCACCCACCACCTCGCCTCTCCAAATTGCGACCCGCGCGAGTTGCATGCCCCTAGCATTCGAGACGACAACCGGCCTACCTTTCACCCGACGGTACGGTTGCGCGCTGCGTACGTTCGGACCACCGCGATCGTTTGCGCCTGCGATATTGTTTGCAAAAGGAGGGGAGGGAAAAGAACAGACTTGTCTGCTGCCCAGGAGAGGTCCTCTGGAGGGGCTAGAAAGGGGGAGCGCACTTGCGAGCGTGAAGGGAGAAGACCAGAGAGGGAGAGAAGATGTCGAACGCGGGCTACGATGCCGTCGTGGACATCGACGATGAGGTATGATCTCCCCATTGCCGTCTTCTACTGGCCATCCCGAAATCTACCGCAGCGAGGCATCCGTAGCATAGCATGCTGCGGCGTAACAACCTCGCTAGCTATTTGCCTTGCGGCTCTAGACCGGAGACCAAGGACGGGATACGCCTACAAAACACAGACAGTCGGCGAGTCAGGCAAACTAACAACTCCCGCGCGCAGGGCGACCTCGGACACACGGACCTCCAGGAGGACCTCGAATTCCACAACTCCAACTTCAGCGAGACCCAGGGCCTGACTGGCAGCAGCCGTAAGGGAGGGGCTGGCGGCGGCAGCGGTGGCAGCGGGCTTCCACCCCCGGCCACCGCGGGGTCGGGAGGCGGCGGCGGCGGCGGCTCGTCCAAGCGATACCTGTGGACGCTGAGCTTCTACGCGCAATTCTTCGACGTCGATACGTCGTCGGTGCTGGCGCGGTGCTGGGCCGCGCTGTACCCGCGCGCCAACTTCCTCGACGTGCTCGAGGGCAACCCGGACCTGTACGGCCCTTTCTGGATCGCCACCACCGTCGTGCTCATCCTCTTCCTCGGCGGCACCATCAGCCAGTACCTCGCCAGTACGGGCCAGGGCCCATTCGCGTACGACTTCGGATTGCTCAGCGGTATGTTGTTTCCTCCTTTTTTGCAGTGCAGAAGAACGCTCTACTATGGGGGCTATATCCGCCGCTCCTAGCAGCACTGACGCGAGTGTTTCTCCTACAGGTGCCGCCGGCCTCATCTACGGGTACACGTTGGTCATCCCGGTGGCGCTGTTCGGTGCGCTGCGATACTTCGGGTCGGAGTCGGCGAACCTGCTCGAGTGCTGGGCGCTGTACGGGTACGCAAACCTGATCTGGGTGCCGGTGGCGATGATCAGCTGGTCGCCCGTCGTGGTCCTCAACTGGATCGCCGTCGGCCTCGGGTTCGGCCTCTCTGCCGCCTTCCTGCTGCGCAACCTATACCCCGTGCTCAGCGCGACCGACCGCCAGACCAGCAAGGTGCTGATCGTTGTGGTCGTCGCCCTCCACGCCGGCCTCTCCTTCGCCATCAAGATCCTATTCTTTGCCGCCGGCAGCCCCGTCGCCACGCCGGCTCCCGGAGGAGGAGACCCTGTCGACCAGCCACCCCCGGCCGATGGTGGCAATGGCGCGGCTGCGCTGAGGGCTTTCTTGTTCTAAGTATGAGAGGCAGTTATGGAGGGGCGGGGGGGAACAAAAACCAACGGTGTGCTTGTCAGGCTATGCGAGAGCCGGGGAAGGAAGTGAATAAGAAAGGGATCATGGTCGGAACTGTGTCTAAGCTGAAGCTGTGGGGGATTTTACCCTGCTTCCTCCCCTTTTTTGGTCCGGTTTCCCGACGCCTGCCTAGGTTCTAGGATCTCTCGCTCAACGTGACGCGACGCGACACCACGCACTTTTTTGATAAAAGAAAAGAATGAAGTTCTATGTGCACTATTCTACCTCTCGAGTTAATTGGTCGGCCGATCGGCTAGGTAGAGCTGACGTCGACTTCTCTGTACTATGTAGGGGCCGCCAATGGGACGACGGACGTCAAACCACCTACTGGGTTCCTCTGTGTCTCGTCTTCCTGCCTGCATGCCGTCCCTACCGCACGCTGCTGAAAGAGGCGGGGGGGTCGCGAGTGGCGAGACTACGTGGATGAATGACGCTCTGGGGAGTGGTGTGCGGGTTCCCTGCTATGCCGCCGCTTGCTTCTAGGCTTCTCTACTGTCTCGAGTCCGCGCGCGTGTAGCTAAGCAGCGTTGTTGCTGCCCAGGAGCAGCAGAGGGCTGGGAGGAGGAGGAAGGGTATATTGATGGCTAAGTTCGTACCACTGGTGGTCGACGAACCGATCACAATAGATCCTGAGGAAGCAGGAAAGTTGGGGTTTTCGAGTGACTTATTCTCGTAAGCACCAACCCGTCTATGTAGCTTATCCCACAACCTGCCCCCGTGTACCATCGTTATCACGGACCTCGTGCCTCTTCTTCCTCTCTACTCCTCCAAGACTCCGCCTCTCCACCCCGTAGCACCCCCTTTCCCCCCGGCGTTGTCCTACCCGCTCTACCTCCCCTCAGCAAGAGCACCCGAGCGCGACAGCCTCGCGAGTCGAGCCAAAATAGCGCGCTCGGGAAAAGCGAAGGAAAAACCGCCTCATCTCACCGCTCCACGGCACCCCCGCGCGCAGCCCACTCGTTCCAGCTGCCGGGGTACTCGGCGACGCGGGGGAAGCCGGCCTCGCGGGCGATCTGGGCGGCGGCGCGGGAGCGGACGCCGGCCTTGCAGTAGAAGACGAGCTCTGGCGGGTCCGCGTCTGCATCCGCATCTGCATCTGCGGAGGCGGGGGCGGAGGCGGGCGCGGGCGCAGACGGCCGCTCGAACCCGAACCGGTCCCGGAACTCGGCCGCCGACACGTGCCAGCTGTCCGGCGCGCTGCCCACCGGCACGTTCAGCGCGCCCGGGATGCGGCCCGTCTGCGCCAGCTCGTCCGGCTCCCGCACGTCGATGAGTACCGCGCGCGCGCCCCCCTCGCCGCCGCTGCCGGACTGCGTGAGGGCCTGGACCTGTGCGTTTGGGTTAGCGTGGGGGGTTGGGGGGGAGGGAAAGGGAGGGGAAGGGGGGCAGGCAAACCTCCTCAAACGTCCACGTCTTGCCCGCGCCCGGAGGGTCTCCCGCCGAGGACGACGACGAGCGCCGGACCCCAGGCGCCGGCGCTGGCGCCGCGATGGCGCTTAGCTGCACCGTTCGCGGCGTCGTGGTCGCCGCGGCTAGTCTGTGGATGGGCCCTGGCGCGCTCGCGCGGTTGTTGCTGCGGCTGCTGCGGCTGCTGCGGCTGCTGCTGCTGAGGGCGGCGGCGATGCGCACCACGCGCACGGCTCGCGGCGCGGCGGCCCTGCGCACGGCGCTCGCGAGCAGCGCGGGGCTGGGTCCCCTCGCCGCGATCGTCGCCATGTTCTGTCGGTCGGTTTTGGCCTGTGTGCTCGCGTCGGGTCTAGGGGTGCGGGGGCTCGCGGGGCTCGTCGATCAAGCGGTCGAGAAACGACGGGGGCGGCAGCTGGGTAGGCGTGTATAGGCGCGGCAGGAGAATTCGATCCGTAGCTCCGTGCGTCTCGCGCCGTCGTCGCAGGTGAGGGAAGAGACAGAGACTAAAAAAAAAAACCACGCGCGGCAGAGCTCCGAGACGCAACGCTAAACCTCGTCCCAATGATGTCACGACCGGGCCTCGGAGCTCGAGGTTGCTGGGGTACATGGGTACGTGGGCCTGGCGGGTAGTGTCGGGTGGCCATTCCATCTATCGCTTACTCATCATCACCCATCGCCCCCAAAGACAGCCAGACAGGTAGCACCATAGAGAGTCCTAGGGATGGAAAAAAAATCACGTCTCGTCCATGCAACCAACCAACTCACTCACCTTCTTCAACCTTCATTCAACACTATCGTCTATAGCGGAGCCTACGCGGGCCTGAAGACAGACGGCCTAAGCTCTCGTTAATATATCTGGTCTATTCCATATGTTCTACGGATACTCTCGGTACTATCGCTAGTCCGTGACAACATCCTCAACCATTAGCCTATTCGTACAAGGCTCGCATTACTATTAGTATTCTATTGTACTTCGTGTCTCTCGTTATCGAACCTCCGCTCCGCAAAACCTGATATACAAGCGAGCGGCCCAAGCGCGGCCCAGCCTCGCCCGCTGGAAGAACACCCAAAAATCCCGACCCCTCGTCGGGCCTTTTACCACTGCCTCTCTGTGAACGTTAACGGGCAGTCATCCTAGAGCGCAATTAGTTTCGCGATGCCTACGAGCCGAGCGCGGAGGTGTGACATACCTTGGGGAATATGGTGGCGAACACCTTGATCTTCTCCGAATCCGGCGTCGCGTGATGCTTCCAGTCCAGTTGGACCGACGCCTTCCCGATCATGAGCGCCAAGTTCATCTGGGCGTAGTGCTGACCGAGACAGTAGTGCGGACCCGTGCCGAAGACGAGATAGTTCTTGGCGCCCTTCTCCTCCGCATCTCCGCTATAGTACCGCTCCGGATCGAACTCGTCCGGGTTCTTATACACGTCGGGGTCGCGCAGGGCCATGTACGTCGTCGGGATCACCATGGCACCCTTCGGGACGGTATACGAGTCGGTGACGGGGAACGCCTTCTTCGTCTTATAAGGGACCATGAGGACCGGCGGTCGCCATCGCAGCAGCTCCCTGACCACGGCGCGCGTGTACGTCATCGACTCGAGCTGGTCCAGGTTCACGGGGGCGTTGGGGTCGCCGTTGCGCGCCCGGTAGTTCTCCTCTCGCAGCCGGTCCAGCACGTCGGGTCGCTGGGCCAGGACCTGGAACATGTTGGTAGCGGCGCTCGACGTGGCATCCTGCGAGGCGAAGAGGAAGGTGAATAGCGTCCGGGAAATCTCCATATCGGTGAAGTCACGCAGCAGAGGGGACGGCTTGACCAGGCCCTCGGTCGAGAGACCCTTCTCGGTGGCCTCGACCCACCGCCTCGAGTCGATCATATCCTTGATCCAAGCATCCATGATGCAGGTGATGTCGCCACCGGCAGCCATGCGGGCCTTGGACTTGGCGGCGCATTTGGCGAGCTCGTCCATGACCATAACCGCGGCTCTCTTGCCGTACCAAGTTCGGGTGTAGGGGATGATGATGGGGAAGTTGACGAGGTCGAGGGCGGCGGTGACGAGGTAGTAGTCGTCAGCGATCTTCTTGACGGCGGCATCCGACATGTAGTATCCGGCGAAGGTACGAAGCGAGACGGCGCACATGAGCTCGCGGAACTCGTGCATGAACGGGACGGGCTTCCCTCCGGCATCCTGGGTGATCTTGAGGAACCGAGCGAAGTACTGCTTGTAGATGGCCTCCTGGCCGGGCAGGTAGCAGTCGAGAGCCCGGCGGGTGAAGAGGCCGTTCAGGCCCTTGCGGTAATCGACGTGGGCCTTGCCGTCCAAGAACACCCAGCTATCCTCTCCGAGGATCTTGGTGGCGATGTCGACGACGCACGGCTTTACGTAGGTCGGGGAGTTGAAGACCTTGCGAGCCAAGTCGCGGGTAGAGGCGATGACGACGAATCTGGCAAAGGCGGCGGTTAGCGACGTCGAGCAGAGAACGATCCCGGGGCGTCTGGCTTACTTGTGAAAGATGGACACGCAGCTTAGGGGCCCGCTCTTCCACTTTTCCAAGTACTCCTCAAACTTGGGATCTAGCGACTCGATGAAAGGGCCCATGAAGGGAAGCTTGAACGAGGGCCCAACGATGGAACCCTTCTGTACAAAGTAGCTGACTACATTTCACGCCTCGTTAGCGGGCGTGCTCCCGGGAAAGCGACGCGAGGACCTTGGTGCGAGCGAGCCAAGACGTACTTTGGTCGTACGCAACGGCGAGAGCGAGCAGAGTAAACAGCCAGGTCACGACGCTCGTGCTCGCGATGGTCTCGAGGATGAAGTCGGCCTGAGGCGGCAGGCTGCCGGCCGGGAGCCGGAAATCGGCCAGAGGCGACGTGAAACTGGTGGCGTTGGCCGCCATAGCGACGGTAGGCAGGCTGTGTCGGACTGCCTGGGAGATGATGGAGCTGGTGGGAGGTCGAGATGGCGGCGCCCACTGCAACTTGTCGATGCACCGCGTTACAATGGCAGAGTGCGCCGAGGTGGGAGCGGGACGGGAGAGGAAGAAGCGAAACACCGGTAGGGGAGGGTGTTTAGCACCAGCGACGACCCTTCAGGATAAGGAAGAAGGAAGAGGAGGAGGAGGAGGAGGAGGAGGGAGGGCGGGTAGAAGTAGTAGACGGCAGCGGTGGTGGGCATGGGCGAGATAAAAGAACGAGGTGCGAAGTGGATAGGGCAGGGGAAGACCACTAAAATTTGTTGATTGGCATTGCGAATGTGCCCCCCATGTACCCGCATCGAGGCGATAGCGCAGCGTCTGCAGCGGGAAGTACCTTGACGCTACCTCCCCTGTCCAGGAGGAGGAGGAGGAGGAGAATTGATTGAATGAGGCATGTACCTGCGCAGCGTGGGTACTCCGCGGTTTTTTTTCCCTTTTTTTTCTTCGGTTTCTTTTTTTTTTCCTTTTTCGGCTTCTGGGCGGGATGCGCTTGCGCTTTCCACTTTTCGGCCTTCCTGACTGGCCCGCTCCGGCCGCGACCCCTGCATAATCTCGAGTATATGGAACCTTCATTAGAAGACCAGCCGTCGCAGCTCTGCTCTCTTGCTGCTGTCTGTCTGCTGTCGGTCTGCTGTCGGTCTGCTGTCGGTCTGCGTACATGTAGGCAGAGGTATGCAGGTACCTACCTGTATGTTCCCAACAAGTACCCCTCCGACCCGGTCCCATATGCGTTTACAAAAGTCAGGTAGGCATCTTGGCTGCTGCTGGCCCGGGCCAACCCCGTCCAGCTCATTCGATATGGTCAACTACGCGCAGCTACGTAATCAAACCCCATCCGCAGCGTGCCACAGGCTCATCTTGCAACCGGCCTGACAATTGCGATATCTTTCCCTACCCATTGGCCCCGTCCGAGCTTCCCTCCGCTGCCGTCGCCCATCCATTCACCCGCTGATCGCTCCATCCGGTGTCGTTCTGTCACCTTTACCGAGTGGTCTCCGGTGTCTCTTGTTTCCGGTCGATCGGGACCTTGCTTCCACCGCCCGAGCTCGATCTAGGGTACTTATACACCGACGGCACACCAAACGGCGCGAGAGAGATGTAGACACTTACTCATACTGCGACTCTCGCCTCGCTGAGACTGTTGTAGCTACACGCAACACGTTGGGTACCACGTAGGTACAGCATGGCCTGCTCCGACGAGGTGGAATCCTAGCCCTGTGGACATTGTCCCCGTCTCCACCATCTCTCTCTCTCTCTCTGCATTCTCCGTGTCCAGTCGCAGGCAGGCTTAGCGGCCGTGGGGAACCTGCCCGCGTCAGGTACCTGCCCACTGCCAACCCTGCGCGCGGTACGTTCGTCTCTGGACAAATCAATTTCCACACGTTCTGCCACCCATTCTACGGCCTGCCTACCTCAATGTGCACGTACATGTGTGTATGAGTAATTGAGTAATTGTATGTAGAGTCAACATAATCAGAAGGTAGGTAGGTAGGTAGGTACCTCTTTGCCTCAGGCAACCTACGCCGGGACCCCTATCCAGGTACATCCGTGCCTGCTCATCATACGGTGCCTACCCAGGTATCCCACAACCCATGCCACCTGAGAAACCGAACGTAATTGCATCTTCCTGCTGCCAATTTCCTCCTCCCGCTGGCGCGCCGAAGGCCACACGTACGATGGCGTGCGGATTCCCCGTCTCCCCCAGTAAAAACTGACGATGTTCTTCGACAACCAGGTGGCCTCATGTTGCTAACGGCACCGGATGCCTAATATCCAGCTCTTGTTCGTATCGTTCGTATGTAGTAGGGTGGTGCGAATGTGCGTGGCGCATACCTGCGCGGTACCTGGCTGGTACCTGACCGCGACGGGATTAGCTCGATCTAATCAAGTCAATTCTGCAGGAAGGCGCCTTCCTCCTCCCCTGTCGCACGCGGTGATGCATGGCAAACTAGAAGCAGGTGGTGGCCGTGTCGGCTCGCCCCCATTGGCCAATCGCACCAAGCTCGTCCCCCTCGTCGCTCCGTCCCCGCTAGTTCCACCATTCACCGCCCGTCCTATTGGCCGGAGCTTGGACCTTTCTGGTACCCCGGTACCTACCTCGAATACGAATACGACGGCCAAAGTCCGGCTCATCCGAGACTCGGTCTCATTGCTGCATGGCGTGTACCTGCCGACCGACGTTGATATGGAGATATACCTACTGCCTTTCTGGCTTCGCAGCAAGTCGGCCACCCCATGTCCCTCTAGAATCCCGTCGCCCAAGAGAAACTAGCGTGATTTGCCTAGCGATCCTCATTACCCAGGGCACGAAGTGAGCGAAGAAATCTAACATTGGTCCTCATACCTACCGGCAGCAATAGGAGACCGTGTGTTCACTACGTGTAGGTCGGTATACCTACATGCCAGCAGCCAGGCCGGTCTCTATAGGAGGGGGGAGTTAGACGCGCCGACGAGCGGTTTTATTTATGCCTGCATACGTGCATGCATGCGATTGCATACCTACCCTCCTAACCCCCCCTTCCTCTCCCAAGTAGTGCGGATGTGTTGTATACCTGACATAGAAACGGTCGATATCACGCTTCCCTCTCGACTATCTACATATAGTATCACCTACATACACACCCACACACAGGTGCCAGAATTCGTTGAGCGGCTACTCTCGATAGCCTCCACCAGGTCCCGCTGCGGCCACCAAGCGCGTGCGAAGAAGGGAATCGTCAACCTCCACCCGAACTCCAAAACGTAAAGGAGCTTTCACACGGCATACGCACCTGGTCGCAACACGGTTACCGCACTTGGCAGCATATAGCGTCGGGTGGTTATAGCTGACTGCGTGTAGTGGTATAGCCGGCGTCAGACGGAGATGATCCCTACCTCATTCCCGCCTCAGCCAACCGTGCGCGAGGGACAACACCACGGGCATGGGCAGCAAAGACCACCCGTAACCACGGCAGCAAGGCTCAACGAAGTCGAAAAACGCACCTAATCTAGCTACGTACAAGTACAACTTCTGAGAGAGGCCAGACGCCTTTCAATCCGCCTTAGCAGGCAGTCCCTTCTCCTCTCCTCGATACTGCTAGTATATATATACCGTAGCACTCCGACCCTCCACGCTGCCACACGCCCAGTCCGTAGAGTCGGGGCCTATTCTATTCCAGCCCAGGCACGGCAGCGAGTTTCCCAGTTTCGTCTTCCCGTTTTGCCAAGAACCCACTCTCTCTCTCTACTCTGTCGCTTAGCTCCGAAGCCAAGTCCACCCGGTCAGGCCTGTGCGGAGGCCCATCGCCTAGCCCAGCCCAGAGTGTGTGCAGACCCTCCCGTGGGAGCTTGGACTCTGCCTCTCTCCCTCTCTCGTTACGCATACACTACTTATCGTCGCGTCGATGCCCCTCTATGCAATGCGCACGTGTCTACAAAGAGACGGAGGGAGTCGAGGCCGTGGGCGGGGGCTGTCGAAGGATAACAACCGTGGTGGGCTGGAAATCTCAGAGCCAACGAAGACTCGCCTTGAATACGAACGAGCATGCCGAATCTGGGACCGACCGCAGCGCCCGCAGTTGAAGACAACCGGCCTAGACCACGGTATAGAAGCTCCCCGTGCCAGACGATCTCGCTATGGGGGCTGGTCCCGATCTTTCCCGCATGAGCGTACCTACGAGTATTAGCATTGCTCAGTCCTCTCTTCCTCATTCTGTCTATTCACCATGTGGCAGCACCACGGACGCGTCTTGGCGCCTCCGCACAAGCTTCTTTTTCCCTCTGCGACTCTGCGAGAACTGACAGAGACCCCCTCTGGCTCGCCTTGCCCTTATTTCCCTTTCCTCTGGTATCTCCAGGCCAGTGCCACGCGAAACCCGAAACCCGGCTTACACGACGTTGTCATTTTTGTCTATCTGTCTATTTATCCCCTCTCCTATACATTTGCATACTCTCACTCACACCCACACATATGTATACCCACATACTTATATATGCCAGCGAGCTTCTCACTGTGGACCTACACAATCGCCCACACGCCCAACCCGTGGTTCCCATTCCCGAAGAGCGAGAGAGCATGAACAAGCAACTAAGCTTCCCTCCGCCAAGGACTCGGATCCCGTGCCCCTCCCCAATGGCAGCGCGCCCTGTCCACGGCCCCGCCCTTTTTCCGAACCGCGAGCCCCCTCCCCGGGATAGATACACAACATAGACCACCAGGTTTAGATAGGTAGGCATTGCCTACGCAGGGGGATTACGTAGATAAGCCCGCGCGCCCACCGCCAATTCGTCCGTTGGGGCATCGGATAACTGCCCAAGCGGGACGAGCTTGTCGCCGCCTAGATGATGACATACTCCCCCTCCCCCTTCTCCTGCCCCCCTTCCCCGCGAGCCGGCGGCGGACGCCTGCTGATGCTGACACGCTGACACCGCCTGCCTGCTACTGCTGCCTCCTCCCAGCGAACTCGCTACGAATTTAGGGAGCGGGTGAGGGACAAGGCCCCCCGAACTAGGTAGGTAGATGCTATATTCCCAGCAGCTCGGCCAGGATGTCCCAGCGATGTGACGTCCAGAGGGGAACACTAACGCAGCTTGACTCTGTAGGGACGCGCAATCTGTCCGCCTGTCCATCTGTCTGTCATATCTATTGCGCGGCCACATCGTCAGCTCCCTACGTAGGGACGTGTCTTTCCCTCTCCTTCCCTCCCCTGCACTCTCCCCGCCTCCGCTCCGCACGGGCGGTGGTTGTATGCGCGTATGCGTTGCTGCCGCGAGGCCCTCGTTCCCTTTTCTTCTTCTTTTTTTCCTCCGACCCGGAGACCGTAAAACCAGAGATAGTCCCGCCCGCCTTTTTCATCGATGCACCGCCGGTCGCCGCGCGCGACGAGTCGGTGAGCCCGCCGGAAAGGGGAAGGGGGGGTGTGAGTGTGATTGTAGAAGCACGCCGATCTGACTCACATCCCACGTCGGCTACCTGCGCTGCCTCGTCGCCTCCCCTCCTTCTCCAGCCCGCCGTCTCCTTCTCTTTTGGTCTGTTCTCTCCTCTTCGACGCCGTCGCGCCTAGCTAGTACAGCGGTGAGCTGCGTTGGGTAGTACGTACGTAGATTGAGCGAGGCAAGGGGGGAGTATGTGGAACTGGCTGTGCCCCGATCCGGCAATACCCAGGTAGGCAGAACTCCGATGTGCGCTGCGCGGAGGGGCGAGGGAGCGCGCGCGCGCGCGTGTAAGTGGGCTATGTAAGACGGGCGAGCCGGCCGTGGTCGCGCGTATATAAGAATCGAGGCTAGCCGGCTCTCCTTTCTCGCTCGGGTAGGCATACCAACCACCGCTTCCCCCCTTTCGCTCCTACACCACACGCACCTCGCACACAGCCCGCCCGCCAGCTTCGCTTCCCACACCCTTACCCTAAGCACCCGGCACCCGACGCTCTCGCGCAGGGCCTTCGCTGTCCCCGCGAACACCTCCGACACCGCTGCCGCGATGAGCTACACCCAGGACCGCGCGCACTCCTCCGCGCTCCTCGGGTCCCTCCTGTCGGGGCAGCAAGCCCTGCAGCAGTCCTCTGCCGCCTCCTCCTCCTCCTCCTCTTCCTCTACTTCCTCCTCCTCCAAGGACCCCGCGGACACGGCCTCGCTCCTCTCGACGGCCAGCTCGACTGCGGCGCTGCTCCCGCGCACCGAGAAGACGCCGTCGCCGGGCGCCGCCGAGAAGGCGCTGTCGCGCGCCGCGTGGAAGAGCCAGGTCCGGATGACGTTCTAGGGCGCCCGCGCCGAGGGGAAGAGGGTTGTGAGAGGGGCGCTGGGAGGAAAAAGGAATGGGGGATGGGGGAGGGGTTAGGGAAAAAAAAAAAGGAGAAAGGGAAGAGCAGATCAGTGCACGAATGCCGCCCATCGGCCGTCCGGACCCCCTTCGCCTCCGACCCCCCTACTCACCCGCTCGCCGCTCCGCAGAGCGTGTGAGTTCTTGGAGTGCTTGTGGGGACGACCACACGTGTGCCTGCGCAAGGCAGGATATCGGCGGAGAGGTAGGGCGACGCGGTCGTCCCGCTGGGTTATGTGCGGCGGTGCGCAGTGCTCGTTCACGGGTGTACTATAAAAGGGTAGCCGTCCGGCCGGGAGGAAAGAACCGGGGAAGGAGAGGGACGAGAGATCAACATCGGGAGAGAAAAGGTAGAATACGCTTATAATGTATGGCCGAATGGACGGATGCGCAGGAGAATATGGGATAAGGGGGGGGGGGTATCTCGAGTGTATTTCGTCTATGTAGTACAGGTATAGACACCGTACTCGTATCCTCGCAACACCTCCCTACCCGTGCTCGCGAGTGCGCCGCCCACCTGGTTCTACGTCCCCTTATGCATCCTCCCTTGGCAGTAGCAAGCAATGCCGTCGCCCCCTTTTCGCCTCCCTCTCTTCTACTCATCCCGTCCTAGCTAGGCTGGCCGCAGGTCCGCGTCTAAGAAGTAAGCACGCGCGTATATCCCACACGCTCTGGCCAAAATTGCCCCTTCCTCCTCCTGTTAAAACGTGTCGTCGAGGATGTCCTGGTTCATCTTGACCAGCGTGGGGCTGTACTCGGACGAGTCGGGCTCGGCGCCGGCCGTGATCAGGATGTCGTCGACGATGCGCCGGCTCGCCTCGCGCGCTGTTTTGTCTCGGTCAGCCCCGTCCCGCGGCCCCCGCCGATATATCGAACATCGCACGTGGGGATAAAGTAAGAACCGGGCACCGCCGCAGCCAAGAACGCACACACGCACACACACACACACAAAAAAAATGAAAAGAAATCGGGCAGCTCACCCGGCGTCTGCATCAGCTTGCTCGGCGGCAGCGCGAACTGGATGGTCTTGGGCGGGCTCATGCCGGCGAAGCCCTCGTCGTCGTCGTCGTCGTCTTCGTCGCTGCTCCACCGCGGCGCGCCGCCCTCCTTGCCCCTCGCCGCGCCCGCGTCCAGGCCCTTGCCCTTCGCCTCGGCGAACACGTCGCGCGTCTTGCGCGCCGTGCCGGGCGTCTGGACGCTGACGCCGGGCGTCCTCGGCGCCGCCGCCGCCGCCGCCGCCGCGCGGCCGAGCCGCAGACGCACCGGCGACATGTACAAGTCGCTGCGCAGCTTGGGCACGGCCATCTCGGGCGAGCTCGCGGGGCTCTCGGCCCAGAGCGCGCGGCGCTCGCGGTCGGCGTCGTCCTCGGGCTCGCGGCCGCCGCTGCCGCTGCCCCGCCGCTCCGGAGACGCGGCCGCGCGGCCCCGCAGCGCCCCCGCGCCCTTGTGCGGCGTCGCCTGCAGCCGGTAGTTGCGGTCGAGCAGGCGGTGCAGCAGCGGGTCGCGGTTGGGCGGGCGGCCGGCGGCGGACGCGGCCGCGGGCTCCTCGAGCAGCAGCGACGACGACGGCGAGCGCGGCGCCATCGACATGTCGGGGAGCCGCGTCCGGTGGGCCGGCAGCTGCGGCGCCGTCGCGTCGCCGTCGTCGAGCGGGTCCGCGTCGTCCTTAAAGACGGCCTGCTCGCCCTTCAGCTCGCGCCGCAGCCGCTCGTACGGCGAGTCGAACTCCGCGAACTGCGGCCTCAGCGCCTGGCTGGCCGGCGGCCGCGGCGTGCTGCCCGACAGCTCGGTCGCGTCCTCGCCGCGGCCGCCGTCGAGCAGAGAGTCGTCGTCGCCGACGCCGCGGCCCGCCCGCGGCCGGTACCCGGGCGTCGAGGCGGCCGTGGCGTCCGCTGCTGCCGAGCCGCCGCTGGTGTCGTGGTAGTCCGTCGTCGTCGTCTCGTCGAGCGTCGTCTCTTCGGCTGCCGTCGTCTCGTCTTCTTCCGCCGCTAGCTCCTCGTAGCCCGACAGCGAGACGTTGGCAGACGCTTCGAAAAACTGCTTCCAGAACTGAGGGGCGGGTTAGCCAGTTATGCACCAGGCTTGCGCATATGTGTATGTAGGTAGGTTGAGATTGGGGTGCGTACCTTGGACGCTTCCCAGACGGCGTTCGACTGCTCTCCATACTGCTCGACCAGGGGCAGGATGTTGGTGGTGACGATGCGGTGTGCCTTGCTAAAGTTGTGGTCGATTTCCTGTAGGGTGAGGGTGATGGACTGCTCCAGCTTCTCTAATTCCTCGGTCAAAGTCAGGTTTCTACCTAACGAGGCCCCGGGTCGAGACATGTTAGCGTATGAGCTCGCACACAGACGAGTTGGACGGCGTGAGAAGGTTGGGGGTGTTGCGCGACGAAAGAAAACAGTTTACTACATTGGGGCCTGGGTCAAATAGATATACACATGGCCACTTGGCGACAGCTGCTACCCCGCGGCGCCAGGCATTGCCGCGCCGGGAACGCGATGAGTTGGGTGGCAGGTGGGGTATTGTTATGTAAGCAATAGCCTCAGGGGGGCGAATTAAGGGGGTTACGATAGCTCCAGATCCCTCCGAGGCTGAACTTTAGGTATACAGGCCTCACTATGTAAAACCATGCCTCACGGAGGAGAAAATAAGGGACCACTCATCTAGGGTATCTTGACATTCATGGTTTTTATTTTATTTTAACCCCTTGTGTGACCGTAGTAGCCCGACATCTCAAGCTTGATTAAGAGGCGATCAATCGTGTTCTCGTCTTTCACCCCCTCGCCCTTCACCCCCTCGCCCCCTCCTCCATCGTCAGTCATCGCGTCGTTTGGGGTGGGCTTCTCCGCGTACCCCCCTTTCTCGCTTAGACCGCGACATACCGTAATGAAAACATCCACCTTCTTTCTAAAGGTTGCGTAGAGCGCCTTGGCCGACGATCCCTTCGTCTCCTTGTCTGCAGCTTTCAGGTGCGTTACTTTGGAGAACTTGAGGATTGATGTGAAGATATCTTCGAGCAGCTTCATCACCGGTTGTTGCCGCTTTCGCAGGAGAAGCGTATGCATAATACGATCTAGCATCCGCTCGTGTTCCCCGCGCAGCTCGTCCGGGCTTAGAATTCGGATGCCCTCCGACTTATCGTCGGGTTTTGCGAGATTGCGTTGCACAGCCTCAAGCCAACTTTCGAACCGCTGCCACGGCGTCTCGATCCCCGCGTCGAAGAAATACGTGCTTACGCTCGCGACGAAATGTTGCGCCTCGAAACGGAATCGCCGCGCGGCATTGTCGACATTGTGCCACCTAGACGTCCTCGCAGTGGTATCCCGGAATATCTGCTCCGTCACGTGCTGCATCCGTAGCACTCGAAGCAGTAACCTAAATATCCTGTCATACTTCAGCAGGATCACGGGGGTAAATACTGGCATGAGGGACGGAGGAGGTTTATATAAAAGACGGAGAAAGTCTAGCGCTTCTAGCGAGCTAGGGTTTAGGCATTTATCGATTTCCTCGCTGGAAAGATCCCTCACCGCGAAGCTGATATCGCCTGGCAGGTCATGTTTCTTTTCTACCAGGCGGGCCCTTGTCGACGAGGGTGGCAGATAGCTTTCCACGAGGACGCCCATCAAGGAAAGTCGGAGTTCCGAGCTCGCCGGCGGCCACGTCTCTCTTCCGTCAAGTCGAAGTCCCATCACACCACCGCTCATAGCGACGCCTGCGTGCCGTTCGGCCGTTTCGAGGTTGGGGTCGAAGAGCGCATGAGAAAGGCGGCTACAGAACACGCCATTCCCAAGGAGATGGAACTGCTTTTGGAGGGAGAGGTGGTCCCGTAACCGATGGACGCCGAAGAGTAATTTCATATACTCCCGGTTGATAACCCGTGCCTGTGCCGCAACGAGCGGCCCAAAAGAATGGTACGGTATCAAGGACCAATGCGGCGAGAACCCAGCGATCACTTCATCGATGATAATTTTGTCCTCGAACAGTCGGGCGCCCATCAACCTGGACAAGCTATCTTCCTCGACCGTGGCGCCCGGGGGCCTATTGAGGACTTCGATTGAGGCCAGCAATTCTCTTTCAAGTTGGGCCCCCTCGCGCCCAAAAAGATGCAAGCCGTAGCTCTCGTCTACCGAGTTGTCAACTAGGTCGGCGCGCTGAGGTATCGCGTCTGGGTTTGAAGACCAAAATTGTAAACCTTTTTGTAGGCGCTTGGCATAGTTCTCTACTTCCTCCTGAAAGTTTCCGATGGAGTTCCAATCGAAATGCCACCGGAGCGGAGGAGGCCTACTAGCGGCAATGAGCCCCATCTGGCAAAGAGGATGCTCTGGGTGATATGCGCGAAGAAGTCGTAGTGTTTTACCCGTCTCAAACATGGCCAAGGCTATATCGCTGGGGATGAACTCCGGCATACGCCCGTCGTCGAGAATATAGTCAGTCTCGTAGGTCTCGAACCCGGAATCGTCCACGGCGGCGACGTTTTCCACCTTGACAAAACCACCCCCAGGATTCTCTTTAGTTAGTGGAACCCCTTCTTCGCCCCTTACGCCCATCCACTTCTCCGCAAAGTTGGCCCACGGCTCTGACACCCGCGACAATACTTCGCGCATTATCTCTTTGAGAAGCGCATTGCCATGTTCTAGAGCCCGAGTTTCCTCGAAGATTAGCGATAACGTCCGCTCATCGGTCTTGGTTCGAGAGGCCTTGACGATCAAGGATTTTAAATATACCAGGATCGAATGAATCGGCTCGATGAGGGATTGTAGCTGCAGGAGAGACCGTACTTTGTTTACTCTCCCTCCGAGTATCTTTTGCACGGCGAGCAAAATAAGATCGACGGATTTTGCGAGCGCTACGCCCACTGCACCAGGATGCGTCTTGTACGTGTGCTGAACATACGCCGAGAGGAAACGGGTCGTATTCCCGCAGTCCAGACAGCGTCCTTGAAGGCCCTGGAGCACTCCTGTAGAGTAACCGGAAATTCTCATATCCTCCAAACCTGGCGTGAAGCTGGCCTTTTCCGCATCCCACACGAAGAAGATGGACCCTCTACCGAATGCGAGTCCTAGGAGGGCGATAAGATAGGGGCCAGTCTGGACCACGTTGCTTTCGGTACATCCTATCCCTAGAGGGTCCCCGCTGCGCTTTATTGCGGCGTCATATGCCCCGGGGCCAGCCTCAGTAATGAATAACGGCATCACCTGGGCAACATCGGGCATCAAGAAGCCATCCCAGGTTTTATACTCGGGCTCATTAGTGACTGGCTCCTCTTTTTGAAGCCACGAGTCATCAAAGACGTCAAGATCCTGTAAATCGACATCATGAAGCGGTTCGGGGGTGACGGCGGGCAGACCATCAGCCTTCTCGGTCCCATCCAGGTCTGTAGTGAGTAGCGAAGTGGGCAGCTTGAAGAAGCCGTCGACGTCTGCGTTGGCGGGCTTGACGCCGATGTAGCCCTCAGTCGGTCGACTGGCGTGATCTAAGTCGACATGGAAGAATTGGCTATTCAGCTTCGGTGACAGGGTTAGCCAGTTTGAAGACCGGTTGAAATCGGGAAAGGCGAAGACGTCGGCAGGGTCCTGGTCTGCCATCTGGTAGAATGAACAGGCGGGTGTGTGCGATTCATTTGGGGTTCGGCCTTCATAGATGTAGTTATAAACTTGGGGGGATCACATGTGTGCTCGATCCACGAGGGGTCGCGACCAAATTGATACTCGGTAATGGCAGGAAGGAGAGATGCCCGACAGGAAGACACACGAGACGGACCAACTCCTCTCAGCGGGCGTTTTGGGTTGGGCGCTGCGACGACGACGCGTGTGGATGTGAGAAAGCCACAGAAATATCTCTGTAAGCCGTATATTTCTTAAACGAATACAGCCGGGTCAGCAAACACGGATGGCCTGTCCCAGCAGGCCAAGTACCTGACCTACTGCTAATAGGTACCCAGGTGGTACCTATGCACGTACCTGGCTTCCCTAATGTAATGGATCTACAGGTAGAAGCCGGAGGTATATAGAGGCCCCTAAGGCACCTAGCCGACCTAGGTACCTACCTAGGTACCTCATAGTACCTAGTGATTCTGGACCCTGCATTTTCCAAAGCTCGGATGGCTGGTGCAGGTTCAAGCTGAGCTCTCCCTTCTACCCCCAACTCTTCTCGCTCCGACTCGACCGCGTCGCACCTCGTCGGCGTTTCGCCACGGACACAGAAATTAGAGCCCGAGGCAACATACGCACGCGTACAGAGACAGCTGGAAGGCCCAGAGGCGCGATCAATTCTCCTCAGAAGGGCAAGCATGCCTCCGAAGCGCAAGTCCAAAGCCGTGGGCCTGGCCGAAGTGTCCACACCCAAGGCCGCATCTACGCCCGCACGCGACGACGATGCCATGGACGTCGACACCCCACAGGCGTCCGACACCCCTCGCGCTGCTGACACTCCCACGGCTATCAAGCCCAGTCTGCCGCCTCCCTCCGAGATCCTCAGCAACCTCTGGACCGACGATCAGGAATCCTCCCTGTTCAAAGGCGTCATCCGATGGAAGCCCTCAGGTATGTGGTCCATACACACCGCACCCCCTCCCACGGTCCCTTTGGCGGCGTGCCTACGTTCTACCTACCTCCTGTATACGCTCTCTGTATGAATTACACACGCAACCTTCTAACGTGCGCTCCCCTGCCGCCGCAGGCATCCACAAGCACTTCCGCATGATCGCCATCTCGGAGCACCTGCGCAACCACGGCTTCGACCCGGACGTCGAGACGCACACCCGCATCCCTTGCATCTGGAAGAAGCTGCGCCTCTTCTACAACATGGACGCCATCGACGACCGCGACAACTCCTTCGACTACGTCAAGGGCCAGGAGCAGGACGAACCCCCCGAGAACAAATACCACGACTTTGACCTGCCCGCCAACGAGTTCCACGACCTCATGTGGGCCCGCGCCATGGCCGGCCCCGGCGAGGAGTCCGTCACCGCCCCGTCCCCCACCCCTGATATGGACGTCGACGGCGCAGCCGCGCCACCGCCGCCAGCAGCATTGGGGGGCAGGAAGCGGAAGCGCGGCGGCACCAACGCCACCGCCATCGCTGAGACGGCCAGTGTCGCGGGCAGCAGCACGGCAAAGACGCGGCGGTCGAGCACCGTCGATGACACGGACCGGGAAACGCCCTTCCCCAGCAGCCCCGCGGGACGGGCGACGACGGCGAGGACAGCGCGCAGCCAGAAGCGCGCCGCAGCCAAGGCCAAAGCGGAGAGCCTCGAGCCGCCCGACGGCGACGAGGGGAGCTCAAGCGGCGACGAGGAGGAGGAGGAGGAGGAGGGGCACCACCAACAAGATGAGGAGGATCGCCGCGGTAGGGGCGGTCGGGGTGGCAGCAACGACAACAACGAGGAGGAGGATAGCAGCGAGCCAGAGAGTGACAACGAGGTGGCAGCGGCCGAAGCCAGCACTGCCGCCGCCGCCGCCCCTGCCCCTGTCCCTGCCCCTCTCCCTGCCGCCGCCGCCGCTGCTGCTGCTCCGCCGCCGGCTACGCGGTCGGGTCGAGGCGGATGGGGTGCTGGCGGGAGAGGGCGGGGAGGTCGAGGACGGGGACGGGGTAGGGCAGGCCGTAAGCGAGGATGACAATAGCAATGGTGACGGCGGCGATGACGACGGTGGCGACAAGAAAGGAAAGAAGCCAGCAGCAGTGGCCGGGGGGAGGGGGGGGGCCCAGATCCGAACGTGCGCGATGGTGCCGTAGAACAAAGCGCGTCAGATCGCGCCCGCGCTCGGAAACCGACGCCGCACAAAGAGATCTCGGCGCTCCGTCTCTTTCCTTTGTCCTCTCGCCGGAGAGAGAGAGAGCCGCCCAGATCGTCGGGTAACGCACACGCGAGCTTTTGGTTTTTAATTGCTTTTTGCTCCCAGACCCGCCGCCCTGGTGCGTGGGCCTCCGCAGCCAGCCAGCCAGCGCCCAGATCCAGGCCGTCGGGATGCAGCTGGCAGATCGGACGGACACCCCGTCGCGAGCGTGGCCGTTGCCAAGACAGACTAGAGGAGAGAAGGCCGCCGCTGTGGGAGGGCGGCGGCTGCGTCACTCGAACTTGGCGCTGCGCTCGCTTTGTGCGGGTATAGGCTCCGCGGCGCGCGCGTGATGGCTGTTCCCGTCCTCGCCGCAGTACGGAGAAGGGGGCGGGGGGGGGTGTCAGGGCGATGCGCGCGGGTCTGGGCCTCGCCGCCGCGGATGCTGCGAGGACGGGTGGCGTGGACGCCGCCACGTCGGGCCGAACTGCGCCCTCGTCTCTCGCTCGCACGTAGGTAGATGGGTAATTTACTGGCACGCGACGGCGGGAAATGGGCTTGCCTGCGTAACCGTCGAGGTGACGTTTAGGCGAGCGGGACACTCTCTCTACTACTAAGGGGACGGAGTGACTGGTGTACGCGACGGGGTGGGGGGCGGCGGGAGGAGGGTCTGAATAGGGGCGTGTCTCCGTACGTGCTACTACGACCTGGATAGATCCTCCCCTGGAGTTGCCGACAAGTAGGAAGGCTACGGAGGCTTAAGGTAGTTAGCAAACCAAGAGCAACAGAAAAAAAAAGAAATACTGGGAATAGCCCATTTTATTACTTCCAGCGTGAACGATTGATCGATCGGTCCTATCGATGCGCGTGTGCGCGGTATACGCGTATGTACAAGTTCGTGTCTGGGCGTCAGTCATCCCATCCCCTCTATACGGCCCGCAACGATATGCTTCAACCATATATCCCACTTCCTCCGTAACCAAGGGAAGCCAAGTTCAGTCCAGCCATAGGACCCATCCCATCCCAATGTCCAACACCTATTCCCTTCCTTATCCACCTAGACACACAGTCCAAACGCCTACACGAGCGGTGGAGATAAGAGAGTAGAGTTTGAAAAGTGGAAAAAACCCAAAATATAATAGAGGTAGGGAAATCTTTAAAAAAATCTTGAAGGGAAATTTGTTGCGCCGATGCTTTTTCCGCCCAAGGGAAAAAAAGATGGTTCTAGTAACCCCTTCTCAAAGCAACCTATCGCGTCGTTCTCCCTGGTCGTCTCCTTGAAGTCTCCCTTGGGCCTCCCTTACGACGTCGGACCCCGGCCCCCCAGATCCCCCGTATCCTCGTGGAATATGCTCCGTCTAAGCGGGCTCCCCGCGCCCGCCCTGTCGCCGCGGTCCCAGTCGCTGCCTGCTTGGTTCGCCGTCGGCGGTTCGGCGGGGGCGTTGCCGCGTGGCTGTTGTTGGTTGCCCGCGCCCTCGTTATACGCCGGCGGCGCTGCGCTCCCCGCGTCCGAGCTCACCGTCACGTCGCTGATCTGCCGCAGGTGCGCCGAGTCCCGGCTGCTGATGCCGCTGAGTCCGCTGACCACCGCTTTGCGAGGGCCGGACGACGGAGCCGCTGCAGCTGCTGCGTTGTGGCTGTCTGCGCCCTCTGGAGAGGCGGCCGCAGCAGCAGCAGCAGCAGCAGCAGGAGGTATGCTAATAGGGCTGGGGGCCGGCTTGGGGAGCACGTTGGCAATCGCGTCAAAGCGAGTGTCGGCACCGAGGGAGGGGGAATCAGGCCGCTCCTGCGAGCTGAAGGACGCGGCCGGTGGCACGGCGATCGCGGGATGATCATGGCTGCCGAAATGGGGTTGGCTGGCTGGCGTGGAGAGCTGATGAGGGTTTGAGCCTAGGTATGCGTATTTCGTCGGGTTGCCGCGGCCGTATGTGTTGTCCGGCACTGGTAATTCGACACGTCTTGAGTCTGTTGTAAATATGTTAGTTGACGACAGGAGATAGATCTGGGAAGAAGAACCGCGTAGGGCGATTCTGCTTCGGTTGCTCTTACCACTTTGGAGTTCAGCTATTTGGCGGTTGGCGACTTGGAATTCGGAAATCTGGTGTTCGGAGATAGGCCCATCTGGCATCTCAACAGGCTCCATCATTCTCATCTCAGGGTGGCCCGGCGGGAGCATCGGCGTAACGCCCCGGCTCTCCATTTCTTCGTACTGTGTCCGAGTATCCTCTGTTGTAACGGTCGGAGCTTTGTAACCTTGTTGGGTCTCCATCCAGGTCCTTACCCTGTTCCCGTTTTCGTCTGTCGACTGGTCGCTGCCGGCGCTCTTCTTAAGGAGCCTCCGCCTTCTGTATAGGAGGACTGCCACGACAACAGCCGTGACGAAAACTAGACCGAGGACCACGCCCAATACGGGCGCCACCCACGAAGGTGTCCCCCCCCCTCCTTGGTTGGCTTCATAGTCTTCACGTGTACTGTTACCGGGGCCTACTGAACTGTAGGGGTAATACGTCGCCAACTTCGTCGTGGGATAGGCGGTGGCAAAGACGCTGGCAAGCCCCGACGTGGCCCAGCCTGTCGGTGTCGGGGTAGTCATGGTCGCGCCTCCAGCATAGTCGCCTCCGATCATCAGGTGAATCATCTCGGGTACACCATAGTCGTTCCAACTTGTGGGGTCATATGACTCCATCCAGTTTCCAGATGTGAGGTTGAAGACGTCGAAGAGTTTACCGTCGCCGACGCAGGGTAGACTGTTGCCTTGAGTGGATCTGCGGCCACCGATCGTAATCATCTGGTCCGGGTAGGGCATGACGCAATGATGCCCAGCTCGAGCGTGTTGAGGCGAACCGGAAGAGACCTTCATCCACATAAACGACGGGAGCGAAAGGATCCACACGTCATCATTGAAATCCGAGTCTGTGTCTAGACCATCGTAGCCACCGTAATAGTATATGTTGAAACTTGAGTAATCTGAGGCGGGAGCCACAACGGCACATCCCATCGCCAGCTGAGTCGGACCGGCAATGGTAGGTTGTTGATACCATCTGTCGGCCGCAATGTCGTATATGTCGACATTTGCCATGAATCCTGGGCTATCGCGCCTCTGCCGTCCAGTTAGTTGATATCCCAACGGTTGAAATGGCCGACCAGGCTTACGCTCTGTGCCGCGTTCAGCGACCGTCCCTCCCCGGATCCAACCCCGTACCCTGGGTACGAGACACCTCCCAACGCCACTAATATGCCTTCGGCACCGACAGGAACCCATACTACCGAAGGGTTTGCGCGGCCCGGGATTCCCGGCGGAAGGGTGTCATTACTCCAGGTCGCCTGCCGATTCCCTCGCATATCAAGTGTGATGAGAGTGTCCGAGACATTGGACGGGTCGAGAGAGGAGTTGCCGGTATACTCATAGATCGGACCCCAGGATTCCGATCGATACCCGCCAAAATACCAACCCTTGTTCTCCGATGGGGCGCTTACAGCGCCCCCATATGCGACGTACCGAGTCATGCCCTCGGGAAGCTCATCGATAATAAAGCCTGGTCTAAAGGTCCCCGTCTCACCTCTGGATTGTGACGCCTCGTAGTTGAGCACGTCTTCGCCCCCTGGTGGGGACGCCGTGTCTGTCTGAGCAAGCAGACCGCCGTAGAGGAAGAACTCGTCATTATTATGAAGCATGGCTCCGTCCAGGAAGTTAGGTCCGACATTACTAGCAGGGCCGCCGTTTAGCCCCTTTGAGATTGTATTCCCAAGCAAAGCGGTGAAATTTGAACTCGAGTTAAACGGAGTACTAAAATTGAAGGTGTATATCAGACCGAGAGGATTTTCTAGCATAGAGGTCAGGTTACGCCAGGGTGGATCGGAGTTGTGGTGCGACTCACGATCATCTTCGGGGGGGAGAAATGAACCATCGGCCATACCCCGAGACCAATATAGATGGCCACCATCTATATAGACGGTGTCTTTCAACGTAGCGACTGCGTGGACGTCAACAACTCGCGATACCCAACTGGCGATGTATTTGACGGTCGAAGACAAACTTACTCCGATGGTTATACCAGATACACATAGTTGTATTTGCCTGGCCTTCCACCCATCCTGATTGCTGGCCGTTGGTAGTAGAAGCCAACCCCGCGGCATATGCCAGCCAGGCTACCCTAGACCGATACATCGTGCGTCTAGCTGCTGTGATCACCGATTACGGGAAAGGTGGTTACAACAGAGTCGAATTAGAGAGAAGGTGGTTTCGGCAGAATAGTTGAGTATCATTTCATGGAAGGAAGGGTATTCACAAGGACGACGGAAATCCTGGGGCAAATTACGGCGTCAAAGAGGCCCCCAGTACCATATGGAATGTAACCCGGACGGCAACTCTGCCTTTCATTTGTTAATTCAAATCGGGACGCTCATTGAGCTGGACGGCGAAAAACGGAAGCATGAAGATGGAACATAGAACACTAAACAGAAACACTCTTTGTGGAGGGTAGTTGGGGCCGGCAAAAGGGAACAAGGGACTTACACGGCAGCCCTGTGATGAAAAACGGAAAATGGTAAGAGGATACCGCAGGACAAAAGATCTTAGCCCAAAGTGCTGGACTTATTACGGCTTAGTCGAGATCTCGCTCATCAAATGATTATCCGTGATGGGGTAATCTTTTTTTTGGGCCAGGTATACTGCGTCAATATACGAGGCATCAGACATCGCGTACCTTGACTTGGGGCAACTATCAACTAGGCAAAGGGGCAGCCTTGGTCTTTTCGCCTCTTCGCAGATCAAGGTGTGCGCAAACGAGACTTTTCAACCCCGCCCACATGATCGATGCTACCACTACGCAGCAGAGGGGTGACAGTCAGGTCAGACCAGGTCAGGTCAGCCTCATCTCCTACCTGAGAACATTCCCATCGAGGAGCGATATTTGACGGAGGATCACCGGCGAGGACAGCGAGGAAAAGGCAGGGAGGGGTCACAGATTAGTAGAGCTGCCAGCCTATTGCTGATACATCAGGTGGGAAAAATAGCAAAATATGAATAGACGCAAACACGATAGCCACACGACAACCACGTCTAGATGTGAAGGGTGTGCCAAAAAGAGAGAGAGAGAAAAGATCATCATAGCATACTCGGATGGTGGGGGCAGGGACTACTGCTGCTCTACCGCAAGTACCGGGCAGATACGTCGGTGAGGTGCCAACAGGTAGGTAGGGCATTGGACGGCTCTGGCGTTGGATATGACAAGCAGGTCAGACCCCAATCGGGAAGAGGGCCGTATATTGCCATACATAGGCGTCAGAACGATCCCTGCAAGACGGTTCGCTTCTATTGGGACGACTGCGGCGCAGGAGCACTTCGGGAGCCTCTCGATTGGGCTGGCGGCATCCTGGCTGCAGCCAAGGTGAGGGGTGGGTAGGACTGCGTTGGTGCGGGCTGGAAATATTGTGAACTGGCAATGCGACTCTCTCTCGTTAAGGTGGGCTTATAAGTCATTCGAGGGGCGGGGAAGAGTGAGCGGTGGAGGGCCTTGTCCCATTCCTCGTCACTCTCCAGCTGCGCGTATGTATTGGAGATATTGGCGGTCGACGGATATGAGTGGCCGGCCGGCCCCCCCCCTCCTCCCGGAATATTCGCACATACCGGCACAGGTGCGACCTCAGGGTGTGCCACAGGCTCTGGATATAATACGAGCCTCGTGTCGTTCCTAGAGAGTTACGAGCACGAGGGGGGGGGGGGTTTGAGGTGACGAAGAGATTGCCCGATTTCTCGCAATGGGGAGGAGGTCGAGGTGACTTGCTCGCCCGATCTGACGGTTCCGGGCAGGGCATGTGGTGACGGCGTCGCTCTCCTCGATTATGGCAATGTTAACAGCAACCAAATCAACGGATCGACAGGGTAGAACAAGAGACAGACAGATCTAGATAAGACAAGGATGCGCGCAGAGGACGAAGTCGAGGGCGGAAGCTTAACAGATAGGTGTCTCGTTACCTAAGATGGAAAGTCTCTGGATGGTTGCCTGGCGCCATCTCGTATGTACCTAAGGTAGGTATGGACCGCGGAGTGTGGAAGGTACAGCATACCAACGTACCTACTCATGGTCGCGCGGATCTGATCTGCTCCTTCCCCTCTATCCTGTGTGGGTCGAGGAAGAGGTACCTTACTTAGGTTGGTACCTCTACATAAGAGGTATTAGAGAGCGGAATCTAAGCGCCATAGGTAACGATCATGTACCTCCCTCCTGATGTCTACCTAAGGTTCTTGCCGTATGTTGTACTACCCCCCCATAATTGATGTAATATAGGTACCTACCTAGGATATAGGTAGCGGGAGGTAGGCATGTTAAATACGATCGTTCCGCTGTACCGGGTGTTCGGTACCTTACGTACCTGAGCCATTTGGGGTACCTAGGTACCTACCTACCTTACCCACCTACCTCCTCGACCGCCAGCGTCAGCCCGTGGGAACCACACAAGTACTCTGGGTAGCTTCCAATCGTAGCGTTCGATACATGGGCGCATCGAGAAGCGCTCGGTTATAGGCGCCTCCAGCATAGCAGATTCCAGCCTGCTACCAGAGAAAATAAGTCTTATACGTGGCTACGCCCAGGGTATCGTGTCCCGCATCTCGCGGCTGGCTCTGGGTGGTGGTTACACACGAGTGCGGGTATACCGCCGGGTGCCCCGTTGACGGGACAAGACACATCTCTCCCTGGCCATCTCCCAGCATGTATCTGCAGGTATCTGGTCGCGGCCATCAAACTAAGCTCCCAGTACCTCCGATGCACGATGATAGTAGGCGGTGTACTTATATACCCACTGCAGGTGACCGGATAGGTACCTTTGCAGTACCTACCGCCGCAAGACATCCACCTGCTGAACCCGCGTCGGAGGTAGTGATATGTAGGTACCTAGGTACAGATACCTAATGTAGGATAATTCCATTTCTCTTACAGACAGGTTAGGTACCTTTTCAAATGGATCTCGTCCCGTCTCCACTCCCACCACCATGTCAGCTTACCTCTCAACGCATCTACGCATAGCTTTTGCTTTCTCTTTTCTCTCTCTGTCTCCCTCCCTCCGTTCTCCCCCCCCCCTCTCTCTCTCGCGCCCCGGGAGAAAAGCATGCCGTCTCTATCCCCGTCCCATTAAGCCGGGCCACCACCTGTGCTCGACGCGCCAACCACCGGCTACCCCGCCCCTCTTCCCTGTCTCTCTCCCTCTCTCCCCCTCTGTCTCTCTCGCTGTCGTAGCACCGGCCAGGCCCTTCCCCCCGTCACCAATACCGTTAATGCGCCCGCAGCCACTTCTGATTACGTGCGGACCTGGTCCTGGCTACTTTCTCGACGATCCTGGTCGGGCTAGGTCAGGTAGAGTGGTCCTTTCTGCACTCGGACGATGGTCAACCCTCGCCATCGGGTTGTTGTGGTCACATATACCACCCTAAGACCGGGCCAGGTGCACAGGGCGTGATATGAATACGTCCGGACGAGCCAACTGGTCTTCGATGCTGTCGATTTGTGTAACGAGCGCACAGCTATGAACATGCTCATTTATCTGCGTGTGGAGATGTCGACGTCGCTCTCCATTGGCTTGCGACCTCACTCGGTCCTTTCGGCAAGTCTCTTCTGCTAGGTTGCCAGTCTGTTGTCCGACGTTGACAGGAAACTAGCAATCCCACCTACTCCTTAGAGAAATGTATGACTGAGAGTCTCACGCCGCCAGTACTACCCGGCGATAGTATCGTCGTCGGCTCGACAGGGCCCTGACCAAATGTGGTCCAGTCCCGAGTCTCACGGCTTGGTTGTTCGTATTTCCCTGCTTTTCTGCCCGTTGGGAGCCCCGTTGCGTAATCCTTCTCTCGGGCTTGGCTACAGCTCCGATGGAACCTGGAAGGCGATGGCAACGATTGCAGAATGTAGGTACGAATGCGCCTATGGCATACACCGCATACCCCGCCGTCGTATACCGCGCCATACCCGGTCCCCTACATCCAGGCCCGCTATCCTCTTCCGCTCAAGCCTACCGTACCTTGGGTGGCGCGCGACGGGTCCCGTCCCTCCCTCCCTTCTTCGCGCGGAGGTCCAGCTGCTCAACCCGCTAGGGCAATCTGCCAAATCCTGGCATGTGCTTCGCTTATTGGGGCCTCAGCCATACAACGAAGGTGGCCACAATGCCTATGTAGGGATCTACTCGCTTCCGTCCGTCAGATATACTTGCAGTTCTCGTCAAAAACTGACCGACCTGCTGAACAGCGTCTTGTGGTAGTCCTTCTCCTGGAGAATCCATGCCTCGGTGTTTCGTCTTCTATAATGTCGGGGGAGTAGTCAGTTACAGGCTTACTCCTGCCACTGTAGATATCAGCTATCTCAGGCAGAGATTCCACCATCGCTGGCTAGCGTCGTAGCATGTAGGTAGGTATACGTAGTAAACACTGACGACGCTTATTACCCTCCCCTCCGCTTCCTGCCTGGGGGTTGGCTGACGGATATCTTGTTCGCAGGGGTGCCCGGCCACGCATGGCTCTGTGGAGACCTATGTACAAGTCATGCAGAGCCAGACATATCCTGTACCCGATCTGCACCGATGCTTGGTTCCTGTCGATTCCAATAGGGTTTGTTGACATGGCGGCATCGAACTCGCCCTAGCTCTCAGCCTTATTCATGCCGCCGTCCCCCTCCCTGAGCTATCCAGCTTTCTTTCCGCTTCCGATGGAAATTCGCCTCAACCGGGAGTCTCTTTCCTGCTCGTGAGGTCGTGCTTAGCTTGTCATTGAGAGGCGACCTAACTCCCAGCCATAGCAACTACAGAGTCCCAGGTGGGTAGTTGTTCGTCAAGATCGCGCTATGAGGAGACCTTTTAGGACAGCTTGCCCAGCTCCCTAATACGCAGCTTGCGAGTCCCGTCATCCCGTTGGCTACTCGGAGTTCCAGGTAAGAGAAAGCTCGAGTTTTGCTTCTCTAGACAAGCTCCCCCGGCCTATCTCTATAAGAAAGCTCAGAACCCAGAATCGCTTACCCGATCAGTCGTTCTTTCTACGTCAAGTCGCCGTTGTACTCTCGTTCTACGAGTCGCTCGTTCTCGCTGCGGACGGACGAATAAACGGACACTCGCTATACCAATACGCTTATCGAGACCGAGGATACGTTTCATAAGTTGAATAGTCCAACAGGCCGTTTCGGGGCCATTAGCTAGATTGTTCACGATGGTTTTGATTCACTACCTCGGGGTCCTGTCGGCCGTCGCGCTCGGCCTGGTGAAGGCGCAAAACATCTCTGCTGATACTTGGCCTCATCCCACATATCCTCATTGCGAACCTGAGACGATCACCAAGACCAAACTTGCAACGACGACAGTCTAGTAAGTATCCTAGTTTCTGGGAACCTCGGAAACTTGGGGCTAACTCACGATCAAGCGGTACCACCACAGTCTTCGCTACTGTTTCGTTTGGCATCACAGTGACAAAGAAAGTTCCTGTTACCACCACTGTCAGCCGTAAATACACAGTGACAGAGAAGGAGACTAAAACCGCCACTACTACTGTTAGTCACGGATATACAGTGACGGACGAAGAGACTGTTACCGCCACTGTTAGTCACGGCTACACGGTAACAGACGAGGATACTGTTACCGCTACAGTCAGTCATGGATACACGGTAACGGATAGTGAAACTATCACCGACACCATAACCACGACTTACACATCACTTGTTCCCACGGTCACCACCACCACTTACACATATTCCACTACGATCCCGACCACGATCATATCCGACAGAACCTTGATCACCACCGAGTACAGCACGTCAGTTTATACTACCGTCTCTACTTATACGACGAGCGTCTTGTCTACGTTCACCGACACCTTAACAGTAACGGAGATTTCCGTCTCAGTGTCGCCAACCACAGATACGGCGACGGTGACAGCGACAGAGATTTCCGTCTCAGTGTCGCCAACTACAGATACGGCGACAGTGACCGCGACAGAAATTTCCGTCTCGGCGTCGCTAACTACAGATACGGCGACGGTGACCGCGACCGAGGAGACTACGGCGTTTGTCACTCTAATCTCTACCACTACATTCATTACTACCTCAGAGATAACGATCACCGACTCGGTAGTTAGCACGGCGACCTTCACGACGACGGAGGTGATAACCATCGTGTCGCAAACCACGTTTATTGTGCCTCCGACGACGACAACGGCAACGGTGACTACTACCGCGAGCGTCTGTGCCATTCCATCCCAACCACCTAGCTTATCCGTGCCATACGATCCCCGGTCCAACTTGACCTGGGGATGCTTTCCCGGAACCGTGTGCTCTCCTCCCAAGCCACCTGGGTGTCGCGTATGGGCTCAGGCGCCGCCCGAGACATATGTGTGCGACAACCAGGCGTACTGCATCCCCTCTCCACCCTGGACCCCGGTTACGTGGGAATCTGAGACGGGATACTACCCCCCGACGGAGGGCTATTTCAATCTTGTGCCGGAAGCGTTCGGATTGAGCTACGGCATCTTCGATATTGAAGAATATGTCATAACTACTATCACGGCCCCGAAAAAAACTTATACGACCACTTACGCAACCGGAAACTGGGAGTCGCAGTCGGATTTGACGGACTGGACCACTACAACGTCAGCGCCAGCCCGCACGACCGCGCTGGCTCCCCGAATGTATCAAAAACACGCCGCTCTTAGCAAGAGGGTACCCACGATACCGGCAAGATGCTACGCCACGTGTAACAACGGGTTCCGTGAGGCGCAACGGGTCGGCAAGGATCCTAGGCTCTGCGACCAGGACTCCGCCTTCATGAATTATTACCGCAACTGCCTGTTGTGCGCCGCGGAATCAGATGACTGGGTAGACCCATCGCGCACACATGCCGCGACTGAGATGCGGCAATACCTCGGTTTTTGCGAAGCTCGTGACGCCACGCCAGAGCCGGGTACGACACCCGAGGCCGAGTTGGGGACTTCCAGGGAGGCGACCACGTTCCCCGGGGGCGCGCCCAACAGCAATACCGGCGTGGCCACGCAGTCGCCAACCTTCCCGTCGAGGACGGTCGAGATCTCGTCCACGACGAGCCCGCCGACAACAAGTACGCCGACGAGTCCGCCGACAACAAGTACGCCGACGACGCGCCCCGGCAACCTAACGACCTCGCCGACTGTCACGGCGCCGACGACGATCGCGACGGCCGGCGCGCGGGCCGTCTTCGTCGGCGGGGTGGCGTCGACCTCTGTGCTGGCGCTCGCTGCGCTGCTACTCTTCTTCTAAGGGGAGGGGGGCCGAAGGGGGCGCTTTCGCCTGTAATGTTTAGACGTCGTGTTCCGAGAAGAGAGCGAACTAAACCTAAAAGAAAAAAAAAGAAAAAAAGAAGCTGGGAAGGGTGACGTTATCCCACGCAGTTCAGTTCGCACCTATCCTTCAAAGCATAGTTATAATAGAATATATAGCTCCGAAAATGTCTCGATTGCGGTGGCGGGGGCGGGGGGTGAATAGGGGCTGGCTTGGGATAATAGCGCAAGAGGATGGGTGGGACGAATGGGGGACTCTCTCTCGATATACCACGGCGGTGGGCATGGCGTAGCATGGTAAGGGAGAATACTTAATACCCATTTCTCCCGGGGATTTATTGTTTCATGTTCTATTTTTCGTTTCATTTACGCTCCTTACGACTGACGATTGACGCTTGATGGATCTCGGACCGGAGATGTACCTACACTTCGACATAGGCACGTTGTTAAAAGGGGGGCAGCAGCACAACATGCTACGGAGGTAATGGCTTTTTATCGGTGGAGTTGTCGAGCTTGAGCTTGTGTCCCATACTACAGGACAGCGAGCGGGAAGATGCAAAAGAATAAAAATTTTCGCATTAAACGTACCTGTGCTGTCGTATATGTAAGAACAACGGTATGCCTCCTGTTCTCTCGCGCCCTTATGAGGTAAGTGAGCATCAGCTATGATACAGAATTGATGACGTTGAAAATGTTTCGCGTTGGATAATCACCGAGCCTACCGGCTTACTTGGCATCTGTGATGTATCATAGGTACATACCTCCTAGGCACCTCTAGGAGGCGGGTGGTAGGTTTAGTACATGCGATGGAATCTCGAAGAAGCTTACCTCCTCTCGAGGGGTTACCTCTTTAGGTACCTCCTGGAAGGAGGAGGTACCTGCCCTATGTACTTACACAGGGCTGGAAGAACCCCCGGGCAGTAGGAGGCCTGAGGTACCTGAGGTACCTACCTACCGTAGGAGGTAGGGTGCCCGTTTGCTGAGAAATCAGCTCTCGCTGTGGACGTGATAGAGGTAGGTACCTATCCGCTTACCTATAACTACTCTGCCTGGGTCCCTAGGCGTAGGAGGTACCTACCTCCTGCTACACCTCCGATAGTTTCAACAAGATAGGTACATCGGATAGGTGCCCGAGGTTGACCGGACCACGCGCCAGAGGGAGGTACCTACTGCACTGACAGCTTCGCACGTTCACCCTCATTTTCTCTCCTCCTCCGTCCCCTTCCATCTCGAAGAACTGCGGTCGCTGTGGGGAGCAAAGACAGGCCGGCCGAAGCTCCCTCTGAAGAATCGATCGAAGCCTTCTATAAGAGAGTACCGGCGCTGCACTTGCCTGGCTGCCCTTCATCATCCCTCGTACCACCGATCCATCCAGAATCAACCCTCTCTCCATCTCTGCCAACGACGTCATCTCTAGCCGTTCTCTGACTGCTCAACCGCAGGTAAGTCGGATGCCTGGTGTTTCGGTGGTGGGGTTGTTGACCTTGGCCTGCTTTTTTCCGCCTCGTTTTCCCCTCCCCCCACCTCTCCCTTGCGCCGTGTATGGTTGCTAGCAACATCGCCGCCTTCACCTTGACCCCCTTCGCTACCGCCATCTTCGTCAACGCCAACAGCATCCTCCTCCTATACCGCCATCTGAACCTCCGCCATCCCGCCCTCTTCTGCCTCCCCTCCTCCCCGGAGCTACCAAGCCGCGCTCTGGACGAGCAAAACACGCCAAGCTGGGGAAGCGCAAGCTCGACAACGGAGACTTGCCTTTCTCCCCCAAGAGAACCATGGCCGTGAGTAGGCCTGTGCAGCCACTGGCGGACGCACACAGTCAACGCCCTACCTAGCTGCTTGCTTCCACTCATCCAACGCCCCGCCTGTATCGGCCAACCTATTCCACCTGTCTAGCATCTACCTGGCCACTTCGACCTTCATCGCCGCCCAGTGGCTGCAATTTGTTTACCCCCTCGCGTCTTCACACCTATGCTAATACGTTTTGGTGGCATACAGGACACCATAATGGCTTCGGGCATACCAGAAGTCGATCTGGTCACCCGAGTCCAGGTCGACAGCTCCGTCGCCGGCGCTGGCGAGATCGACGAGTCCCTCTATAGCCGGCAGCTCTACGTCCTTGGCCACGAGGCTATGAAGCGCATGAGCGCATCTAACGTGCTTATTGTTGGTCTGAAAGGTCTCGGTGTCGAAATCGCCAAAAATATCGCCCTTGCCGGTGTCAAGAGCTTGACACTGCACGATCCTACCCCCGTTGCCATCGCCGACCTATCCTCCCAGTTCTTCCTGCGTCCGGCAGATATCGGCAAGCCCCGCGATGTCGTCACTGTCCCCCGTGTCGCCGAACTGAACGCATACACACCTGTGAGCATCCACAAATCATCTAAGTACGTAATGATTTCCACCCGTCGGGACGGCGAGAGATGGCCAGCTAACGAACGATCAGCCTCGGCGAGGATTTATCCCAGTTCGATAACTACCAAGTCGTTGTCCTCACCAGCACCCCTCTCGACCTTCAACTCGTGATCGGCGACTACTGCCACTCCAAGGGTATCTACGTTGTCGTCGCAGATACTTTTGGCCTCTTCGGTTCCATCTTCTGCGATTTCGGCGAAAAGTTTACCTGTCTCGATGCAACCGGCGAAAACCCGCTTAGCGGCATAGTAGCCGGCATTGACGACGAAGGATTGGTCTCCGCGCTGGACGAGACGCGCCACGGCCTCGAGGATGGCGATTACGTCACCTTCTCCGAAGTCCAGGGCATGGAGACCTTAAATGGATCGGAACCGAGGAAAGTCACGGTGAAGGGTCCTTATACCTTTTCGATCGGCGATGTCTTGGGGCATGGTCAGTACCAGAGCGGAGGGCTGTACCAGCAGGTCAAAATGCCCAAGTTTATCGATTTCAAGACCATCTCTGCTGCCCTTCGCGATCCCGAGTTCGTCATCTCCGATTTTGCCAAGTTTGACCGGCCGCATCAGCTTCATATCGGGTTCGAGGCGCTACATGCCTTCAAGCAGTCGCAGGGCCGTCTACCGCGACCTCTCAACGACGAAGACGCTGCGGTCGTCGTTGCTTCGGTCAAGGCCTTCGTCGAGAAAGAGAATGTGGACATTGAGATTGACGAGAAGCTCATCAGAGAGCTCAGCTACCAGGCACAGGGCGACCTCAACCCCATGGCCGCTCTATTTGGTGGTCTCGCCGCGCAGGAGGTTCTCAAGGCGGTCTCGGGAAAGTTCCACCCGATCAAGCAGTGGCTCTATCTCGACTCGCTCGAGTCGCTTCCTACTAGCACCGCCCGAACCGAGGAGCTTTGTAAGCCGATTGGTACCCGGTACGACGGTCAGATTGCCGTCTTCGGAAGAGAATACCAGGAAAAGCTCGGGAACGTCAAAGAATTCCTGGTCGGCGCTGGAGCCATCGGCTGCGAAATGCTCAAGAACTGGGCCATGATCGGCCTCGGCGTGGGACCCAAGGGCAAGATTACCATTACCGATATGGACTCGATCGAGAAGAGCAACTTGAACCGCCAATTCCTATTCCGGCCGAAGGATGTCGGCCAGATGAAGAGCGATTGCGCCGCTAAGGCTGTGCAGGCCATGAATCCCGAGCTTGGGGGTCACATCGAGTGTCTGAAGGACCGCGTCAGCCCGGAAACGGAACATATATTCAACGAAGAATTCTGGGAGTCCTTGGATGGAGTTACCAATGCCCTCGACAACGTCGAGGCGAGAACCTACGTTGACCGGCGATGCGTATTCTTCCACAAACCCTTGCTCGAGAGCGGGACTCTCGGCACGAAGGGCAACACCCAAGTCGTCCTCCCCAGGTTGACCGAATCCTACTCGTCTTCCCAGGACCCGCCTGAAGTGTCGTTCCCTATGTGCACCCTGCGAAGTTTCCCAAACAGGATCGAGCATACGATAGCCTGGGCGCGAGAGCTTTTCGAGACTTCGTTCGTCAAGTCTGCCGAGACTGTTAACCTCTACCTAACCCAACCCAACTATCTAGAAACGACACTAAAGCAGGGCGGGAATGAGAAGGCAACTCTGGAGACGATCCGGGACTACCTCGTGACGGACAAGCCGCTGAGCTTCGAGGACTGCATCATCTGGGCACGAATGCTGTTTGAGAAGCAATATAACAATGCGATCCAACAGCTTCTGTACAACTTCCCCAAGGATTCCGTGTCCTCTAGCGGTACTCCCTTCTGGTCGGGCCCGAAACGTGCCCCCGATCCACTGAAGTTCGATCCGAAAAACCCGGTTCATTTCGAATTCATCGTGGCGGCCGCTAATCTCCATGCCTTCAACTACAACATTAATACGAAGGGCGTAGATAAGGCGCTCTACTTGAAGGTCTTAGAGAACATGATCGTCCCCGACTTCTCGCCCGACCCGGGCGTCAAGATCCAGGCAAACGACAGTGACCCCGTGAGTTTTGCGTGACCTAGTAATAATACCGCTACAGGCAGTGGCTAACAATCGGGCAAGGACCCGAACGCCAGCAATAGCAACCCTTCTGCTTTCGACGACAATACCGAGATACAGAAGATTGTCGACAGCCTTCCCGCCCCCAGCACGCAAGCAGGATTCAGGCTGACACCGGTAGAATTCGAGAAGGATGACGATAGCAACCACCACATCGACTTTATCACAGCGGCGAGCAACCTACGAGCCAGCAACTACAAGATCGAGCTAGCCGACAGACATAAGACGAAGTTTATCGCCGGCAAGATCATCCCGGCCATCGCGACGACGACGGCACTGGTGACCGGTCTCGTGGTCCTGGAACTGTACAAGGTCCTCGACGGCAAGGACGACATCGAGCAGTACAAGAACGGGTTCGTCAACCTCGCGCTGCCGTTCTTCGGCTTCAGCGAGCCGATCGCCAGTCCCAAAGTAGAGTACAAAGGGCCGGAGGGCAAGGTGACGTTGGACAAGATCTGGGATCGGTTCGAGATCTCGGACGTGACGCTGAGGGAGCTCATCGACGACTTCCAGGGCAGGGGCCTCAGCATACAGATGCTCAGCTCGGGCGTGAGCCTGCTCTACGCGGGCTTCTTCCCGGCGGCGAAGCTGAAGGATAGATACCCGCTCAAGCTGAGCCAGCTGGTGGAGACGGTCTCGAAGAAGCCGATCCCGGAGCACCAGAAGGAGCTCATCTTCGAGATAGTGGCGGAGGACCTAGACGAGGAAGACGTCGAGGTACCGTACATCAAGGTCCGGATCCGGTAGACGGACGAATCAGTCGAATGGCCAGGCCGGTAGGTAGGGTGCATCAATTGGGCAGCATTGTACGAGTAGTCCCGGCGGTTCGCCGCTCTCACGGACTCGCAATCGGCAGAGCAGCAGGTTCAGCTTCGTCGACGATCTAACTCGGTTAGAGCGTCGACATACCCATGTTGCGTACGTGTGCGCGTATGCAAGCTCTCTCCTTTATACCTAGGTTAGTAGGCAGGGCCCGTCCCCGAGTGGCCGAAACGGACAGTCGTAAATAGACTTGATTTATTTTTGAGCCGACCCGTGGATGTCGCTGCTTTCCCGGCTTCGATATTGTCCTGCGCCGGGTCCCGGCGTCGCCTCTCGTCCCGTGCGATATGGAGGTACCTACCTACGGTACCTACGTCATTAGGGCCAAAGTTGGTACAATACATTTAGAAGAGGTACCTACCTAGCCTAAGCTGCCTTGAGGCACGTAAAGCACACTCAGTACCTCTACCTCTTACAAGTTCCAACTCGGTCGATACATTACCTAAGGTACCCTCTATCTCTATGGTAAGTCCTTAGTAATCTATGAGGTGGCGGGCGTACTTACGTCACGATCCGTAATCGCGGTATATGAGTAATCGCAACGTTGCCGTCGCCGGAGCCGATGACAAACCGGGGCGTAAGTCGAGCTAGGCCGGTTCCATCGTCCTCCATCTCTCTTATTCTACCCTCCCACCACCATCTCCGAAGTCCCCAGCCCTAAGAACACCTACGACCGAAGAGCGCAGTACTTCTTGGTGCCTACTGCCACCTATATCGCGGGCCGTTTCGAGACCGCGCCGGCGACAATTCGACCAGGTTAGTAGCCGTCTTCAGATAGCTCGCTTCCTGCAGGTAGGTAAGTGAGGGAGTCGGGATACCTAGCTGGATTGATATACCTACCTACCTACCTACCTAGGTATAAAAAGTGCCTAGAGATTCCCTGCCACCACCACCGCTAACACTGCTACCTACTGCGTCCATCCATCTTCTCCTCCCCTCCCCTCTCCTCTCTTTCCACCCCCTCGCCTCCAGCGCCGCACTCGGAGCCGTCCATGAACGTCGGCGCCTGCTCGGTCCGAGTTGGAGTCGTGCCGCGCCGCTGCCGTGCTGCCCTGTCTTCGCCGCTACCGTCGGCGTTTTCCTCTGCTTTTTCTTCTTCTCGTCCGTTCCCGTCGTCACCCACCCCCTCGCCGCTGTTGGCAACGTCACGACTGGGACAGGGAGCCGACGTTATTTGTGGGCGGACTAGCGGCTATAGAGGGATCGTGTCGGTGTCAGTGTCCCAGAAGGGCCAGGCGTTCGGTGCTGGGTTGACGGGGTTCTTCGCAGAGGCTTATAGATCGGGATTAAGCAGCAAGAAGCAGGTCGCGATGGTGAGAAAGCCCTCCTCCCTTTCCCAAGACCCACCTGGCTTGCTGACGGGTTGGAGCAGGCGTCCAAGATCACGGACTGGGTCAAGCCCGGCGACCCGAGCGGCGAGTTCAAGCGCCAGGCCAGCACGTTCCGCGACTGGATCTCGGATGAGCCCGGCGCCAAGTTCCCACCCGAGAAGGGCCGGTACCACCTTTATGTCAGCTACGCTTGTCCATGGGTACGATCTCCTCAACTCCCCCGTTACTTTCCTTTTTAGCAAAGAACTTGCGCAAGCGTCCGCTGCGGCTGGGGGCTCACGCCGGTCATATAGGCTACGCGAACCCTCATCGTGAGGAAACTTAAGGGACTTGAGGACTTTATTTCTTTCTCTAGCGTGCACTGGCACATGGGGGAAAATGGTGAGTTCATCCCTTTTCCGTTTTATGTCCCCCCCTCGCGTATTCCTGTATGACGTTCGACCGGAGACCAACTAAATGCCGGAAGGATGGCGCTTCCCAACTCCCGCCGACACGGACGCGGCGGGTGAGAATGTGGTACCAGACCCGGTGCCAGGACACGAGGGGTACACACACCTACGACAGGTGTATCTAGGGGTGGACCCGGCGTACGCGGGGCGGTTTACAGTGCCGGTGCTGTTCGACAAGCAGACGGGCGTGATCGTGAACAACGAGAGCAGCGAGATCCTGCGCATGCTCGGGCATGCGTTCGACAGCCAACTGCCGCCCGAGGCGGCGTCGGCCCGCGCCCTCGACCTATACCCGGAGCAATTGCGCGCCGCTATCGACGAGGCGCACGCCTGGACCTACGACAAGATCAACAATGGTGTGTACAAGTCCGGCTTCGCCACCACCCAAGAGGCCTACGAGCGCAACGTTACCGCCCTCTTCGACGCCCTCGACAGGGCTGAGAAGCACCTCGCTAAGACCGGCGGGCCGTTCTTCTTCGGCGATCAGATCACCGAGGTTGACGTCAGATTGTGAGTTCCCCTGTTGCCGGTTCCTCCGCGTTCCCACATGTTCTGTTATTCCCTCACGGCTCCCTCCCCCCTGAACCCGTGTTGAAACTCGATGCTCTCTAACAACCCCGGTCACGGGATATGCCAGGTTCCCAACGCTAATCCGGTTCGACCCGGTGTACGTGCAACACTTTAAGTGCAACCTACGGGACATCCGGTCGGGGTACCCGCACCTTCACGCGTATACGCGGCGGCTCTACTGGCAACACGCAGCCTTTGGTGACACGACCAACTTCCTCCACATCAAGAACCACTACACCCGCAGCCACCCTCAGATCAACCCCTTCTCCATCACCCCCCTCGGCCCCGTCCCTGACATCCTGCCCCTCGATGACGAGGTTCCCGCCGCAAAGGCCGCGGTCGCTGCAGCGACAGGGAAGGCGTCATGATGGGATAGACACGAGTTTACCTGCCGGCTTTACTGAGAAAGGGAATGCGGAGAGAAGGGTGGGCTTTCGAATGTACGTGTCCGTAACGGGCCTTGAACCGATCATTTGCCCCCGAGCTTTTTTTCCCCTCTGTCTTTATAGGTTCTTCCTTATTGGGTGTGGACTACCACTACTCTGAATGTACGGGGACATTATCTACATCTGTATGATGTCGTTGAATGGGGACAGCCGACGCTTCAGGATACGCTGTGCGCCGTGGCTACCTGCGTATTGTGAACTCATTTAGAGCCTCGAGGAAGGACTTGTAAGCATGGAATAATGGGATTATCTAAACGAACTTATGAAGCAGGGCTTAGTACGGTCACAGACTATTGGAGCATATCAATTTAGTAGAAGCCTATTATCGACATGGGCTCCGCCTATACTGACGTTCGTACCGTGATCGAACCAGGGCGTCAATGACCTCTTTTGTACGCGCACTTATACCTAAATCTGACTCGACGACCTATCCACAGCAACATTTACGACATTCACATCTCGCACAAGCAAAGTAGAAGCTACAACCTAGTTTCTAGGCTTTCTTTTTAGTGGTAGGCACTGTTACTGCGCTAGACCCCTATTTGTATCTATACATTAACACGTCCTCGTGCCAGACAGAGCGTGTGCAGCGCAGCGCCCGACGACCTCGGGCACTGGAGCCCACCGCTCGACGGCAGCAGAGGAACCTCTGCTTCGTCTCTCCTCGCTGGCTCCTTTCCCTTCCCGCTAAGTCCTTCTTCCTTCCGCCCCCCCGGGTCGCCGTTCCTCACACCGCCGCACTCGACTCCCTCGCGAGACGGGCAAGCCGGCGCGCGCGCGGACAAGCAGACTGCGGGCGTGCGAGCGCGCGAGTGGTAGAAAAGGGGGGGGGGGTTGCGCCAGCGCCCTAGCCGAGGCGCCGGCCGGCCGGGCCCGCGCGCCGCGGCGGCAGGAGCGGCTGCTCGGGGCCGGGGCCGGGGCCCGCGCGGTGCGCGCTGTCGCCGTCGCCGTCGTCGTCGTCGTCGTCGTTGTTGTTGTTATCGTCCTGGTACTGCTGCCGGCCGCCGCGGGCCCAAGCGACCGCGACGTCCACAGGCCAGGAGAGCCAGGCGCCCCCGCCGGACGACGCCGAGGTGTCGCTCGAGGACGAGAGGTCCTCCACCAGGCTCGGCGGCGACTCGTCCGGCCCCGGCGTGTGGCCGGCGTGGCGGACGGCGGCGGCGTCGTGGTCGTCGGGGGCTGCGGCGTCGTGGTCGTCCGGGGCTGCGGCGTCGTGGTCGTCCGGGGCGCCGGCGCAGCAGCACGGGCAGCAGCAGCAGCGCGCGAGGGCCGCCAGGGCCGCGCAGACCCCTGGGGCGCCGGTGGTGGCCTCCGGGTTGGTAGTCTGCGGATTGGTAGTCTCCGGGTTGGCAGCCTGTAGATTGGCAACCTGTGGATTGGCAGCCTGTGGATTGGCAGCCTGTGGATTGGCAACCTGCGGATTGGCAACCTGCGGATTGTCGGGCTGCGCGTCGCCATCGCCGTCGCTGTCGTCGTCGTCGTCGTCGGTGGGGTCGGCGCCGGTGCCGCGGACGGCGACGAGGCCCAGGCTCGCGCGCGCGTGCGCCGTGGCGCGGTGCGTGCTGGCGAGGTCGAGCCGCGGCGGCGGCGGGTGCCGCGTGCCGCGTGCCTCCGCCACGACGGCCGGGTACGCGTACGCGGGCCCTCTCGGCGGCGCAGACCACAACGGGTAGCGGGGCGGGGGCAGGGGAGGCGGCGCGGCGGACACCGGGCGCGAGCGCAGCCGTGCGGCGGCCGAGGCCGACGGCGCGGCGACGACGGCCACCGGGTGCAAGCTTAGTGGTGCGGCGTACGCCGGCTGCACGGTTCGTGGTGCGGCGGTTAAGGCCGAGGGCCCGGCGCCGGCCGACGCCGTGTCGAATGATGCTCGGCGAGAGCTCCGGGGCGCGGCGGCCGAGGTCGATGACGACACGGTGCCGGCGGACGCCAGGTGCCCGCCTCGTAGTGCGGCGGTTAAGGCCGAGGGCCTGTTGCTGGCCGGCGCGGTGCCGGCTAGTACTCGGTACGAGCTTAGGGGTACGGCGGCTTCGGTCGACAACGCGGTGCCGACTGGCGGCGGCTGCGAGCTTTCGGACGCGGCGGGCGCAGGGACTGGCGCAGGGTCGCCAGGCGGGGAGCCCATGGGCGCATCAGGGGCGCGGGGGCGGTCGGGAGAAGACATTACTATAATATTTAAGTTGCTATGATGATGCACACGAGGGCAATGCGAGCTTCGTCCGGAGGCGGATTTTGGCGTGGCACGGCGAGGCTCGGCTGGCCCCGTTAACAGAGATAGATGTGTGCGGGAGAAGAGAGAAAAAGAGGGAAATGGAGGAGTAGGAGTATATATCAGACCAAGATTCCCTGCTGGTGTTTGGAAAGAGAGCTGGGAGGTGCTGCCGTGCGGACTTGGTAAGCAGAGGGAGAAGGCACCGTGACGAGGGCGCTGCTCGCACGGCAACCGAGTCCTGCCCGAGCAACGGCAGACGCGCCGCGTCCCAGCCGAGATAGCAGACCGGCGTTCTCAAGAGGGTGCTCGTCTGCGATGTTGAGAAGGGGGGAGGTGTAGGTGGGAAGGAAGAAGGGAAAGGAGAAGGGATGGGTGGAGTTGACGGATTCGACTAGAGTTCTCGTCGGCAAGGGAGGCCTCGGCACGATGCGCGTCGGAGAGAAAGCCTACGTGAGAGAAAACCTAAGTGAGAGAAAACCTACGCGAGAGAAAACCTAGGTGGGAGAAAACCTAGGTGGGAGAAAACCTAGGTAACCATGTTATGTGTGCCCGCCCCTGAACCCCTATTCCAGTTACCTTCCTAAGAAGCTCTATCTATATGGTAAGTATTACATGTGCCTTTGCTGTTCTTGTTGCTGCCTACCCTATCCTCCGGCTACCCCATTCCTTGGTTTCGATTCTGATCGTAGATGCTATACACCAGCTGCAGGGAACAACTATTTAGGTAACAGATAAAAGCTCCCTTTACAGGGACAAGTTACTCCGGGGCCTATGTTCCCAACAGCATTCACTTAGCCTTTTCCACTAGATGAGCAGACATGTATACCTCTACCATACCTACCATACCTTGCTCTCCTATTGCTTAATACTAGGCATCGCGGCCTAACTACCCATCCTGACCCGACAACTCCCGTTCTCCTATCCGCAGGGCACGACACAGTCGGCACTCCCCCTCCCTGTCGCGTCTTGTCGGGTCCTCCGAATCGTAACTGGCCAGACGACTTGTCTCGTCTCGTCTCTCTACCGAGGCCAGCTGACTAGAAGCATGGCCCCCGGATGGCGAGGCAGAACTGGCACACCCCCAGCGATAGGAGGGCAGAAGCCACACGCGCCCCGATACGCGCCGCCGAGGTATCCCTCGTGCGTATTAGAAGCAGAATCAAGTGCGCGTCAAGGGAACCCAAGTACCCTAGGCCCCGGGGGGGCCTAGTGAAGAAGTGTCCTAGACTAGGTAACGTGGCTTCGCATTTACGATGTGAGGACCGAAGGTGGATAAGTATAGATATATCTAGACCTGGCGACAGCAAACAAGAAAAGGAAAAAAAAAGGAGCACACGCAATAAGACGAGCATGACGCCTTTCCAATACACTGGCAACTATTTCCATTTCTCTTCCCTACCTACATAAAAATTGACCGGACCCGCTAAATACAAGCATCATGGAGGCTTATGGAGATGACCCAAGATTAACCACTCATTATTATGCGTATGCGTCAGAAAATGTCGGCGCCGCTTCGTATGGATATCCCAGATAACTCTTCTCTCTCCCTCCCCTCTACTTTTATTCAATTCCATTATACAATGCTTCCTGTCCAACCTTCTGGCCTGGGTGAGTATATCTCCCCTTAGAATACTCTCCATGCGACATTATATAAATGTATATATATACCTAGTGGAAACGTGACCATCCGAATATATGCAGAAATATGACTGGGAGGGATGGATCATGACGTTTGAGACACAGCTTGGCCTTGTTTCCGTTATAACTGACCGGAGAGTAGCGCCTCGGTTGCTGATGACTTTGTTAGCAAATATACGGGGTGGTTAGAATATGCGAATATACGTACCACTGTTGATGTATAACCGTCGGGAATCGAGAGGCACGTTAAACCGTCTCTCTAGCTCCTGCTTGATGCCCTTCTTGGTAACGGTCATCAGATCGGCTGTCCGGAGAATCTCGCGGATCTCGGCCAGCAGGGCATCGTCACTTGGCATGCCTGCAAGATTGGACATCTCAACTTCGTGCGGTTGGCTGCCCAAGAACTGCGAACCGCCAAATTGGCTCATCCGGTTATCGGCGGGAGCGAACGACATGCGGCTCAGGTGGCCGGCATTCTTGATGTCGTAGGGCGGGATCATTCCGACGGTAGACCCGGGATGTGAGGGCGCGTAGCCGTACTCGCCCATGCCGATGTTCATACCCTGCTTGGTGGCATAGCTGAACCCGCTCACTTCGGAACGGGAGTCGTCCCGGGAGGTCTGAGCATCCCACAGCTCGGCTTGGTATTCCTCCCACTTCTTGCGCGGGATCGAGGCGGGGTCGAATTTACCCTCGTCCGTGATGACGATCTTCTTGCCCTGCTCACCAGCAACCACACGGGTGTTACCCCAGTTGAAGTCGTCCATGTGCCAGAAAGCATACAGAGGAAGACCAAACGAAAATACGGGGATGGCCAACACGTACATGATCATCCAGCCGATCATCTCCCACTTGCGGCGCAGGATGAAAATGATAGCCTGGAGACCGTAGATGGCACCAAGCATGATGAAGGCCGTCACGGGTATGACGCTCGTCTGCGTCGTGACCAGTACGATTAGGTAGATGATGTACGCTATAACCACGGGTTGGACGACCGTCGACAGCAGGTCAACAAATACGACGAACCGCATGCTGAAGCAGCAGAAACCGCACAGTTGGGCCATAGGCATGAGCTCCACCAAGTTGTGTACTGTCGAGTTGATCCAGCGGCGACGCTGCGAAAGGAACACCTGCCAGGAGTCCGGAGCGATGGTCCACGCGTGGGCGCTGAAGATGTACTTGGTCTTGTAGCTGGAGTGATACTTGAGGAGGAGGGTCGTGAGATAGCGATCTTCACCGAGGTGAAGCAGATTCTTCATATGCAGGGTATCGACACGGATTGTCGCATAGCTGTCGACGACTTCGCGGCTGACGAAGAGGGGCTTACCAGTTTCGGCAGCGCGAATACGATACATGGAGAAACAACCGGGCAAACAGGTGACGCTGCCGAACAAGCTTTCGAAGGCTTTGACCAAGTTATGCGAGATGTAGTACTCATACACCTGGATCATCGTGATGAACGAGGCCTTGGCGTTGGTGAGGGCGGTTTCACCGCAGACGGCGATGAGTCGCGTGTCGTCCAGGAAGGAGGAAACCATGCGTGTAGCCGAATCGGGTGCAACCACCGTATCGGCGTCGATCTGGAGCATGAACTCGTAGAACGTAGGGTTCACTCCGATAATGTTCCGAATCTGGTGATACATCTCTAGCTCCAGCGGGCTCATGGGTATGTTATAGTGAACCCGGTTAAGGAAACGCATCATGACCATCTGGGAATCTCGCTTGCCGCGGTTTCCGGGACGAGAGACCTCCGAGGGTTTGCCGACCTTGACAACGACCAGGAAGGGAACGATGTGACCTTGAACTTCGTAGAGACCAGAGTAGACCTTACCCATGTTGTGTTGCTTGAGACCTTCACCGAGGGATTCGAAGCTCAGAGGTTCCGGGTCTACCGTCTCGGATACGCCGAGAATATCGAGCACGATGCGAGGCGTGGGTCTATCGTTGCCCTGGCCGATAATCATGCCGTCACAGATAATGACGAGCAACTTGCGCTTGTCGTCGTACCGCATGCGGGCGGCCGAATCGATAGCCCGGCGTAGCGAGTCCTCGTCTTCGGTATAGGCGGGGATCTGGCACATGATGAATTTATCTAAATTCTCTGGCATGTTCTTCCCTCCGAATTGGAGGGCAGCCAAAAACTTGAACCCGATGATGGAGCAGAGCAAGATGGACACGGCGAGAATGAGATACTGCGAGAACTGGCATTTCGTCGAATTTCGGGTATCGAGATCACCGATGTAGAACAGGTTGTCGAGACACAACTGCATGCGCTCGCGCATGCCGGCGTCGATGTCAAGGGCGTACCAGAGCTGCGTTATGTCAGAGCCGGCCTTCTGCTGGAAGAGATCCACGACGAGCTCGTCCATGAAGTCGACAATGGTGGGGTCGGTGGGGAGCTCTTCGCCCTCCTTCACCACCACGTGTCGACCGCCGACGAGGTACTTGGTCAAGTCGTATACGCGTTCATTGAGAATAGCGATCGTGTTCTGCTTACTCCCAAGCGTGGCCACATACTCCGCCGAGTACCCGATGGTACCTTTCTTGAAGGGTTTCAGTTCCTGCATCTTCTCGTAAAACCAGAATGGTTGGGGTAGAGACGTGAAGGAACGGAAGTCGTGATAGTGCGCATTGAGATCCTGGCTGTTGATGACGTTGGCCGAACCGGTGATGTTCGTCGACTTGTAGTCCAACGTGACGGCGGGGTTAACCGTTCCGTCTTTGCCCCGACATAGAGCCGAGACCTGGATGGGGAAGAGAGATGTGATGTCCATACCAGCGTACTGCGTCAACGTCTTGATGGACACGGAGCGCGGGTAGTGAACGGGGGCATATGAGCCAATATCGATGACCTGGCCACGAATCGAGGCGTACGCGTCATTGCCGTCCTTGCCGTCGTGGGAGGAGAGTTCTTCCGCACTGAAGACATGTTGTCTCGGGCAGATGAGCATCGGGAAGACGATGATGAAAAACACCGAAATGAGACAGCTGAGCCAGATCATGATGTTGATTGCGAGCTTCTCACGCCAGGCCATGCGGACATCCTTGCGGGGCATCCGGCCTAGCCAGCGGATCAAGAAGTCGGGGACGAACCAGGTCAGCGCGTAGACGACGAAAATCCACCGCTTCCGGCTGGGACTATCTTTGTACTCTTCGACTTCAACCAGTGCCTTCTCGTTTCCGCGCTCGGCCATCTGTTCTCGTGTGTCCAGGTTCTTAAACATGTCACCACCTCCGAAGGCCGAAGCGCCGGCTTCGGATCGGGCGTCGTCTCCCAAGTATCCGCCTCGGGGCTTATCGCTGTACTGCGGAACACCGCCAGCCACCAGCCGCTCCTTCGACGCACCGAACGGCAAGTCGCCGGGACTAAGTCCATCGCCGGCGTCGGACGCGAACCTGTTAGATCCCGAAGCGCCTTCACCCAACTGGGCTATTTCCATCCAGGACCGCTCGCTGAGGAACACACCGGTAGAGCCGACCTGCACCTCGTTGCTCGGCCATTGCTTATTCTGTACGACGGCCTGGACCTTCTCCCGCTCGCTTCCGACGAGGATAGTCTCGGCGTCGCTGAGGCCGAGGAACTCGCCGAACGGCAGGAACAGGCTGAAGTCGGCCGACCTCAGCCGCTGGCTTATCTCGGCGATACCAAATGTCTGCACTTGCGTACGGACGCACTTGCTGTCGAACTGGTTCGCAATTCGCCTGTCGTTGGGTTTGAGGCAGAACACGAAATAGGTGTTGGTATTCGGCGCCGTGATGGCCTGATTCATATTCTCCAGCGACGACAAGAACTGGCCAGATGCGCCCTGTTCGGAGTGTATGATCGATTTCTTTGCCCCGTCTCCCTTTGCGCGACTCTCTCCCCGACGGTCGGTAGCCTCGCCGAATTCGTCGATGGACTCTTGCCGCCGCGGTCGCCGGGACCCCATCGTTCGCGTCGTCTTCCTCGACATGACGCTAGGTGCTCGCATAGGCTTGGAGCTGACGGACGCCTGCATGACCGTGGTCCTTTCTTGCGGGTGCATGACTGTCTGGAGGGCTTCTTGGCCGAAGAGGCGAGCAACAAACTCGCTCTTGCTCGATTTGATGAGGTTCATCACGTCGCTCGAGATGACTTCCCCGTTCTCCTCGACGAGCCCTTTGATGGGGTATTCGACCTCACCGGCGAAGTGTTTAACCGAAAAGGTTGCCGCCGTGTTCTCCGACAAGAAGTTGCTTCCCGGCAATCTAGCCGTCGCCGAGCCGACGTTGATGGCTGGGTTCTTGCCCTCGAAACGCTTCCTTAAACTCTCGAGGAACTGCATGTCGGTCCGGTGCCGCCGAGTCTGGTCGTCCAAGATGCTGAGTAGACCGTTCCCGGGCTTAAGCATGCCTTTGACGGCGTCGGAGTTGTCGAAGTAACTAGTGGCGGGGACGGTGACCTCTTCGGTATCTAGCATGTCAGCTGTTCGGTCGAAGAAGTTCTGGAGGGTCAAGTTGTAGAGAGATTCGACAGCAGCATTGTTGAGGAGCTGGTCGAGGGCGGACCCAGTCGAGGACTGCTGGGAAAACCCGGGGAAATCGATGATGCTGATGGTGTTGGCGATAGACTCCTCCGGAGCACAGATCTTCTGGTTGGTGTTTTCGATGACGTAGGCAACCAGGAGAGAATAGAGAGTCCTGGCCAGTTCATCGGCGTTGGCTCGCGCACCCTTAGGGTCCAACATGACCGTCACACGTTCGCGATGAATCATTTTCGTCTTGTATCCCATGGTAGTCTGCAGCTCCTGCGAGCCGACCCCGAGGAAGGCGGCAATGATACCCAGCACATCCTTGTTCCGTGCGGCCGTGATGTTTTGACCGCCTTCGTGCGAGAACCCGCCGCTGTCGTCGGCCGTAGCAGTGGTGCTGGAGGTGGTCTCGAATTCTAGCTGGCCGATATGCAAGATACAAGCCAGGATCTGGCAGACCTCGGCGATCTCGCTCCTCGGAAACTCCAATTTTCGCAGGGCCGTCTTGAAGAGCTGGAATCCCTCGGCGTCGTTGATTCCGACCTTGAGCTGGGTGGGGTGGCCGAGGTACTTCCACCGCCTCTGGCCGGTCGCGTCTCTAGGCGTGTCGATACCCAGATGGGCCTTCTCAGCCTCGCTAGTGCCGGCGAGGAGATAGTAGAGGATGTGGAAATTGCGCTCGCCGGTAGGCACATCCGTAATCCTACTCCTCTCGAGACGATGATCTAGCAGTTTGCCGCCGATGAGAACGGGACTGGTTGTCGAAGCGGTGTCATACTGAAGTTCGTAGAAGAGACCAGCTTTGGATGCCGTCGGAGTCGTCGCGGTCTTGGTCGTCGTGAGCGTATCAAACACGTAAGCAGCAAGAGAAACTTTGGTAGAGAGCGGCGTCGAACACTTGTTCAAGAGCGCGGTCAAGAGGTGGGAGCGAATGGTAGTCTTTCCCGAGCCGGACTCGCCCCTGCAAATTGTGGCATCAGTCCCGTACTCTCTCGCGCGACTCTGGGCTGCGAATTTCTGGGGGTCGACTTACAGGAACAAGATGGCCTGGTTTTCTGTGCGGTGACCTAATCTGAGGAAGGCCCGGTCGGCCATGTCCTCGGCGCCGGCCATGGCGCTGCCTTCCTTCCCTCCATCGAGACCCTTCGTCGACGAGGTGTAGGTGTTGAGGGAGATGAGGGCATGCGAAGACAAACGGGCCGTCGGGATAGACACGTGGAACCGACTAGCAAGATGTGCCGTCAAGTGAGTATCGGACTGGAGATGGGCGGGGAGCGACGGCAGCGACGGCTGCGTGTGAGCGCCTCCACTGCCGCCCATCGAAGGCAGATTCAGAGCCATGTTGGATCGAGGGCCAGAGCTGGCGCCCTGTCAACCGGCCGACGGGAGTCCGACGATGCTCTCAGCGTCTGCGACTGACGCTCGCGGGCCGCCCGAGCAAGGGAACACGGAATTCAGAAGGGGTTGTAGTAACCTTTCCGGGTCCTGGATGCCACGAGGCACGAGGCCGAGGATCGTCCCCTTTAGCTTTTGCCGTCCTCTCGATTCCTCGTTGTCTACCGCGCCTCTCACTTATTCTGGAGGGACCACGAGGATTATCGGGTCACTTCGGGAAAGCAAGGGCAGAATTACGCGTAGCGAATGTACATGAGCATGCAATAACGAGTGTAGTTTAAGCAGGGCGGACAGCGAGAGGAGAGGCAAACGGAGAAAGAGAAAAGTCAAGAGTGACTTGAAGCTCTCCCCAGCGATGCCCTTTTTTTTAGGAGGGGGGTTGTTCCGTCCAGATGAAAGGGGACTTGAGTCCAGGGCGGTCTCTCGCCCTTGGACGGGTTATTTCTGTCGGATGCCCTCGCGGCATGCGTCGTGGTATTGTAGGTACCTGCCTACGTAGGTACATAGCTACGTGTAGGAGGTGGGCAGTAGCGTAGTGGGCGATGTGTCTAACCTATTAAGGTAGTATATCAGGCAGCCCATCCATTGGACTGGCTTGGTGCGTAGCGACTGATTCGTCGGCGTCTATTGGGTACGTACCTAGCTATTGAGGGATTAGGCGGCGGGTTGTAGCGCGGTACCGTACTACAGTGCGCAGTTCGGGGTGCACGGCTGCCCACCGTAGTGCCTCCGTCGGGCTTGTGGCAGGGGTTCCCGAGGCGCAGGTTCCCATCATGCTACAGGGCACTGTGACCCGCCCATCCCTTCCGATCCGGACTAGTGCGCATTGCCATTCCATGTTTTGTTCACCCATTACCCTTGCCCATCTCGCCTTCCCCGTCCACGGTCGACGAGGTGCTGGACGACCCGCTGTTGAGTGGGTCTCGCTTTGCCTTAGTCCCAACCCTGGCGCCCGCCGTCATTTGCATATACCACGCAGTGAGTACATAAACATATACTATAGCTACATATATTCTATGCAGATAGGCAGGTTATGTACCACAGCGAGCCGACGACGTCCCTACAAGGCATAACCGCAGGTACCGAACAGGGAATGAGGTCAGCTTGGCAAGTTTTCTCTCTAGCTACCTTGCAAATAAGTAGGCATTATAAGAATGGGCGGGTCTATGAAGATAGGTATACTATATATGCACATGGTCTATACGATCGAGGAGACGTGCATCACCAACATAGGTATGGCCATCTTGCATTGGGGAGCAAGTACCGTAGTAATAGGGGCCTTGACATCGCTTCTGTTTTGCTGGCTTCGTATTCGTGCGGTCAAGACCGTACTTCGAATAGAGGAATAAGAGAAAAAAAACCCCCCATAATTAAAAGAAAGGGGAGATCGGTAGGTGCATACAGTGAAAGAGATGACGCTTCACACGCCCGCTACGTAGTAGCTGGTCTCACATACGAGCCTACCACCCACTCCGTTGATCGATCCGCGCGGAATTTTCTAGGATACCTGCATGGTAGACCCGAGAAGACGAGCATCGCCTCCGGCTAGTCTCGACTGGTCAAGGATGGGACCCGCTTGCCCTCTACCCTTCATGATCTCTTCGTGATCTTTGCTCTTCCTGCAAGGAAGACATCGTAAACTTCGCGCGGCCATGTGCGGGAGCATATGCGTAGCATCCTGCTCGAGCTAGACCTGACTTCCATAGATCGGGACATCTACATACATACATACGTACATACATCAACACACTATCTGACCCATCCCTGGCCCGCGTTCTCCGAGGAGATATGTATGTATATGGGTAGGTATGTACATAATCTCTACGTATGTGCGTATACACGTCGTACGGGCATTAGTGTAGGGTAGGGGTTGGTGCGGGAAGGGTGAGAATGAGCAATCGCGAGAGCCGAGATGTCGATATTGAAGATTTACGTAACTATGTAACAGCGGGCGACTCGGGACAGAATCCTAGCAGTTGTGACAACATCATTTCAGGGGAGGCTGAAGGGGAAGTCTACCATGGCGGCAGTGGTTGACATCCGTACACGTACTTGCTTCCAAGCCCTTTGGGAGCGAGACAGGAGGTTAGTGATCGTTCGAGCCGAAGGAGGAAAGGACTCGGCAGAACTGGAAAAGCTGAGAGAGTGCGCGCACACACGCACACACGCACACACAGGGACGCCACATACTGTGGATGAATGTATCATTATGCGGGTCGTATTGAAGAATACCTAGGTCTCTCACAACACATACCTATGGATAGTGTACTCATAGGCACATGTGATGATTATCGCTTGCCGGGTTTGAAGCAGGTAGCCGTCCTGCCTTATCTCCCCTCTCGTCCCCCCTCTCTCTTCTCGTCTCTCTCCTGTCGCGAGATGTCCATTGGTGAGACAAATGTCAACAAACAACTGAGGTATGGATGTTGTTGACGTGCGAATCGCCCCCCGGTCAGCTGCGGTGAAACTAGTAACGCCACAGTTTACGGGGACAACGGGCCTGGTAAGCTGCTGCTCGTCGGACAGACGTACCTAGTAAAGGTATCGTTTACGCCATCTACTACATTGTATGGGTGTATGCGCACGCGGGATCCGTTCACTTACACTACTGCCCAAGACAGGATTGGCTGGCGACAGTGGCTGCATCCAAGCCCACCCAGGTCCTTGGTAAATAAAAAAACGAAATGGCCTAGAGAGATGGATGGATGTGTTGCCCCCTCGCCTTCGCGTGAAGCAACGATGCCGACTCTCCAGGCTCGGTACTTTAAGTGCCCTGTACCTACGTGTAGATATATACCGCTGCCCTAATTAGATACCTACGTCAGTGGGACGGGTTTCACGTATACTATAGAATACCGAGAACGCGACGGACTGCGCTGCCACCGACACGGTTTTGTCCGCCGAAGTTTCTCGGCGTCTAGCAAAGAGAACTACAGATTTCTGCGGCGGACATGCATATACGATTTTCCTAGGCGAAGAAATCCTCTAACGAAGCCTCTCGTGCCGGAGTTAAGGTTATTCTCAGGGCTAGTTGGGGCGAATTGCTGTATCATCAATATACTCCATCTTCGTTCTCGTACCCGTCGATCACGTCGTCCCTCTCCTGCTCGGAATAGGGGAGCCCGATCTCGAACACGGGGAAGCGGGAGAAACACACGAGCGCACACGACAAGAAGAAAACGAGGGATGAGGGTGACTGTGCTCGTATCGGCGAGTTGGTGTGTGTGGCTGTGTGGCATTGGAGACGTTGCGTACAGATCGAGCGCGAGAGCGCAGAGAGAGAGAGACTGAGAGACAAAAATAAACAATAAAAGTGGTACCCGCAAGAGTTCGAGAAGGCTATTCGACCTTGGTCGAGCCGGCTCGTCTCCATTTGTTCGTTGGTCGCCATTCGTCCCCTTCCCCCTCCTCCCCATCTGACCGGCTTCGTATTTCCCACCCCCGCCCCGGTCTCTTCCCTCCATCCCTCTGCTGGTTCGTACCCGCATGAGGACTAGGCGTCCTCAATCCCTATCCGTTCGGACGTCCATACGCACCGAGGATGCGCAGGCCCGTAGGGGGGTGGCCCCCAAGTTTTGGCCAGTGTGTCAAACCGTACAAATCACCCCATGCCGATTGGTCATGCCATCGCCACTACATCAGCGAGGCATCGGTTGTGTACGCGATACCCGTGCCTCAATTGCGGTGGTGCCTCAATTGCGATGGGATCTAGCCACGATTATGTGCCACGTCAATTCTTAATTCGTCCCGAAGCTGCACAGGCAGTAGGCTTGTATATACAGAACGTCTGGGGGAAGTGAAAAAGGTGCCGCTTTTCTCTTCTTCTTCCCCTGCCGTGCCCTGCGCGTCTTTACCTGATCTAGAGCGGACAGCGACGATCAGTCATCGATACCTGGAAACGCCCTGATAGGTAGTAATAGAGAGGATCCTTGAGATGGTGGTCGATCGGAGAATGGGAGCCGCCGTCGGGTCCAGACGAGAGCAAGAAAAAAAAACGCAGGAAAAAGGGGGGGCATCGGGAGGGTGGGATATTGCTTAGTAAAAGAAGGGACGCGCATTTATGTCCTACCACCTACTCGGTTAGGCATTGTAACCTGGGGAGAATATTCCCAGGAAAACATTAGGCGTGCATCGTGTCTACCCGCAAATGCACTTCACTACCTTAAGTATCGGTAGGAAGCTCTATTCAATTCAATAGTTCTGGCATCAGGACCCGTCCCTTAACTTTCCTATGTGCCCATCTACGCACGCACACAGAGTACACACCTGTAGCCTATCGGGCGCGGTCGAAGAGATGTATTTGTTTCGCCTGCATTATGCCCTCGTCCACCGCGTACGACCGTGACAGCTCCGCCAGTGTGCCCTACCTGTTCCCAGCCTATGAGTAGGTGCCCACTCAGGCCTGGCACTCACTAAGCTTAGCACCTAGATGCGTAGCTGACACCTGAAGTACGGGTTCACCTTCGACGGCCTAGGTACCGCGTACTACCAGAGGAGTAGTGCGAGAGCCGCTCCAGGGGCAGAAAAATTAGATACGCGCTAAACCCGTCTCGACAGCTGGGTCTGCACAGTCTTTCGCACGGTGCCTTGTACTCTTTCTGCGGGCTGCCCCGATCTGCTCATATTTCCCTGCTTTCTCCATCGCTATAGGGGAGAGGGTCTGTTATGAACCTCTCTGCTAGCATCTCCTGGCTCGCGATCTTGGATACCTGAGCTCGCTGCTGCCTTTGGGCCGTCTTTTTTATTTTTTATTTTTTATTCTACACCTACCATAATTCCGTTCGTCACCATCTCATTCGCTCTGGTGGCCTCCGTTGTCTATCGCTTCTAATAACCACTGCCTGGCCGTAATCGTCGTAGTGCCGGGAAAATAATAAGACGTCGTCGTTATTCACGTCGTTCGCTTCCGACGCCCTCTCCACCGGCCCTGTTTCCTGTAATCTGCCCGAGACTGTGGCCCCGGACGTACTCGACGCACGCTCGTTATCCCTTCGTCGAACCCGATCGGCGTATTGCACAGGCTCGACGACGCTTCCGAGTCGCTAGGAACGTCCTGGTAGACCGAACCCAACCCATCCCGAAACTGGCGGGCCGATTCTGTATCCTGGGCGTTTTGTCATACGGAGTGTAAAGAGCTTCGTGATTGTCCGGAAGGACACCACGGTCTCGCTGTGCCCAACATGGCGAACCCGCAAGCCCGAATGTCCATGTACTCGGTGGCCTCCGAGGCTATGGGAGGCCCCCGTGGCGCCGGACAACAATCGACTCAAGTCTCGACGACTACCCTCTTGAACGGCATTCATAACATCTACCTATCCTCTCAGCCTTACCGGTTGGACGCCGGGACGAGCCTCGTCGTGAACACCTGGCTCACGGCGACGCAAGCAGGACCCGATGGGAAAACGGGAGGGACTGTCGACGGCGCGCTAGCAGCGAGAGCCTGGGAACATGCTAGACGCCGAGCTGAAGATGGCTGTATAGTTCTGGGGTATGTTCCGTCGAGCCACGATAATTCCAAATATCTAACTGAGTGGATTTAGGTCGCTCCATTCTTCAACCCCTTCGCTCCTGAACCCCTTCCTCTCGTCGCTGCCGCTTTCTCTCCCGTCGTCTCTATCCACTGCCCTCGAAGTTATCAAACCATTCATTCGCTGCGTCACCCCATACAACCCGTCTACACCACGACAATCGGCCCTCGGCGTAACTCTGACTCTCAACCTAGCCGGGAACTTGACTGCCGCTAGCGTAGCTTTGTCGCAGGGCGGTATTGATACCGTCAAGGGGTTGCTCGAAGTCCCCGCCGAACCCGGCTATCGTGCGTTTGATGTCTTCTACTATCTCTTGACCTCGGCCTCCACCCCAGCTGAGCGGGAGTTTCTGGGTCTTAAATCTGCGGCTAGCTACTCGCTGTTGGCCCGGTCCGGCACGTATACCCCGCCGTCATATCTGCCGACGGCCGATGATGCTGCTGCCGCGGATGATTTCCGAACGGCACTTAAAGAAATTGGCATCAAGGGTTCGGCCCACCGAAACTTCATATCTACCCTTGCTGGGCTCCTCAAGCTGGGAAATACCCTGGACTATAATGTTGATGAGGATGTTCTCGACGAAGTCTGCGAAGATGTAAGTGGGTTACTCGGCATCGATCCCGAGGTCCTCTCGAGGCAATGTTCGACGGATGATAGACGAACCCTGGTGGGAGGATTGTACGAAGCTCTCGTCGATTGGGTAGTTACGAAGGCAAACGAAGCCATTGCTCTCCAAATGTCTCGGATTCGAGACGGGGAGGAGTCTCTCGATGGCTTCAGGACGCCAACGTCTGCCGAGGACCATGGCGACACTGTCTGCATCACTGTCGTTGAGGTGCCGGATCCCAACCTTGGCAAAGCCATCGCCCTGCGTGGCATTTTCGACGATAGCCTAGGAATCAACGCCGAAATGAAAGAAGACGGCGTGGACGTGGTGGCGGTGGGAAGCTCCGTTCTCCGCGAGATGGAAAACAGCGTCGCCGAGGTCGCCCCGGATTTAGGCATTACAAATAGCCCGGTGGCGCGAGAACGACAACGTGAGATCGAGAAGAGGGAGTTGGTCCTCGAGAAGGTGGGCTTCGCCGGTGAAGAAGACGGCTACTTAAAGAAGCTGCTTTTCCCTGTTGAGGGCCAGGGCATCAACCTTGGCCAGAACGCGCGATTAGACCTCCCAGCCGTCCTCGGCGCCAGTCGTGTATGGTATCACCTATCTCTCCACCCCACGGATGAGACGCCAGCCAGCCTGGCGGCTTTACCCTCCATTACCTCTGCCTGGTCGGCCGGCACTGTATCACGCCAACTCCGCGCGTGGAGGCTGCCTGAGTGGGCTAACCGTCGTAATAAGAACCTTGACTTTACGGCGGACTACGACATGGATGAATTTTGTCAGCGTTTTGCTCCCCTAGGTTGCCGAGAAGGTCGAGAAGGAATCGAAACCTGGATCCTAGAGAGGGGGTGGAGCAACGGCGAGGTCGTTCTCGGCAAGGAGCGCGTTTGGATGCGGGAAACCTCCTGGTGGGAAGCTGAGACCATGCTCGATCTGCGGCCTCAGCAGGAAAACATGCCAGCGATGGGCGGCATGCTCGGAAATCCTGGTTTCGATTCCGGATACCCGAACAACAATAGCGGATTTTTCCCTCAACATATCCCCGACCATGTCTCCAATAGCAGTCGAGACCAGCTTCTAAATCACCAACGCAACCAAAGCCAGTTGACTTTTGCGCAGAGTCAGATGAGGGCGCCCTCGGTAGCTCCATCGGCGATGCGTGCCGGTAACGGTGACTACGGTCTAGGGACCAAAGGCGATCAACATCAAGACCAGCTCTTCTATACTCCGGAGGGCGATTTCATAAACCAGCTCGACCCTGCTGACGCGAAGGGGAAGCATGTTGAGACGACCGATACGACCTTGACTCGCCGTGTCTGGGTCGGCTTTGTTTGGGCATTGACCTTTTGGATACCCTCCTTTTTGCTCACGCACGTCGGGCGTATGAAACGACCGGATGTTCGGATGGCCTGGAGAGAGAAGTTTGTTCTGGTCTTCCTCATCTTCCTCCTGAATGCCATGATTGTTTTTTGGATCATCGCTTTCGGACAGCTTATCTGCCCTAATTTCGACAAGGCATGGTCGCAGGACGAAGTCGTCAATCATCAAGGCGGTGATGACTTCTGGGTTAGCATCCACGGCAGAGTCTACGACATATCAAACTTCTGGAGACGGCAGCATAGTGACACGAACATCGCGACAACCAATGACCTCATGCAGCAGTTCGCCGGTCTGAATCTGGATGACTACTTCGTAGCTCCCCTTCCTCTCACTTGCCCAGGCCTGGGTGTTACCGAAACCTACCGACTATCACTGAACAATACGCTCTTGCTCCCGCAGGGTGCGCATACGTCCGGATACTTCCAGCCTGACCCCACGTCGAAGTTGAGGTCCGATACCTGGTACCGTGACGTATTTCAACCCAAGATCAAGGAGTTCTACCATGGTGATCTAGTCTGGGACCTCCAAAGCGTGAAAGATGACGGCAAGAATAATAACCACATGTGGGTCATCTACGAGGATAGGATATACGACCTTACCAATTATTTTGTCACTGTCGAATTTTACAAGAACCTGGACCAGTACAATTTCTTGGACACAAAGCTGGTCGACTCCGTCAAGGACAACCCGGGACAGGACGTTACCGAGCTCTGGAACGAACAGATTGAAAACGTGAAAACAAACCAAACGGCCTTCGCTCGGAAGATGAACAGCATCAATTGTATCAAGGAGACCTTTTACGTGGGCATACCCGACTTCCGCTACACGCCCAGATGTCAAGCCAACAATTACATCCTCCTCGCCTTCGCCATCATCATCTGTTTGGTGATCTTGATCAAGTTTCTGTCTGCTCTGCAGTTTGGCTCCAAACGCCGTCCAGCGCCGCAGGACAAGTTCGTCATCTGCCAGGTCCCGGCGTATACCGAAGGAGAAGATTCGTTAAGGAGCGCCCTCGATTCCCTCACGGCGCTGCAATACGATAACAAGAGGAAGCTTATTTGCGTCATCTGCGATGGTGTCATCGTTGGTGAAGGCAATGACCGTCCTACCCCCAAGATTGTCCTGGACATCCTCGGGGTTGATCCAAAAGTCGATCCTCCCGCCTTGCCTTTCAAGTCCGTCGGTACCGGCAGCGAACAGCTCAACTATGGCAAAGTCTACTCCGGCCTTTACGAGTACGAGGGTAACGTTGTTCCTTACCTCGTTGTTGTCAAGGTGGGCAAGGAGTCGGAGCAGAGCAAATCGAAGCCTGGAAACCGTGGCAAGCGTGACTCCCAAATTTTATTGATGAGCTTCCTCAACCGTGTCCACCACCGTGCTCCGATGAATCCTCTCGAGCTTGAAATGTTCCATCAGATCAACAACATTATCGGTGTCGACCCTGAGTTGTACGAGTATCTTCTGATGGTCGATGCCGATACTTGCGTCCGTGAGGATTCTCTCAACCGCTTGGTCGCCGCCTGTGCCAACAATTCCAAGATTGCCGGTATTTGTGGTGAAACCGGGCTGCAAAACGAAGAAAGGTCCTGGTGGAGTATGATTCAGGTCTACGAGTACTTCATTTCCCACCATTTGGCCAAGGCTTTCGAGTCGCTTTTCGGCAGTGTTACTTGTCTTCCCGGATGGTACGTGTTCGATTATTCCTTTCCCACGTAAATCTTCATTACCTGTGTGGCTAACCCTCTATCTAGTTTCTCGATGTACCGTCTGCGCACCGCGGACAGGGGCAAGCCTTTGATTATTTCAGACGGCGTCATCAGGGACTACAGTATTTGCAACGTGGACACTCTCCACAAGAAGAACCTGTTGTCTCTCGGCGAGGATCGATACCTTACGACGCTCATGACGAAGCATTTCCCGTACATGTCTTATAAATTCATCCCCGACGCGTACTGTCAAACTGCCGCCCCTGAGAAGTGGAGTGTCTTGCTCTCTCAGCGGCGTAGATGGATCAACTCGACGATTCACAACCTAGTCGAATTGATGATGCTCAAAGACATGTGCGGCTTCTGTTGTTTCTCGATGCGTTTCGTCGTCTTCATCGACCTTACTGGAACGATCATCCTCCCGTCCACCTGCGTCTATCTGGGCTGGCTCATCTACCGCTTGGCAACCCACACGGGCCCATTTCCCACTATCACCCTCGTCATGATCGCGGCAGTGTACGGTCTGCAGGCCCTGATCTTCATCCTCAAGCGAAAATGGCAACATATCGGGTGGATGATCATCTACATCCTTGCCCTACCCATTTACTCATTTATCCTGCCAGTCTACTCCTTCTGGAACCAAGACAACTTTAGCTGGGGTAACACGCGCATCGTCATCGGTGAGAAGGGCAAAAAGCAAGTGGTTGCGGTGGATGACGAAGGCTTTGATCCACGATCGATTCCTCTGCAACGCTGGGATGATTACGCTGCGCTGAACAATCTGCCCGGTCGCCGTGGCCTCCACAGCGAGAAGGGACACGAGGCATACGATGACACATACGAGATGGATGACATGAAATCGGTCTACTCATCAGTCCGACAGCCGTCGGTTCTAACCGGTCTTCAGGGCCGCGGGGGATACATGCCACCCCATTCGCCCGCTCCCTTCCAGAACATGCTGCGCCAATCCACGCACCCATATACCGACAACCCGATGAACCGTCAATCTACTGCTTCGTTCGGCGACATCCAGCGCATGCAAACGCCTTACCAGGACCTCCCCGCACACAGGCCTAGCATGACCAACCTTCGGGCGGTTTCGAACAATTCGCCACTCGAAATGAACCGGATCTCCAACGCGACGCTCGGCTATGCCGGCGGACCCCGGCCGCCGTTCGGCCAGGGCCATCAGCCCACAGCATCGTTCGACTTCCAGCGGGGCCACATGGGACCAGACGACAGCATGATCATCGACGTTATCCAAGCCGTGCTTCGCGAGGTGGACCTCGACACGGTGACGAAGAAGCAAGTCCGGGCCCTTGTCGAGCAAAGGTTACAGACGGAGCTGACGGGCGAGCGGCGGGCGTTCCTCGACCGCCAGATCGATAACGAATTGGCTAATATGTAGTGCCTTGCCGGGATGTCTTTCTATATCTCTCCCGATACCTACCGTAACATGAAGAACAATATGAGAGAAGCGGGGAAGAAAGGGAAAACGAACAGGGACGAAGTCCCGACTAATTGGAAAACCGGGATGTATATATAGCGTGCGAAGGCGGAAGAAATCTTATCTTACCTATCTACATCATGTTGTCCGATAATGACTGCCGGACGGGGCTTTTTTCTTCGGGGTGGGGGGGAAGGTTTAAGGGCCAAACGGGTTTCTAGAGATAGGTATATCGTCGTCGTCGTCAATCTGCAGAAAAGAACATAAATTCAATCTTGCTCCGTTTCATCCTCCTCGGCGCGCTCTAAACGTAGGAAACGGGTGGTCCTTTCTCGGTGGCTACGAGTACCCGTGATAGGGGCTGGCGTGGCTACTCACCACCCAACACAGGCGGGTAGCCCTGCGCAAACCCCTCGGAACGAGTTGACGTGCCTCTGCTTCGGCCCCTGATCAGCCGTCCCGTCCACACCTGCAAAGGGGGGGGAGTCGGTTGCCGGCGGAGCGCGGCCGCCGGGGGGGGGGGGGGGGGGGGCTCCCCTAGCCGCAGTAGCAGCAAGAGGAGCAAGAGGAGCACGAGAGACAACCGGGCTGCTGAGTCGGGCTGCCTGCTACCGACGAGGCAGACGCGCGTCCGAGGGCGCAGGGTTGGTTGCACATGAGTTCACCTGGCGACACTGCGCCGTGCCTACGTAGGGGGAATGTTGAGCGCATAGGTGCGTGTGTGATATTTACATTTTCCTTCTCCCCTTTTCCGGCCCGTCGCGTGTTGGCGTTACGTTACGTAGGTACAAGAAGTATTGCCTCAATATCCCCATCCGGTGCATCTGCGTCAACAGGTAACCGTCCCTCCCTCCCACCAAATCCCTGTATACGTAAAAGAGAAGTATAGTACCGCGGTAAGCACATGTGTGTACCATGGATTTTCCAACGTTTACGGGGGAGCGAGTACATGTGGGCCGTCACACCACCAGCGTCTCCCCCCCAAGAAGCTTTTTTTTTTTTCTACTTAATCTTGCCGACGCCCTTCAGCCGCAAGTAGACGTCGGTGCCCCAGCCGTAGAGGCTCTGGACGGCGATGCCGCCGCCAAAGTACTCGGCGTAGGCGCGGCTGAGGGGCAGGCCGTAGCCGAGGCCGGCGATGGAGCTGCCGCCGCTGCTCACGGCCGATATGACGCCGAGGGCGTCCTGGCCGCTCCCGGACGAGAGCACGTCGTCCTCGATCTCGCTGAAGGTCGTGAAGCTGTAGCTCCAGATGTTGGGGAGCACCTCGGGCGCGATGCCGCCGCCGCGGTCGCGGATCCGGATCGTCACCCCGGGCGCGTTGTCGTCGAGCGGCTTGATGGCGTCGCTCCGGAAGGCGCCCCGCTCGGCCGCCGGCGGGTCGAGCGTGACCCGCGGCGGGCCCGGGTCGGCCGGCTCGGGGGCGATGGTCACGACGACGGGCTCGCGGTGCCGGCCGCTCTCCACCGTCGCGCGGAACGCGTTCTTCAGCAGCTCCGTCACCATGTACTCGAGGTGCATCGGCACGAAGGCGAACGTCGCGTCGGGCTGGCCGTCGATGACCCAGCGCGGCCGCAGGCCGTACTTGAGCTCGCAGATGTCGGCGACGAACCCGGCGCACGAGTCGACGATGGCCGAGGGCGAGAGGGCGGTGTCGATGACGCCGATGTAGGAAGGGTGCTCGGGGCACGGAGTGGGGGAGGCGGAAGGGTCAAAGTGCGGCAGGCTGCTGTAGTGGAGGGCGATGTGCTGCTCCGCGATGAGGCGGGTGCCGATGCGGGAGCGCAGGTGGGTGTCGAGGAAGTGCGTGACCTCGGCGGGCGAGATGTAGCGGCGGCACTCGAGGAACCCCTTGGCAAGGGTGGGGATGGTGTCCTGGTGGGTGGCCACGAGCTCAGCTAGGACAGAAGTAAAGAGAATCTCGGCCTCGATGTTGGCGATGGTGCGATGCTTCCAGGGTAGCAGGGTCGACAGCGAGTGCAGGTAATTGTGGTAGATCTTGCTGATGTTAGGATTCGACACTACGATGAAGGGCAGGTTGCGCAAGGCCAGGATGCGGTGCGCGAGCCGAATTGGCAGCAGCGAGAGGGTGAAGTTGGCCGAGGAGAAGAGGGCGTCAGCCGAGAGGGGGGGACGGCCATGCCTGTTGCGTCTCTTAGCCTTGCCCGAAGTCTGTATACGTCGGATCCCTTGTAGCTACGGCGAGGAAATAATCCACCTACCTGACGAGGTCGGCGAGGCTCAGCGGGTGCTGGTGCTTTTTAGCGAGGTTGGCCAACTCCTCGTCCGTCACTGTCGCGGTGCTCGGCGGGTGGGACCATTTGTGGCCGGACAGGAAAGAAGACGACGAGAGTGGAGACGAGGACGAGCTGTGCCTGGGCTGGGACGGGTGGCACAAGCAGCTTCTGGGGACAATGCGTCTGGTCACGGAGGCATTGGGCGCAAAGGAGCACCACAACGACCGATGCGAGCGCCTCATGGCGGCATCGTGTGTCGCTATGCAGTGGCGAGGAGGACGGCGTGAGGAGGTTTCGAGGCAGTGGGAGGCGTAAAGAGGTTTCGGTGGGGTGTAGAGAGATGTAGGAAGGGCGGGAGATAGAGAATCATGAATGAATAAGACTGAGCTGCAGAAACGAGTCACGAGCCAAAACCCGGTCCAAGCCAAACAGCCGACGACGTCAGAACCGGGGAACGGACGCCGATAAGATAAGATAACGGTTAGCTGCATACATGCACTTACCAAGCTATCCGATACGGGCTGAGGGGGGGTGACCGCCCCGGTAGAGTGTCGATAGATCCAGCTAATAAGGATTTTACTGCAACCTCACAGCTCGATTGATGCATACAGTGTGGTTGCAGACCAAGTATAGTAACTTCATTTATGCAATATTATTACCTATAGGCAGGGTTGTAAAAAAAAGTTTTTAAGTTAAGTAACTTAAGTTTTCAAAAATCGAAACTTAACTTAAAAAAGGTTTAAAAATAAAAACTTAACTTAAGTTAAGTTTTAAAATTCGAAACTTAAACTTAACTTAACTTAAAAACTTAAACTTTTTTTCTTAACCCTGCCTATAGGCAACGTACCTGCGGCAACAAAGCAGCGATTGACACGAGGTACCTAACAATGCCAGCGATCACCGTTGAAAAGCACGACAGAAGCCACGCAGCAAATTGGTTGCGATACCTCGAGCTCAACGGATAGGTGAACATCTCTCCCCTTTCTCCCGGTTTCCGCATAAGCCAAGTCCAGTCAAGCTTTGTGTTCCCACTCGCTGCAGTAGCACCGACAGCCCACCGCCGGCCTTCCCCCGCACCGCTCTGTTGCCTGATTGCCCCTCATCATCACGATCGCCCGAGAGCGGCGGGCGGGACAGCGGCGAGGCCCTCTTATTGAATCCTCACCTCCTGGTCCAGCTCAACATCTTTGACATGCTCGTGCGACGCCAACGTGCTTATACTATCATTGGGGAAGGTAACCCTAAGTGCAACAAAGGATAGTTAGTAGAGCGACGCCACGAGAGCACCGAGGACGTGCGACGGGGTGAGGAGGGGGGACGGGGGTACGTACGAGAAACCCTTGATGAGGCTATATTCGTGGCCGATCTTACCGCCCTGGTCTATAGCATGCTGTTTGGCCGCGGCCACCTGCTCGGGCGTGGCATCGGGGTTGCAGGTAACCTATCGGACAGTGAGCAACACGGCCCACCAAGCTGGTGTGGCTCTGCCCGGCTGCAGGAGAAGTACATACGATGTAGGTAGGCATTCTGGCGGATGCGGTGGTGTGCAGGCGATGTCTCGCGGATAGGGTTGTGCAAGGAGACGTTCTAGCCGTGACGGTATTCAGGGAAGAGGAAGAAGAAGAAGAAGAAAAATGGGCGGACAGGTAGCGCAATGACGGCGGTGGTAATGGTAGTGGTAGTGGTAGCAGTAGTAGTAGTTGTTGTTGTTGGGAGAGGAGGAGGTTAAAGCGTTGGGCGGGCTGGCGAAAGGAAGGGCGAGGAGCGATGGGCATTTTTATGAGCCAGCAAGGTCGGGCTGGCCAGAGTCACACCTGCTGCATACGGAGCTAAGTGTCGAGGGATGGCAGCGGAGGCAGCCTATGGACCCGCGGAGGACGGGCAGGGAAGAGGTGCCGCAGACGCGTGTTGCGCTATTCTCTGAGGTGCGGGCCGCCCCCTCGTCGTAGTACGTCATCGCATAGGTCAGACGTGCGTCGGTCGGCGAGAAAAGTGCGCAGGACGACGCCGCCGCGACGGCTGGGCGCGCGTATTGGGCGTAGGCTGCTCAGCCAACTATGGAGCCTCTGGCACCATCGACTGGCTTGTTTGGCAGAGACGGTTCGAATTTGGCGCCCGCGTGGAGAGGCCTGGGACGCGTGATGGCCCGCGAAGCCGCTGGCTACGAGGTATTGGGGACGTGTATCGTCACGGTACCCAGGCATACTCCATATAAACCCATCCTGCCTCGATGCCGGTGTCTGGCCGGACCATCGACGTTGACCCAACCGGCCTTTCGCGGGTGGTACTCAGCCTAGCAATTTCTGCCTGTAGGTAGGTACCTTATGTATCCTATCTGCCCACGATACCTCCCAGGTAACCCTGTCGAAATCAAGCACAGAATTCGGCTTTACCTGAACCTCATGAAAGCGGCCGGCGAGATCGGGAACCACCGGCCGTCTCCAGCCGCCGGTAGCCCAACTTGGCATAAAAACCAGGACGTGCAGTGTGACTTAGGTACCTACGTAGCTACTACCTGGATTAGATAACGACCGTTATCGATAACCAGTATCCTCAACTCTCAACTTTACCTAGAGCTTTTTTTTTTTCCTTTTCGGGGGTTTCCGCAGCAGTCCAGCATAGGCAATGCCCGCAACCGTACACGCGACGGAAACCAGACAGAGACAGAGTGCTCGGTCGTGATCGCGAGACGGTCGCCATGGAGGAACAATCGCACAAGCCTCACCGAAAATCCAAAGAAAAGAAGAAACATGTCGGCGGTGCGCGGCGTCCTCCCGTCCCGTTCCTTGCCGCTCTGCTGACCCAGTCCAGATCGCAACCCCAAAGCTTTCGCCTTCTCGAACCCCGGCAAGCTTCAACGTGCCGCTGCCAGATCTCACGATGTAAGGCGCCGTCGTCAATCCATACACTACGCCAATTGATGCTTATCCCATACCCCCTAGATCAAAGAGAAGCGCCTCCATGTGCCCCTCGTCGACAGATTGCCCGACGAGCCTCCGCCTCGACTCGTGACCATCGTTGGGCCCCCGGGTGTCGGGAAGACCACATTGCTCAAGTCGTTCATCCGCAGATATGCCAAAGAAGCCATTTCGGACCCTCAGGGGCCCGTCACCGTCGTCACCTCCAAGAAGCAGCGGCTGACATTCCTCGAATGCCCCAACGAGCTCGAAGCCATGGTTGACATTGCCAAGGTCGCCGATATCGTCCTGCTCATGATCGACGGGAACTTTGGGTTCGAGATGGAGACTATGGAATTCCTTAATATCCTGGCCGCGACGGGCATGCCCGGCAACGTCTTCGGCATCCTAACCCATCTAGACCTTTTCCGCAAACCGCAGGCCCTCCGAGACGCGAAGAAGAGGTTGAAACATAGGCTATGGAGCGAGTTATACCAGGGCGCACATTTATTCTACCTTTCCGGCGTCATAAATGGCCGATATCCGGACCGCGAAGTTCACAACCTATCTCGATTCCTCTCCGTCATGAAGAACCCGCGCCCGCTCATTTGGAGGAACACTCATCCGTACGCCATCATAGACAGCTTCCGGGACATCACTCACCCCACTCAGATCGAGGAAAATGAAAATTGCGATCGGTCAGTCGTGCTCTCGGGCTACCTGAGAGGGACCAACTTCTCGAGCCACGACCAACGCGTCCATATCCCCGGCCTGGGCGACTTTACCGTCTCGAGCATAGAAGCGTTGCCCGATCCCTGCCCGACCCCTGCGATGGAGCACGCCATCGCGAAGGCCACCGGGAAGACCGGCAGAAGGCGATTGGACGAGAAGGAAAAGAAGCTACACGCCCCCATGTCTGACCGGAGCGGCCTCAAGATCGAGGGCGACGCCATCTGGATAACTAGAGAGAAGGGCTTCAACTTCGACAAAGACGCCGAAGACGAGGAACGCGGCGAGGGAGAGGAGCTTATCATCGGGCTCCAGGGAGAGAGGCGCCTTCTCGGCCAGACGGAAGACGGCATGCAACTCTTCCGGGGGGGCGAGAAGATCACGAGTGTCCCCGAAGAAGAAGACACTGGGAGGAAGAGCCAACGGACCGTGAGGTTCGCCGAGAGGGACGAAGACGAAGACGAGGCACCCGATGACGAAGGGTTCGTCAGTGGAGAAGACGAGGTCGCTTCCGACGAAGAAGTCGAGTTCAACGAGAAAAAGCTCGGTAAAATGTTTCGGAATTCGGACAAAGGCAGCGCCGCCGAGGAAGATATCGCGTTCGCCGATAGTGACTCGGACCTGGGTTCTCTATCAGGCGACGAGATAGGCGAGGACGAGGACGAAGATCAGAGCGGCTCAGAAGATGAGTACGGCGACGAGGAGGAATCCGCTCTCCGGTGGAAGGATAATCTGGCGGGGAAAGCGCAAATGCTCCACGGCGGCCGGCCGTCCTACCGAACAGCGGATCTCGCACGTCTGATGTATGACGAGTCTTTAACGGCGGACGAAGTATTGCAGAGATGGAAAGGGGAGGTCGAGGCCGACGAGTCGGAAGAAGAAAACATCGAGGACTCGGACGACGAGGGGGACTTCTTTAAAAAGGCAAAGCATGAGAAAGAAGGCGTGGTTTCAGACGATCGTTCGATACCCGTGTACGATTACGACCAACTAGCCGCGAAGTGGTCGCTAGATGACAACATCGAGCGCCTTCGCCAGCGCTTCACAACGGCTACTCTAGGCGGTGGCAGTGACGAAGAGGGTGGCTTCGAAGGGTTTGACGAGGACGGGGATAGTAATGACGAAGGAGACGGCGTGTTTGAAGATCTAGAGGCAAGCGAACAACAGAAAGCGGAACCGGAACCGGAACCGCTGGAGAGCCTCGAAGCGGAGCGTGAGAGAAACGCTCGCAGAAAGGAGGAGCTGAAGCTCAGATTTGAAGAGGAAGATCGCGAAGGAATCAAGAATGACAAAGCGATCGCTAGGCGAGAAGGTGCCGAAGACGAGGAATTTGGCGAGGACGAGTGGTACGATGCGCAGAAGGCTCTCATCAAGAAACAGCTCGATATCAACAATGCCGAGTTTGAGGCACTGGACGAACGGCAGAGAGTGGCAGTGGAGGGTCACAAGGCCGGGAAGTATGCCAAGATCGTGATAGAGAACGTACCGGCGGAATTCGTCACCAACTTCCAAGCTCGGATGCCCCTCATCGTCGGAGGCGTACTCACCACAGAGGACAGGTTCGGATACGTCCAGATCCGCATCAAGCGACACCGGTGGCACAAGAAGATCCTCAAGACGAACGACCCGCTCATATTTTCCCTCGGGTGGAGACGATTCCAGACGCTCCCTCTCTACAGCATCTCGGACTCGCGGACTAGGAACCGCATGCTCAAGTACACACCGGAGCACATGCACTGCTTCGGCACGTTCTACGGGCCGCTGATCGCGCCGAACACGGGCTTCGTCTGCTTCCAGTCCTTCTCGTCGGCGAACCCGGGCTTCCGGATCGCCGCGACGGGGACGGTGCTGTCGGTGGACGAATCGACGGAGATCGTGAAGAAGCTCAAGCTTACGGGGGCGCCGTACAAGATCTTCCGGAACACGGCGTTCATCAAGGACATGTTCAACAGCGCGCTCGAGATCGCCAAATTCGAGGGCGCGGCAATCAAGACGGTGTCGGGGATCCGGGGGCAGATCAAGCGGGCGCTGTCGAAGCCCGAGGGCCACTTCCGCGCCACGTTCGAGGACAAGATCCTGATGAGCGACCTGGTGTTCCTGCGGGCGTGGTACCCGGTGAAGCCGCGGCGGTTCTACAACCCGGTGACGAACCTGCTGGGGGCGTGGCAGCCGATGCGGCTGACGGGGGAGGTGCGGCGGTCGGAGGGGGTGGCGACGCCGCGGGAGCGCAACAGCCGGTACCGGGCGGTGGAGCGGGCGGCGCGGCACTTCAACCCGCTGCGGGTGCCGCGGGGGCTGGCGGCGGAGCTGCCGTTCAAGTCGCAGATCGTGGAGCGGCGGGCGCAGGACCGGCGGCGCAAGACGTACCTGCAGCGGCGGGCGGTGGCGTCGGGGCCGGAGGAGCGGCGGGCGCGCGGGCTGCTGCAGACGCTGGCGACGATCCGCAAGGACGCGGCGGCGCGGCGGCACGCCAAGAAGGAGGAGAAGCGGGCCGAGTTCCGCCGGCGCGTGGAGGCGCAGGGCGAGCAGCGCGAGGCCCGCGAGCGCCGCGAGAAGCAGGAGTACTGGCGCAAGGAGGGGCGCAAGCGGAGCGGCGGCGGCGGCGACGAAGGGGGGGGGGGCGCAGGGAAGCGGAGGAGGAAGTGATGGCGAGAAAAGGAGAGGTGGCTCTGTACATACGCAGGTTACTGACGAGCCGAACTGGAATCCTCCGTATCTCACACTTCTTGTCACGTGAGCATCGAGCTCCTTGTTGCAATCATGTGCGTGCATCCGCCTGCCGTCTGACCACGTACTTGGATTCTACGAGCCGAAGAAGCTTCGCAGATTCATCCGACTGTTACGCACATTACACTTATTGACAGTTTAATAACAGGCTGAGGAAGCTCTGGGGTGAGCGTGAGAAAAGGGGGGGGGGGGGGGGGGTGCGATGTTAGGAGTGTATATAGGTCAGGCAAGCGTGGGCAAAAAGATATATCTGGTTCTATTAAGAGTTGTACCGCGAAACTCGTACCTATGTTATAGTCGTTGTAGAATTCTCACGAGACACTGCATGCACGAGTTCTACACATCGACCCCAAGTTCCACCTCCCTTGGAGACGGATTTTTCTTTCAGTCACCTAGCTGGACTCGAGCAACGTGTGATAGTACAGGTTGCGCGTAGAGGTAGCAAGGAAACGTAGGTAGGAAGAGTATATCGACTGACCGTCGAGAAGGAAATCTACGAAAGAGTACGGAGCGACTCCACATATATGAGCGCCTCAGCTAGCTGAGGTTGCTCCCCGCTTGGTGGAGCTACTACAGGCGTATGCCTACGTAATACTTTCCGTACGCAATCACCCAGTAATGAATTTGATATTTAAAGGGGTGAATAGTATATTAGTTTATCCATATTTCCTACCGTGACGACCGTAATTTAGAGAGTGCGGGGCAGTGGAGGCCGGGCACTAGTGTCCGCAACCTGCTGGGAACAAGCCTGGATAACTTGAACCGTTCACACCCTGCGAACGAAAAGAACCCGAGTATCCGTTTGCCTGCATGCCACGGCCGTAGGTCGGTCGTATGGTTGTGACGAGATGACGCCTCGCAGCGGTCTGGACGTTGCGTCTCTTCTAAGGCCATGCCTTGCTATGGAAAACTATATCTTCGTCGGGGCACGGCGGACTCCGCGAGTCTCAGCCCGGGAGGAGCGGGGTCGAGCAGGGCACTCGGCACGAGTTTGGTATGCCCGAGGCCAGGTTGGAGATCTGCCTCGACGGCGTATCGCCCGCCCTCCGGCTGGGCCGTGCCCGGCTGACCTAGTGCTGCCGGGCTTTCCCCACGCGCGCAGATGACCATCTGCCGGGATGCCGAATCCGGGTCGGGGGACCGCGGCCGCGGCACGCGCGAAGGCTCGGCGCCGCCGGCGCCGGAGTAGAGCGTGTCGCCGACGGGCTCGCCCACGAACCAGCCGAGAAAGTGCAGGATCTCCTCCCACATCTTCTCCTTGCCGTCCCGGAGGTCGACGATCGGCGTCATCCGCACGCGCACCCGCCTCGACGCCGTGTCCACGTACCCCTGGGTGACGCGGAGCTGGCAGCCGGAGCACGACAGGATGGTGACCTTGGCCTGGCTGTCAGCTAGGAAGGGTCTGGCGAGGAATTGGGGGGGGGGTTGGACTCACGGGGACTGTCCGGTGGTGCTGGTACGGTTTTTGCAACAGGCGGTCGGTTGTGATGCCTTGGATCGTCCACAGCTCACTGTTGGACAGCACCATCTCGCGAAGGGGCGACGCGTCCGCGAGGAAACACGTTATGTGGGACTTCGGCGAATCCCATTTGGCTAGGAGGACCTGGACTTGCCAGTTCCAGCCGTCCCCTCGTCGGGACAAGCCGGCGGCTCCGCGAGGCCTATCGCCGGGTTGTAAGCATGCGATACAGAATGAGGGAAACCTAGGTTAGCACTTACAGGAATTCCTCCCAGTCCATCACATCGAACAGCCCCGGACCCCAGTAGTCTTGGTTTAGAGACAGGAGGGTCTCGAAGGAGTGCCACACGCTCCCCGCTCTTTCGTAGTCATTTAGGATCATTTCATCATCTATTGTCGGTAGCTCCTCGGTTCCGTAATGGTTCAGCCAGGGCTGCGTCTTGTCCATGATCTCGCGAATCTCGCTTGATGGGATAGGCTGGACGAACATCTCGCCCCCATCCTGCGGCTTGCCATCCGCGAGACAGAATGGGGTGAGTGTGACTCTCAGTTTGCGCAGGTCGTTACTGCTAAGATGGGGGGGGGGAGCTTAAGAAGGCGCATCCGATAAGTACCGGGGTATAAGGTACGGAGGTACTTATACCGGTACGAGGGTACCTTTTAAGCGGTAACCGTTTTAACTTACCTTATTTCTAGTTATATAAGCGACCGCCCTTTGCTAGGTAGGTACTCGCCCTTTTATCCTTTCGGAAGACAAGTACTTATTTACGTTACTACGGGAATATACTTATTACCTAGCTTAAGGATTCTATTATATTAAAAAGAAAGGAAATAAATAAAGGAGATACGAGTTACTTATATATAAATAATAAGGAGCTACAAGTTATATTATATAAACGAATTAATAGCTAAGTTAGGTTAGCAAGTAACTAGAGAGGGAGTAAGAAGCTATATATAGGTGCCTCTCTACGTAATAGAATAACTTTAATTATTAACATAATAATTATTAAGTAATACTTAATTTAAGTAGCTCGTAAAGAGGTAGCTCATAGAAGGGTAGTTTAACTTATCCTATCTAAAAGATAGTTATAATACGTTAAACTCTCTATTATACTAATTAATTATAGGGTTAAATACCTCTATAAATATGGAGTTATTTAAAAGATACTTTATTTTTATTAGCTAAAAGTTTATATACTGTAGTGGTGCGGTAAGACATGCCCTCTTGATGCATTACGTAATACGCTACGATAGGCCTTATGCCTATATAGAGTAACTATAGCTCCCGTAAGTACGGGATATGCCATGCTTATTATTTAGTTTATTATATAGCTAGATTATTATCTTTATTATTTTTATCTTAATTAAAGATTCGTTTTTATTATTAGATTCGCCGTTTTCCGATTAGTGCATTTATTTTAGTTATAGGCGCTTAAGTTACTTCGTCGTACCGCTATAGCCGAATAGGTAACTTTTACGTTTTACTTCTTTTCTTCCCTTATCTCTTATGCCTTCGGGTTAACGACTATTATATCTTTACGACTAAGGGGCATAACTAAGATACGATAATTACATTAGATTCCTTACCTTTCGATTAATATAGCGATATTAGTTTTATCTATCTTAGATTATCGTATATACTATAGTCTTCGGTAGAATATACTTTCGAGTAAACTTATCCGGGTTATTAATATCGCGTACGCTTTACTCTTCCTTAGTAGCGATTACCCTATAACTTTTTCGACCCCTTAACCTTTAATTTACGGAATTTTTATTACGTTATTAGGATTTAGAGGATACCGATCGCCGTCGGCGCTACCATTTAACCCGCGAAGTAGCCCGCGTTTTACGTTAAATAAAGTATCCCGCCTTATAGTTATTTATTTACTATAGGGAGGTACGTATAAGCCCGGGAACCTTTATTACGATATTATAGCCGTTAGGATACTACCTAGCCCTTAATACTTATAATATTAATAAGCTATCGATACTACGATATAATACGACGATTAAACCGCGTTTATACCGATTAAGATATCCCTCGTATCGTTATTTACCTACCTATACGGAGGAACCCGTAAGCCTAGGGAATTATCGTCGTAATACTACCGCTACTAGGAATAGTACTTAGCCCTCGATATTAACCGCTTCCTCGAACCGCTAATAGTATAGTATATTTCGTACGAGTAAATAAAGCTCGTAACGATTAAGGCAGTCCCTTTATAGTTATTTACTTACTATATAGAAGACGTACGAGCGCCTTAATATAAATTACGATAACCTATACGACCCGCTACTCCTTTATTAATACTAAAGGTAGATAAAGGCTAATAGTAATTATACCTTAACCGACCTTACGATAGCTTTTTTTTCCCTCTAAACCTATTAATCGATATAGATTAAATATATAAATACTAATAACTTATTATGCTAGAGGTATTTTAGGATACCTAGGCGTAGCGACTCGACGATATAGTATACGATATAACATAAATATTTATATTAATAATATAGATAAGAATTAATAAACTAATAGCTACTAGTAACCGATAGTTTTAAAGAGAATTAGGAATTAATATTAATAAAACTACGTAAATATAAAGGATTAAGGAAACGGAACTAAAGTCGAGTTAATAAGTATACCTATATATAGGTTAGCCTTATATTATTAATTAATAACTAATATAGCGAGAAGTATTAATATAGGCGTAAAACGGCGCCTAGCGGTAATACCGCTAATATTATTAAATAACTTCCGATAAATCGAAACCGGCCTATAGCTATAACCGGTATCGTATTTAACGCGATTCTTTACTCGGGATTTATCCCTTATACGTATTACTTTAACGAAGGTTATACGTTAGGAGTTTTAAACCTTAATAGGAGGAATTATCGTCGATTTATTTATAATAGTTAAACTATTAATCTAGGGAATACGTATCGTATTTTAATTAGGCGTTAGCCGATTAAAGAAGCTCGTATAATACCCGGATCCTATCGATCGGAATAGTATAATAAATAATGATATATTTATATTAAAGGAAAAGTATTAAGACATAAATAATAACTATTATACCTTTACCTTTATGTTAGATAATAAGACCCCTACTACCTCCCTTTTTACTTTATATTTCGTATCGATAAATTAAACGGAGTCCGTAGCTAGGAAACGGAATAAATCGCCGTTAGGACCCGAAGTAGTAAAGACTAAATTACTAATAAAGACCTTAAAAATCGATACTAACTTTCCGCCTTTATATCCGCCCGAAGAGGAAAAGGACGACGATAAAACTCCTACTTAATTATCCTTTACCCGCGGCTTTATACTTATCCCATTAATCCTTATAGCATTATTTTAAAATAATAATAACGGGGCCTTTAGTAGCTAGAATATACCGGTAGCTATCCCGATTATCGTAATACTAGTTATTAGATTCCTTAACCCTACCGATTACCCTAAGCTTAAGTTTAATAAATATAATATAACCTAGTAACTAGAGAAGGTAAATCGATTATTTAACCGCTACCGTATAAGCGACGACGATAAAATTAAGGAGATCGGCGAATAAATTACGACTAAGATTATTAGGGAGCGTATTAACGACGTTACGAAGGATTAAACGATTTAAAGAATTATCGTTATAGCCTTAAAGTATCGTTTTAGGATTACCGATAAATTAAGCTAAGTTAACGTTAAACGTAAACTCGTATAGCTAAAACGAAGTAACGTAATTAACGATCCTAAGGCGATTTTTATATATCTTATAAACTATGAACGCCTTTCTAAGCTCGTAAACGATAACGGAAAGCTTCCCTAGAAAGTAGGATACCTAACCGATAAACTTCGGATATTCCTAATTATAAAGTTCTATAAGACGGAAAACTATAATTATAATAAGATCGGAGATATCGATTACCGGATTCTCTATACCTAGCTTTATAAGTAAGCGGAACGTCGTATAGTAATATAAATTACCGATAAGGCCTAAGCCGAAGAACGACGATAGTAAAAAACGGTAACTTTCGAAGAACCCGAGAAGCTTATAATGTAAATAATTTAGCGATTAACGACTCCTAGCCTCTAGATACCTTTACTACCGCCTTCCTCGTAGCTTAAATCCTTTTACGGCTACCTAAGTATTAATTAAGAAGCTAGTATATAAGCCTTTTACGACCGACTTAACGCTTTAGAAATAAAGATAACTTCGTAAAACTACCGTTAAGAAAATAGCTTTTATAGCTTTAGAAATACGTACGGCGTCGATTAATAATATTAATAGGAAAATCCGTTCCTAGTAAACGCGGTTCGGAACCTAAGTCTTTATAACCTATAAATTAACAGAAGAACCCTAGTAGGCTTTAAACGTAATACTATGCTAGACTACCGAGGCATACGTAGTAGGATTTTACTAACCTAAACGAATAACTATAAGGAATTCGAATGTTAGTTTTATAGTACTTTCGATCGGCTTTATAACTATAGCCGCTACCCGCTACTAATGGATATAACCTAGAATCGGTTTTACTATAGGAGTAATAAGCGATTATATTACCTCGAGAACGGAAACCTAGATAAGTTAAAATTAACGTTAGTCCTAGGATCGATTATTATTTAAGCTAAGCGTAAAGGAGAACCGATCGCCTACTATATTTTATTTTACGTATATTAAAATAAGGAATCTCTAAAGTAGGTACGTAGGATAGTATACTATTACCTAGCGGAAAAGCTAAAGCTTATATTCCTTAACCTACGATACTTTAAGAACGAGAAAGTAGTATTAAAGTAGGAAGAGATATTAAGAGCTATATCGGAGATTAACGTTATTTAAATAATCGAACGTAAATATAGCTACGAATTATACGAAACGGGGATCTTAGGTTATAGTTAAACTAAGGGTCTTATCGACGACGAAGGTATTTATTATTATAAGGATATTATTAAAACGAACCTAATCGAAGTTAACGTAATTAAGCGAGCTAGAGGTCCTAACGGCGAATATATCGAAAGAGAAGTATCCGATTAAGAGGATATAGAAGTCCTATCGTTATAGCCTAAGCGTAAACCGATTAAAGCCGGTAAGAGCGCTACTTCGAATATAAACGATTAAATTAAGAAAGCGAAGACTATTAACGAGCTATTAAGAGAGTTTTAGCTAGATAAAATTAATAAGAATAATAGGAAACGCTTCGAAGTTTCGTAGGACGATTTAATTAAGTTTATACCCGGGTTTTCGGAATAAGTAATTAAGTACCTTACGATACGCGTTATAGAAATTAACGAAGGTTAGCCTAAGGTTATTAAGATTATAAAGGAATAAGTATAAAAGGATCGGGAAGAAAGCGTTAAGATACCTAGCGTACCGTAAACTACCGCTCCGTTTATTAATCTTTCGAGTAAAATAACGGTAAATTCCGTTATCGCGAAGGATATTAAAAACTATATCCGGCTTTTCCCTAAGTTAATAATTAACGTAAGACCTAACGGGAACGAAGCTCTCGTATCTACGGTAATCGATATAAGGACGTAGTTTAATATAATCGTAGAAAGCTATATAAAGAAGTAGCGTTTCCTTATAACCGGTACTAAGGCGATATAGCGAGGTTTTAGATCCTCTATAGAGACCCTATATATAGGAATAATTAACGGTTTTATTTAGCTTACCGATTACTACCTTCGCTTACCGATTTACGTCGTTAAAGATAAGTTCGTTAATTATTCCTTATTACTTAGTATGAACTTTATTTTTTAGTTCCGTATAAAACTCGAATTCGACGGAAGTACTTTTATAGGAACCGTTAACTTTAGCTCGGCCCGGATAATAGTTCCTCTCGCTATTAACTTAAGAAGCG